>NC_141136.1:50059135-50659135 GCF_053477565.2 Lygodium microphyllum
ATGAAGAGAAAAATTATAATAGAAACATATGAGTACAACTGGATGGGAGAATGCATGATCTCATCTTATACCCATCAACTTTCTAAGAAAGGTACAACATTTTCCATTGGGAGACTTTTAGTGATCATATCAATAGGATGCAAGCTCTACGTGCTTGTCCTTAATCACCTCTTTGATGAAGTGATAATGAACCTCAATGTGCTTAGTTTTCACATGAAAGATTGGATTTGGTACTACCTAGATGGCACTTATAGAATCAAAATGAAAGGTAAGAGTCATACAAGTAATACCAAGTATACAATTAGATAGCCTAACTATAGGGCATTCTTGCACGCCTCAGGTGGTTGTAATGCACCTAGCCTTAGTAGGTTTGCCCACAAATGATAGTTAGTGGTTGACGATTTCTTTTCCAAATGATGCCAAAGATGGAGCAAAAAATACTAGGAAAAGTGCCCAATAGTTGAGCAAGGACTAGGAGAAGTGATGGAGCCAAATGTCTAAAGCAAACTTAACAAAGACAATCTCCTAAAACTTGTGTTAAAAAATACAAGTTACTATGCAGGGGGTTTTCCTATTGTTTCTAACTCTCCTAGGTCACTTAGCACCTTTGGTACTTGGAATAATAATAATGAGCTAGGGGAGGTGGAGAGCTGATATTTACCTTAGATGATTACATATATAGTTGCCATGGAAACTAGGGTTAAAGCTTTCTTTCCCAAGTTGAAGTGGAGTGATTGAAGCTCCTTGAAGAATGCCCACTCAGATACCAGTTGAAAAGGTGAGCAAGAGTGAGAGAGAAGAGTATGATTGGAAGAAAGAGCAAGAGCTATGGAGGTTTGAACCAGAGAGAGCAAGACGTGTATAACTTTCAATAGTCACAATGTGTGACTTGCCTTCCCTTTATTATTCTATCATATTAAATAATAATGAATAAATACGATAATGATGGGTGGCCAATAGCTACAGTGTACATGTGTATGAGCATTGTGTCTAAGGTAAATCTAGGTAGCTAGGCATAAGTGGCCTTTAACCCCCAACAATTACAACTATCCTATTTATCATGTCTTTAATAAACTTGCTCAAGAAGGATGCATTGAGATAACAAAGGGATAGCTTTGATGGAAGATGACTAACTATTGTAGGTTGGATTCGTTCAATAAAAATTTAAGCAATATCTCTTTGAACGAATTCTCTTTTAAACATGATAACGAAACATCAACACCATTTGAGTCTTGCTTAAGGACTCTCCTCATCACTGAGCTCAAAGGCCAACCTGTTCCTTAATATTCAGCTTGTACAATTGTGAGATTGAGAAGTGCAAATATGCCCCTTTTCTTTCTCTCTACTCTCTCTTAGAGCAGAGATGAGGATTAACTTTACTCTACTCTTTTAAATAATATCAATTATTAAGGTGCCTATGGATGAATTTAGCTAGATATTTGATTAAAAGATGATCTCCTAGACTATTTAGAATTTTTAACTCAATAGTAGAGATTCAATCAATTAGAAATGAAAAATCTGCATGCCCATTGAACAAATGCATCATATATTTCTCTACTCTCTACTCTTTACACTTTCTCTATTGTACTCTCTTCTCTCTCTAATGTACTCTACTTCCTCTTTGTCCCTCCTCTATCCTCTCTCATCTCTCTACTTTCTTTCTCTTCTTTATCCTTTCTTCAGTTTTTTTCTCCTCTACTCTCTACTCTTTACTCTTTACTCTCTACTCTCTCTCCTTTCTCTACTCTACTTTCTCTCTTCTTTCTCCTCTCTCTAGCTTCCCTCTCCCTACTCTTTACTCTCTCCTCTATCTATTCCTCTACCTTTCATCTACTCTAGCTACTCTCTCTTAGGCTATCTCTACTCTCTCTTCTCTCTCTACTCCTCTCCCTACTATCTATTCTCACTACTCTCTCTTTTCTCTCTCTACTCCTCTTTCTACTTTATCTCTTATCTCTCTACTCTACTTTTTCTACCCTTCTCTAAATTCTCTTGTCTCTCTCCTCTATCTCTACTCTCTTCTCTCTCTAGTTTCTTATCTTCCTATTCACTACTCTCTCCTCTCTTACTCTACTTTCTCTCTCTTCTCTCTACTCTCTCTAGCTATCCCTCTCTCTCCTTTACTGCTCTACTCCCTCTCCTCTCTATTGTCTCTCTACTCTCTCTCTCTCTCTCTCTCTCTCTCTCTCTCTCTCTCTCTCTCTCTCTCTCTCTCTCTCTCTCTCTCTCCCCCTCTAGCTATCCCTCTCTCTCCTTTACTGCTCTACTCCCTCTCCTCTCTATTGTCTCTCTACTCTCTCTCTCTCTCTCTCTCTCTCTCCTTATCTCCTCTCTATTGTCCCTCTACTCTCTCTTTCTCCTCTCTCCTCTCTACTGTATTCCCTCTCCTCTATTGACTCTCTACTTCCTCTCTCTACTATCTACTCTAGCTATTGTCTCTTTTCTTTCTCTACTCTCACCTTTTTCTACTTTCTCCCTCCTCTCTCTACTCTACTTTCTCTCTCCTCTCTCCTCTCTCTAAGTTCTCTCTCCTTTATGCTCTCTACTCTCCTCTCTCTACACTCTCTTTTCTATCTCATCTATTCTCTCGTCATCTTTCTCTTCTCTATTTCTTCTCTTTACTCATCTTAAACAATTTATATGAACTATTTTTATAAGAAAAATGATAAATTGTTTAATCTATTAACTTATAAACATTGATTTTATATTGAAAAAACAATCTAAAAGGTAGTTTCCTCTCTATTTGTTCTATATTAAATAAATTATTGCTTGTCTAATTTATGAAAGTAATAATTTTTTATTTTACCAATAAAATATAATTTAAATATAGTTAATTCATGTGTCTAGATACATTCCTCAACAATTAACTGCAACAATAAAGCACTCTTCTAGCGATCTCACCAAACACACTATATACATGTCAAAATAATTAATATTTTTCTCTCTCTAAATATTCTCTTTCCTCTTGCTCTTGTTAGTTCTTCTTCTTCTTCTTCTTCTTCTTTCTCTCTCTCCCTAAATGTTCTCTTGATCTCTAAATGTTGTCTCTCGTCTTTTGACCTTCCCCCTCTCTTTAGTTTCTCTTTCCTTTCTCTTTCCCTCTCTTCCCCTGTATCCTCTCTTTCTTCCCTCTCCATCGTCCCCTCCCGCTCTTTCTTTTCTCTCCCTCTTTTTTTCTTCTTTTCTCTTGCCCTCCCTTGCTTTCTCTTCCTCCCTCCCTGCCTTAGGCTCTCTTAATCCTCCAAACAAAAACTTCAAGGAATCACCTAAACCTTGAATAGTTTAAATCTACATTCTAAACCTTAACAGTTTAAAAGGCATATCATGAAAGTGAGAGAAAAAAAAGAACAATAGGGTGTGGAGAGTGCCTACCTTGGAGATCGATGGCATTGAAATGAGAAAAATATAACTAAACTCTTGGTTGAAATGTTTCTAAACAATGTAGTACATGCCTTGGAATGTGCACTAGAGAATATTATAGATTGCATTGGTATACACATTGGTATATGCACTAGTGTGTTTAGTAATAAATATTGACATAGTACTATGATGACTAGACCAACAATAATATTGATGCTTATACTACTAGTAGATGATTTTTTAAAAGATGCACATTGAAACTTTTTTTAATGTATTCCCCTCATCCCTTGGAGTGTATTAATGTTGTGGATCCATAGTCAAGAGATAGATTTTAAGTGCCAACATAGCATATTTAATACATGGATGCACCTATAGGAGGAGGAAAGTATCAAAAAGTAGATCATGTGGCATGAAATACATGTTGGAACTTCTTTTCTATTTTTGCTTAGTTATCTCCCACATCTATAGGAACAACAAGTAATGACACATGCCAAAAGAAGGGGAGCCAAGGGGAGAGTGAAGAAGAGGATGATACGGAGGAAGGAGATGATAAAGGTACCTCCTAAGACGAGTTATGATAGATGTATATAGAACAATACAATACTTAGCTTATTCATTACTACAAGATAAGAGTAGGTGGGTTCAAATTGATATAAACATGTTAGTTAACTAATCTTTTGTAGTACTTGTTGTTATACAAGCCAAACTTGATGGCTTAGAGTTCATGAATATGATCATCAATTACTTTGCATAATGTATATATAGATGGGATCATTTTTGGAATTTGTTGTGCAATTTGGACTCGTTGTACAATTTGAAGCTACAAGTTAAAAGGAAGCCATGGAGATGTTGGTCATAAACATGTATACTCTTTTGTACGTAGTTCTGCAACTAGTGGCTCCAATGATTTTTTTAACAAGGTTGTTTGCATCAATTAGTGTTGAGATATCGAGCTCCACTCGTGATACGCCAGGGTGACCGTTGTATATTTATGTCACCGACTTGTCAGTTGCAGACGCGGTTGGTACACCGTCCATGAATAATAGCTACATGATAGCTATCCTTATCTACTCTAGTTCGTGGCTCAGTTAGTATGCCACCTTAGTTAGTTGAGTTTGGTTTGAGACCCATATATAGGGTTCTTCTATTTCTTTGTACTTGAGTTCTTTTGGCTTACACAAAACTAAGAAGAGGAAAACCGTTTTCAGCCTCCACCCTTGTGTGTATTCCCCCATTGTGCAAGCAAGAAAGCTACAAGTGAGACTCCTTCCTTCTCTCCCACAATCGTGACATGGTATCAGAGCCTTGTTCGTGGTAAGGAGCTCAAGAAAGCAAGCCAAGCTCGCGGTGGTCTGGTAAGAGGAGCAGTGTTGCTTTCATTTTCTGTTTTGGGAGCAGATCTCTGCAGGTAGCACAGCCGGAAATTGCAGGAGTGCATTGTCTCAGGTTGAGACGCCCTTCGCGGTGAAGCAAGAGGGCAGTATATGCTGCGGGAGAGGGCTTTAGCCCTTGGCGACCTTCTTTTTTTGATTTGAGGCCATTTCGGGGCCTGTTTTGCAGACGGAAGTTTTCTGCATGCACTCAGGAAAAGGCTCAGTTTTATGCTGTGCGACCACTGTTCTACAGGTCGGTGAAAAGTTACTGTAGAAATTGCATCGTATGCTTGTGCGCAGAGACATTGGGAGTTTCAGAATCATCCTTGGTTCCTGTTTATGCAAATCATCACTAGGAAGTGACTGTGTGGTCAAATACCACTTTCGCCAGTTTTGCAGATTTGCCCTTATGAGGGTGAAGCTGTGTTTTTTGCAGTAACAGAATTTCTTGCAGTATTCTGTAATGGCATCTGATTCTCTTTCACAGATTGTCACTGAAAAGCTTGACAAGAACAACTTCCAGGCATGGAAGTTTAGAATGACGAATTTCCTTATGGGAAAAGGATATTGGGAATTTGTTGCAGGAAATGAAGAAGAACCAGTTCTTCCTGATGTTCCCAATCAACAACAAATGCAGGCATTTAAAACATGGCATGAGAGAGCCAGGAAAGTTATGTATTGGTTGTCTATCAGTATTTCAGACTCTATGATTGTGCATATTCAGGATGCAAGTACGCCAAAGGAGGCATGGGATACTTTGTCAAAAATGTATAGCACAAATACGCAAGCCAGGAAAATGCAGCTCAAGCAAGAGTTGCACAATGTGCAAAGAGAAAATATGAGCATCAACGACTACCACATGAAGGTGAAGAAGATTGCAGATGCACTTGCTTCCATTGGGTCGCCAGTGGAAGATGATGATTTAGTTTCCGTGACCTTGAATGGTCTAGGAAAGGATTATGCACAGTTTCGGACATCCATTTCAGTTCGTGAAAGATTTCCTGATTTTGAGGAGTTGATTGCTCTTCTAATTTCTGAGGAGCAAAGAAATGGTGGTGCATCTTCTTCAGGAGGAACTTCAAAAGAAGCTGTCTTCTACTCAAATGCTGGAAGAGGTAGAGGCAGAGGTAGAGGAGGCCGATTTGGAGGCCGTGGTAGAAATCAGAATATGCAGCAAACTCAAGAAAACCAGTCCTATGGAGGAGGACGTGGTAACTCTAGAGGCAGGGGGAGCCAAAGAGGTCGTGGTGGATGGCAAAGAGGCCAAAATGCAAACAGTAATGTTGAATGCTACTACTGTGGTAAAATGGGTCATATGGCTAAAGACTGCTATAAAAAGCAGAATGACATCATGAATGGAAAACTGCAACAAGGGAATTATGCATCTTCTAGTAGACAGGGTGATGACAGAAATGAGCATTTGTTCATGGTGCAGCACATGAACAATTCTATGACAAGTGCAGAAGAAAGCAATGATGTATGGTATGTTGACTCAGGTGCATCAAACCACATGACAGGTCATGCAGAATGGATGGAGGATGCAAGGAAAATGGAAAAACCAGGATTTGTGGAGACTGGTGATGATACTGCACATCCTATTGTGCAGGTTGGAAAAATTCCCTTGTCTATGCAAGATGGGAAAAAGAAATACCTGTCCGATGTATTTCATGTCCCGAATATCACCAAGAATCTGGTTTCTGTTGGTCAAATGGTTGAACAGGGCTTGCAGGTCAGATTTAATCCTCATGGATGCTTTGTTGAGCATATTAAAAATAAAGGTCGCTTGATAGCAAAAGGAAAGAAGAAGGGCAGAATGTTTACATTGGATGCAGACATGTCTGAATTGAGTGCAGCAATGTTTGCACATGGGACCGGTGTAGTTGCAGATATTGATATCCCGCATAAACGCATTGGTCATGTTAATGTACAGCGACTTAAATCAATGCAGGCCCAAAATATTGTTGCAGGTTTGCCGAAATTCAAGGTTGCAGAAATGCATAAGGTATGTGAAGCCTGTCAGTTTGGAAAACAGGCAAGAAAACCATTTCCTAGACATGTTCAAGAGAGTGAGAAGCCATTGGAATTAATCCACTCTGATGTGTGGACAACTAAAGCTGCATCTCTTGGAGGCTGTCATTATTTTGTCAGTTTTATTGATGACTATAGCAGAAAAGTTTGGGTGTATTTTATGAAAAAGAAAAGTGAAGTTTTTGGGCATTTCAAAACTCTTAAAGCTATGGTTGAAAAAGAAACAGGCTTGCAGATAAAATGCCTAAGGTCAGATGGAGGGGGAGAATACCTCTCAAATGAGTTTGCAAGGTTCCTGCAGGAGCATGGCATAAAGCAGCAATATTCATGCAGTTATACCCCACAACAGAATGGAATTGCAGAAAGGAAAAACAGGCATATTGGAGAGGTATCTTGTGCCATGCTCAATGAAAAAGACTTGCCAGATTTTTATTGGGCTGAAGCAGTTGCTACAGCAGTCTACATAATGAACAGGACTCCCACTGCAGCAATACATGGAATGACTCCAGAGGAGAGGTATACTGGTAGGAAACCAGATATTTCTCATTTGAAAATTTTTGGTTGCATTGCCTATGTACATGTGCCAGATGAGCTGAGATCCAAGTTGGATCCAAAAGCTGAGAAGTGCATCTTTATTGGTTACTCTCTGCAGCAAAAAGGGTATAGATGCTATAACCCTTCTACTCGTAAGTTTACAGTGAGCAGAGATGTTGTTTTTGATGAGATGAGTAGCTGGTATAAACCAGTAAATGTGATTGATGATGAAGATGCACAAAATGGTAATGCTACACAGAATTCACAGCAGCAGTCACAAAATATTAGTGGACCTAGAGCGTCCTCTAGCAGTGGTTCACATTCTTCGCCATGGACAGGCAGATTGAGATCAGGAGAATCTTCTCAAAGCAATGCAGATAGTGGTATGCAGGTATCACGAAAAGGAAAAGAGAAGGTTGATCAGCCCATGTTTGATGTGAATGCAGGTCAATCTTATGTGGATGGTGAATCTAGTGGCTCAGAACAGAGCATTGATGATGAGTTGGTATTCCTTCTATTGTTACACCTGGAGTAAGGAAGACCAGGGATGTTTTGAGAGCACCTGGGAGTGAACCTACTTTGCGCAGGTCTACGAGAGCTAGGTATCCTGTGGATAGGCTGAAATATGATGGATTTACAGCCATTCACTATGCATATATGGTCAAAGTGATACAGGAACCAGAACCCACATCTTTTGAGCAAGCCATGGGAAAAGAAAAATGGGAGAAAGCCATGGATGAAGAAATGGATGCCTTGGAAGCAAATGCTACATGGGAGTTAGTACCTTTGCCTAAAGGTAAGAATGCAATTGGCTGTAAGTGGGTTTATAAGGTGAAGCACAATGCTGATGGTTCTGTGAACAGATACAAGGCAAGATTAGTAGTCAAGGGGTATGCACAAACATATGGCATTGACTATGAAGAAACATTTAGTCCGGTTGCAAGGATGGCAACCGTAAGAGCAGTCATTGCTATGGCTGCATCAAAGGGATGGTCTTTACATCAGATGGATGTAAAGAATGCCTTCTTGCATGGTGATTTGCAAGAAGAGGTCTATATGGAGCAGCCACCAGGTTATGTGCATGCTGTTCATCCTGAGTTTGTTTGCAGGTTGAAGAAAGCCTTGTATGGCTTGAAGCAAGCACCTAGAGCATGGTCTGACAAGATAGGACAGTATCTTGTCACTATTGGCTTTCAGATTTCCAAGGCAGATTTCTCACTTTATGTGAGAAAAACAGAGAAAGGTATTATGCTACTTGTCATTTATGTTGATGATTTGATTATGACAGGTGACAGTGATGAAGATATCCTTCATGTGAAAATGCTATTGAAGCAGAAGTTTGAGATGAAGGATTTGGGAGAGCTGCGTTATTTCTTGGGCATTGAGGTGATTAGATCACCAAGTGGGATACAACTCTTGCAGAGGCATTATGGATTGGACATGCTGTCCAAATATGGGATGACAGGCTGTAAGCCTATTTCAGTTCCTTTCGAGCAAAATGTGAAGCTGAGCACAGATGCAGGTGAGCTTCTAGAAGACCCTACTATGTACAGACGCATAGTAGGAAGTTTGATTTATATGACTATTACCAGGCCAGATTTGAGCTATGCTGTTGGATTGGTAAGTCAGTTTATGCAGGCTCCAAGGAAACCACATTTGGATGCGGCTAGACGCATACTTAGGTATGTGAAGTCCACATTGCAGTATGGACTATTTTATGAGACTGGGGTTCAGATACAGTTGCATGGATACACTGATGCTGATTGGGCTGGTAGTATTTCTGATAGACGATCTACCAGTGGATATGTATTCTCTTTTGGGAGTGCTGCAGTCACTTGGAGCAGCAAGAAACAGCCTACAGTTGCCTTGTCGAGCACAGAGGCTGAGTACAGGGGTGCAGCAATGGCTGCATGTGAGGTAGCTTGGTTGCATAAGCTACTTTATGATATGCATCAGTCTACAGATGGGCCAGTTGTCATTTATTGTGACAACATGAGTAGTATACACTTGGCAAATAACCCAGTCTATCATGCTAGAACAAAGCACATTGAGGTGCATTATCACTATGTGCGGGAGAGAGTTTTACTAGGTCTTATTGATCTAGTTTATGTCAGCACAGAGGATCAGGTAGCTGACATATTTACGAAGGCATTGGGCGCAGAGAAGTTGCGCAAGTTCAGAGACCTGCTTGGTGTGCAGGAATTGGGATTGAGCTCGAGGGGGAGTGTTGAGATATCGAGCTCCACTCGTGATACGCCAGGGTGACCGTTGTATATTTATGTCACCGACTTGTCAGTTGCAGACGCGGTTGGTACACCGTCCATGAATAATAGCTACATGATAGCTATCCTTATCTACTCTAGTTCGTGGCTCAGTTAGTATGCCACCTTAGTTAGTTGAGTTTGGTTTGAGACCCATATATAGGGTTCTTCTATTTCTTTGTACTTGAGTTCTTTTGGCTTACACAAAACTAAGAAGAGGAAAACTGTTTTCAGCCTCCACCCTTGTGTGTATTCCCCCATTGTGCAAGCAAGAAAGCTACAAGTGAGACTCCTTCCTTCTCTCCCACAATCGTGACAATTAGTACATTTTTATGCACACTTAAGTTTCAATAAGTCACATCTAATATAATATTTTGATTGGCATTTAAATGCATTATTTTTATTGTTAGAATTGTTTGTGTAAAATTGTATTTATATTTTGCACTTATTGTGCATAGTATACACATGGCTTTAGACATGCGAGGTAATTTGATGTATGCATAAGCATGTCGACAGACATACCCATAAATTTTTTTAAGTTCATAAAATGTCTATTTGGTTCTATAATGCTCATTCCTTGTAGTGGTAAGAACATGTGGAAGGTTCTCTACATGTAGAGAAAGATAGTACAAGTCCAAGCATGGATTCTATAAGCTGAACAAGAAGATTTACAATATCAGTAGACTAAATTTCATATTTTGATGAATACATAACTTTGGCTTGCATTTATACAAGTCACAAAACGTTGCCTAATAGTAATACATTTGATAACTTTTTGAATCAAGGTCTTATTGGAATGTTGTTGGATTCATCCAAAAGACATCTCGAACTAGGAGCTAGGAGATGTGGATTATTTATTATGGAGGCTTGATCTCCAACGTACTTGTTAGGGATACTTGGTCTCTAGCCTATATTCTTTATTTTTTGAGGAGGCTTGACCTTGATTGCCAATGTAATTCAATTATAAATATGATAAACATCTCATTTATCTTGAATATAATGTTGTAGGGGTACTCATAGTTTTTACAGACTATAACCTATCAAATTCCTCATAGATGTGGACTATACCACGGTATTGACAGGTTATAGTCTGTAAAAAGGATACCTATCATCTTCATTTGACATACATGCAATATATTCTGACTAGTTGGACATGTATCAACTTCTACATACAATGGCAACTGAATGAGATGTTTTGGGGCTGTTCGAGGTCTGAATACTCTTGTTCTAATAGAGAAAATACTATTGGTTATAGCAATGGGCTGAATGTATTTGGTACTACTACTTGCATACATTACAAACATTGATACTTGTATGGACATAGTTTGTTGCTAGGATGTTTTGACACTATCATAGAATGTTTTGAACTTACTTGAGCTTGGTTTATGCTCAGTTGACTGTGGTTTTTCATTGTTGGAATACAATTTATAGCAAGTGGGTTATCAAAAAAACTGTCCTTAATTGCAGAAAGCTGTCATGAATAGCAGAAAAGTGGTCTTGAACTATAGGAAAAGAAGTTAGATACTTACAAGTTGTATACATCACTGAATACCTAAGCTGTAACTATGGCAAATGCTCAAGGCATTGACAATATCACTCAAATTGTGGGAGAAAAGATGGACAACGAAAAAATTTCTTTATGGAAGTTCTGTATGAAGAATTTTTTGGTTGGCAAAGGTTATTGGTACTTATATACAGGTGATGAGACTGAACTTGAAATGCATGAAAGGAATCCAACAAATGATAAAAAAAAGGGCTCATAAGCTATGGATTGAGAGAGCGCATAAGGTGTAACATTGGTTTTCCTTATGTATATTAGATGCTATGGTTATACAGATTACTGGATGAAATTCTCCAAAGGATGCATGGGATATACTCATAAAGAATTATGGAAATGTAACACATGCAACAAAGATACAGCTCAAGCAATAGTTCAATAACATGTCTAGGAATGGCATAAGCATTTAGGCCTACACTACAGAGATCAAGAACATGGTGGATTAGCTTGCCACCATTGAATCTTCAGTGTTTGAGGATGATATGATTGCAGTGACATTGAAAGGACTTGGCAAAGAGTATAAAGCATTTGATATGTCTATTTTTGTGAGAGCTGAATCCCTTGATTGGGATGAGCTGATTGCTTTGCTGCTACATGAGGAAGTTAAGCTTGGGTTGAATAGAGGTTCTAGTATGTCTCAAAGCAGAGACATTGTTCTTTACTCTAGCCAGTGTGGTAGAGGTGACAGAGGCCGTGGCTCTTTTCGAGGTGGAGGAGACACTTGAAATACTTATGGATAGCATCAACAGAATGCTTGGCATGGCACAAATACATATGGCCATCATGGATCTGGTGGCTTTAGAGGCAGGGGGAGATCACCCCATGGTAGAGGTGGTGGATCTGGTTCATGGAAGTCAAATGATCAGTCAAACAAAGATAAGGATTATCATTACTGCGCAGATATGGACACATTGCAAAGGATTGTTACAAGAAGTAGGGAGATATGAAGGAAAAGGGAAAACCATATGGGTACAATGCATCTTCTAGCGGTGCTCATGATGAGCAGGTTGACAGATTCTTTGCCATGCAGCATGTGTCTAAGAATGCATCTAGGCAGAATAGAGATGAGAGATGGTACATTAATTCAGGGGCTTCAAATCATATGACACCCCATGGAGAATGGTTTGATGAGATGGTTGCAGGTTCACATAGTTATGTGTGTACTAGGGATGACACCCAACATGACATTCAACACACATGAATTGTTCCGTTGTTGATGCATGATGGCAAGAAAAAGAGCTTGCATGATGTACTACATGTACCTACAATAACCAAGAATCTTTTGCCAATTGAACAGATGGCATAACATAATCGATAGGTGAGATTTAATAGAGATGGATGCTTTTTTGTTGAAGAATATGGTAATGGCTCTAAATTGATTGCTAGAGGCCGAAGAGATGGCAGAATGTTTACTCTTGATGTGTCAATTCCAAAATTGAAAGCAACCATATTTGCACATGATGATGGTGCTATATGAGATGTTGATATATGGCATAAGTAGATTGGCCATGTGAATGTACAAAAGCTAAAATCTATGCAACAGAAGGAGATTGTGCTTGGACTGCCCAAGTTTAAGTATAATGAATTTGGACATGTATGTGATGCATGCCAATTTGGAAAGCAAACACGGTTTCCATTTATAAGACATGTATGGAATAGCTCACAACCCTTGCAGTTAGTATATTCAGATGTATGGGGTCTGTTTCATAATGCTTCGTTTGGTGGTGCTCGTTACTATGTATCCTTCAGTGATGATTTCAGCAGGTACACCACATACTGAAACATAAGGATGATGTGTTTGATGCATTCAAGGATTTCAAGAAGCATGATGAAAATGAGTTGAGCTGCAAAATTTCATGTCTTAGATCAACTGGAGGTGGAGAATATGTCTCTGATTACTTTGACATGTACCTTGCTAAATATAGGATCAGAAGACAGTTAACTTACAGCTCTACACTGCAGCAAAATGGTGTAGCAAAAAGGAAAAATAGGGTACTGATGGAATCAACAAGAGTTATGCTAAATGAGAAGAGTTTGCCAAATGGTTATTGGGATGAAGTAGTAGTGATTGCTCTCTATGTGCTGAATAGAACCAGCACTATAAGGATGCGGAGGCATAGCGACGGCACTTTTCGATGCAAAATAGTGGCGTCGCTATTTGTGTTGCTATTTGCATAGTGACGGCGCTTTCCAATGCAAAATAGTGGCGTCGCTATTTGCGTCGCAAATAGCGACAGTGCTTAGACGAAAAACTCGAGCCGAAACCCAGGCACATTATTTTGCGCGAACAAACGAAAGAGAGAGCAAACTCCATCTTGCATTTGAGAGGGAGAGTGAGAGAAAGAGAGAAAGAGGGAGAAGGAAAGCTCCTCACCGTTGCCACTGCCGTTCGCGAAGAAGAGGAGGAAGTGTACGGAGGGCGAAGAGGAGCCATCGTCGCAAAGAGGAGCCACCGAATCCATTCTCTGGCCTTTACGGTGAGTGCATTGTTCATTCTTTGTTTTTGTTTTTTCTCTTTTTCTTTTACTTATTTTTGTTAAAAATCATGTGTATTGAGAGAGGGAGAGGAAATGAGAGAGGGAGAGGAAGAGAGAAAAGGAAAGAATGAATGAGAGAGAGAGGGAGAAAACATTAAACATAATAGGAAAAGAGAGAAAGAGAGGGAGAGGGAGAGGGAGGGAGAGAGAGAGGGAGGGGGAGGTTGTTGTTATTGTTGTTATTGTTTTATTTCTTCTTTTCTTTTTTTATTGTTTGTAGTGGTAGTGGTAGTGGTAGTGGTAGTGATAGTGGTAACGGTAGCGGTAGGGGTAGTGGTAGCGGTAGGGGTAGCGGTAGCGATAGCGGTAGTTATTGTTTAATTTTTTAATTTCTTATTTGTTGTTTTTGTAGTAATAGTAGTGGTAGTGGTAGCGGTAGCGGTAGTGGTAGCGGTAGTGGTAGCAGTAGTAGTAGTTGTTTAATTTCCTATTTTCTTGTTTGTTGTTATTGTGGTAGTCATAGTAGTAGTAGTGGTAGTGGTAGTGATAGTAGTAGTTGTTGTTTAATTTCTTCTCTTCTAGTTTGTTGTTGTTGTGGTAGTCGTAGTCGTGATTGTAGTAGTAGTAATAGTAGTTTTCTTGTTTGTTGTTGTTATTGTTATAGTAGTAGTTTTTTTTCTTTTCTTGTTTATTATTGTTTAGTTTTCTTGTTTGTTGTTGTTGTAGTAGTAGTAGTAGTAGTAGTAGTAGTAGTAGTAGTAGTAGTAGTAGTAGTAGTAGTAGTAGTAGTAGTAGTAGTAGTAGTAGTAGTAGTACTAGTAGTAGTAGTAGTAGTAGTAGTAGTAGTAGTAGTAGTAGTAGTAGTAGTAGTAGTAGTAGTAGTAGTAGTAGTAGTAGTAGTAGTAGTAGTAGTAGTAGTAGTAGTAGTAGTAGTAGTAGTAGTAGTAGTAGTAGTAGTAGTAGTAGTAGTAGTAGTAGTAGTAGTAGTAGTAGTAGTAGTAGTAGTAGTAGTAGTAGTAGTAGTAGTAGTAGTAGTCGTGATTGTAGTAGTAGTACTAGTAGTAGTAATAGTAGTTTTCTTGTTTGTTGTTGTTATTGTTATAGTAGTAGTTTTTTTTCTTTTCTTGTTTATTATTGTTTAGTTTTCTTGTTTGTTGTTGTTGTTGTTGTTGTTGTAGTAGTAGTAGTAGTAGTAGTAGTAGTAGTAGTAGTAGTAGTAGTAGTAGTAGTAGTAGTAGTAGTAGTAGTAGTAGTAGTAGTAGTAGTAGTAGTAGTAGTAGTAGTAGTAGTAGTAGTAGTAGTAGTAGTAGTAGTAGTAGTAGTAGTAGTAGTAGTAGTAGTAGTAGTAGTAGTAGTAGTAGTAGTAGTAGTAGTAGTAGTAGTAGTAGTAGTAGTAGTAGTAGTAGTAGTAGTAGTAGTAGTAGTAGTAGTAGTAGTAGTAGTAGTTGTTGTTGTTGTTGTTGTTGTTGTTGTTGTTGTTGTTGTTGTTGTTGTAGTTGTTGTTGTTGTTATTGTTGTTGTTGTTTCTTTCTTTCCCTTCTTCTTTTCTTGTATATTGTAGTGGTTGTGGTAGAGAGAGATATATATTTTGTTAAAGGAAATGAGAGAGGGAGAGCAAGAGCAAAAGGAAGAAGGAACGAGAGAGAGGGAATAAACATACAACATAATAAGAAAAGAGAAAAAGAGAGAGAGAGATGGAAGGAGAGGAGAGAATGAATGGATAAAAAACAAAGAGAGAGTGGTGGCGAGGTTCGGTGCAATACCACGAGAAGTGAAACACTCCGACATACGTTAATTTGTGGGTGGGTGGAGACTTTATATACTTTAATTTTTGTTGAGTTACAAGAGAAGAAATCCCTTCTCAAAAAATTTAAGAAAGAAAAAAAGAAAGATAACAAAAACAAATTGTTTGTCATAACGTAGAAAAAATGGAAAATGATGAAGGTCGTGATGTTCAAGATTGCGAGGCGTATCTTAATCAGCGTGTCCCATGTCCTTGCTCTCAATGTAAGCTGGCAATTAGATGAAAGCGTCGATTGGCTATAGAACACATACGACGCTTCGGCGCTTCGACGAGTTTCAATTTGAGATCATTGATCAGGCGATCTTAGATTTTGAGCAAATGGTAAGAAAACTGTATATCAATCATGCATTGTATTCACAAGCTAATTGAATACCATATACAAAAACATTGGGTGTGGCTAGTAAATTTTCTATCCAGGGAGGTGATTTCTCGTCCCGAGGAGGAGTGCACCCTTTGTGGCCAGTTAGAAGAGTTCATGGGCATGCAATGGATGGAGTGCCTGAGCCAATCCACCACTTGGAAGGTACTACCCAATCTATATCGTCAATACCAGAGGAGACAGGCAACCTTCTAGACTTACCTATAATCTTGGAGCCTGAGACGGAGGCAATGATTGATGCATTGATGCCCATGGATGTCGAGACTTTTGATCCGCTCAGAGAGGAAGCATCCATACCATTATATGATGGGTGCTGAGTATCTCACCTGAAAACACTACTTGCACTCCTAAGTGTACAAGCAAAATATGGGTGGAGCGATGCGAGTGTGACCGAGTTGTTCAGTATCTTGTATGTACGCTTCGTTGATTTCTTTTCGGCACTATCATTAAAAACATTTGTGCTTTTTCAAGGTGTTTTATGATTTTTTAAAAGGTTATTGAAGTATCATATATTACCACTTGCAAATACCATACCTGAGTCTCATGATGATGCACGACATACTTTATGAAAGCTTGGCATGGACTACAACAGCATCCATGCATGTATCAACGATTGAATACTATTTCAAGGAGAATACGAGACTATGGAGACATGTCCAAAGTGTGGTACTCACAGGTATCGACAAGACTTGGAAGGGAAAATCATCTCTCAAAAAGTTCTTAGACACTTTTTGTTTATCCCCCGCATAAACCACATGTTTCGTACGTCTCGTATGGGGAGCTTGACAACGTGGCATGTACAGAATAGGTCCATAGATGGAGTTCAACGAATATCAACAGATTCACGTGCATGGAGCCACATTGACTCTACCTTCTCCAGCTTTGCCTGAGAGTGAAGGAATCTTCGGCTCGGTCTTGCTATGGATGGTGTGAACCGATTCGCTTTGGCTCAACTTCTTACAGTGTGTGGCCTATAGTCCTTGTCAAATACAATATCCCTCCATGGCTTTCTACGAAGAAATGACATCTCATCCTTAGCTTACTTGTTCCCGACCGCTATAAAGTCAAAAATATGGACATGTATCTTCATCCATTAGTCGATGAGCTTAAGATTTTATGGGAGGAGGGGGTCACCATGCAAGATATGAGCAAGCGCAATGGTCGACAGTCTATCAATATTCGAGCCATTCTCATGTGGATGATGCATGACTTTTTGGGATTCGAAGAGTGCTCAAGTAAGTAGGCTTTTGTTCTCATTGGTAATATCTATCATAGCTCATTTAACTTTGTATTCACTGGATAGAGGTGTTAGAACAGGTCTGGTTACCTCAGGTTATCATGCATGTCCATTCTGTGGGCCACAGTTAGACTCCCAAAGGTCACAAACCATAAACAAGATGGTACATCAAGGATATGCCGCTTTCTTGCCAAAGGGTCATGAACTTAGAGAAGGTTTTCTTGGACGACCTCTAGTACGTATGAATGTCAAAAGCTAGTACGAGATGAAAATGGTCCACACAGAGTCACATCCAAACGGAATGCGACGGTTCTTAGTTTTCTACGAATAGCCATAATGGACCCACTTACAGATCAACCACTTGTTGGATCCCATGCATATTTTCAAGAACGTGGGCAGCTTGCTATGGGACCACATCACAGGAAAGAGAGACACTATAGGGGCACGAATGGATTTGAAGGAGGTAGGCAAGATGGAGGCGCTTTGGCCGCAGTCGAGTGCTGATAGTCACTTATATCTACCTTGCGCTCAGTGGGTTTTGTCCACTAAAGAAGAGCGTATTGTGAAGCAAATAGTCAAGTCTATCCACACTCTGATAGGTATGATGTGTTCTCTCAGGTCTGCATTTTCTAAAGACGACCAATTATCAGGGCTAAAATCCCATGATTGGCATAAGATATGTCAGGTTTGTACTACGAATGGATTGTAAGTGGCCTGTGTATTTTGCTATTTGGAGTGTAGTCGTTGTTTATAATGCTTTTTCATTTGTGGCAATTTGTACTACCGATCAAGATCGCAGGATACCTTACTCCAGAAATATGCGGCGCAATTTACAGGTTGTCAAGTTTAGTGCAATGGATCTCACAGAAGGAGATTAAGACATCCTCTATTGAATCCGCAAGGTAGGGAGCAGTGGAGATGGTCTGTCTCTTTGAGAAAAACCTGCCTACCAGCATGCTCACGATACAAATCCACCTTCTTGTGCATCTTGTAGATGAAGTGGAGATTGTTGGACCTGTCCATACATGATGGATGTTCTTCTAGCTAGTGCATATTTCACAATGGCTACCAATGATGGATTCAGACAAAAATATGCTATGGTCGCTGAAGGACAATGATAGACTGATTGAAGATGTGGTGGTTGGAAATAGGGTAGAAAAAAGAATGGATGTTGCAATGGAGGAGAAAGTGAATTGCTTTTGTATGTTGCACCATGCCTATATGGAGACGTGGCTTGCTAGGTACCAACAAGCTAGGAAAGATCGAGAGGAAGCACGGTCTGAATTTTGATGTAGTACACGCCATCAACCGATTCGATATCCCAAGGGCATGGAGGAGATGCTACGGTTTATGTCAACGCGATGGTTGCATGGAGCTTTGACCGCAACGTCTTGCGAAGGGGCAGAGGTCTCAATCGAGGAGTGGGAATTCTCGAGGGGATGTAGTCCAAAGGTGATGACGTGTTTAGGATTTGTCATATCTATATTCTATATGAGACAACTAATTGAGTGTTTCAATATACAGTAAAAAAATATATAGTGCAGCACGGTAGCGTGGACGATATTTTCACCTGGAGCATATTGACAAAATACACTCCACAACAGATTGTGGTATCATGGCAAGGTTTGAGCAAGAGAGCCGACGACGAGCAACAGATCCAAACACGGTTATAGATGAGATGGAGTATTTTGGGAACTTGCAAAGTATTATCACAATGGATTACTGTAGCTTCTCCATGATCCTATTTGATGTGTAGTGGTTCAAAGTGGTACTTGAAAGAGCTGGAGCAATAGTTCGACAAGGTCCATCTAGATTTCTCGAAATAGATTCTGAAAAAATATGGATAGATTTGCGCGACATGTTTGTGTTGCCGGCCCATTGTGAATAGGTGTATGAACTCATGTATTTTTTAATTGTATTACCACATGGTACATGTCACAATAGTTAAATCTCTCTTGTATGTGATTGTGAATATATAATTTTCTATCAAAACCACCAACAACCTTGATGGTGGTATATTATACCTTCAGCTCCCCGAAGTGCGAGATTATATGATTAAAGCAATGTTTCAAGCATAAATGAGGACAATATACAAACACAGGGGTCGATATTGCAAGGGGTGGAGGCCACCGAAAGCTTGGAGCATGTAGAGGAGCCAACATTGGGTAACAATGATAGAAATACAAGAGTCTAAGAATTATTTGAGAATGAGATGGACTCATCCTTTTGTGGTGACATATATATCAACCTTCTAGTGTATGCGGAGTTGTGTCAGGAGATTGACATGGGTCCATAAGGTACTTCATACTTGGAGCATCCACCTACTCAATTCATTGATGAATTGCTTATAAGGGTATATTAGATATGCATTAAGATCATTTTTTTAAGATTTATATTACCGTGCTTTGTATGATTTATTTTGATTATGCTAACATCATTTTTTGTCTGTGCAGGTGATCTTTGTGGATATTTAGATCATCAGGATGAGTTGAGGGATGTGCGACGAGGAGCTGCAGGAGATCTTTACGTGTATGTCTCCAGATCAGATGGCGAGATTCAAAGATATGGTGGACTGGAAGCTATCTCAGACACCGTCAGGCCGCTCTATTAGATCTACTTTGGCGCGCTCTGATACTTCAGTTTCTAGTAGACAAGGTCGATGCTCCAAAATTGGGCCAGACGAAGGGAGTGGTTTAGGGAGATGCTTCAGAGATCCAGATGCAGTGAGCTCACGGTTGGCTTGGGATACAGGTGCTATTCCTTGCTCTCGTGGCAGTTCGAGAGAGCGTGGCAGCTCAGGTGGTTGCTGTGGAGGTACGGACACCGTGTCTCCATCTCGTCGTTCTGCTAGAGTTGCATCACCTCCAGGATTTGTCACACCTATGGAGACGCCTACTCCACTCACTCTGGCTATTGCTCAGATGTCCGTAGGTGGCACCCCTATGGGTGCTACTCCGATAGATACTACCCCAGTAGGTACACCAGATGTACAGGGGTCTCCTGGATATGCTCAGGAGCATGGTCGCACGT
Organism: Lygodium microphyllum; assembly: GCF_053477565.2. Classification (NCBI taxonomy): domain Eukaryota; kingdom Viridiplantae; phylum Streptophyta; class Polypodiopsida; order Schizaeales; family Lygodiaceae; genus Lygodium; species Lygodium microphyllum. The sequence continues at coordinate 50,079,177 of NC_141136.1, forward strand.
AGGAGAGGATCCATTTTAGGCATATCCCAGATGTCAAGAATCGCGTGGTGGGGGGACTTGCTCAAGATTCTGCACCGAACACACACAAAATGCATAAGGAGAAGCTCACTCAAGAGACAAGAAGAGAGATGGAGGCCAAAACGTTTTCTTGCTGATTTCTTCTTCTTCTTCCACACTCTTTACAATGTACACAAAGTATAGATAAGATACAACATAAAAGGAAAGTGGCCTACTAAGTCAAACAATGCATAACCAACTACACTAGTCGACCGGCGCTATAACTATACCAGTTGTAAATAGGTGTAACAACCTGAATATAATAAGTAATGAGTTAGTGGCCATGTGAGAGTCATAATGACCACCGACATGCTAAGTGTAGACTTTGGACCCATCTAACCAGGCGGTCCATCATCAATGTCCGCATGTGTTGAGCTTGTCATCTCAACACTCCCCCTCAAGCTCAACAGCATCTCTGCAACTCCAAGTAAGCTTCGAAACTTTTGAAGCTTCTCTGTACCCAATGCCTTCGTGAAGATGTCAGCTATCTGATCCTGTGTGCTGACATACACCAAGTCAATCTCACCTGCTAGTACCTTCTCTCTCACAAAGTGGTAGTGTACCTCAATATGTTTTGTCCTGGTATGGAACACAGGGTTCCTAGCCAACTATATACTACTCATGTTGTCACAGTAAATGACAACTGGACCTTCCACCTGCACATCCAAATCAGCCAATAACTTTTGCAGCCATACTACCTCACATGCTGCAACAACAGCATCTCTATACTGAGCCTCTGTACTCGACAAATCAACTGTAGATTGCTTTTTGCTGCTCCAAGCAACTACTGCACTACCAAGAGAGAACATGTATCTGCTGGTAGATCTTCTATCAGACATACTACCAGCCCAATCTGCATCTGTGTATCCAAACACCGTATATCTGTACCTGCCTCATAGAAAAGTCCATAATGTAATGTGGACTTCACATATCTCAATATGCGTCTGACTGCATCCAAGTGTGGCTTTCTAGGTACTTACATAAACTGACTCACAAGACCAATAGCTCAAGTCTGGCCTTGTAATGGTCATGTAGATCAAACTCCCCACTATCCTCCTGAACATAGTAGGGTCTTCTATCTCATCCCCAACATCAGCACCACTCAACTTTACACTCTGCTCCAACGGAACTGAAAGTGGTTTGCATGTTGTCATACCATACTTGGACAACATATCCAAGCCATACTGTCTTTGGGACAGCCATATACCATCATCACATCTGATCACCTCAATGCCAAGGAAGTATCTTAGCTCACCTAAATCCTTCATCTCAAACTTTTTCTTCAAAGAATCCTTGACTTCAGCAATCCCACTATCACTATCACCTGTAATAACCAAGTCATCCACATAGATGACTATGATGACCAAACTTGCATCTCCCTTTCTCACATAAAGTGAGTGATCAGCATCAGAAACATAAAAGCCAATATTGACAAGATACTCTCTGATCTTGTCAGACCATGCTCTAGGTGCTTGCTTGAGCCTATAGAGCGCCTTCTTCAACCTGCACACATACGTGGGATGCTCTAAATCTTCATAACCTACTAACTGATCCATATACACTTCTTCTTGCAAATCACCATGCAAGAAGGCATTCTTCACATCCATTTGCTGCAACCTCCAACCTTTGGCTACTGCCAAAGCAATCACACATCTGACAGTTGCCATCCTAGCAACTAGACTGAAGGTTTCATCATAATCTATGCCATATGTGTGGGCATAGCCTTTTGCAACCAGCCTAGCTTTGTACCTACTAATAGAACCATCTGCATTGTGCTTAATCTTATAAACCCACTTACATCCAATAGCTTTCTTGCCCTTTGGCAATGATACTAGATCCCAAGTCTTATTGGCCTCTAATGCAACCATCTCCTCATCCATTGCTGCATCCCAATGAGTATGACCAACAGCCTCCTCAAAACATGTGGGCTCAACATCCTCAACTAGTTTCACCATATAAGCATAATGGTGAGCTGTATAACCTTCAAAACCAAATCTTTTAACAGGGTATCTCACCTTGCTAGACTTGCGTACCACTGGATCACTCAATGGAGTCTTTGCATTAACGCGTGCTCTCTGCACACCTGGAGTCCTCACTGAAGGAATGCCAAGCTCATCATCCAAGCTCTTTGAGCCACTGGAGTCTCCATCAAGAACTGCATCAATGCCTTCTGACACTTTATTCTTTCCTTTGTCTTTACCTGTAGTGCTAGTAGATGCACCCGAAGATGTAGAGGTACTCCTTAGTCTCCCAGACCAAGGACTACCAGATGATGTATCTGGTCCACTAAGAGTTCGTGATTCTTGCTTTCTAGCCTGCACATGAGTGTCATGATCATCATCATCATCCAATGCATCACCACTATATGCATACCAACTGCTCATTTCATCAAAGATGACATCCCTGCTCACTCTGAACTTACATGTGACAGGGTTATAATAGTGATACCCTTTCTGCTCTAAAGAGTATCCAATAAAGACACACTTTTCAACCTTTGGATCCAGTTTCTTCCGCAATCCTTTTGGCACATGAACATACGCAATGCAGCCAAACACTTTCAAGTGTGAAACATCAGGCTTCTTACCTGTAAAACATTCTTCGGGAGTCATACCATGAACTGCAGCTGTGGGAGTTCTGTTCATAATATATATAGCAGTATGAACAGCCTCAGGCACGTGCAACTTCTGCAATATGCCTGTTTTTCCTTTCTGCAACCCCATTTTGCTGTGGGGTATACCTGCATGTGAACTGTCTCTTTATCCCATGAGACCTTAGAAAATCACTGAACTCATTTGAGAGGTACTCTCCCCCTCCATCTGACCTCAAGCACTTTACTTTCAAGCATGTTTCTCTTTCAACTGCAGCCTTGAAAGTTCTAAAGTGCTCGAACGCTTCACTCTTTTCCTTCATAAAATATACCCACAGCTTTCTAGAACAATCATCAATGAATGTGACAAAGTATGAACTGCCTCCAAGAGATACATTTTGTGTAGGCCTCCAAATGTCTGTATGCACAACATCAAGGATATTTATGCTTACATCTCTATCATGTGAAAAGGGTTGTCTTGCCTACTTACCAAATTGACATGCTTCGCATAGCTTATGAAATTCTGCAACTCTAAATGTAGGCAACCCTGTAACCAACCCTTTGGACTGCATGAATTTCAGCCTTTGTACATTTGCATGTCCAATACGTTTGTACCGAATTTCAATATCTGCAACAACACCTTTTCCTTTAGCATACATAGTAGTATTCATAGAAGGAATTCTAGCATCTAGAGTAAACATACGTCCAACTCTACTTCCCTTTGCTACCAACCTGCACTTGTCATTGAAGTCTTCTACAAAGCAGCCCTTTGCATTAAATCTGACTTGCAGCCCTTGCTCTACCATTTGACCGACTGACACCAAGTTCTTTGTAGTAGATGGCACATGTAATACATCTGAAAGACTCTTTGTCTTACCATCATGCAAGGACAAGGGAACTTTTCCAATGTGTGAAATTGGGTGGCATGAATCATCACCCGTCTGCACATAACCTGCATTCTGCAAATCCTGCATCTCTCCAAACCATTCTGCATGGCTGGTCATATGATTGGATGCACCTGAATCAACATACCAAACATCTTCATGTGTTCCCTTTCCTGTAACAGCATTCAACATATGCTGCATAACAAACAAACGTTCATTTTTGTCTTCATTCTGTCGTGAAGACGATGCATAGTTTCCTTGCTGCAACTTACCACTCCGAATATCATCTTTCTTAGCATAACATTGGGCTGCAATATGACCTATTTTTCCACAATAGTGACACACAATACTAGAGTTTTTAGAACCTCTATTTTGCCATCCACCTCTTCCTCTAAAGCTCCCCTTGCCTCTAAAGTTACCACGACCTCCTAAAACCTGCATATCGCCAAATTGCTGATTCAATCTGTTTTGCTGATTGTCACTACCACGTCCTGTACCATGGCCTCTTGAAGAGAACCTGCCACATCCCCTTCCTGAACTAGAGTAGAAAGCTTGGACCTGTTCACCACTTCTTTCCGATGTCTCACTCTGCATGTTGATCTCTTCAGTGATCATAAGGGAGACCAACTCATCGAAATCTGGAAATGGTTTTCTGACATATATGGAAATTACAAAAGACTTCCAAGCCTTTTCATTGTTAAGTCCACCCAAGGTAGACGACACCAAATCATCATCATCGGGCATTGCATCAATCGCTGCTAATGCATCTGCAATGCTTCTTACCTTCAGTGCATACTCATTGATAGACATCTTCCCTTTCTTTAATGTATTCAACTCTTGCTTGAGTTGAATCTTTCGTGCCTTTATATTTACAGAAAACATACTTTCAAGTATGGTCCAAGCTGCATATGAATTCTCTGCATTTCTGATATGTCCCAGTATATTATTGTCAATTACTGCTGACAACCAATACATGACCTTCTTGTCTTTTGCATTCCATTCCTTCTGTGTCTTTGTCTCTTCTGCCGTTGGAGGATCACTCACCTCCGGCTCCTTTTCTTCACCTGAAACAAACTCCTAGAGGCCTTTTCCAATAAGGAAGTTCGTGACACGGAACTTCCATGAAGGGTAGTTGTTCTTGTCGAGCTTCTCAATGATGGGGCTTCCATTGTTCTCTTCCATTATCACAAAATTAATACCAACAGCAAGCAAATCTTCTGCAACCCTCGACTTGTAGTGCACAGTAATATACCAGACAGCCTTTTTCACTGTCTGCTCAACAATACATGCAATCTGTAACCTATTTGCAGATAAACCTTGTGTTTACTCACTGGTAAACACCTTTGAACTTACAGATCTGAAATCTGTAACCTATGCACCCACTTTCGGTCAATACAGTCGAAGTCACAGTGTACCCTGAAACTGTTGTCCGCAACCTTGTGGCTCTAAAACGGGCCATGAAACGGCCTCAAATGCCCAAAATAACAAGGACTACATAGTAGCATCCTTGCATGAGGAGTTTCCGGTACCAACCACAGTAGATAGGTTTTCTACGGGCTGGATGATGGAGTGCATGCGTGCATATATGTCACGCATACAATCGGACGCACGCAAGGCACTCAAGAGTGGGGCTTCAAAGCTCGAGTGGCTAGATGCGGACGACTGGCGCCAACTCAAGGAGAAGGCTACAGATTCTCCAAGACATTGGAGAGGAGGCTACAAATTCTCCAAGACGTTGAAGACAACAACGCGAGGCGGCGAGGGCAGGACTAGAGGCCCGAGTGGTCCATTATCTTGGGAGTGGCAGCCACAGGACATATCTGGAGGACTTTGTAAGTTTTTCTTTTGTTTTTCTTGCTTTTTTTTGCAATATCCTTTGTACTGACAATCGTATTTCTAACAGTTGTATTTTGTTTTCTTTGTAGCACTCCATTATAAATTGCGATCCCACCGATCTTGAGACTCGATTGCAGAGAGGCACGGTCTCACTGCATTGATCAATCGATTGTATGGATGCGGCGGCCCTGTAAGTCTCTCATCTTTCTTGTCCGTAGTTACCATGTTTAATTAGAATGCATTATTGTATGGTGGATTGATGTGTAGTTGTTTCTTTTTTTGCAGAGTCCATTCGTTGCTCCTTTGCGACAGGACGAGGTTTTGGATGGCGATGATCTATAGCTCACCCTTGGATCCCTGGAGCTCACATACCCTTCTTTTTTGGTCACGTGATCTGTATAGACATTTTCTATGTAGTAGTAGTATCTTGCCATGATTGTACCGGTCACTTTCATTATACGATCATATATTTATTTCATATATCAATGTTATGATTTAAGTATATTTTTCCTTTATTTACACGAGCATTGTACACATTACTGAAACTATTTTGTATGGCCCAAATAAAGCACATAGTGCTATAGCTGCCCTGCCATAAATTTTTTTCCCTGTTACCATCGCTATTAGCATCGCAAATTTACTGCATGCGTTGCTATTAGTATCGCAAAATGCGTCGCAAAGTATCGTTATCAGCGTCGTTATTTGCGTCAGTACACTGATACCGATACAAATAACGATGCTAATATCGACTGTTCTATGGCATCGCCAATAACGATGCTTTTTGCGATGACGGCGATAAATTTCTTTATGAATATTTTCGTCACTTTTAACGTCGGTATTTGTAGTGACCCCTACAACAGGGATTCATGATGTAACTCCATATGAGAGGTTGTATGGTCATAAGCCTGACATTTCACACTTGAAGGTATTTGGTAGCATTGCATATGTGCATGTTCTTGACAAAAAGAGGAAGAAATTGGATCCTAAAGCTATAAAGAGTGTGTTCCTTGGTTATGCACAAGACCAGAAAGCTTACAAGTATTATGTACCGTCTAGACATGAGATATTGATTAGCAAATATGTTGTTTTTTATGAGCTGGCATCATGGTATGGTAATCCTGTTGCAGTGGCTACTGATGGAGCAGTCAGCACTAGTAATGCTAAAAATATACCTACACTGAGTACATCTATGAGTGGCTCTAACAGGTGATGGGTCACTTACAGTAAGTCCTTGGTCAGGACGCTTCCGGAGTCGTACTCCTACGTCCACTGACACGGATATGTCAGTGAGGGAAAGATTGGATAAGGGAAAAGAAAATATGCTTGAGGATATGACATGTCCACTTACAACACGTTATGAGTCATCCAGTAGTGATAGTTTGGATAGTGAGTTAGGCATTCCGTCTATTATGACACCTAGAGCAAGGCAGAGTCGTTATGTACCGCCTCATGAGAGGCAAGCTCAGAGTGAGCCACAATTACAGAGATATGAGAGAGTTTGAAAACCAGTTGACAGGTTTACATATACTAGTTATTCAGCCCGCCATTATGTATATATGGCTAGTGTGACAGGTTACAAAGAACCTACAAAGTTTGATGATGCAGTTTACAGATGATAACTGGTATGTTGCCATGAATGAGGAGTATGTAGCCCTAGCTGAAAATGAGACATGTGAATTGGTTGAGTTTCCTAAAGGGCAAAGTCCCCATTGGCTGCAAATGAGTGTACAAGGTTAAGTGCAAGTCATATGGTTCATTAGAATGCTATAAGGCCAGGCTGGTTGCAAAAGGGTATGCACAACAATATGGCCTTGACTATGAGGAGACTTTCAGCTCGGTGGCTAAAATGCCAATAGTTAGAACTGCCATTGCTTTAGCAGCATGCAAAGGTTGGAAATTATGGCAAATGGACGTCAAGAATTCTTTCTTGAATGATGATTTGATTGAGGAAGTATATATGGAGTAGCCTGAAGGCTATGTTCACCCAGACTTTCCTACACATGTATGTAAGCTGAAAAAGGCTTTATATGGACTAAAACATGCACTTAGAGCATGGAATGCTCATCAGTTATTTATAGCAATTACATGGATTTAGATTGGGTGATACAAATCATAGTCTGTTCACGAAAAAGACAAAACATGGATATGTGTTTCTAGTGGTTTATGTAGATGATCTTATCATCGCTGGAGATGATGACACAAGGAGCTTTCAATCGTTCCCCACATAGGCAATTTGGTGAAATATAGGAAATTCTCCAATATTTCCTATGTAGACAAGTACGTATTCCCCATCTATAACTAGGAAATTGCATTCCCTACATCTTATAATAGGGAATATAGAGCATTCCCTACATTCCTTTGAAAGTCCCTATGTTCCCTACATCTTATAATAGGGAATATAGAGCATTCCCCACATTACTTTTGAAAATCCCTACATAAGGAATTATAAGGATGTGATTCCCTACTTTTATGTAATAGGGAATTAAAGGTACAATGAGGATAAGATAAAGATGATGTTTATCACAATTCTCTATTTCTCAATTCAAGTTGATAATGATGGTCTCGAGAAGGTAAGGACAAAGGTCACAAGAAACTCTAAACCACTTACTATATAGAAAGTTCACATTATAACTAGGAAGATTAGTAACCAAACTAGGAAGAATGTAGAATTTTCTAGTTATAACTAGATAATTTTGCCATCACTAGTCTCTTCTAACTAGTAACATCCTTTTCCTAGATAGTATCTAGAAAATTGAAGCCCTATCTAGCAACATTATCTAGCAAGTTATTGTATAACTAGTAATAATATCAACCTAATTAGAAAATTTTACTTTTTATTAGTCATAACTAGCAAGTACTATCCTCTAACTAGGGAATTATAGATATTCTATCAAGTTAACTTGGATCTCATGATTTTTCTAGGTATAATTAGTAAATAAATATTCATTGATTAGACATTTACATTTGTATAATACTTACTCACAGCTAAGCTTTTCACATTGACACAAAAGCAAGACCATAGTTGTTGAAAGGTAATCACAATAACAAAAAAGAAAATTAAAAGAAAGATGTTTAGTACACATGAATAACACAAATTTTGTGGCCCCAACAACAGAGTCATTGCAATATTTAGCAACAATAACACTTACAATGTTGAGCAAAGTACATGGCCACATTGACCAAGCATATATCATGGCCATGACATCCATCTTATTGCAAAGCTCATGATTATATTAGTGAGAAAAAAGCATATTGCACCAATGGATTAAATAGAAACTCCACACACTAACATCATATTCCCTACTGTCCAAATGAGCAACAAGAGCAAACATTCAAAGAGCATGGCAAGAAAACCACACAATCATATATACCCCATCATGAAAATTAGATAGCCATATTAAAAAGGAAAGCACATTACCAAGTGCATGACCATATTGGTCATGGAAGTGCACATGGAAAAAAAGAACCACCAAGGCAAACACGCGCATTCCAGATGTTTCAGATGGTGTTGCGATCGCAACAGTTGACGGCTGATCTGCTACCTCATTTTCTGGGACGGCATCCCTTATTGCCAGCTCATTTCCTCTCACATTGCGATGTTCCTGCACCTCGCTCGTGGCGCCGCCATGGGATACCATTCCCTCCATGCATGGCGTCCATAACGTCCTTATAAGTTCCTTGTCGCAGGTGCGCAGGTGCCGTGCTGCAGACGCCGTCAGCTCTCAGGTGTCCACCGGTAGTATTGCCCCTGCATGATGGCTTTTACTGCCCTAGAATCTCCACGATAGCACCGGAAATAGTTATCTTGTTAATGCCGATCCTTGTCATTGCCACCCTTGGATCCTTTTGAAAAGCTTGCCCTACCTACGTCTACTCTCCCAAAGCCCATACTTCAAGGAACCTCCATCCTTCCCGATAACTTCTTTTTAAAATGCAAAATCTCACTTTTTAAGCTCAACAAATGGGATCTCCAACAAATCATTTAAAATAATAGTCATTTTTGAAAACAACCTTACATTGAATTACATTGAAACTTTTGCATAAATTCTGAGTTTGAATCATCCAAAATGGCTATTTTTTGTCAGGGAAAAGCATGGGTATCAACAAACATCAATAACAAGTATATAGCAACATGCAGTACGGTACCTCTCAAGTTGAGGACCTTGTCACCACACCATGATCAAATTTTTGAGAGAAGTCTTTCAAAAAAAAACAAAAATCATTGCTCCCAAACCCCAAGAACACTACAACAGAAACGAGGCATAGACACGCATGTTAGACACGCAAAGTCGAGCGCATCTATCACAGCGTCTATAAGCGCGTGTAAACGTGCGTGTAAATAGACGCGAATTTTGCGTCTATATATTCGCGCAAATAGACGCGCTTATACACGCAAAAATAGATGCACACGTCAAAATTCAAATCATACTTAAATCATTTCTTTTCAAACTACGCCTTTCCTTTCCTACGTTTTTTGCGATTCTGAAGCTTGAGTTTAGCCAACATGCAGTCTCTTCATGCCTCACCTAGTCTCTTCATGCCTCATCTCCTCATGACTCACCTCTTCTTTCATTTCAAACACACAAGAAGGGAAAAAGGAAAGCCAAGGAGAGGAAGAAAGAGAGAACAAGAGAGAGGAGAACAAGAAAAAGCAGTAAGCAAGTAAGCAAGCATCAAGGGAGGGTAACTTACCAAGGAGAGGAAGAAGAAGAAGGAAGAAGCGCCACCACCCGCCACACCAAACACCCAAGGTGAGCCTCTCTCTCTCTCTCTCTCTCTCTCTCTCTCTCTCTCTCTCTCTCTCTCTCTCTCTCTCTCTCTTTGTTTCTCTCTTCCTCTCTCTGCTCTGTCTGTGTATTTAGGATTTGTGATTCCATTATGTATTGCATTTTGTAAATCAATAATGGCGGTCGTGTGCTAAAATCAGCTGACCGAGCGCGTCTGATAGCGCGTCTACATCTCAGTGTAGACGTAGATATAGATGCGAAAAATGTTCCATATCGTTGGTAGGATGCCTACTCCTAGAGAGGTAGGCTACCATCGAGGTCATAACCGGGCGTCCACTTGGCAGCATTTCTACAAGGAGGGACTCATCACGGAGGAGCAATATAATCGCGCCATGAGGATTCCACCACCAGAAGAGGTATGTTTTATTTTTTACATGAAAAGTATAGATAACTTTAATGTATTGTTTGTAATGGTATTTATATACCTTAATCCTTTGTGTAGGCGAACCCTGATGCAGTTGAGGATAGCGAAGGGGGGACTAGCAGTAGCGGTGGCGGCAACGGCAGCGGCACAGGCAGCGGTGGTGGTAGCGATGATGATGCCTCTTCTGAGGAGATATAGAGGAGCCCCATGCATGCATGCCTCCACTTGGCTTGTAATTTTCATTTTTGATATGTATTACTTTTAGCTAGTGCTTGCGACCATGACGTCACAAGCACTAGAACTCATAATGTAAAAAGGTTTTATCTATATATATGAAATGTCATGTGCTACATACATTGTTTTGTTTTTAGTATCCAATCTTCGAAATAATCTTTCTCTGTTTTCCCTAAGCATACAGTTTGATGTTGATGGGGGGAAAAAAACCAGAGAGCATGTGGCTTGCAAAGCCACATGCTCTCTGGTTTTTTTTTTCATACCTTTGTTTTGCGCGTCTATCAGTGCGTCTAAATTGCACGATAAATGCGCGTCTATTCTCGTCAAAAACTTTCAGAGTAAACGCGGTTTTAGACGCGTAGATACACGCGTGTATAGACACACAATATGAATATATCCACTTTTTTATAAATATGATTATATATTTACGTAGCGTGTTTATATGCGCGTCTATAGGCGCATCTAAGTGTGCGTGTAACTCTGATCATAAGCGCGCTTTTAGACGCGATTTTGTAGACGCGGAAATAGACGTGTTAATAAACGCGCCTGACATTTTTTTCACAATTCAAATATTGCGTCTACAAGTGCGTCTATGGAGCCTTTTTGTTGTACTGGAAGCCTTCATGCATACCATGTCCAAGTTGACATCCCTAATAATAAAGTTGTCGTGCACTTAGATAACAACGATGTTAGAGTCATTCATGTACATGCTGTGATGGGTACACTAGGAGCTACATTAGTTGGATGTGGAAATGCATGGGGCTTTGTAAGGAAGTTGTAAGCACTCGCAAAGAAACGTGAGGTGATCAGCTTGAAGGTGGATGGGTTAAAGACACCAGTGGAGTTTCCATCCTCCTCCATAACGCTATATAATAGTAACCCCCTCAAGCCTAGCTGCCTTGCACCTTTATTACCATAATATAACTATAAGATATTGGACTCCCATGTCTAGATTGAGACCAATCAAGGAGAGGATTTATAATTCCAAGTAATGGTCAAAAGGAAAAAATAAAAATTTGATTTTACAGCATATCTTTCAATTTAAAAGTTAATTCATAGAAAATTGCCATGTGGAATGATAAGAGTGGCATGAATGCTTGCCATGTAATAGATTCCTCAATTGTTGATATTATAGATATAGATTATAGGTATATATGACAAACTAAAGAAGTGAGACTCTCCATAGGATGAAGTTTAGCTAAATTGAAAGAAAATTCTCTTTGGTGACAAGGGCAACATGAATGAGGAAACATATACGATATGTGTGTTTCTTCCTACTATGACATTTTGATACTTTTGAAACTATTGAAATAAGCTTCTTATGAGAGGGATTTAAATTAATAATGGGAAAAAACCCATGTGTACCTAAAGAAAATGAGTTACTTTACTCATGAAAGTTTATAAAGTTATTGGTTTTTAAGTACCCCTTGGGAAATGTGATAGAAATGATTTTCTAATAATAAGCCTATTATGAATAGACTAAAAGATAACATCATTTTCTAATAATAACAAGCACAAGATATAGAAATTAGCTCACTTAAGCTCACTAAATATCCAAAACTTGACAACCTTAAAATGGGACATTAAGAACAACCAAATCAAGACAAGTCAAAGTGTAAAAGTGCGAAGCTCAAATTATTTTCCATCCTAGACATAGGGAGGTGACTGGACATTAAAAACTCAAGGGCAAAGCCTCAAGGGAGTATCATATTAGGGGAAATAAGAAAAAGATAGGGACTTATGGAAAAATATAAGGGGTAGAATTTTAGAAGCAATACATGGTATAGTCAAGATAAATTCCCCCCTAGTGAATCCTAAACAATATATGATATAGTTAATATAAGAAAGAAGATTCATAAGTAAATCATAAGAATATAGTCATGAATTTTCAACAAGATGAAGTGGTAATCTTGGGAATTGTTTAAGGCATTACATGTAATATACCCATTATGCTAACCTTGTGCTTATAAAATTTTTGTGTCTCAAGTTCTTATCTAAAAGTTCTAGAGTTGATAAATTTAAGATTTCAATATGTAGAAATGATAAACTAGGTTTTTAGTGAATTCTAATAGGATAAAATTAAGCATAAGATATAGAAACTAGCTTAGACTCAATAAACATGCGAAAGTTAACAAGATTAAAATCGAATACTCAACAACCAAATCAAGAGAAGACAAATGTGCAGAAGTCTACAACTCCGAATATTATCCATCCTAGACATTGGGAGGTGACTAGACAAAAACCTAAAGATTGAATATGAACTAGCCTCAAAGGAGTAGTATAATAGGAGAAATAAGAAAAAGATACAAACTTATTAATAAAAAAAGGGGGTGGACCTTTAGAAACATGCAAAGTATTAACAATAGTTCAATATGATACACTCCCAAAGCAAATAAAAGTAACCTTGCTTTGTGGGACCGAGTCATGCAAGGATGTCCATCCTGCAAATCTCACTATATAACACACCCCATTTAGGCCTCATCATCATCATCACTCTCTTTCCTAGATCAATGTAGAGATTCCATAATATACCTTAAAGCTCTTAATCTCACTTCTTCCAATCCCTCCATAACCATGGATATTCTCCTTCCACTCTCATTATGAAATTGATGCTTCTTCCTCTCTCAACCTATTCATCCATCTCAAGAAGATCTTTTCCTTCTTTATAAGCTTATAAAGCTTATAACTTGATAAGATTTTCTATTTCATAAATTTTCTTATCAAGCCTAGTTTCTACGTAAAGATTTGGGACCTTGTTTCAATGTAGAAACATTACAAAATTAGTCTAGAAAAATCTTGTGCTTCAATTAGAGTATGGTTAGCTTCCGACCTATGCTTGATAGGTTAAGGTGAGCTTGAGGGCTTCAATTAAAAAGACCATTGCAAATACAAGATAAGATCAACATGTCATGTCATCAAGTTTCATAGCCTTCACTATACAATAGTCAAATATTAACTCAAAATGCATGATACACAAATTGCTAAAGAGAAAAAATAAAGAGAGTGCAAACAACATGACAAGAGAATGGAAGAAAAGATGTGAAAGGCTAACATGCAAAAGCAAGAATTGTAAAAATCCCAACTAAATCACCATTGAAAACCCAAATTAATTTTCCCTTCCAAGCTCCCTTTTAATGCAAACTCGGGCATGAATTTAATGCTAAGATCTTCAAGTGTAATCCCATGTACTTTTACATGCGATCGTGAATCTTAAACATTCCAATGCCAAAACTAGGCTCCAAAAAAGTAAAAATGCAAAAAGTATTGGGGAAAATAGGTAAGGGGAGAGAGAGAAGGAGACAAAGACAAAGACGAAGATGGAGCTAATCCACTATTGTTACCTACCCTCTAATTAATTCCCTACCTAACCTCTAATTAATTCCCGCCAACGGATCGATGCCCTTAGTGTAGAGGAGGGAAACAGCTTGTCCGCCATCGAATCATCTGCAGCTCGTTTACAAACAGTTTGTCCGCCATATTCGCCGCGCCCGCCAGCTGCTGCTGCTGCCCGATCGGGGCGAACCGTGGAGGCGATCGATCCTTCTTGGGTCTCGGGAACCACCGCATCGCCAAGCTAAGCACATCTGTCACCTCCACCCGGAAGCGAACGCCGACGCCGTCAGCGCTGTCCTGCCCCGCTCCACTAGCAGGTATCACTAATACGCTCTCTGTCGATACGTGTGTAAAAAGAGACAATGTAATCTCTGATACGCGACTCCTCTGATACGTTCTCTCTGACCCGGAAGCAAACGCCGACACACCCCCCCGGGCTTGGGCAGGCCTGTGCAAGGATGCTCGATCCATAAAGGACTGCGCCGTGCAGGACTGTGATCTCCTGTTGTAGTCGTCGTAGAGGTGCGATCCATTAAAGTGATGATGGTTGGTTGTCGGTGGGCGAGAGCACGCCACATCTAGTGAGCAACTTCTTTGCTAGTGCAGATGAACTAGCACGTCGATCAGTCGATATAGATGTGCTACATATTGTTCCTGCGATGCCCAAGTCTGCGGTGGCAAACACCAAGAGCGTGGTGCGTTCGCTAGCACCAAGTCGTAGGCTCGATTTGGCACACTTGTTGCCGGTGAGGAGAGAGATGGATGAAGTCATGAGGAGCGTGGAGCGCTGCTGCTTCAGTGCGTTGCCTGAACACACGTGGGGGTGGGTCGCAGTGGCAGTGGTAGTGGATGGAGCAAGGTGTGGTCAGGGGATCAGAACTAGTCATAAACGAAAAACGGGGGGTTAGGGGGATCCTGCTGGTCCAGTGAGCGTTGATCAAGGGGTCCAAAAATCCGGAATCTCGAAGCAGGCAGCGGCCGACGGCAAGCTGCGGAGCTTCGGGTCGGGAGTGAACTCCACACAGCAGGGTTGGTTCACGCTGTATAAGCGCCTCTTCCTGCTCTCTTTCCTACTGAACTCCTACTTCCTGCTAGTGGCAGCTGTCTGCGGCCAGGCCACCTGGACTACGCGAAGCAGCAAGATGCTCTGTTCTCAGAGGGCAACATCCTGGACGTCGTCCTGTGCCGCAGCGAGGGCTTCTTGAGGGTGCTCTTCATGCTGTCCGGATGGTGTAGTCGGTTATCACGCTAGTCTCACACACTAGAGGTCTCCGGCTCGAGTCCGGGTTCGGACACACACCCTTGATGTCAACGGCCGCGTGCTCAGGGGGTTTTTGTTCTCTTCGCTTTTCTGCTCGCCCACACGAACATGGAGGATGAGAATCCTGAATTAGAAGCGGTTATGAAGGAGTAGTTCTTCAGCTCATTCTCAACCGAGGCAAGGTAGTGAAGAATGTTAGCCGTGGTCTCCTTGATTGAATGGCACACATCTAGAAAGGCCACATCCACATCGTCGTCCACGTCATATTGAGTGCTGCTAATCGATGAGGATGTCGATGAGTGGGTGGAGATGAGGAGCGCCATGCATCCACGTGATGCGGTTATGCTGTAGCTCAGAATGTAGCAATTATAATGAGGATCCGTTTTGAGCTTGTGATAATATTGTGTTTTGAACTTGTTTGGGTTAGTTTTGATAGGCTATTGTGATGTGTTTTGAGCTTGTTTGGGTTAGTTTTGATAGGCTATTCATTGTTGTAACAATGTGGGCAACAAGCCTTTTTACTAAGAATGTTTATGCCTATTGTGTCCACTAGTCTTTCTGGTATACTACATGTATACCATGATGTATACTACATGTATACCATGCTTGGGAAAGGATAACTGCTATGATGGGCCTTATTTATAGCCCTAGGGACACGACCTTCCTATCCTAGCAGGGTTTTGTAATCTCTGACTTTGCTTGTTTTGAGGAGATGTCCAACCATGCTTGGGAAATGATAACTGTTGTGATGGGCCTTGTTAGCCCTAGGGACACGATATTCCTATCCAAGCTGGGTTTTGTTATCTCTTGTTTGCTTTTTATCTTATGTTTTCTCGAGCATAAGTTTATTATAGTAAGCTCCAAGTATCACTTGTTCGAGGAGATGTTTAACCATACTAGGGAAATAATAAGTGATGTGATGGGTCTTTTTGGCCCAGCCCGGCCCAATCTTCCTTTCCAGGTAGGGTTTTATAATCTCTCTCTCTATAGCCTACTTATGTTTGTAGACTCAGAGTCAGCTTGAATTCCCCTTCAATTCACATGAACCAAGTGACACCTTTGCACCACTTCATAACGTACATCTAGCTATACTTTACTGGAAGATCTAGTTTATGTATGTGCCCATAATAAATATAGAACTTTGAGATAACAATATTAAGTGAACATAGTTTCACCCTATGAATATGCTTGTAAACCATATAGCACTATCGTATCCCTGCTCTACCCTTAGAAATAATAGACACATGTTTTTGCTAAACTAAGTCTTATGCATCTTTGGAAGATTTTGATACGAAGGTATTCTATAATTAAATCTCCTTGCACTTTCTACTCTTTGTAGCTTTCTAATTAAATCTCCTTGACTATGCTTATGGTTCTTGAATATAATTTATTTCCACCATAGATAAAAGTCTACTTCCCATTGAGTAATGCTTTTTTTTTCCCGTTTGATGTATAACTTTTGATATGTAACTTTAATATATAGATTGATTATTTTTTATTTATGTCTATGTTTCAGGAAGCCATAATGAATAATTTAAGGAGATGTCAGTGCAATTATAAGTGTAGGCATTCAACCCTTGGTTATCAGAATGTTACTAGAGAAACTTACTATGCACACAGTCGCAAGGATATGAATGGGATAATACATTCATCAGTTCTGGCTCAACAAGAAGGTCAAAATTCTACTAACAATGATGTTTCTATGAGTGAAGATAACCCTCCTATGGATCAACCATCATCTCACTCTTTGCCTAGACGCAGGCATTTGTGGTGTACATGCAGAACATATTGTGGAGGTGGACGTATGGTTCCTCACTCAACATATGCAAGACACATGAAAATTGAGGAAAGATTTAAGAGTCTCGCTACTAATCTTGGTTTACGTGACTCTCAAGGACTACCACAAGATGACATTCTACTAGAGCATAATGACATGGGAGATGAGGTCCATAATGACCCATCAGATGAGATTGGCAATTTAGACGAAAGGGAGGATAATGAGGTGGAACCACAACATGAAGCATTCGAGATGGATGATGTTGAACCATCTTTATTTGACAAAATCGTTCAAAGAATAATTCAATTGCAAGCACTTTGGGATGAGCATCAAGCTTCAATTGAGTTTCAAGATAAAATGCTTAAAATTCTTTTTGGTGATATGGTCAGTTCTGATCCCCCCCAAGCACATATGAACAATATATATATGCCAAGCTTGGCCAAACTACTAGTGCAAATGCCTAACACATGGGATGGAGACTTGAATGGTATAAATATTCCTACTTGTTGGGAGAAACTTGGTATCATGTTCACACGGCTAGGTATGGTTAACTCCCAACGTTACAGGGTATGCCAAGGAAGTGAGAGCTCTATTCATGCACCATTGCTTTATCAGCCAAGCAAGGAGGATAACTACATTAGAGACACAATTGAATGCTTGTGTAATACCAGAAAAGGAGGAAGGAAGAAGTTAAAGCGTGATTGTTCACAATGTTGTGAAAAGTGTTCCAAGTGTTCTCTACCGAGAAAAGATATGCTCTCTTTTGACTATGTCTCCATTAGAGAACAATTGCGTCTACTAACTAGAAGTAGAACTCTATGCCATGAATTGTTGGAAATGTGGAGAAATAAAAACAAATGGTTAATACAGGAGAGTACACTTTGTGATTCTACAATAAATGAGTTTTGGGATGGTACAAAATGCAAAAGTGTAAATGATTTTTGGAATCCTGAATCATACTTTGAGCTTCCATTGATATGTAATAACATGCATTGCAAACAAGTCTATACAGCTTGGCCTTCTGCCCAAAGGTCACCATTGCTTGATCATTCATGGGATGATATTGAGAGTGCCTACAAGTTTATCTGCAAATCATGTCGAACTCACATACATGGGTACAAAAGGATTTGTAAGGTACACTTTATTATCATGCTTGTCTTTTTAATTAATATAAATGAAATTTGATACAGGTTACTAAAATGTGGTGTGTTTTGTGATAAATAGGGTGATCCACGCAATTTCGCCTTGTTATTACATTGGGATGGATTCCAAGCCTCAAAGACAACCCAGAAGAATTGTGGAGTTGTTGAAATCAAAATTCTCAATGTTGGAAAGAGCTCCCTTATTGGAGTTATACCGGTTTTATTTATTCCATTCGGTTGCAAAAAAGTTATTGGAAGCTCTAGTAAACTCTTTCACATATTCATGCAGCCATTGATAGATGAATTAGAAAGTCTATTTGTTGATGGATTTGAAGTAGACTTCAATTATCCAGTTACACAGATTGTTGAGCATGAAAATTCTCTTCGTCGAAGATTCATTGCACGTGCTATGCTAATGATGGTAACTGGAGACCATCCAGCTCAGTGCAAGATTGGATCTTTCAAAGATGGTGGTCAGTCGTTTTGTCGTAGAGACAAAGAAATAGCCACTTTGGAGGGTGAGGGCTCAGGACGTTACTTGTATGGTCAAAATAGATTCCAGTTGAGATATAGACCAATTAACATTAGGGGAGTTTTGAGGTCTCGAAAATGCCCTGTAAGAGATCCTAGAGAGAGAAAACAATTTACGAAATAAAATCATTTTATAGAATTTTTAAAAGGTTTATATTTTGGTAAGTTAAAATATCAAAATTCGTTAATAAATCATTGTCGTGATATTCTCGTGGTCACATCAAACCTAGAAATCTAGGTCGCCATAAAGTTGGTAAGGTTGTCATAATGAAGATCTTACCTCTCCTCATTAAAGTGAAAAGTAATATTCAATTTGAATTTTGGTGGATACTCGATTGCCTCCCTCCATCGTTTCTCCATCGTTTCTCTCTTCTTTTTTTCTTCTCCTTATTAGTCTCTTCTTTGTTTTCGTTCTTGCTTCTAATCATATCCTTAGCTGTAGATCAATCACCCAATGATCTCTGTAACTCAGCTATGGATCAATCATCTAATGACCTCTGTAGCTCTCATAAAAGACCTCTCTATCATCTTCATATTGAGTTGGACAGTGAGTATGAACCGATAAGAAAGAGAACAAAATCTATCACGGTTACAGAGTCTATGAAACATATACTGAGGTTTGAAGGAAAGAAGAATATTGATCTTTGGTTAGATGGAAAGCTATATCCCAAAGATCTTAGCAGAAATAGCACTCCTCCTTTCTATAATAGCTCGTCATTAATGAGGTTTATTGGTGATGGCTACAATGGATTTTTAGGTTATACACTTAATCTTGTTGCAGAAAAGGATATCCTTGGACTAGAGAATCATCTTTTGATGAAACACAATATAGAGTTGTTGCAGAAGCTAGAGGATTGTCAACAAAAAATTCATTCATTGGAAAAGCGTATCAAAGCTTATCAACAAAAGCAAACTTTATTAGGCCTTCGAAATCGACAAAGAGCTCTTAAAAATATTGAGAATCTCAAACGAGGAGGAGGAGGCTGTGGTAAAAGGATCCAAGCAGCAAGGTATATTTTTTTTCACTTGAAAAATCTTAAATATGGCTTTATTTAAACTACTTGCATTGATTTGTGATGTTAATTTTGCTTGGATCTCTTCTACAACCAAATGCAAGTGAAAGAGATTCTTTAAAAGCAGCTCAGTTTTATTATCATCTTCTTCCTTCAGTGGTTTCAAAGGATATTTTGGAGAAGAAGAAATTTAAAAAGGCAAAGAAACAATGCTTGGAGTCATTTGTGAAGGATCATTCTTTGGATTCTGAGTTAGTACAGAAGACACTGGATAGTATTGGTATCAGTCGAAATGCTTATATGCAACTTTTCCAACTTTTACAATCAAATATGAAGCAAGGACAGGTACACAATTGCATACTTCCGAAACCATTTGTGGTTAGGACTATCAGACAGAGAGTTAATAACAAAGTGATGGAGATTCTAGGTGAGCCTTTTCATATCAAGGCTAGCTTCAAGGGCAAGAAAAAGGAGGTTACATTCAATGAGTTTAACAATATTTTCCTTGACTTGCCCACCCTACAATGCTTAATGATCAAATTTTATGACTTGTCAGTAGCTGAGGCACAGGGAGTGGCTAGATTTGTGATTAAACTTGATGAAAGTGAGATTCTGAAATGTAAAAAATTGGAGAGAATCTCTATCACCTTGATGAATAGAGCACTTTCGTCAAGTCATTGCAATCACTCAACATCATTTAGTGTTCAATCTGAATATAACATCTGGTGGCTAGGAGCATTTGAGGTAGATACTGAGAATTTTGATATACTATATTGGGTTTTTCATCAAACATCAATACCTAATGTTATTCAAAGGCAACAAGCAGGAGAAGAGCTATTTGTTGAAGGATTAGGGAACTACAGGATTGAGTGGCACATAGCTGGTGACCTAAAGACACTCAAATGTATGTATAATGTATCAAAAGGAGCTAACTCGAGATCTCCTTGCTTATACTGCATGTCACCAGCTGTAGAGTTAAACTCAAGCAATTGGAATAGAGCTCCCTCTAGGCACAATAAGGATCCACAGTTTAAACCAGTCTTGGACATTCCTTTAGCGAATGCCCATATTTGTACACTTCATGCACTTTGCAGGATAATCGAAAAGCTTGTTCATCTCTATATAGGATTTGCATGGAAGTTGAAGCCATTATCAACTAGAACAGATGCTATAACAAAGGTTGAAAAAGTTCTCTCTGCAATTGGTTTGCATGGTGGCAATGTTGTTATTGAACCAGATCTTCAGAAGTCTAAGGATGGTAATTGTGTCCCAAAAAAACCATCTATTGGTGGAGTGAAGGCTAGAAGGTTTCTAGGCTTTCATGGGAGACTTGGCAAGATAAACTCGAGAAATGGTGGCTCAACTATTAAATTTAATCAGTGGAAATCCCTACATAATGCAGTTAAGGATCACACTGATAATGGACAAGCTCGAAATAGAAAAGCTAAAGTTTGGGAAACACTAGACAAAGTGTTTTTTTATTGTGATAAGACTGAATGGAATGACGATGATCTCAAAGACTTTAAAAACCAATTGAACCTTTTCAAAAAGGCGATGACAGAAGCTTGGGGTGATCAACACTTTACTCACTATATGGTAAGAAGTTTGTATATGTTTGTTTCTTCATTGTCGAACTCATATAATGTTTTTTAATAACTTTCCTTATTTGTTGACTATGCAGCATATTCTATACAACCATGCTCCATACTTTATTAAACAATATGGATCTCTATCTATCTGGTCAACCCAAGGTATGGAAAAATCACATTATCAAGTAAGAACAAAATATTTCAGTCATACAAGACATGGAGGTGGAAGACACAAAGCCAACAGTTTATTAGAGGTCTTTCAATGGTTCTATCGACAAATTTGGCATAAATTCAAGCTTAAAGATACAACCACATCAAGCAATACATCATCTTTAGCAAGGACTATACAAATTGTTACCCAAAGAAGAAAAGATAGATATTTAAATTCTTGCGCAAAGCAAAGATTTACAGAATGGTTACAAACCAAACAAAGAGTTGGGAAAAGATGGGTTTCAAGAAACCCTTAATCTTTGGCATCTTCTAGTCTGATTGTGTTGCAGAAGAGTCCTTAGTTTCAGGCACCTCGATAGGGCCTTCAGTGGAGTCCTTGGTTTCAGGTAGCTCGACAGGGCCTCTAGAGGAATCTTTTGTTTCATCCCACTCAATAAGACCTCTGTATTTCAAAAACTCTTGTTTCCGATAGCCTGGAAGAAGCTTCAAATTCTTACTATCTCCTACATAAGAGAGCAAATAGGAGCCAAGAACTCCAAAATATCCAGCTCTAGATCCACTGTATCCAGGCATAAAGCCAAAAACTCTTATGGCTTCTTCCTTCTCCACCAAAATGATCTTGTCCAAACCTCTGCTGAAAACTTGAGATCCAATAACCTTTGAGATAGCTCTCAAAGCCATCATTGGTAGACTTGGAGAGCTTGACAATCTACTATGATATATTACAATTGTTTGATTGTTTAAGTTTCCAATATAATGGCCAAGGCTTTGATTTTTTCCAAGCTTCATTGGCCTAGAGCCCTTGGCCCTTCCAAGAAAGTTGTCTAGATCTTCAATCTCAATCTATAGAACAAACCACAACAGTACAAGATATAAGATATTTATCTATAATGCATAATAAAGTCTAACATAAACTCAATGGGTAACTTCGAGTTATATTTCATACCTTAGGGTGTTCATCTTCTTCAAGAAGACTATCATCATAAAGATTTATTGAACTCTTGGGCTTCTCATCTGATGGAGACTTCAATCTCTCTTCATACCCTACATCATCAATATGAAGTTTCTTCTGGACCTGCAAGAACTCTTCTTCTGTAGGTAGCCCCCCCTTTTCGTATTCTATGATCTGATTAATACATGTATGTAAGGCTATAGAGCTATCTTGGAAATTCTCTCCCTCAACATCAAGACTTGCTAGTGGTTCTTGTTCATAACCTATAAAATTCATGTCATTTTTGCCCCAACCTGCAAGGATTGCTAAGCAATATTCTTCTCTAAGATCAAAAAGATGTTGAATATCATTTAGCAACACATATCTCTTCTTGTTGATAAGATAAGTGGGAAATGTTGGAACACAGGCAAGAGGACCTTCTTCATTAACCTGTGCACTTGGCTCAATCTCCTTTTCTTCCACCATTGTGATATTGTCACTCTTGAATAAACCTACATCAAAACCTTGGACAAGTTGATTCTCAACATCTTCTTGGAACATCTCCTCCTTCTCTTCGACGTCCTTATCCATACTTGCAATATCCTCTAGCTTTCTCTGTTGGTCTATATCTGGAGAAGAATTTTCCATGTACTGAAGATACACAATAAATCCAACGTCCTTGTGGATTAGAAGGCATTGGTGTTGGTACCTGTGGAAAGGGCAACATGTTTCTTTCTTTCTGAATTCCTCATCAATGAGGTTGAACCTGCCGAGCAAAGTTGACCTGGATGTATTGGTGGCTCCCATGACATCACTATAATGAACAAATCCATTGACTTCCAAACCTTGCACATGTCTATCATAAAAACATTTGTACTCCTTAAGTTTATCATCAAGATCCTCCAGTAACTCCTTCAAATCAAAAGGAGCATTGAAAATTTCCCTGATATAGCAAAACTTGGAAGAATTTCCAGTGATGTGTAAAAGATCAAAGAGCCTATCATCAGATGTCTCAATTATCTCCTCCTCATCCATTCCTTCCAGAGATAGCTTCCTCTTTGTCATTTTGACCAGAAAAATATTTATCCCTGAAAAAAAAGCAGAAAAGAACCAATATCCAATAAAACAAGATGATATCATGAAAAGAGGCCCCAACATTGATTTTCCAAGACAAAAAAATCAAAACAGGAGAATTTTTTTAGTTGACCAGTGAAACGCGAAAATTAAAGTGTGAAAGGAAAATGCCTGTGAAGGAATCGCGTTTCATCGGACACTAGCTTGAAGACAAAAATTATTCTAAAATGTGGCCGGTGAAACGCGATACTAAGCAAAATATTATCAACACATACATTTTCTCGCGTTTTACTTGTTAAAAATTGCAAACGAAGAAATGAAACATGAACAATAAATAAATTCTATGGAAACACACAAATTGATGATATAATCATTTTTGGAAAAGCTTTGCTGCTTTTGAAAGATAGAAAGCACATGACATCTTTAATTGTTTAAGTGTTATAAAACATTCTTTCTATATTAATCAAATTTATTTTGTTAAAATGCTTGTAATAAAAAAAATTGTTACCTATCAAAGATTGTTGAACTGCTCTCCACACAGGATGCAAGGACCTTGAAGGGAAGTCGAGACGAAATTTTGGCAGAGAAGAAGACAATGTCGGAGAAATGGGTTTGAAATGCTTTTATATCGACCGTTAAGCATGTGGTGATAGTTCCAACGAAAAAGTTTGTGTAATAATGGAAAAATACGTGTACACGTGTCTGACTTAACACAGCGTAATAAACTCCTCAGAAGACGTGCGCATTCTCTTTTTCCAAAAATACGTTACACGTGTGTTAAATAACCCTTTTCCAAGTAAATAAAAAATTTCGATAAGCGAGAGTACGTCACACGTGTGTTATTAACACTTTGCGAAGAACGTTGAGTCCATGCAAATTCACCGCCTTCAGCTTTCATCGCATTTCATCGCTACTCCATCTTTGTTTTTGTTGTTCCTTCCAGTCTGCAGCATTTCCTTCCAATCTCCAAGCATTTCACTATTTCTCCAACAAAGCAAACCTTCAAGCATATTGTCATCGTTAGGCTGAGATTGTGAAGAACAAGCTGAAAAGAAGGTATGGTTTCTGCATCTTGCTTTTCAATAACAAGCTCCATTCAATGCATTGTTTTAATATTTTTCCTTAATCCTTTATGTTATTATTAGCTCATGACCACTACAAAAGAATTTTTTCCACAGTGAAAGCATTCCTTAATATTGTTGATAATTAAGGAAATCTTACTGTGATCTGCATGAGCTATCTGAAATCCATGCTGCTGTTAATAATTACTTATCTGAGCATTCCATGCTCTCGGTGCCTGTTTCTTTCCTCCCTATGGATATTTTAAGTAATCTTAAAAGATTTCCTTGGATCAAAGCTCTTTTTTCTTGGTTTTGTCAATTTTTATGCTATTCATGAGCTGTCCGGTGAAACGCGAAAATAAGGTGCTTCAAGCAGGTTTCCTGGCTTAAATTCGCGTTTCACTGGACACAATGGACAACAAGTCTGGTGAAACGCGAAAAGAAGCAGCTGCAAGGAGGCGCCTTGCTTGACACTCGCGTTTCACATTGTCAATTTTTATGCTATTCATGAGCTGTCCGGTGAAACGCGAAAATAAGGTACTTCAAGCAGGTTCCCTGGCTTAAATTCGTGTTTCACTGGCTACAATGGACAATAAGTCCAGTGAAACGCGAAAAGAAGCAGCTGCAAGGAGGCGCCTTGCTTGACACTCGCGTTTCACTAGACAGCTTGAGAAAAATTCAGTTGATACGAGAAAACGCCATGCAGCATAGATAACTCTTGTCTGGGACTCGCGTTTTGCTTTACATGCTGGAGAAGAAGTAACATATGTTTTTTTGGCAGATGGCTAGGACTAAGTCAACAGCAAGAAAAGGGAAGATTGATCCGAGGGATTTAGCATCAAAGATTCATCAGTCTTCAAAGCCTCAGAGGCTCTCTAGAAAGTCAAAGCCAAGGAGAAGGTTTTCTCAAAATGTCAGGTGTCTAAGGGAGATTAGGAAGGCAGTAAATGCTCTTGACAATGCAATTCCAAAGTTATCTTTTCAGAGGCTTGTCAGGGAAATTTGTGACAGATATAGTTTGGATAGTTTCAGATGGACAAGAACAGCTCTTAATTGTATACAAGAAGCCACAGAGGATTTTCTAATTGAGTTTTTCCAAGATGCCTACATTTGTGCTGCTCATGCTCATAGGCTCACACTCATGGACAAGGACATGGTAATTCTTAGGAGGCTAAGGTATAGATTTTCAAAGGTCCTTGAGCCAATTCCCCTCACTGATATGAAGACATTTAATATCCTTAATGTGCCCCCAGCTAGAAGAAAGAAAGATGATTCTGGTGTCAGGGTTGAGGATGTCACCCATGAGAAGGATACAAGGGTCACCCATGAGAAGGATACAAGGCAACATGAAAAAGAGGAGAAGGCTAAAGAGGAACAAGCAGATAAATGGAGAGAGTATAGGAAGCAAAGGGTTGAAGAAAGGGAAATAGAGCAACTAGAGTCCTTTGAAAATGAGCTAGCCACCCTTCTTGAAGCAACTAATCCAAAAGGATTCAGTGTATTTTGTTTCTTACCTGGTGACTTAGGCAAAAGAACTGAGGTTCTCTCCTTTGATGCTGGATGTGTTCAGATTCTTAAGGATAAAAGAAGAGAAGTAAATGACACTCTTATTCTTGCTGGCCTAAGGTATGTCCATCCATAATTACTTATACTTTTTGATATTTTTTTAGCAATAAGATTTTTCTTGTTTATACTCACTATTTCTATGCCTTTTCTAGGTGTATAATGCATGAGTTTCCTTTGGATATACAACAAAAAATTGAGGTTTTTGATCCATCTGTCTCATTCTTTATGAGGAATGAGCTTGATGCAAGTTTTATTGAGCACTGGCTCAATTTGATTGACTTCCATACTTTGGAGCTGCTTATAATTCCATATAATGAAAAGTAAGTGATTCAATATAATGAAAAGTAAGTGATTCAATATTCTATTAGAGTTTTTGAGATTTTATCCTACTAATTTGTTGAGATATGATTGCTTTTAGTTCTCATTGGAGCTTGATTGCAATAGACCTTGTGGATAAGCAATGCTTTTTAATCAACTCTATGAAAGGAAGCCATGGAAATGCTAAATTGTAAGTTATATTATCCAAGGGCTCCTTGATATTTCAATTCTTTTTTTTGTAAGTACTCTAAATTTCAACATATTTTATATACAGAGGTGCCAAAAGATTAATTGAAGAGCTAGAGAAAATACCTCCTATGCCATCTGATTTGCTTGCAACAATGCAATATAGACAAGTTGCGGTAAGTTATTCATTAAAATAATTGAAACATGAGTTTATTCTATGAACTACCATTCGTCCTCTTTATAGTTTTACTTTGTGTTGGTGGTTGCAGTGTCCCCATCAGGATGATAGCCATTCTTGTGGCTGGAGGGTGATTGCAAATGCTAGAAGAATAGTTAACTTTGTTTATCTTAATGATGATAAACATGTAAAGGTAATATGAAAGATGCTAAACTTTAAGATAGATATTAATTGCAAATAGTCCATTGATGATAAAAATATAGTCTATTGTAAGAACAATAATGAACTAAAACTCTTTTTTCTATAAATGTGTGACAGTTTTCGAAGGATTGCTATACATCTGAGCATATTTGGTACATCAGAGCAAAGCTCTTGAAGTATATGATGGTCAATTGTATACAACCAACAACAGAGATTGGTGGGGATTTGCACCATGAAGGAGATGCGGTGCCTATAACCACGGAAGGCAAATCCATAGCTTCAACACCTTCTATACCCAAGACATCAAAGCAAGGCAAAAGGACTCCTAGAAAGGATAGTTCTCCAAAAAAGAAATAGCTTTGCCATATCGCCTTGTAGGCCTTCATATATAGAAATTTGCCCTTCAGCCCTTGTATATCTCATAGAGATGGCAGATAGACATCTGCTACAAATTTTGTACATGTATTTTATATTGATAGTAAAGATATCTTTTCTTGAATGTCATTGCAGTGTATTTTATTTTCTCTCCTTTTCGATATCTGCAAAAAATAAATTACAAATGTTTGTTAGTTAGAAAGTGAGATCTTGATATACATCTAAGTAGATATAATATGATGTGAAAACTTACTCGTTTCTTGTCAAGTTGGAATACAAAGGAGCATGGTAGTTGAATGTCTTCATTTTGTAAATCCATCCTCACTTGATGTAGCGTACATGATTTTCTGATCTTTAAGATTGCAATAATATCCTCGTTGAACCAAATATCAAGATCCACAATAGGATCCTTGCTGAAGTCATTAAGATTCTGGTCTAAAGCAAATAGACTACTACCAACAAAATGCCATCAACTATAGTAAAAGCTAAGGATAAAATTTTGAGTAGCAATCATATATTTACAAGCTATAGAGTCTTGATCTATCTTACATATAATTTTTCCTTCTGTCCTTGTATCCCATCCTTCATCAACAAATTGTATGATATGATCATATGTTAGTCTCTTCACTGAAAGCATGGTTTTTGTTATTCTTATCTCCATATTAGAGAAGAAATCAATAAATATATTAATAGGCATAAATAAAGTAACTTTGCTTAGCCTACTTGAGATATTAGATTTTAGTGCTTTCTGGATCTCAGAAAATATCTTACATCTATAGCCCTCACTAGTAGCTGGACTTGGCAAAGGCCACTCAAAGCTTGAAAAATCTGGCAAAGGAAGGAGTTTTATTGATCCCCATTGGCAACACCGCATAGGAATAACATAAGAATGGTCATAAAAGAATATTCCATTCTCTGCAAGCTCTATCTTCTTTCTACCTCTATACATTTCTTCTCCAATTGAACCATGTATAACATCAATAACATCAATAATAGATTCCACTGGTTGCCATTCCTCAAGATTAGAGGGATAGACATCTACAAGACAAACAAATATTATAATGAAAAAACCTAAACCATATTTAAGAAAGGAAAAACTTTAAGAATCAAATTCTTACAATTTGGTCTATGCATTGGAAGCTTTGAAGATCCAGGTTTCAAACACAGCTCTCTATGCATGAACACATGTTGCACTAGTACCTCTTTGATACTATTCTTATTTGCTCCAAGCTTAAAATCTCGGATTCTGCCCTTCCAAGCAGAGATAAACGAGCTCTCATGTCTTTGCCTTTTTTCACGTTTTGCTTGTTGCATGGTGATCCAACTACCTTTGCTAATGATAGTAGGAATCCATCTTCCATCAGTTTGGAATGAGTTAAACACTGATATGGATGTGATTTGGGAGCTTGGACGCCTTGTTGAAGGTCGAATTTCTGTATCCATGGTAGAAGAGAGAGATACATGCACACACACACACACTCACACACACACACACACACACACACACACACACACACACACACACACACACACACACACACACACACACACACACAGAGGACTAGGCTATCATAACGGAGGGAAAAACAATAGAGGAATAAAAGAAAGGAGGGAAAAAACTGAGCGCCATGCTTTTCACCAATTTGAATTTCGATTACATCAGTCATTATCATTAATCTAGAAACATCATTAAATAAAAGTAGCCGAGACTCTATGCCATTAATGCAAAATATGTCATAATCACGAATATAAGAGACTAAAAATACATAATAAAAATACAAATTCGTAATATTATCATATTTATATATTTTTGTAAAATGATTTTTTAATTTTTTTAATTAGAAGTTCCGTTACGGAGGCTTTGCTCTTATTGGTCTAGAGCACTCTCTCTCCACATCCTAAAAGGCATTTTCGAGACCTCAAAACTCCCCTAATGAAGATCAACCAATGAAATGCTTAGTTCTTTGACTATGGCAGAGCGAGCCCTCACCCAAGCAGAAAGAGAAGAGATTTTGAAAGATGCGGGACTTTCTGCTAGATCATGCTTGTGGAGACTATATGAACTCTATGGCTTTGATTTATCCCTGGACCTTGTATATGATTGCATGCATATTTTGGCCCTAAATTTGTTCTCAAAATATATATGTGCTCTAGTAAGGACTGTGGATAACAGGATGAAAGTAAAAATTGATGAGACAACACATCGTGTCACTAAAGTAACACCATACTCTATTCGTTATGGTCGCTGGCCAAGATATCCTAGTAAGTATTGTGAGAGCTACAACGCTGAGGAAAATCAAAAGTGGATTCAATGGTGTTTGCCTTATGTACTATGTGAGATTGAAGGTATTCCGAAGGTATTCTATGACCTAGGATCGATTCTGATAGACATTGCTCATGCTTTTTACAACTACACTCGCAACAATGGTTGGTCTAGAGAAAATATAGACACTTTGAGAGAATTGCTTGGTTCATGGAGAGTAAGCTCTGAGGAGCTCTTAGGATCAAACTCAGCTCCTTTGGAACATGTTGCAGGTATAAATATTTTTTATTTTCTTAGTTTTTTCATTTATATAGCAATTATATTTCACTTTAATCGTATATATTTTCTTGCCTTACTAAATGTAGGTTTTGGAGAATTCTTGGATGACATTATTCGACATGGTAGTCATGATGCTTTCTGGTGTTATATTTATGAGCGTATGGTCTCAGTATATGTCAATGTCAAAACAAATAACAAAGATAATGAGATTTCTTATGCAAACTACCAAAGACGAAGATTCTTTACATGGATATTTATGCATATTACAAAAGACCAACGTGACAGACTTATGCCGTATCAAAGGATGACAAGAGAACTCCACAAAGCTTTACTACCACCTGATGGATACTTAGTGGATTCTAATAGGTACGATGAATGTCCAGAATGGCATGCATCAGGTCTCATGCATGTATCATGTGTGGAGAAAGCAAAAGAAATATGGAGTTTTTTAGAAAAGGCTAATGATTGTGCATGCAAAAGAGTAGCTCTAACAAAGGGAATAACCATAGGAGCAAAGAAGTTAAGATGTAGAGATGCAACTAATGAAGAAAAGAGATATGTTCATCATAGCTTCAACATAGAGGTGGAAACAGTGACATAATATAAAAAGGTTTTTCTAAAGGGAGAAGTTTATAAAGTGGGAGATAAAGTGGTGGTAAGATGCGATGAAGACTCTAGAGTGGACATAGATGTTGGCCATTGGAAAGCATGCATATCATCATTTTTTTCGTTTGAATGCAATGGTGAAGTGAAACTATTTTTTGGAGCTTATTACTACAGACAATGTATTGTGGTTGAAAGTGGCCATGAAAGTCTAGTTGTGGATACCACTACAGGTATGAGTGTCTTGCAAAATGGTTTTGTTCCATTTTCATGGGATTGTATTAGACCAATACAATCATTGTTACACAAATTTATTCCACTTCAACATGGAAACAATATCATCGCATATGAGACAAAAGATTTGAGACCAAGGTCACGTTTGATTAAGATAGGTTGCATCGGTTGCATTCCTCCTTGGCCAGAGGAAAATGATGTTGTCTATATGAAGTCTCATCTAGATGCTTTATGTGAGCCAAATGACCTCAAATGTGCAGTTATAAGAGCAGTACACTATGAAATGAAGCAAGTAAAAGTGGGATGGCTAACTAATGTACACTTGCAAGAAAATATTTGGAAAGTGAGAATAGAGGATCAAGATTGGAAGGACTGGTGGCTATGTGTATCCACGAAAAAGCAATGGCAAGTACTCAAAACAAAAGCAATTGCAATTGACAACAAAAGAAAGATTGTACCTACCATGTGGCGTTCGCATGAGCATGAGGCAACAATGTTATGACGGTATGTTTATTGAAGTCTTTTTTTTTGTATTGCTTAATGTAATTTACATTTTCAAACATTATGACGGTATGTTTATTGAAGTCTTTTGTTTTGTATTGCTTAATGTGATATACATTTTCAAACATACATTGCAAATACTTTCTTATTGTTACCATGCCTATGTAGGTTTGCCATGTCGACTTCTAATCTAGAGATGATGGCTCTTTTTAAAAAAATGATGAGTGAGGATCCCAAACTACTTGGGCTTGTGGATTCAGTTGTGGAAGAAGTGAAAGGTAACTAACTCTAATAACTAAATTTATACCTAATTTTATTACTATTTTATGTGTTCTAATCCAAGTGCTAAGGAATTAAGTGATTTAGTTTGATATAGTACTTCTTTTTAAAAAATATAAGTCTCTTATGTTTCTAAACTTTGGTTTATTATGTGTACATAAAGGTAACAAAATCACAAATGCAGGTACAAGAGATAATGGAACAATGAAAGCTAAGGAGGTCATTGGCCCTAATGTCTCTTCAAATCACGATACAGGTATATGTCTTTATTTCTACTAAACTTTGAAAATTTAAATTTGTACATATATTACATCTTGCTTTATTAGGTGATTCATTTTGAGATTAACTAGCTTTAATTAGTCTCTTTGCCAAATTTAAAATGTTCATAGTTATTCATATCTTTAAACTTTGAGTAATTGTGTGTATATATATAAACATAGATAAAAGAACAACAAAAGGTGGGAAAAGAGGTAATGTAAGAAAGGGAGATAAGGAGGTTACTTGCGATAATGTTTCTTCAAGTCAAGATGCAGGTACCAACTTTAAGGATCAAAAACTTGTAGAAATTTGGTGACCCAAATTGATACACAATATCTAATTACTTTCTTTTGTGTTATTGAAAATTTTCATAACCTTGTATTATCGTGAGCTTTGATTAACTCTATGTATATATAAGTAAACAAGTTACTAAAGATGACACAAGAGACAATGTAAGAAAGGAAGACATTGAGATTGCTTGCCTTAACACTTCTTCAAGCCAAGAATCAGGTATTATCAGCTTTCTTATGTTGATAATGAGTCATTTTTTGAAATGGTTATACTAACTAATGATATTTGATCACTTGAGTATCAATAGGAGTGATACGCATACCATCATATGATGATATCTATCGGCCACCCATGTTGAAATTTAGAGAAGAGGGTAGACTTTATGGAAAAAAGCTCTTGGCTGAATACTTTAAAAGTCAACACACTGTCATGCTCGAAAATTATCATCGAGTATGTAGGTGGTTTGAATCCTTAAACCCAGATGATCTACGTTATAAAAATGCGGATAAAAAGTATATCATGAAAATTATATCAGAGAATCACCATGAGATTTTACCATTGAAGTTTACTGGATGTGAGTACATATGGAGAGAGAATGACATATATGACTGGTGGAAGGGTACAAAGCAAGATGAAAGAAAGTATTTGAAGAAAAAAGATTTTTTAAAGAAGGTAAGTTGATTGTTACTTTTTTTAATTGGCTTTCCTAATATTTGAGGTGTAGATTCTTAGTTATTGAACTATTAATCTTATGACATATAGAGAGAATTATCCACATCTCTTGGAGTGGATGATATAGATAAGCTTCAAAATGTATCAAATGACATAACATCATCAATGGTAAGATGATTTATAAGTTTGATATCATAAGTGTAGGATTGGCTCTTTTTCTCCCATACTCATTTAGGGGTGTCTATTGATGGCAGAGTGAACCATATGTTGCTACTATTGATTCTAATCAACTTGATGTATACATTCCTAGCATGGATGATATTGCGAATGAACAAGGTTTGAAAAAGGTATCTTATAATCTTATATGTTTAACAATACAACCAAACAGATTTATCATTGCAGGTAATGCTTTTGAGCTCATATCTAATAACTTTCTTTGAGAATGTCTCTTATACAGATACTTATACATTAACTTTCATTTCCCATAGATGAATATGTTCGTGGAGGAAGAAAAGAGCTTTGAAGAATTTCAATGTTATACATCCGATGAGGTCCTTTGCTTTATATTAAATTTAAGATTAACCATATGATTCATGTTCTTAACAGTATCTTATCCTTTACATGCTTAAAATGTAGGATGTTGAAAATGAAGATGAGACACTTGATATGGAAAATTGTGCCAGCTTTTCAAAGTTATTGTCACATGGTTTAGACAAAATAATGTACTCAACTAAACGTCAAGAAACTCTGGAACAAAGTATCCATAGTTCAAGCAATGATAAGGTATGTAACTTTTTTTTCTATATAAATGTTTTTAATGTGATTACTAATTTTAGTTTTGAATGTAGGCTAATCCAGATGATGACATTAATGAAACATCTCGAAAAAGTCAAAGAAAGAGGAAGGTATTTGATATATGTTTGTGAGAGAACAATAGCGTCATAGTTTAGTGAATAACTAAAGATATGATTTATTAAATAACTATTTATTTTACGTGTTGACTAGCCAAGTGAGAAGATGAAGGATATTTTGCAACAAAGGAGCATGAAACGAGGTACCAGTATCAACGAAAAAGAACCAAAGGTGCTAGATGTAAATGTTTATATTTTTGTTTATGTCATACATGAAAAGCATAATCTAATATTTTTATTTTATTTGAATTAGAAATTTAAAGATCTCCCAAACCAAGGCATTGAGATTAACATTTCAAATGATACTCAAAGGGTAACTTTATTGTTAATTTATATTTTAATTAGATATATATAATTGTAGTCATGTAGTTGAATTTGTAGCTTTGAGATTAACATTTCAAATGATGCTTAAAGGGTAGCTTTATAGTTGATATATATATATAATAGTCATGTAGTTAAATTTATGGCTTTTCATATTATAATTCGTGTCATTTAATTATCTATACATAGTATAATAAGTTACTTATTCTCTTTTTGTTATTCAATGCAGGTTAATATGACAAAAGAGAACATGGAAACCATACTTTTGAAGTATCTTGGTGTGCCTACAATTCATGATATGTACTTTTCTTTAAAGAGTACATACATGAATCTCAAAAAGATTGAAGCTAGCTTTCGAGTCTTGATTAAGGATACAAAGAAGCCAACAAGTGATGATATGATTAAGGAGATTGTTTATTGGCTACTAGGAAATGGCAAAGTTGTATTAAACAAAAATAGCAATGTGCTTAGTCTAGATGATGTGGAAGTTTTAGCATAACTTCTACTTTGAGTTAAGAATTTATTGCTTTTCAACATATTGGAGATTTGAGGGATTACTCAAACATTTATTACTTTGGAACATATTGGAGATTTAAGGGATAAAATATTCAAGACACACATGTTGCTTAATTAGTTTTTAGTTCTATGCTCTTTTAAAAGTATTTTCATTTTTCTTTTGGTTGCTAGAAGTAGATGTTGATGTCTTAATTTGTTTAATCTATTTTGATCATTAGATGTATGTTATTGATCCTTACTTAGAAATGATGACATTCTCTATATAAATTTCTAGTTAAAAATTTATTGTGTAATTTCTTGTTTGATATTAGCATGTCTAAGAGTAAGGGCAAAGTAGATAAATTGATAAGGAAAAAAGAGAATTCCCACGGAATTCCGTAGTTGAAAGTACATATAAGTAGGGAATGCAAAAAATAGGAAAAATGAGAGATTTCCTAGTGAGAGTACCTAGGGAATCACATCTAGAATTTTTTTCCTATATATGGAATATTTCTTATATAGGAATTATTCCCTACATAGAAAATTCTATATTTTCCTATGTATGAAATATTTCCTACATAGGAATTTCCTATGTAGGAAATATTTCCTACATAGGAATTTCCTATGTAGGAAATTCCTATGTAGGAAATATTTCCTACATAGAAAAGGTCTTATGTGATTCCCTACTTATTCTCACTAGGAAATGTCCCATTTTCCCTAGTTTTTACTTTCCCCACTTATATGTATTTTCAACTAGGGAATTCCATGGGGAATTCTCTTTTTTTCCTATATGGGGATCGATTGAAAGTTCCTTGTGTGAAGAGGGCATTGTTGAAATTAAATCATGTTTATATGCTGAATTCAGAGTCAAAGACCTTGGTGAACTAAAGTATTTTCTTGAGATTGAGGTAGTCTCTATGCCTCAAGGTATATGGCTGCTACAGAAGCAGTATGCTCATGACATGTTACAGAAGTATGGTGACATGTTACAGAAGTATGGTATGGCTTAATGCACACCTATGGAGACACCTCTTGATCAGAATGTCAAGCTGCAGATTGATATTGGGAATGACATAGTGAATGTGACCATGTATCGACAAATGGTGGGCAGCTTGATATACTTGACTATTACCCATCCTGACTTATGTTATGCAGCAGGGTTGATTAGTCAGTTCATGTAGAAGCCTCGCAAACCACATTTAGATGCAGTTAGGAGGATCATGAGATATGTAAAGGGTACTACAGTTTATGGGTTGTTTTATGCATATGGAAAATCTCTTGACTTGACATGGTTTACTTATGCTGATTGGGATGGTTGTGCCTA
Organism: Lygodium microphyllum; assembly: GCF_053477565.2. Lineage (NCBI taxonomy): Eukaryota > Viridiplantae > Streptophyta > Polypodiopsida > Schizaeales > Lygodiaceae > Lygodium > Lygodium microphyllum. The sequence continues at coordinate 50,115,064 of NC_141136.1, forward strand.
TGACAAGAGGTCAACCAGTTGTTATGCATTTGGATTGGGCAACAGTATGATCAGTTGGTAGAGTAAGAAATAACCTATTGTTGCATTTTCTAGTACAGAAGCTGAGTATGATCAGTTGGTAGAGTAAGAAACAGCCTACTGTTGCATTGTCTAGTACAGAAGCTAAGTACAGAGGAGCTGCCTTAGCGGCTTGCGAAGTAGTTTGGTTAATGAAACTGCTGAAAGACTTGGGAATACAGCTGGAAAGTAGAGTGAGATCGTTGCATTGTGATAACCTCAGTAGTGTTATGTTGGCTAGGAAATTTTGTCTACCATGCTAGGTCCTAACGTATTGAGGTTCACTACCATTTCATCAGAAAAATGGTTCTTACAAGGCAGATTGACTTGATTCATGTGAAGAATGAAGACCAAGTAGCATACATATTTACTAAGTCTCTTAGTAAAGAAAAGTTCATATACTTCAAATAGCTACTTGGAGTTTATCAAATGGTTTGACCTTAAGGGGGAGTGTTAGAATATCAAGCTCTTGTTACTCTTCAGTCAGTCTATCTTTATGTGTGTGACCGGGATACAGTTGTATACGTGTGTGGCATTCAATAAGTCAGTGTAGTGAGTATAGTCAGAGACTGGTCTTGGTTAGTCATACGTCCTATGTGTGTAAGTTTCTTTCAATTAGTATGATGAAAGAATAATGGAAGAAGAACAAGAATGAGCTGAGGCTCATCTTCCACTCCACTCTGTCTCTCTCCCTCTCTTCCAACAGAGCAATGCTATGTGATGGTATATATCAAGATGCATATACTCTTACATATACTAGAATTTCCAATACAAATATCTACTTGTTGGTTTGCAAAATTGGACACAAATGTCAATGATGTGGCATCATAAAGCTAATAACAAGTAAGCATGATCACATTGGAATGACTTCTAAAAGTCTGTCCATGTGTAATAATGTCACATGATCTTACTATTGGGCTTAGAGTTAGGAGAAAATTGAGTCCATAGATGTTGAAATATAGTAGTTTGGTACACATTTGGTGCTTTTGAGATCATAAATTCATTTAAAGTTAGAAAATATCCCTAAAATGATTAGGGGCTATTCATATGCGAATCTAGTAAGGTACACGAGCTCAGCAAACCTTGTCATTTGCAAATAGATTGTAAGTGTTAAATGTGACAGATAGTATTTGGATACTATTAAAAATTACCGATGTTGCCCAAGGCATACTTGTGTACTGAGTATAGTATTCAAAGCTCTAACCTTCACTAGAGAGAGTCCTTTATTATATGGTAATGTGGCATATATGTGGCCATCCATTGTTCAGTACCCCTTATGACATTGGGGGTAATTTTAGGGATCTTTGGACACCTATAGGAACTTGGATAGCTATTCATTCATGCCTTGGGTTCTATTGATGTAGGTTTTCTTCACAGTAAGATGGCAACCATGGTGATATTACACCCCCACCTAATCACCTTCTAAGAGGCCTTGTATTCACTTGATTTTTTTTCGCATTTGTCTCTAACTAGATCTTTGAGCACTTGAACTTTATTGTATTTATTCTTAGTAACATAGCTATCCACACTTAATTTTCCAAAAGAAGCTACAGTTTCATGTCTTTACTGGAATAGAAGACATGGGTATTGATTGGTCCATACTTTCTGCTCCTCGGAAGTTCTCTCTCTTATTACCACAATCCTCACTAGTGATTTGAGATAATATTTGACACACTAGGATTGCATTTGGGAGCAAAAGGATATCATTAATACAATCATGCAAGTTTACTATTAGTTTGATTAAATACACACCTTCTATAGTGTGCTAGTAAAAAATAATCCTTCTCCATAACATCTTTGTGTCTTGCAAACTTATTAGAAGGCCACTTTTAAACTTGACATGTCATCTACAAACTTGACACACACACACACACACGCGCGCGCATGCACGCACACACGCACGCACGCACACATGCACACACACTAGGGAGAGATTTGTCTAGCTCTTCCCCTAATTTTTTCATTGGAAGGCATCCAATTAGTCTTTACAAATAACGCAACATTGTAGCTACTGGTGCCATTCTATTCCTTCATGCCAATCAATTACAACTGAATGATTGATGTGAGGGAGATAATCAGTCAGTGGTTTAGACCACCTACTTTTTTTGAAATAAAACACGGTAGACTAAGCAACTGACTGAATGATAATGATCTCATTGGTTGCTTCAACAAATGGAGACCAATGTTCGACTTGCTGCTTGGATATAACGTTGCATCTATAAATTCACACCACTAAAGCAATACCAATGGCAACCTAGACTGAAAGGATTGTTACCCCAAGCAAGGGGTGCCTAGGCCAGATTAGTTAGGCCAATATCAAGTATGATGGGTGGTGGCCATATTATCAAGACTGTCACATTCAGGGATCCCTGCAGCTTTGATTGCTTTGGTTTCTGGCTGCATCATTAAACTTTCGTGGTCACCTGAATTCCAGTAGCCATCGTTGCTCAAAACCTGCATTTGATTAACAACGTTATTTGGCTTGATTAAAGATTACTTCAATTATTGACTTTGACTCCATGAACTGCAGCACTGATGCAGTAAAATGTATACGACGAGGATAGTTTTGATGGTCACACCCTCAATTGCAGCTGCAGATACTTGACGTAATTGATTGCTTTCTCTAGCATCGTAACCAAATCGACCTGGAATTATTAAACAGAAGGTTAACTCAGAAAACCTTATAGCGAGCTAGTAAGGAAGCGGGGTACGATATCATACTAATTTCTACTGATCCATTCAGATTAATCTAGGGATAAGAACAGCACCTTGGAGCCATTGGGTACGAGTTCTTGCAGTATTTTGATACGGGCATTGATACGCTCTCGACGGTTCTGATCATAAGTAAGCAACAGATGCAAATTCAAACAAATCCGACATTAGAAATCCTCCGCAGAATTCTGCTAATTGATACGGTTAAACCTGATTTACGCTAATCCTGATAACGATTCGACTTAATTTTGATAACATCATATTACCCTTGCTGCAATGCTTTGAGGGTCGTTTGCGCTTCCCTGAAGGGCTCGAGGTTTGCCGTCGGTGTTGAGAGCGGGTTGCGATCGCAGCCTGCGCGACGAGCTATGATGATCGTGATGATGGTGAGAGGAGGAAGAGGCGGCGGCCGATCGAGACATATCAGCTGCCTCGACCGTGATTAAGTGCCTATCAGGCAGCTCCTTAATCGTCTGAGTATTGGTAGACCGATTACTGTCATGAGCAGAATCCGTTAATCCGATGGACAGGCAGCTACTTCTACTCATCATCGACCTCTGGCTTGTCTGTGATGTGAAGCTTCTGCCTGCTTCTACGTGCTTCTGCAAACAATAATAAGGGAAGAATGAACTAGACCCGATTATTTTGCCCTATTGAAATATGCTGATTAATTACCATAAGGTTGTAGATTATAACAAGACGAGCATGAGCTAGACCTAAAGGCTAATTATTCTCGCAGATTAGGATATGCTGATTAATAATAAGGTTGGAGATAATAAGGAGATAAGTACGAGCTAGTCCTGATTATTATGGCCGATTAAGATATGCTGATTAACTATAGGATTGCAAGATAATAATACATGCACGAGCAGCTAGACCTAATTAATTTTGCCGATTAAGATATGCTGATTAACAATAGAGTTGGCTGCTAAGAATTAGCTTGACTGGTCTATGTGGATTAAATAAGGGCGAGGGGGAATTACCTTGATTCTCTTTGGCGAGCTTGTGGTCGTAGAGACCAGTTCAACATTTCGATCATCCATTGCTCGCTTCTTTGATAAAACACGTAGCGATGGCTGGCATGTTAATCCTGTAGGGGATCCCTTGACTCTCATACTGAAATTAGGCCTATTAATTAGGATAATAGGAATATCTTCACGGCTACATGATGTACACTGATGATCATGATCAGTTAGATGGCCATTAGCTGTGATCACGCTCATAGTGCTTTCATTGCCAGTCTGATACGGCCGCTTTCCCTTGGCAGCTGATTTCATGTCCTCAGCTGCATCACTGCAGCCAAATATGGATGGATTATGAGCTGCATCATGATTGCAGTCCAATACGGATGAAATGTGAGCTGAGTGGCAGCTCTCGTGATTCTCCCATCCCAAATGTCGGCTATAATCAGCAGCATACTGTATGGTATTATTACTGGATCTGCTGATAATTTGCTGATCATCATCATCATCATCAGATTTCATGACCAGGTAAACAAAGCCATTCTCACTGATGAGCCATTTCATTTTGTTGTCTACCTGTTCATATATTTCCTCTATTTCATCCATTTCAGGTCGAGGTCTTTCTGCTTCATCTTGTCCTGAATGACAGACATCGAGTTGCGCGTGTGCTGGTGCCGGATTCGATGAGCTCAATACTTCCTGCCAAGATCTCCTAGAGCTTTGTTTGGCGTCATATGAGGGAGACAGGAGACACAGCTTCGGGTCAAAAGGGATGCATTGATCAGCCGCCATGGCACTATGTAAAAAATAGGGCATTAATTCAGTAAAATAACCATCATCATGAAAATGATGGCCATCATCATCATCATCATGAATATGAGTTGGATACGGGTATGGTACTGGAACGGTACAAGTATGAGCATTGCTCTCATCCATGCCTTCAGCAGGAGGTAAGGTTAGGTCGATGACTTGATTCCGTGGTTGAGTAGTCATATATAATTTAGATGGTAGAGAGCGTTGAACAAACAATATATAATCTTGTGTTGAAGATTGATTGCAAAGTGGTACTATGGTTCGTCCGATCTACTGTTGATCCTGGCTAAGGGAGGTAGTACTCCAAAACCGTTAGGACAAAGAATTGCCATAATAGCATTAAGAACCATATTCATAAGCAAGCATCAGCGATTGAGGAGGGAGAGACGAAAGGGACTGTTGCAGCTATAGCTCTTTCTGGGCGCACCGTTTATAATTTCGTGTTGTGAAAGGGTGGAAGCGGCTTCGGGTATTTGCTGTATAACAGTTATGGGAGGTGACTCGTGAGTCGTGAGTAAAAGCCCGGATGAAGACAAAGGAGAAGACAATCCCTTACAGTCCTGACCCGAGAGTGTGTGCGCGCGTGTGCATGCAGGATCGAGAGAGAGAGAGAGTGTGTGTGTGTGTGTGTGTATGTGTGTGTGTGAGTCTACGTGAGAGGAATTGCAGAAGAGAAAGAATCGAGAGAATGAATATATATATATATATAAGAATTCGGGGGCGGCCCGCGGGGTGTGTGCTGTGTGCCCCATTTGAGGTGTTACAAGACTGTCATATGCGCTGGCAGCAGGTCAGAGGGACGCTTCCTGAGAAGTCGACAAGCCTGCACGGTTGCAGTAACTACACGGAATCAAAGGATCCCTACCTCATTCAATACTATCTGATTCGTCACACAAATTGGTAGAAGACGAATATTTATAAATTCCCATGGGACAAGTTGCTCCTGGGGGCCCTGCAGGCGCGCCCATCCACCTAGCAAGTCAATGCCAAATGGAAATTAGGCTTGCCCGATGGGCAGCAATTTGCGCCTTTGCACCAAGGCAAATGGGACACTCACCATCCATTCCCTTTCCACACATGTTAACCTTTAACCTTGGATCAAGCCACTCTCTTAACTAGGATAAGCAAGCCAATAACATGATGCTCCTCAAAACCAACGAGGGGTGACAGATTCCATCTGATTCAGCATATTTTGTGATCCTAGTGAGACTGAAAACTCCACAAGAGTCCACAAGATCTCAAAAGAGGCAAGGAGAGAGTGAATGAGCCCAGTTCAATTGAGATACAGGTGTCGAATAAAAAAACCAAACACACAACAAGTTGTTAAGTTGAACAAGACATGGGATCTAAACTAGCACCCTAGGAGTGGCAATACAAATTTCAAATGATAGGGGCTAATAGCATTCCCCCAAACGTCTCTTGTTTAATATCGCTTATGTTATCAAAGGCTCTTTGGACTAATAGTATAGATCAACAACCAAATTTGGATTAGGTAATGGTCTATGACTCATATGCCAAACTAGAAATGGACCCAATACCTCACATCTTCCTAGGTTGTAAGGCTAACAAGAATTCTTTGAGCTGTTTGCAAGTACTCATCATAAACTTCCATTCTTTAAGCATTAGTTGGAAGAAAGTCCTACTTTGGGAAATGTACAAAATGCCTCCAATGGTTTGGAATTGGATATTTCTTTATCTTCTTATGGAATGTCTAGCTTTGTAGGAACAAAGCTTTTTTAAACCAAGAAAATATGGATCCATTTTATGGTTTTAAAAATTGAGTTTCTGATGCAGATGGAGCATATCAAATTCGAAATTGCACAAGATCATAAGAAATGGTTGAAGAATAAAAATGCGAAAGAAGAAGACATCATCAACTTCAAAATATTTTGTACATGTGAAGAAGAAAGGAAAAAAATGGTACAATGTGAAGCGATGTTCAAAATAATATTCTATAAGAAGTTGGAGTCAATACCATAGACTTTGTGAGAGTGAAATTTAAACATAGAGAAAATGCCAGACAAGTATCAAATGACAAGAATTAAAGGCGAAATTCAAAGCTCAACGAAAGCAGAAGATGCGGATCCAACGATTTTAAGTGGTCGTGGAAGATGGGAATTCAAATTACTTCAAAAGCCGGACTTCGCAGTGGTTGCGAATTTTTCATAAATTTTCAAGGTGCTGGATTGAAGCAAGATAAGTTCCAAGTTGTTCAGGACTTTGAGACTAACACAAATAATTTTTTGGAAGTGAAATTGGGCAGTAGACACGGAATCTACATGTAACTGGGTACTTGGGGGATCAAATTAATTGGAGGATTAGAAGAGGCATGGCCTTTGGCCTTAGGCGGCCCCCAGTGAAGCAGAGGAGGGAAAGATGTTGGTAATTTGCTAACCACACTTATATCAACACCCGTAACATTGCCACTAGGAGAATTGCTTAGGCAAAGCCCTACACTCTAGCAAGTGTTGAAGCAATGGGTAGAATGAGCTGATAGTGAGAGCAGAGTTTTGGTGTCGGGAAGTGCTTAAAAATAGCTAAAAATTATGAATACCAAGGGAAAAATATTCATCGTCAAAGGCGGCGGCTCGATCTAGGACGATTTTAAGCGTTAAAGTGCTTTAAAGGTGCCCGAGCGACACTTGTTGATTTTTCATAATTTTTTAGATAGTCGTGCGGGTTGACACGAGCTACTGGCCAAAGTGTGATGCCAAGCCGGATATCCAGGATTTTTCAGAGCTCAATTCCGAGTCCGGACGGGAAAATGGCCAAGGAAATGGTCAAGATGCGAAGGGGTGGACAAAATTTGGCCAAAATGGGCAAGTAACCTTTGGGAGCCCAAAAATTTAAATGTCACATGAAAGTTTCAAGCAAGAAAGAAGCATGAAACGTGGGAAGAGGGCGCCATCAGAGAGCGCCGAAAATTGCGCTTGAAGGATGGGAGATGCCTCATGCTGCCTGTGAACAACCATGCTAACTGATTATAGGCCCGATCTTCTCCTTCCCTGCTGATCATTTCGCCGTCCTTCACTCCTCAATTGATGGCCTGAATGCTGAGATGGAAATCTAGTATTTCTCTCTCCTCCCTCTCTCTCTTCTAAGGGGGAAGTCATGTGGGAAGAAGAAGGAAGAAGAAAGAATGATGGAGGCTTGTCCGGCATGGATCAGATTGCTCCACGGGCTGGAAATGGTGATTTGTGATCGTGCTGAGCATGAAGTGCTGCTAATTTTCAAATTTGCAGCCATGGACATGAAACCTGAAACACGCAAATAAGCGGTAATTCAATTTTTTCAAAGGAAATTTGAGATTTCATGGCTTTTGATTGATAAAATGTTGTTCATGTGGGCTAAAAATTGTTTATGTTGCTGTTTTCCATGAGTACTTGTTGATCATAATCAGAAAATCAGAAAAATATGCATCTTGTAGCTCAAAATAATACACTAAAACACGTAAAATATGGAAAATCAAGGGAAAATGATGTTTTTGGGCATAAAAATGAAAGAATGAATAGGAACACCAACTAAATTTTCATTTTTGCTGCAAGAAGGAACTAAGGGCCACAGCCCATAACCTATTTTGAATTTTCAGTAATTAAGTAATGCAGAAAATAAGGAAAAATACAAGGAAAATAGAGAAAAATCACTAAAAATAGGGGAAAAATGCATTTTGGGTGCGGAAAATTAATGAAAATTAAGAACAATGCTTGTGAATGTTTGTGGGGACTGAAGCATGAGAATTTGCCTCTGTTCATCTCCATCTTCTTGTTCTAGTGTATTTTTTCCGCTTTTTACACATAAAATGATGGCAAAATGCCTTATAAATCTATACAACAATGCAACATTTGATCGATGGGAGGGTAAAGTGGTTAAAGTGTGTTTAAATGTGGAGTAAGATGATGAAAAGATTGCTGTCTTTTGTTTGCATGCCATATAGGTCGGTGAATAATTATAAAATAAGAGCCTAGTAGCACGAGGGTTTCCTCGGTGCTAGGTTTGTGCAACGCCGCATAAGAACGGTAGTTGAAAATCATTGAAAGGATGTTTTCCGCATGTGCACAATATTGATTTCAGAATTGTTTGAGCACTTAGCATCCACAATATGCATAAATCATGGAAATATTTAAAGGTATCAGAAATCCTGGATGCACGGTAATTGTTTTCATTAGGATCTTGACCTACGTTGAGTGAGAGACAGGACACCCTAAGGCATAGGCTAGTCGTGGGGTCTAGGGGAAAGAGAAGTAAGGACAATGGTACATTCTTGTATACGATTAAATGGTATCTTGAGAGGATTTTGTGTGAAATGTTTATATGTTGAGCGACGCATCGAGGGGCCAATCCCCAAGGTGTAGGAGAGTCGCAGAGGGGTGGCGGCACTCAGCCGTTGGAGGACCCCCTATGTCTGTGCTTCGTGCCATTAGGCAATGTGTGAGGGACTCCCTCTGAGAAGTAGTGGGTGAGAGAAGAGTGGACTACAAACGACGTAATACAAACGCAAGATATTTAGGAAGGCAATGTATGTGTCATCAACGCTCCTGGCCGCGAGGCCGTGGGGTTGTTGAGCGCGTGAGATAGAGGTCCGGCTAGTGCACGAGCCAGTGCCGGCCCGTTCTAGGTTCCATCAGTGGTGCGTCTGCCGGGAGTCGCTTAAAAGTGGCGGTCCTCGAATCCTGGTTGTCTAGGGACCAACTAGCAGTTTATACCAAAGGATACTGTGATTGATCCGTTATTTATCGATAAGCATCGTCTAGCAAAAATCCAAAAGTAAGAGAGAGATGAAAGAGCTAGGCGACGTGCTGAAATTTTTAGGAGATATTCTCCTAAGCGTAGCGGTGCTGAACCCTTACGAGGGAGTGGATCTAGTAGTCTTGGTGCCACAAGCAGTAAGTTAGGAGAAGGTGGAAGCTCTAGTGCTCCCCTTTCTGCCATAAGTCAGTCTATATCAAGTGCGGGAGGTGCAATCCCACCGTCCCCTATTACTAGTGCAAATCCAATTTTCGTTATGGCGCAGCCTATTGCAATTCCCGCAGGAACGACGGATTTGCCGGCTCTAGGTTACCCGCTACCCATTTTTAATGGGCTAGTTGAGGAAGATGCGGAACTCCACATTAGGGAGTTTCAAAAGCTAATGTTTAACTGTCGCATTCAAGAAGAAGGACATTTAATGATATTCTTCAACATGACTCTCAAAGGAAGAGCCGCTATATGGTATCATGGTTTAGAATCCGGAACCATATTGAATATTGATTCATTTTATGGAGCTTTTCGAAGGGAGTTTGCCCCTTGGCGAGGTTAAGGACATGATGAAGCATTATACCGACATGATTACGGAGCAGTATCGACAAATAGCCGTTGATGTCAACTTCCTCAAAAAACAACAAAATTTGATAAGAAGTAGATACCCAGATGAGGGTGCACTTTCGAGGTTTAGTTGCAAATGGTATGGTGGGCAGCATTATCCAAGAAATTACCCAAATGTTAAGTGCGACATCTGTGGAAAATCCGGCCATTTAGCAGCTACTTTGTTGGAGTAAGATGAGTTCCCTCCAGCGAGGTAGTCGGCAACCAGGGCCTGTTAATCATCGTGCGCAAGGAAATGATTCCCAGCGAGAAGATGGGCCTAAACAAATACTTCAACGACCAAAGACTACAGTGGAGGAGCTACCCAGTGGTAGTGGGGTTAGTTTGATTGAGGCTGTACGCGTTAATGATGCTGAAATCTCTAATCTGCGAGCTGTTCTTACAAGAGGTCAAAAGGGTAGAGAAGCCGAAAAGGATAATCCTGTTGACGGAAACCCTAAACAAGGCGACAAAGGAACGCAAGTTTTGGATCTTGCCATGGAAGGGGGACCTTTGAAGCCCGTAGAGAGTAAAGCCAATAAGGAACCACCAAAGAAGAAGGTGAAAGTTAAGAAAGAGGCAATAAAGCCGGTTCAGCGACCTAAAGAGCGGATGGTTTGGCGTGAAAAGCGAGCTCTATTGAACTATCATGAATTCGATTTGGCGAGCTCTCTTTGCGAAGTCAAGCCGGATGTGAATCTTCTACAGCTTATTAAGCTTTCCCCAGGAGTATGCAAGGAATTTAGAAAGATCCTACGTACCGGGTATATCGTAGAACCTTTGGGTATTGCGCGAGTTGGTGATGACTGGTTCGAGCATGCTGAGAAGCATTGCCCAAGGGTTGCAGCCTATGTCGATGGGATATTAGTAGATTATGCCATTGTCGACACGGGATCATCTGTTAACATTATGAGTTCTAAACTGATGGAAAGGTTGGGTCTTGCGATCCAGAAAGATACCTCCACAATTATCAGAATGGCAGATGATAGTTTGAGATAGCCGGAAGGTTGCATTACTAAGGTCCATGTCACTGTTGCAAATGTAGAATGCCTGTTGGACTTTAGGGGCTAGTCGTGGGGTCTAGGGGAAAGAGAACTAAGGACAATGGTACATTCCTGTATACGATTAAATGGTACCTTGAGAGGATTTTGTGCGAAATGTTTATATGTTGAGCGACTCATCGAGGGGCCAATCCCCAAGGTGTAGGAGAGTCGCAGAGGGGTGGCGGCACTCAGCCGTTGGAGGACCCCCTATGTCTGTGCTTCGTGCCATTAGGCAATGTGTGAGGGACTCCCTCTGAGGAGTAGTGGGTGAGAGAAGAGTGGACTACAAACGACGTAATACAAACGCAAGATATTTAGGAAGGCAATGTATGTGTCATCAACGCTCCTGGCCGCGAGGCCGTGGGGTTGTTGAGCGCGTGAGATAGAGATCCAGCTAGTGCATGAGCCAGTGCTGGCCCGTTCTAGGTTCCATCAGATAGACATGAACCACAATAATTGCCTGATCATGACATTGTGATGCACATACTAAGCCTTATAGTGAATCCAATGTCTAAGTCCCCACAAGTGAATGCCTTTTGGGAAGGCATTGAGATGCACATAGTCTTACCTATCGTTGCCTTAGGAGATACAACACGGAAGGGGATAGTAGATACAGGAGCAGGAGTTAGTGTACTTAGCCATGCAGTCCTGCAAGCTTGGGGAAACCCATGGGTGAAAACTATATGGTTCAATGTCACTCTAGCTAATGGGATGAAAGTTAGACACTTCGGAGACTTGAGAAGGATTGGCCTTTAAAGATAGTAGGAATTCAATTCTCTTTGAACTTCATAGTTATGAAGGGAGTGAATTATGATATCCTGCTAGCCTTGGATGAGGAATGGCCAAGTGATAGAGGATTGGGGTAATGCCCTAATATTCTTAGGCAATGGATCAAAAGTAGTCTGAGTAGAGATGGACACTTGGAAAACCTCACCAGTGGACCTAGATGCCATCTCTACCATGCTAAAGGGTGACTCCAAGGCTAGAAATGATTATAGACCTATAACAGAGTACATTCCTTGTCTTGAGGATGATCGCAACTAGATGCATATTTAATGACCAATGATCTCCCATTCTTGGATGATCAGGATAAATATAGGCAATTTGTAGACTCAACTAGCAAACCCAACACATCCATAACTTCTAACCTACCCATAGTGTCCCTATGCATGATGGCTCTCATAGAATCTTCGAGTACTTGTCAAGGGAGCTAGTTGGAAATCTAGCTATAAACTTAAAGCCCCTCAACAAGGATCTCATGGAGAGTAAGGAGTGGCGATGGACTAAGATGCATTACTTAAACCTGTCATACAATTGCACTCTCATGACAAGTGAGAAAAAACTTGAGAATAGGAATCCTAAAATCAATGCATAGTCTGAGTGCGAGGATTCTGATGACGAGTACAAAGACTATTGTTCCATCAGTGAGGAAAGTGAAGAGGAAATGGATACCATAGAATATGACACAGATGGAAGAGTGATTGAGCAAATCATGATAGATTCAAATCCCCAAGAGATCCACTCTTTTATAGTAAACAAAAGAGTTGCCAAGGTAGATTATGATCAAACTTGGCTAGAATGCCTAGAGGTAGTAGATTATGAGCAAGCAAGCTTAGTCCAGCTTGGTGCCACATCATATTTGGAGTGGATTTAGCCTCAGACCTACGACCACCAAGGGAGACAATCTCTTTCAGTGGGGATTGTGAGTAAAACTTTGAGTCATCTCTTACAATGACCTTAGAATGCCTTGATCACATAGGACCAAATGTACCAAAGGGGGACCTCCTAGTCCACCTAAGGCATAAGAGGCTAAAGACAGAGAGAAGAAAACAATCAAAGTTTGCAAAAGCTAACCAATAGAAGAAACCCCAAGCTTTACCCAAGCGCTTCAAAAATTTCAAGAAGGGTGATTAAATAGTGGTGTTAGTAGGAGGCAAGAAGAAAGGGCAGGCAAGTGAACCCATTGAAGGACAAGTCAAAGCTAAGGAAGTCAACTTAGCAAGAGAAGGAGACAAGCCTTGACTCGTGTACATAGTAGATGACCTAACTAAGGAGGAAGATAATGATATCATAAATCTCTTAAGGGAATTCTCCGATGTATTTGCATGGTCCTTAGATGAGCTAAAAGGAATAGATCCGAGTATCGTGACTCATAATATTCCCATACCCCTGATGCAATACCAGTTAAGCAACAACCACATGCAATGAATCCTAAGCATGCATATGTAGTGAAGGAAGAGATTGATAAGCTACTTGATGTAGGATTCATTTATAAGATAGAGCACACAGACTAGGTATCACCCATAGTAATAGTTATGAAAAAGAATGGGAAGATTCGAGTGTGCATGAACTAAAAAAATGTCAACACAGCTACAAAGAGAGACAACTATCCACCATTACCATACACTAAGTATATACTAGAGAGAGTGGTAGGGAGAAGGAAGCCTACAATGTTTTGGATGGCTTCTTAGGCTATAAAAAAGTACAAGTCCATCCGTACGATAGGCACAAGATGGCATTCGCCATTGAATGGGGGGTGATTGTGTGCATAGTCATGCCACTTGGGCTAACCAATACCCTTGCTACCTTTGAGTGCCTCATGTGTGCCATATTCAAGAACATGCTCAGAAACTAGTTAGAGATATTTTTTGATGACTTGTGCATCCACACCAACTGGGAAGAATGCTTAGGAAAGCTACGAATACTCTTTAAATGGTGTAGGCAATATGGTCTCTCACTGAACCCCTTAAAGTGCTAGTCCTAGGTGAAGCACGAGTATATAGGGCACATTGTATCGAGTAATGGGATAGACATAGAATCCTTGAAAGTTAGGGTGATTGTAGGCCTTCCCCCTCCAACCAACTTCGAGGGAGTTCAATGCTTCTTAGACTACACAAGATACTACTAGCAGTTTGTGCTAAACTATGCATCGATTGTTAGACCTTTGTACAAATTGTTGATAGTATTTGAGTGGATTGAAGAATGTCAGCAAGCCTATGAAAGGTTGAAACAGCCTCTAACTTCAGACCCTATCTTAAGTGCCCAGATCAGTCCATTACCTTCTATGTGCACATTGATGCATCAAAATTTACTATGGGGGCAGTGTTGTATCAACTTGGTGAGAGTATAACCTCGACTATCCAGTGAGCTTTACTAGCAGACAACTCACTGATATGGAAATGAACTATTCCACAACACAGAGGGAAGGGTTAGCCATGGTGTTTGCCATCAAGAAGTTTAGACACTATCTTCTGGTGACACCCTTTACCTTCTTTGTGGATCATCAAGCATTGCTTTATCTTGTGAATAAGCCATACGCAACAAGACACATTGCTCAATGGTTACTTTTTCTTTTGGAATTTGATTTCTTTGTGATAGTATTGAAAGGCAAACAACACTAGATGGTAGATCACATGTCGCGTATATCTATAGCAGGTGAAGCGACTGGAAAGGTTATCCATGATGACCTACCAGATGCACATCTTTTTAGAATGTCTAGCAAACGAGATTTGTTTAGAGCAAACCTTACACCTTAGATTGATCTTGAAGATCCAGTCCTATCATTTGATCACTGGTCAATTGTATCAGTTAGGACATGATAGAATCTTAAGGAGATGTGTTTGTGAATTCATATGCACGATGTGCTCACAGAAGCATATGGTGGGATTGCTAAAGGACATTTCAGTGGAGACATCATAGTATGCAAGGTGCTCTAGTTTCAATTGTGGTGGCCAATGCTATTGCGTATGTGATGCAGCTAAGTTTGTGAAGTGGCGTGATGAGTGTCAATGGACAAAGTCCCTATTTGTAAGGACAAAATGGAGTTGACCTTGATGATTGCATGCCAATCATTTGAGAAACGGGGAATTGACTTCATTGGTCTGATTAGCCATGTGGCAAAGTACTCTCAAGGCAAGTACATCATTGTTACTACAAATTATCTCACCAAGTGGGTAGAAGATCGAGCAACTCAGAAAATGATGTTGGGACCACAGCCAAGTTCCTTTGGGAGCAAGTAATCTCACGATTCGGTTGTCCCATAAAGTTAGTCAGTAAATAACTAAGACAAACACTTCATCAATGAAGTAATTGCTCACTTGATAATCCATAGGAAGTCCTCACCATATTATCCTCAGGCCAATGATCAGCCAAATCCATGAACAAGATCTTGGTGAATGTCCTAATAAAGGTAGTCTTTGCTTCATGCAGTGACTGGGACAACGAGATCATGGCAGCTTTATAGGCATATAGGACAACTTGCAAAACAACCATAGGATAGACCCCATTCAAATTGACCTATGGAATCAAAGAGATTCTACCAGTAGAGTGCTTTGTTCCAAGCTTGAGAGTAGTAGTCCAGGAGAGATGGGAAGGCAAGCAAGCATGGAGAAATCGGTTGGTTGAGCTAGAATGCCTATATGAGATTCATCTCATTGCAATACATGCTCTAATCTATGAAAATGTACAATGCAAGAAATGGTTTGCCAAACATGTCAAATAGTGATACTTTAGACAAGGAGATCTACTCTTGTTGTACTCTATCAAGGGACACAAGCAAAAGATGGAATTTAGGGGATTGGGACCTTTCAAGGTTCACAATATTAGTAGAATAGGCAATGGAAAACTTGAAATCCTAGCGGGGAAGCCCATAGATTTTTTCAATGGAAGTCACATAAAAAAGTATTATCCTCCGTCATATCCACTTTCACGAACCTTTGATGATAGAACCACCAATGAATGTGAGAGTTGCATCCATCACTGAACTAGAGAAGGAGAATGAATGTGAGAGTTGCATCCATCATTGAACTAGAGAAGGAGGATGAGGAAGCAATAGAACCAGCCTACCTAGAAATAATGGCAAACACTCAAAAGGCACACACTTTTGACACACTAATTGATGAGGGAATTGACTCAAAATATCTTAATGTATGATCACTGGACCACCATGGGTCAACCTCAATTGCAACCAACCAATGCAAAACTCAGCTCATTTGGAGGGCAGTCCTATCCTATCTTAGGAAAATGCAAACCAAGGTTTCTATTAAGACTGAGAGCCTACACATCTTTTATGTGCTACCTAACAAGAAAAGTGTTGATAAGGAATTAGTGTTGGGCCGTGTACACTACAAGGAAACAAAGGAATAGCGACAGCGGGTAGCGACACAGAAATAGCGGCGTCACTATTAGCATCGCAAATGCGATGCTAATAGTGACGCAAATAGTGATGCAAATAGCGATGCAAATAGTGACGCCCCACAGAGAAAAAAAGCGGGCCGAAACCCGAGTGTGTTTCATTTCGCGCATTCGTGAAACATTTTGAGAAGGAGAGTGAGAGAGAGAGCGACCGTTTTGCATAGAGGGTGAGAGAGGGAGAGGAAGAAGGCTTGCTGCTGCCACCGCCTCCGCCCTTTGTGAAGGAGAGGAGGAGCCGCTGTTGCAAAGAGGAGCCGCCGTTGAGGAGCCGCCAAACCCTCTTACAAATATTTACGGTGAGTCCATTCTTTCTCTCTTTTACTTGTTTAGGGTTTAATTTGTGTATATTGAGAGAGGGAGAGGAAATAAGAGAGAAAGAGAGGGAGACGGAGAGGGAGGGAGAGAAAGAGAAAGAGAGGGAGAGGGAGGGGAGGAAATGAGAGAGGGAGAGGGAGGGAGAGTGCATTCTCTCTCTCTTTTACTTTTTTTTTATATAATTTGTGTATATTGAGAGAGGGAGAGGAAATGAGAGAGAAAGAGAGGGAGAGGGAGAGGGAGGAAATGGGAGAGGAAGGGAGAGAGAGGGAGGGAGAGAGAGAGAAAGAGAGGGAGAGGGAGAGGGAGGAAATGGAAGAGGGAGGGGGATGAAATGAGAGAACGAGAGGGAGGGAGAGTGTATTCTCTCTTTTTTTAATTATTATTTTTTTAATTTGTGTATATTGAGAGAGGGAGAGGAAATGAGAGAGAAGGAGAGGGAGAGGGAGAGGGAGAGGGAGGAAATGAGAGAGGGAGAGGGAGGGAGAGAGAGAGAAAGAGAGGGAAAGAGAGGGAGAGGGAGAAAATGGGAGAGGGAGGGGGAGGAAATGAGAGAGGGAGAGGGAGGGAGAGAGAGAGAAAGAGAGGGAGAGGGAGAGGGGGAGGAAATAGGAAAGGAAGAGGGAGGGAGAAGAAATGAGAGAGGGAGAGGGAGACATTAAACATAATAGGGAAATGACAGAAGGAGAGGGAGAGAGAGAGGGAGGGAGATATTAAAGATAATAGGAAAATGAGAGAGGAAGAGGGAGACGGGGGAAGGGAGAGAAAAAGAGAACTGGAAATGAGGGAGGGAGAGGAGAGAGAAAAAGAAATGGGAGAGAGAGAGAGGAGAGAGAAAAAGAGAGAAAAATCATTAAACCTAATAGAGAAAGAGAGGGTCAGGGTGAGGGAGGGAGAGAAAGAGAGAAAGGGAAATGCGAGAGGAAGAGGAGAGAGAAAAAAAATGAGAGAGAGAGAGGAGAGAGAAAAGAGAGAAAAATCATTAAACCTAATAGGGAAAGAGAGAAAGAGAGGGTCAGGGTGAGGAAGGGAGAGGAAATGAGAGAGGGAAAGAAAGAGAGAAAAGGAAATGAGAGAGGGAGAGGAGAGAGAAAAAAATGAGAGAGGGAGAGGAGAGAGAAAAAGAGAAAAAATCATTAAACCTAATAGAGAAAGAGAGAAAGAGAGGGTGAGGGTGAGAGAGGGAGAGGAAATGAGAGAGGGAGAGAAAGAGAGAAAGGGAAATGAGAGATGGAGAGGAGAGAGAAAAATAAATATGAGAGAGAGGAGAGAGAAAAAGAGAAAAAACATTAAACCTAATAGGGAATTAAGAGAGAAAGAGAGGGTCAGGGTGAGGGAGGGAGAGGAAATGAGAGAGGGAGAGAAAGAGAGAAAAGTAAATAGGACCTTACAATAAGCTCATCCTAGGCTCATAGGGGTTAGGCCGATCCTCAACAAACCTAAGGGATATATGGCTAGAGAGCCCTGGCATACTTCTGCCTCCTAGCATAATGTTCTTCTTGCAAAGAGACCTCTCATACATGGGGCTTGTCCTAGCCTCCACCACGCAAATATACAATAAAGGCAATCAACCTATCAGTATGAAAAACATTCATTTTTCATAAGGTAATCCCAAAAATAATTTTGGATATTCCATAAAAATCAATCTCTTCTTAAAAAGACAAATACACAAAACTAAAACAACATCATTCATATATATGCTTCGCAAAACTAAAACAGCATCACCACAAGATCTCTTAGAAAACTCATCTTCAACTATCAATTTTAATTAATAAATATAATATAAAATCACTTGCAAGGGCACTCTTTTATCATTAACCCTCTTTCTTCCTTAGAATAGTCTTAGGAACAAATTTATGCTCTAACAAGCATATATTTGACCATAATAACTATTTTAAGGTTTATTCCATGAGTAGTAGTAGTATATATGCAACCATCAAGCTAGAGATCATGCTTTGGTATCTGTGTAGATCCTAATCTCATGCCCTCATAGAGATTGTAGTGTGCAATAATGTGGAGAGAAGATGGGTGAGTTGTAAATGGTAAATGAGAATTCTATTGATGATGGAGAAAAGATGAGGTGAATTGCCAATCCTATTCTTAGTGAGTGCAACCTACCCATAGTCATGGTCATCATGGTCATGGTCGTGGTCGTGGTCGTGATCGTAGTCGTGGTCATGGTCATGGTCATAGTCGTGGTCATAGTCGTAGTCGTGGTCGTGGTCGTCATAGTCGTAGTCATAGTCATGGTCGTGGTCGTGGTCGTAGTCGTAGTCGTATTCATAGTCATGGTCATGGTGGTCGTGGTCATGGTCGTAGTCATGGTCATGGTCGTGGTCATGGTCATAGTCGTGCTCATGGTCGTGGTCGTGGTCATGGTCGTGGTCGTGGTCATGGTCATGGTCGTAGTCGTGGTCGTAGTCATCGTAGTCGTGGTCGTGGTCGTGGATCGCGGTTGTGGTTGTCGTAGTCGTGGTCGTGGTCGTGGCTGTGGTCGTAGTCGTAGTCGTAGTCATAGTCGTGGTCGTAGTCATAATCGTGGTCATGGTCGTGATCGTGGTGGTGGTGGTGGTGGTCGTAGTCATAGCCGTGGTTGTGGTCATGGTCGTAGTGGTCGTGGTCATGGTTGTGGTCGTGGTTGTGGTCGTGGTCGTGGTTGTGGTCGTAGTCTAGTCGTAGTCGTGGTTGTAGTCGTAGTCGTGGTCGTGGTCGTGGTCCTAGTCGTAACGTAGAAAAAGAGAGAGAGATGGAAGGAGAGGATAACAATTTAAGAAAGAAAAAAAAAGAGAGAGATGGAAGGAGAGGATAACAATTTAAGAAAAAAAAGAATGATAACAAAAACAAATTGTTTATTGTAATGTAGACAAAATGGAAAACGATGAAGGTCCTATGTTCAAGATCGCAAGGCGTATCTTAATCAGCATGTCCCATGTCCTTACTCTCAATGCAAGCTGGCAATTAGATGAAAACGTCGATTATCTATAGAACACGTATGACGATTTGGCGAGTTTCAATCTGAGATCATTGATCAGGTGATTGGGGATTTTCAGCAAACGGTAAGAAAAGTTAATATCAATCACGCATTGTACTCGCAAGCTAATTGAATATCATATACAATAAGATTGGGTCTCACTGGAAAATTTTCTATCCAGGGAGGTGATGTCTTGTCCCAAGGAGGAGTGCACCCTTTGCGGCCAATTAGAAGAGTTCGCAGGCGTGCGATGGATGGAGTGCATGAGCCAATCCACCACTTGCAAGGCCAATCTATATCGTCAATGCCAGAGGAGATAGGCAACCTTCCAGACCTACCTACAATATTGGAACCTGAGATGGAGACAATGATCGATGCATTGATTCCCATGGATGTCGAGACTTCTGAACTTCTTAGAGAGGAAGCATCCATACCATTATATGATGGGTGCCGAGTATCTCGACTGAAGACACTTCTTGCACTCTTAAGTGTGCAAGCAAAATACGGGTGGAGCGATATGAGTGTGACCGAGTTGTTCAGGTACCTTATACATACACTTCGTTGATTTCTTTTTCAGTACTATTATTAAAAACATTTGTGCTTTTTCAAGATGTTTATGATTTTTTTCAGGTTATTGAAATATCATATATTACCACATGCAAATACCATCCCTAAGTCTCGTGATGATGCACGACATGTTTTACGAAAACTTGGCATGGACTACAACAATATTCATGCATGTATCAACGATTGCATACTGTTTCGAGGAGAATACGAGACTATGGAGACATATCCAAATTGTGGTGCTCGCAGGTATCGATAGGACTTGCAAGAGCAAACCATCCCTCAAAAAGTTCTCAGACACTTTCCGCTTATCCCCCACATAAACCACATGTTTCGTACGTCCGGTATGGCGAGCTTGACAATGTGGCATGCACAATATAGGTCCACAGATGGAGTTCAATGAATATCAGTGGATTCACACGCATGGAGCCACATTGACTCTACCTTCCCAGGCTTTGCCCGAGAGCCAAGGAATCTTCGGCTCCGTCTTGCAATGGATGGCGTGAACCCATTCGGTCTGCGCTCAACTTCTCATAGTGTGTGGCCTATAGTCCTTGTCAACTACAATATCCCTCCATGGCTTTCTACAAAGAAAGGGCATCTTATCCTTAGCTTACTCATCCCCAGCCGCTATAAAGTCAAAAATATGGATGTGTATCTTTGTCCATTAGTCGATGAGCTTAAGATTTTGTGGGAGGAGAGGGTCACCGTGCAAGATATGAGCAGGCACGATGGTTGGCAGTCAGCCAATATTTGAGCCATTCTCATGTGGACGATGCATGACTTTTCGGGATTCGAAGAGTGCTCAGGTGAATAGGCCTCCATTCTCATTGGTAATATCTATATTTTATCTTGTTCAAGCTTGTATTCATTGGGTTGTGGTGTTGGAACAGCTCTGGCTACCTCAGGTTATCATGCATGTCCATTGTGTGGGCCATAGTTAGACTCCCAAAGGTCACGAACCATGAAGAAGATGGTATATCAAGGACACGCTTCTTTCTTGCCAGAGAATCATGAACTCAGGGAAGGTTTTCTTGGACGACCTCCAATACGTATGAATGCTGCAAGCTGGTATGAGCTAAAAATAGTCCACGCGGAGTCACATCCAAACAGAATGCGGCGGTTCTTAGTTTTCTACGAGTTGCCATATTGGACCTACTTGCAGGTCAACCACTTGTTGAATCCCATGCATATTTTCAAGAATGTGGGTAGCTTGCTATGGGACCACATCACAGGAAAGAGAGACACTATAGAGGCACGAATGGATTTGAAGGAGGTAGGTAAGATGGAGGCACTTTGGCCGTAGTCGAGTGCTGATGGTGGTGTGCAGCTACCTCGCGCTCCTTGGGTTTTTTCCACTAAAGAAGAGCGCATTGTGAAGCAAGTAGTCAAGTCTATCCGCACTCCGACGGGTACGATGTGTTCTCTCAGGTCTGCATTTTCTAAAGACGACCAATTATCAGGGCTAAAATCCCATGATTGGCATAAGATATGTCAAGTTTGTACTATGAATGGATTGTAATTGGTGTGCACATTTTGCTATTTGGAGTGTAGCCATTATTCATAATGCTTTCTCATTTGTGGTAGTTTGTACTACCGATCACGATCGTAGGATGTCGTACTCCAGAAATATGCGGGGCCATTTATAGGTTGTCAATTTTGGTGCAATGGATCTCACAGAAGGAGATTAAGACGTCCTCTATTGAATCCGCGAGGCGAGGAGCAGTGGAGACAGTCTATCTCTTTGAGAAATACCTGCCTACCAGCGTACTCATGATACAAATCCACCTTCTTGTGCATCTTGTAGATGAAGTGAAGATTGATGGACCTATCCATACGCGATGGATGTTCTTCTTGGAGTACTTCATGAAAACCCTGAAAGGCTTTGTGCGACAATGAGCTCGGCCAGAAGGTAGCATGGCTGAAGGTTGGTTGGTGTCTGAGGTGCTAGTGCATATTTCACAATGGCTACCAACGGTGGATCCAGACAACAAAATACTATGGTCCCGCTGAAGGACGATGATAGACTGACTGGAGATGTGGTGGTTGAAAATGGGGTAGAAAAAAGAATGGATGCCTCAATGGAGGAGAATGTGAATCACTTTTGTATGTTGCACCATGCCTCTATGGAGATGTGGCTCGCCAAGTACCAGATCGCTAGGCAAGGTCGAGAGGAACCGCGAGCCGAATTCCAACGTAGTACACGTCATCGACCGATTTGATATCCCGAGGGCATGGAGGAGATGCCGCGGTTCATGTCAACGTAATGGATGCATGGAGCTTTGAACGCAGCGTCTCGCGAAGGGACTCTCAATGGAGGAGTTGGAATTCTCGAGGGGATATAGTCCAAAGGTGATGAGGTGTTTAGGGTTTATCATATCTAAATTTTATGTGCGACATCTAATTTGAGTGTTTCAATGTACAATACAAAATATATAGTACAGCGTGGTAGCGCGGACGACATTTTCGTGTGGAGCATATTGACAAAATGCGCTCCAAAATGGACTATGGTATCATGGCAAGGTTCGAGCAAGAGAGCCGGCGACGAGCAACGGATCCAAACACGGTTGTGGATGAGATGGAGTATTTTGGGAACTTGCAAAGTATTGTTACGGTGGATTACTGTAGCTTCTCCATGATACTATTCAATGTGTAGTGGTTCAAAGTGGTACTTGGATGAGCTGAAGCAACAGTTCGATGAGGTCCATCTGGATTTCTCGAAATAGATTCCGAAAAAAAATGGACGGATTTGTGCGACACCTTTGTGTTGCCGAACCATTGTGAACAGGTGCATGGACTCATTTTTTTGTTAATTGTATTACGACATGGTACATATCACAATGGTTTAAACTCTCTTATACGTGTTTGTGAACAGATAATATTCTATACAAACCCCCGACAACCTCGATGGTGGTATGTTATACCTTGAACTTCCCGAAGTACGAGAATATATGATCAAAGCGATGTTCCAAGCATAGATGAAGACAATATGCAAATAGAGGGGTCGATATTGCAAGGGGTGGAGGCCACCGAAAGCTTGGAGCCAGCATCGGCTAACAATGATGGAAATACAGGAGTCCTGAGAACGAGGTGGACTTATCCTTTTCTGATGACATGTCTATCGACCTTCCAATGTATGCGGAGTTGTGTCAGGAGATTGACATGGGACCATAGGATACTTCATACTTGGAGCATCCACTTACTCAATTCATTGACCAATCGCTTATAAGGATACATAAGATATGCATTTTAAGTGAGATCTTTTTTTTAGGATTTATATTACTGTGCTTTTTATGATTTAAATTGATTATTCTAACATCATTTTTTATCTGTGCAGGTGACATTTTTAGGATGAGCCGAGGGATGAGCGATGAGGAGTTACAGGATATTTTTACACGCATGTCTCTAGACCAGATCGTGAGATTCAGAGATATGACAGACCAGGAGCTGTCTTGGTCTTCGTCAGGGCGCTCTGCTAGATCTACTTCAGTGCGATCAGATGCTTCAGCTTCGAGCAGACGAGCTCGACGCTCCAGACTTGGGCCAAAGGGAGGGAGTGCTTCAGGATCAAGGGGGTGTTGCAGACATATGGAGGCAGTGAGCCCACGATCGACACAGGATACATGTGTGACTCCTCGCTCTCGAGGCGGTTCCACGGAGCGTGGCTCAGACTCAGGTGAATACTGTGGAGGCACGGACGCGGTGTCTCCATCTCGTCATTCAGCTGGAGTTGCGTCACCTCCAGGATTTGTCACACCTGTGGAGACGTCTACTTTAGTTACTCAGCCATCAGCAAGTGGCACCCCTATGGGTGTCACTCTGAGAGATATTACCCCGGTCGATACACTGGATGCAAAGGGGTCTCCTGGATATACCCAAGAGCGTGGACGTTGATGGGAGAGGACCCATCTTAGGCAGATCCTAGGGGGATATGCATATCTAGTCGATGATAGGTCAGGAGCCATCATCATGAATGATGAGGGGAGGAGGGTGATGGCTCCCATAAGAGAGTTGTGCTAACAAGTTTTTCGGCACAACGTCTTAGATCATTGGAAGAACATACCAGAGGGGAGCAAGGACTACATAGTAGCATCCTTTCATGAGGAGTTTCCGGTTCCAGCCTCAGTAGATAGATTTTCTACGTGCTGGATGATGGATTGCATGTATGCATATTGTTGAGATATCGAGCTCCACTCGTGATATGCCAGGGTGACCGTTGTGCATTTATGTCACCGACTTGTCAGTTGGCAGATGCGGTTGGTACACCGCCCATGAATAATAGCTAGATGATAGCTATCCTTATCTACTCTATTTCGTGGCTCAGTTAGTATGCCACCTTAGTTAGTTGAGTTTGGTTTGAGACCCATATATAGGGTTCTTCTATTTCTATGTACTAGAGTTCTTTTGGCTTACACAAAAAAACTAAGAAGAGGAAAACTGTTTTCAGCCTCCACCTCTGTGTGTATTCCCCCATTGTGCAAGCAAGAAAGCTACAAGTGAGACTCCTTCCTTCTCTTCCACAATCTTGACATGGTATCAGAGCCTTGTTCGTGGTAAGGAGCTCAAGAAAGCAAGCCAAGTTCGCAGTGTTCTGGTAAGAGGACCAGTGTTGCTTTCATTCTTCTGTTTTGGGAGCAAGTCTCTGCAGGTAGCACAGCCAGAAAGTGCAAGAGTGCATTGTCTCAAGTTGAGACGCCCTTCGCGGTGAAGCAAGAGGGCAGTATATGCTGCGGGTAAGGGCTTTAGCCCTTAGTGACCTTATTTTTTTGATTTGAGGCCATTTCGGGGCCTGTTTTGGAGGCGGAAGTTTTCTGCACACACTCAGGAAAAGGCCCAATTTTATGCTGTGCGACCACTGTTCTACAGGTCGGTGAAAAGTTACCACAGAAATTGCATCGTATGCTTGTGTGTAGAGACATTGGGAGTTACAGAATCATCCTTGGTTCCTGTTTATGCAAAATCGTCACTAGGAAGTGACTGTGTGGTCAAATACCACTTTCGCCAGTTTTGCAGATTTGCCCTTGTGAGGGTGAAGCTGTGTTTTTTGCAGTGATATAATTTTTTGCAGTGTTCTGTAATGGCGTTTGATTCTCTTTCACAGATTGTAACTGAAAAGCTTGACAAGAACAACTTCCAAGCATGGAAGTTTAGAATGACGAATTTCCTTATGGGAAAAGGATATTGGGAATTTGTTGTAGGAAATGAAGAAGAACCAGTTCTTCCTGATGTTCCCAATCAACAGCAAATGTAGGCATTTAAAGCATGGCATGAGAGAGCCAGGAAAGTTATGTACTGGCTGTCTATCAGCATTTCAGACTCTATGATTGTGCATATTCAAGATGCAAGTACGCCAAAGGAGGCATGGGATACTTTGTCAAAAATGTATAGCACAAATATGCAAGCCAGGAAAATGCAGTTGAAGCAAGAGTTGCATAATGTGCAAAGAGAAAATATGAGCATCAATGACTGCCACATGAAGGTGAAGAAGATTGCAGATGCACTTGCTTCCATTAGGTCGCCAATGGAAGATGATGATTTAGTTTCTGTGACCTTGAATGGTCTAGGAAAGGATTATGCACAGTTCCGAACATCCATTTCTGTCCGTGAAAGATTTCCTGATTTTGAGGAGTTGATTGCTCTTCTAATTTCTGATTGCTCTTCTAATTTCTGAGGAGGAACTTCAAAAGAAGCTGTCTTCTACTCAAATGCTGGAAGAGGTAGAGGCAAAGGTAGAGGAGGCCGATCTGGAGGCCATGGTAGAAATCAGAATATGCAGCAAACTCAAGAAAACCAGTCCTATGGAGGAGGACGTGGTAACTGTAGAGGCAGGGGGAGCCAAAGAGGTCGTGGTGGATGGCAAAGAGGCCAAAATGCAAACAGTAATGTTGAATGCTACTACTATGGTAAAATGGGTCATATGGCTAAAGACTGCTATAAAAAGCAGAATGACATCATGAATGGAAAACGGCAACAAGGGAATTATGCATCTTCTAGTAGACAGCGTGATGACAGAAATGAGCATTTGTTTATGGTGCAGCACATGAATAAATCTGTGACAAGTGCAGAAGAAAGCAACGATGTATGGTATGTTGACTCAGGTGCATCAAACCACATGACAGGTCATGCAGAATGGATGGAGGATGCAAGGAAAATGGAAAAACCAGGATTTGTGGAGACTGGTGATGATACTGCACATCCTATTGTGCAGATTGAAAAAATTCCTTTGTCTATGCAGGATGGGAAAAAGAAATACCTGTCCGATGTATTTCATGTCTCGAATATTACCAAGAATCTGGTTTCTGTCGGTCAAATGGTTGAGCAGGGCTTGCAGGTCAGATTTAATCCTCATGGATGCTTTGTTGAGGATATGAAAAATAAAGGTCGCTTGATAGTAAAAGGAAAGAAGAAGGGCAGAATGTTTACATTGGATGCAGACATGCCTGAATTGAGTGCAGCAATGTTTGCACATGGGACCGGTGTAGTTGCAGATATTGATATCTGGCATAAACGCATTGGTCATGTTAATGTACAGCGACGTAAATCAATGCAGGCCCAAAATATTGTTGCAGGATTGCCTAAATTCAAGGTTGCAGAAATACATAAGGTATTTGGAAAACAGGCAAGGAAACCATTTCCTAGACATGTTCAAGAGAGTAAGAAGCCATTGGAATTAATCCACTCTGATGTGTGGACTGCTAAAGCTGCATCTCTTGGAGGCTGTCATTATTTTGTCACTATAGCAGAAAAGTTTGGGTGTATTTTATGAAAAAGAAAAGTGAAGTTTTTGGGCATTTCAAAACTCTTAAAGCTATGGTTGAAAAAGAAATAGGCCTGCAAATAAAATGCCTAAGGTCAGATGGAGGGGGAGAGTACCTCTCAAATGAGTTTGCAAGGTTCCTGCAGAAGCATGGCATAAAGCAGCAATATTCATGCAATCATACCCCACAATAAAATGGAATTGCAGAAAGGAAAAACATGCATATTGGAGAGGTATCTCGTGCCATGCTCAACGAAAAAGACTTGCCAGATTTTTACTGGGCTAAAGCAGTTGCTACAGCAGTCTATATAATGAACATGACTCCCACTACAGCAATACATGGGATGACTCTAGAGGAGAGGTATACTAGTAGGAAACCAGATATTTCTCATTTGAAAATTTTTGGTTGCATTGCCTATGTACATGTGCCAAATGAGTTGAGATCCAAGTTGGATCCAAAAACTGAGAAGTTCATCTTTATTGGTTACTCTCTGCAGCAAAAAGGGTATAGATGCTATAACCCTTCTACTCGTAAGTTTACAGTGAGCAGAGATGTTGTTTTTGATGAGATGAGTAGCCAGTAAATGTGATTGATGATGTAGATGCACAAAATGGTAATGCTGCGCAGAATTCACAGCAACAGTCACAAAATATTAGTGGACCTCGAGTGTCCTCTAGCAGTGGTTCACATTCTTCGCCATGGACAGGCAGATTGAGATCAGGAGAATCTTCTCAAAGCAATGCAGATAGTGGTATGGAGGTATCACGAAAAGGAAAAGAGAAGGTTGATCAGCCCATGTTTGATGTGAATGCAGGTCACTCTTATGTGGATGGTGAATCCAGTGGCTCAGAACAGAGCATTGATGATGAGTTGGGTATTCCTTCTATTGTTACACCTGGAGTAAGGAAGACCAGGGATGTTTTGAGAATACCTGGGAGTGAACCTACTTTGCACAGGTCTACCAGAGCTAGGTATCCTGTGGATAGGCTGAAATATGATGTGCAGAAAGAAAAAACAGGCATATTGGAGAGGTATCTCGTGCCATGCTCAATGAAAAAGACCTGACAGATTTTTATTGGGCTGAGTCAGTTGCTACAGCAGTCTACATAATGAGCAGGACTCCCACTGCAGCACTACATGGGATGACTCCAAAGGAGAGGTATACTAGTAGGAAACCAGATATTTCTCATTTGAAAATTTTTTGTTGCATTGCCTATGTTCATGTGCCAGATGAGTTGAGATCCAAGTTGGATCCAAAAGCTGAGAAGTGCATCTTTATTGGTTACTCTTTGTAGGCAGAAAGGGTATAGATGCTATAACCCTTCTACTCGTAAGTTTACAGTGAGCAGAGATGTTGTTTTTGATGAGATGAGTAGCTGGTATAAACCACTAAATGTGATTGATGATGTAGATGCACAAAGTGGTAATGCTGCACAGGATTCACAGCAGCAGTTACAAAATATTAGTGGACCTGGAGCGTCTTCTAGCAGTGGTTCACATTCTTCGCCATGGACAGGCAGATTGAGATCAGGAGAATCTTCTCAAAGCAATGCAGATAGTGGTATGCAAGTATCACGAAAAGGAAAAGAGAAGGTAGATCATCCCATGTTTGATGTGAATGCAGGTCACTCTTATGTGGATGGTGAATCCAGTGGCTCAGAACAGAGCATTGATGATGAGTTGGGTATTCCTTCTATTGTTACACCTGGAGTAAGGAAGACCAGGGATGTTTTGAGAGCACCTGGGAGTGAACCTACTTTGCACAGGTCTACCAGAGCTAGGTATCCTGTGGATAGGCTGAAATATGATGGATTTACAGCCATTCACTATGCATATATGGTCAAAGTGATACATGAACCAGAACCCACTTCTTTTGAGCAAGCCATGGGAAAAGAAAAATGGAAGAAGCCATGGATGAAGAAATGGATGCCTTGGAAGCAAATGCTACATGGGAATTGGTACCTTTGCCTAAAGATAAGAATGCAATTGGTTGTAAGTGGGTCTATAAGGTGAAACACAATGCAGATGGTTCTGTAAATAGATACAAGGCAAGATTAGTAGTCAAGGGGTATGCACAAACATATGGCATTGATTATGAAGAAACATTCAGTCCCGTTGCAAGGATGGCAACCGTAAGAGCAGTCATTGCTATGGCTGCATCAAAGGGATGGTCTTTACATCAGATGGATGTAAAGAATGCCTTCTTGCATGGTGATTTGCAAGAAGAGGTCTATATGGAGCAGCCACCAGGTTATGTGCATGCTGTTCATCCTGAGTTTGTTTGCAAGTTGAAGAAATCCTTGTATGGCTTGAAGCAAGCACCTAGAGCATGGTCTGACAAGATGGGACAGTATCTTGTCACTATTGTCTTTCAGATTTCCAAGGCAGATTTCTCACTTTATGTGAGAAAAACAGAGAAAGATATTATGCTACTTGTCATTTATGTTGATGATTTGATTATGACAGGTGACAGTGATGAAGATATCCTTCATGTGAAAATGCTATTGAAGCAGAAGTTTGAGATGAGGGATTTGGGAGAGCTGCGTTATTTCTTGGGCATTGAGGTGATTAGATCACCAAGTGGGATACAACTCTTGCAGAGGCAGTGTGGATTGGACATGCTATCCAAATATGGGATGACAGGCTGTAAGCCTATTTCAGTTCCTTTGGAGCAGAATGTGAAGCTGAGCGCAGATGCATGTGAGCTTTTGGAAGACCCTACCATGTACAGACGCGTAGTAGGAAGTTTGATTTATATGACTATTACCAGGCCAGATTTGAGCTATGCTATTGGATTGGTAAGTCAGTTTATGCAGGCTCCTAGGAAACCACATTTGGATGCGGCTAGATGCATACTCAGATATGTGAAGTCCACATTGCAGTATGGACTATTTTATGAGACTGGGGTTCAGATACAGTTACATGGATACACTGATGCTGATTGGGCTGGTAGTATTTCTGATAGACGATCTACTAGTGGATATGTGTTCTCTTTTGGGAGTGCTACAGTTACTTGGAGCAGCAAGAAATAGCCTACAATGGCCTTGTCGAGCACAGAGGCTGAGTACAGGGGTGCAGCAATGGCTGCATGTGAGGTAGCTTGGTTGCATAAGCTACTTTATGATATGCATCAGTCTACAGATGGGCTAGTTGTCATTTATTGTGACAACATGAGTAGTATACACTTGGCAAATAACCCAGTCTATCATGCTAGAACAAAGCACATTGAGGTGCATTATCACTATGTGCGAGAGAGGGTTTTACTAGGTCTTATTGATCTAGTTTATGTCAGCACAGAGGATCAAGTAGCTGATATATTTACGAAGGCATTGGGTGCAGAGAAGCTGCGCAAGTTTAGAGATCTGCTTGGTGTGCAGGAATTGGGATTGAGCTCGAGGGGGAGTGTTGAGATATCGAGCTCCACTCATGATATGCCAGGGTGACCGTTGTGCATTTATGTCACCGACTTGTCAGTTGGCAAATGCGATTGGTACACTGCCCATGAATAATAGCTAGATGACAGCTATCCTTATCTACTCTAGTTCGTGGCTGAGTTAGTATGCCACCTTAGTTAGTTGAGTTTGGTTTGAGACCCATATATAGGGTTCTTCTATTTCTATGTACTAGAGTTCTTTTGGCTTACACAAAAAAACTAAGAAGAGCAAAACTGTTTTCAGCCTTCACCTCTGTGTATATTCCCCCATTGTGCGAGCAAGAAAGCTACAAGTGAGACTCCTTTCTTCTCTCCCACAATCTTGACACATATATGTCACATAGACGATCCGACGCATGCAAGGTAGTCAAGAGTGGGGCTGCAAAGCCCGAGTGGTTAGATGCGAACGACTGGCGCCGACTGAGGGAGGAGGCTATAGATTCTCTAGGACGTTGGAGTCAACAGCGTGAGGCGGCGAGGACACGACTCGAGGCCGGAGTGGTCCATCATCTTGGGAGTGGCGGCCACAGGACATATTTGGAGGACTTTGTAAGTTTTTCTTTTGTTTTGCTTTTTTTTTTTGCAATATCCTTTGTACTAACAATCATGTTTCTAACAGTTAGCATTTTGTTTTCTTTGTAGCACTCCATTACAAATCGCAATCCGACCGGCCTTGAGACTCGATATGCAGAGAGGCACAGTCTCACTTCATTGATCGACCAATTGTATAGATATGGCGGCCCTGTAAGTCACTCATCTTTCTTCTCCGTAGGTACCATGTTTAATTAGAATGCATTATTGTATGGTGGATTGATGTGTTGTTGTTTCTTTTTTTGCACAGTCCGTTCGATGCTCCTTTGCGGGGCAGGACGAGCTTTCGGAGGGCAAGGATATGTAGCTCGCCCTTGGATCCTCGGAGCTCACACACCTTTATTTTTTGGTCGCCTAATCTATGTAGACATTTTCTATGTATTAATGATATCTTGTCATGATTGTACCAATCGCTTATTATGCAATCATGTATTTATTTCATGTATCAGTGTTATGATTTCAGTATACTTTGTTTTTGTTTGCAAGTGCATTGTACACAATGCAGAAACTATTTTGTATGGCTCAAATAAAGTACATCTGCCCTGCCACAAATTTTTTTTCCCTCTTACCGTCGCTATTAGCGTCACAAATTTACGACTTGCGTCATTATTGACGTCGTTATTTTCTTCGCAAACCGTCGCTATCAACGTCGGTATTGGCGTCGGTGATACCGACGCTGATAGCGATGCTGATATCGACTGTTCTATGGCGTCACCAATAACGACGCTTTTTGCGACGATGGAGGCAAATTTTGTTATTTGCATTTTCGTCACTTTTAACGTCGGTATAAGGCCTATATCTTGTAGTGGTATTCAAAAAACATTAGGAAAAAAATGAACTCACAAATGGGCCCTTAAAAATAATATAGTTTAAGATGTGGGCCTTTTGGATTGTCCAATAGGAAGGCTAGATGTTGATATCCATGGAGGGTGAATCTTCTCTCTCCAAATCTTGTGTTTTCTATTAAAAAAAGGGGTAGTGGGAGATTAGAAAAAGGGAGAATAAATAGTACACAAAATTTGAGTTTCTCTCACCTCGTATTTTTCTCTTTTTTTTGAGAATTTTTAAATTCAATTTTTTTCCTCTCACGAAATCAGTTTGACCCAAAAGTTGAGCAACATACCACTTTTCCTCTCTTCTCTATACTCGTGAATTTTTGTCTCCATTGAAGCTCCCTGCTGAGAGTAATTAGGGTTTTGAGCGTTCTGCTTACCTCTGCAATTTCTTCTCCTCTCAGCTCCAAATTTTGGGCAAAACACAGGTGCCCATCTCTCTTTGCATTTTCTCTTGTTTGCTATTTTTTCAATAGGGTTTGATGTCGTTTCTTACTGTTGTTGTTGTTTTATTGCAGAGGTTGTTTGGGGTAGGAGACAGAGGTGCTCATCTCTCTCTCCTTTCTTTCCCCTCTCTCTCTATGTGTTGTTTCTCTTTTATGTTGTGTTTTCAATAGAATTTGATGTTGGTTCTAATTGTTGTTTTCTTGCAAAGTTTATTTGGAGCAAGAGGCAAAGGTGTTAATCTCTCTCTCCATTTGGTTTGTTTTTTTGCTGATATCTTTTCAATACAACACAATGTTAGTTATAACCCTTATTGTTGTTTTATTGCAGAGATCATTTTGGGTGACATTGCATAAGTGCTTATCTCTCTCTCCCTCTCTCTTTCTCTCTCTATGTTTCCTCTTTTCTACTATTTTTTCAGTGTACCTTTATGTAAATACTAACTCTTGCAAAATTGTTTTTTGCAGAGATCAATTTGGGCAAGATTGGATAGGTGCTCATTTCTTTCTCTCTCCCCGTACTCACACACTCTCTCTTTCTTCCTCTCTGCATTATCCCTTTTCTACTATCTTTACAATAGGGTTTGATGCTAGTTCTAACTTAAGGATCAATTGTTGTTGCAGCACTTAACACAAAGGTAGAGCAGAGATTCTGTAGCTCAATTTACAGGTAAATCTGCCATATTTTGTGGTGCCAAAATTTATTCATTTAATTAGTGACTTTTATGTTTGATGGGATTGATGTTTTTTTATGTTCATCATTTGCAATGGGTTTTGATTAGCAATGATTCAATCTTATCTTCAACATATGAGCTTATAGGTAAATTAGCCCTGTTTTGTATTGCTTCTATTTATGCAGTTATCTAGATATTTTTTGCTAAAAGAGATTCATGCAAGTATTTTTGTTAAAAAGGGATTCATGCAAGTGTTTTTTTGTACATGCAGGTATTGTACAAGGTTTAGGTAAATCATATAATTCTTGATTAACTATTTTGATGTGGTGAGTGATTCCTTTGTGTTGGATGATATGGATCTGCTAGAAGTCGATGGTTCAAAAATCCTCTGCTTTATTGGTCCTATGTGTCCATTTGGATCTCCATGCCAATTGGCAATGATCCATGAAACTCTTGTATCATATCATCCATATAACACACAATGTGTTGAGTCTTAGAATATCTCAGGTGTCAATCCAATGTGCCTATTAAGATTTGCATGCCATGTGGCTGCTATCCTTGTAACAATTACTCTATAATACCCACATTTCATACAATGTATTGAGTCAAATCAAACTCCTCTTCATTATAATAAAATTTATTTTGGCAAAATTCTCTGAGTATTCTTGTGCTATTATTTTCATTATATTTCATGTAAATGGTATGATTAAAGTGATGTCTCGAATTAAATATGTACTTTGTGTTGATATATATATCCACATGTGTTTCGATATTGATGTTTATGTCTATTTAAAAAAGTGTAAACATCTCTTAATGCCATGTTGATTTGTATGGCATATTGGTGATTACTGGACAGACTCAAAATGCGTATTCTTTAGGGGTTAATACATACTTCTTTACATCTAATGTGTAGATTATAATGCTTGAGAGAAGAACAAGCATTCTCTTGATAGAAGTACGTAACAGAAAAGATGAAGAAGGGAATTGGATCACTGATACATATCATTGCTCGTCTTGGGTACATATGCGTCCAAGTATGAAGGGAGCTTTCAGGGTGAAAGCATTTGCAATTGCAGATGTATCAAAGCACTAGAAGGGTAAAATTTTAGCTCTCAGACAAAGGAATATTGATTCTCACCTTGTAACAGAGGCGTTTGTACAATATGTATTCATGCAAAAACAAATACATATTGCGCACACTGTGCCCTTTCAATGAAACATTACAAATAATAAGTATTTGCAACTCATTGAGAATGAAAAATTTCATGATACCTATGCAAGAACTTGTCTCGTATTTATAGAAGTATACCATTCGGATTGCTGTGAGTGGCAAAATGTTGAGAGTTTCACTAGTTCTTTTAAGTGTTACCACCTGGAAATTGGTAGATTGCTCTTTGAGGGGCATACAGCTAAGCAACTCGCAAAGGACCTTGTTTTTTTCTATGACTCCAAGTACATATTACCCAAGGGGAGTCGAGAATATGGAACCCTTGAGTCTATGCACATATCGAATCTCAATAGCATAGAATGGCCATTGTGTAGTAGCGACATTTTGCACATGTGTAGCACAAAAATTTCAGCAGACATATTGAATTCTATGAAGCCAAGGACCGGCTCAAAGAATGTACATCTAAGCTGGTTCATACGGATTGCAATTTTTGCACACATGTTCAAGGAATGTAAGGGTTTGAGACATACCAAAAGCACGTATGTCATAAAAAATACATCAGAGGATTATGTAACAAGGATTCTAGGCAAAACTTGGACATAAAAAATAACTCACAGTCCTGACACAGTGGAGTGTCGAGTCACAAGGGACATGGCTTTCAGGTAAAAAATTTCTCTCTTAGTTGACTATTATCTTACTTTGGGATGAATCGGCTAACTTTCATTTCCAATTACAGGTACTTTGTAGCACAACAAACTTTATGCCTAGTGTTCAAGTATCGTAGATGGAGGATGCTCAAGGGTAAATGGTTGTACCTTGATCAAGACACACGTGAAAGTGCAGCTGTGGATGTTACTGCCATTTGTGAGGGCCACGAGCCCCAAGTGTTGCAAATGGAGGATGATTGGCCCTTGAGTATAATGTGCCAAGAAATTACAATGTTAATGCAGAATCCACCTGTTAGATTCTATTTTAAATTAGATGGTAGGAAAATTCGAAGCCGAGCTGAGGATACTGTTACCAGTGGAAAGTGTGTGGCTCCACATATTTTAGAAATTGTAGAGTCTCCCTAAAAATTCCAATGCCACAAGTTGTAATATCCAACACCTATAAATTTTTGGATTTTTTTGGCCAATAGAATATTGTCGCTTACAAACTTGCAATATTTAAACATTATGGTATTTATGCGAAATCATACACTTGTTATACACTTTCCACATCAACACATTTACATATGCATGTAAACTTTACAAAGATGTAATTAAATCCATAACTAAATATCGTATGTGAACAACCCTTAATGGTTTAAAACTTAAGGTTTTTAAGGTAGAACTAGTTTAGTTCTTGTTTCATTGTTTTATTTCACACTTTCTCTCTTCATTTCTTTATATCCACCACATCCCTCCTACCTGCTACGATGGATGCTCATGCACACTTTGATGAGTGGATCCACGAGACTATATTTGTCAACCAGGGTGACGAGATATTCCAAGTTTTCTCTAAGAACTTCAACCTTGAAAGTGTGCTCTCATCCCTGGATCCTCCCTTCAGGTTTTGGAAGACTTTATGAGCACCATTGCTACATGCACATACTCCATCGAGGGATCCGACATGACTTGGGTGCCTCTAGAACAGCTCATGATATTTCAGGCAGGAACACAATATTAGTGAGTTTGGGAATCTCCCAATTCCCATTTTTTGAATACTAAAAAGGTGGCACCGGATAACATGCCCATAAGTTTCTCAAAACTATATGATGTGACCTATCATTGGAAAGCACTTGAAAAATGGAATCTATTGAGCTATAGAGTACTCGATTTGGAGTTATATTTTTCAAGTTATGACAAATCCAAAGATTTGACCACGTGTTCCAAACTTATGGGAAATTCCCATATTCCCCAATATGGTGTTCAGGGAAGAATCACCAAAAAGTGGTGAATAGGTGTCTAGCCTATGTGGATCCTTCGCATAGAGTATGCACTGTTCCTTTGGGAAGTGCACCAGGTACATCACCTTTGGATCTCGTGGAGTGTGATTGCGCATTGGCAATTTACCTCCTTGCATTGGATATACCCCTAGAGGAGGAGAGCGATGAAGATACAACTCCACAGGTCTATCACATACGCGGGAGAAGAACCGATTGAAGAGCTCATAAATGTTGAAGAGGAACATCGAGTGGTGGCAGAGCAAGGGCTGGCTCTCATGGTGCCATTTTCTTCTGAACAGCCACAAGTCGACAAACCCAACCTTGCCTCCTTGACACCCATTGAAGTAGATGGTATACAATACTTGCTTCTATCAGCTGTACTCCAATACTTGGAAATGAAGGAAGAAGAGTTGTTTTCTATCCTAGTCAGGGATTCAATGGAATACCTGATCGACTATGATTACATGGATGTGCATCCAACAATGGCAGAGATTGGAAGATATGATGGCATAAGCTTAGATACTGTGAGTGCGATCATAACAGCACAGGAGCATATTACCTCGGTTAAAGAAGATTACCTTGTGCCAGATACTGAATTTGAAGCACTACAGCATGATTTGTTCGGACCAAGGCCCCAACTTCCTATGAAGGAGTTTGTAGATCCCTCTGTCCAAAGAGGTGCCTCCCTGGCACACGACGAAATGAAGATACAAGATGGTCTAGAGAAGGTGATATTTCTAACTACCATATATTTTTATGCAATGAAACTTGACGGTAGGGTGCATTGGGTCCCCAGAGTCCACCGGTGAAATCTTGGCCAAAAATGATGCGTGCAGCTGCCCTGTCTGAAGTTTGGCGTCTGGGGCCGCTGGTGGACTCCTGGGGACCCGACGCACCCTATTGCCAAGTTTCATCGCTTTCTGATAACTCTAGGTTAGTCGCTAAATATATTGTTTGATTTGACTTTGTCATTCAGGACATACTGTATATAGATGAGTTTGCATCAAGGCAAGGAGGAGCTCAACATGCGGATTGACACAAGGATTCAACTCTAAAGGAGTATATTGGTAACCTTGTTGCAGATTTGGTGGTCTTCCATAATAAGTGCTCACTAGGAGGGCAAGAAATAATCATGAAAATTTGATCTTTGACCAAGTTTGGACCTTTTCAAGCGATACCTGTGACATCTAGCTTGGAGAAGATGGTGCTAATCAAGCGGTCAAAGCTTCTTTACTTCTTTAACCAAACGCGTGGTGGAGCAATGTGTGTGCTTGCTACATTAGGCGACCTCGTCAAAGTGTCAGATCCGCTTCTCCTGGAGAAAGAGCTGAAGGGGGAGCGCATCATTTTTGAAGCAAAGAAAGAACTTATATTTTCATCAAAAGCTGGCCCTTCCTCTCCACCGATGAAAAAGCCAAGGAACAATTGAGTGTTCTTGTTGGCTATCGGCTTTTTGTATCTACTATCACTAAGAGTCATCACATGTATTTTTCTTGATGAATATAAGATACTTTACTTTGTCCCTACAAATAAATATTTATTAAATAAATGTGTGGTTCATATAAGTGTGACGATAATGTGTGGTACGTGAATGATGCATTCGCATATGTTAATATAATTCAACACATAGTATTGCACTTGCGATTGTGTAAGTGTGACGATAATGTGTGGTACGTGAATGACACATCCGCATATATTAACATAATTCAATGCGTAGTACTGCACTTGTGATTGTGCATAAGTAATAACGTAACTTGTATCCATACGTATTACTACTTTTGATACATTCGTACATTAAACAAAAATTAAGAGTCATGCGTTTCAAGAAATAAAACAAAACGACTTTACTCAATTATTTGAAATCAGTACACATCGCATGAGATATTATGTATATATAAATAAATATTCCAATGTGGCAGAGTATACAAAATTTTTTGGCCTTCCAAGATGTTATGGCGATGTAACACTCATTACAAACCTTGCATCATTAATCTAGTAAACTATGGCAGAGTCCCCTTGCCATGTCGAAGCCAAAAGATAAAGTTCATGTCTTTATCTGTGATTGTGACATGCTTTGCATGGATGGCCGCAAGTTGTGTATCATCGAACAAGTCGATGAGAAATCCCTCTGCAACTGTTTATAGGGCCTCCATAGCTGCAACAGTCCACCTTCCTACTGGTGGGTCATCTTGCACTCATGCCCAAAATCTTCCCATCCCTTTCAGCTCCAAGTCTTGCATGACTTCTCGAACAACGTTTTGAAAATAACTTTTTGGGATGAGAAGCTCGTAACCGCGTTGGATTCTCCTTATCTCTCGAAGGGTGACAGTGCTCGGTTTCCATCTTCTCTTCTTCTGTGGTGGTTCTTGTGCTCTATGGGGAGCACCTGTTGCTGCACTAGAGGAGGCTCCACCTTGTGCTCCAAGTGGCAGGCCTTGGCGTGATGTCTTCCCGGGGCCAAAACGGCAACATGCTTGCTTGGTGCATGCCATGCAAGCTCAAGGAGGGCAAGACGGAGAAGAGACAGAGGTTGAGATGTGAAAATGGAGGAAGCAAAGAAATCAAGATGTGAAATTGAGAAGAAGAATGAACTTTTAACCCATTTAAACCCTAAAACCGGGTTAATGTAGCTTCATACGCACTGTCCATTGTGTGATCGTAAATCCATAACCTTTTATCCGAATGTGACGAAACTTTACACGTGCACTCATTAGGTGGCCACCAAGAGTCCAAATTATTTTTTTTTGAAAAAAAAAGTGCATGCAAAACCCTGGTCCAAAGTCTGGCATCTGGAGCCACTTTCTTGGCAACCAAGAAAGTGGCTCTACATGCCAGACTTCGGGCAAGGGGTCTGCAGGTACTTTTTTAAAAATAATAATAATTTGGGCTCTTGGCCACCTAAAGAGTGTGCGTGTGAGGTGTCGTCGCATTCCGATATAGTTTAGTATTTTGAAAATTATCCCACACCAGAATTATGGATGGATTGATAATTGAGAAATCAACATCGCGACTACTGGCCCTTAGAAACTTCGCACCACACAGACTATACAGAGGCATTAGGAGTAAAGACCACACCAAAGCTATGATACAAACACTCAAGTGGGTCCCTAAGCATAGACTATAATCTCACAAATGCCAATAATTTGGAACTCATAGACCATAGTCTCACAAACTCCAATCATTTGTTACTCATGGTTTCCATGCCTCACACTCTAGACCTAAATGGAGGACTTGACACACTTATAATTTATAGGTGACTAGGCTGCGCGAAGCCCTATTGCAACGAGCGCAAGGTTACTATCAAGGTAACACCTTGGTATGGCTGCCTAAACTCTCAAGTGGCATGTATGATCTTCAATCTCATGCTTCAAAAATAAGGCCCAAAAATGTCAATTAAAAGAGGGGAAGAGGAAAACCAAAAGGAAGAGTGCTCAATCCATGAGTGCTCCAAACGGTCTATCAACCCAAAGCTCAACCAAGCATCAATCAGTGATCACTCATGAATAAGTTCTCCCCTAATGACTCGAATGTGATCACCATTGCAAAAACTGACGTTGTCATCGCGT
This sequence comes from Lygodium microphyllum, assembly GCF_053477565.2. Taxonomy (NCBI): domain Eukaryota; kingdom Viridiplantae; phylum Streptophyta; class Polypodiopsida; order Schizaeales; family Lygodiaceae; genus Lygodium; species Lygodium microphyllum. The sequence goes on from NC_141136.1 coordinate 50,154,427, forward strand.
TAACAGTTGAAGGTCTACCACCGGGGCTTTTATGCAGAAGAAGAGTTTAGGATTCAAGATTCGGGAAGGGAAAATAGATTGGGGTTTAATATGATCTGGGATTTAGAAATGATTTAGGTATAGAAGAAGAGTTCAAGCCTTTTTACTGTGTACTTAGCATACATGAACAGAAGGAATAAGTCTATCTTGATTACATCAAATGCCTCTGGATACATACATCATATCATAAAGGATATTTTTAGATTCTCAATTCATTTATGAATGTCAAATGCAAGTTCTAATGGCATTTATTTCAAGTACATAGATGGATTTCAACCCTTTGGATCAAGTATATTGTTGATAGATTCAAATGCATCCAAGATTTGGGCCAAAGATACATTAAATGAATTGAAGAAGTATAATTTTAGCTTCAGCCCTGTTTTAAAATAGAAAATTCCAGCCCATAATCAAGTTCAAAATGAGTGCGTAAACTCAAGAAGAAGCACTTCTGATCATTCATGAACAATGCCCTGAAGAAAAGAGGTCATTTCCTTCCATTATAACCATAAAATCCCATGTTTGCTCATAAAAATGGACCATAACAGTGGGCTGCCTTGTTTATGACTAGTTATTTCATCCCATAATAGCCCGTATGTCTTCAATATCCTCACCCTTTACTTGCCCCAAAGTCACTCAAGTACTTGGGTACAAGTCGGGCTTCATTGGACCAAGAATATGGTAGACAAAATGAAAGAAGTCGTGCATAAGAGCAGGCTGAATCCTCTTCTCTCAGATTTTCCTCTTTTATAGACTATTTCAGCATGCATTTTTGTCAGACCAAAGAGGCAGAGAAGTGGAGCTCTCACCATGTTTACATCTTCAGTAGTTGGGCCTGTTGATCTTCAATTTGCATGCTCCATTTCATGCACCATAGCTCCAGCTCTCTCCAGTTTGCCTCAGACTGTGCAGCCTGCATTTTGTGCCGAAAAATGCGGGCTGCTCCCTGCTCAGTCCCTGGTCACTTTTTGACCAGCCTAGGTCACTTGCTGGTCACTTAAGTCTGTTATTCCAGTTCCATGTGGACCTAGTGGAATTTTGGCATCTTTCTTGGGTTCTGACCATATTTTTGTACCTGAATTAATGTGATTTATGCTGCAGACTGTCAATTTCTTCCAGATGACCAAGTTGTAAGTTCCAATAGACTTATTTTTCATAAGTATAAATGATATAACTAAAAATTATATGCTAAGTACAAAAGAACTTGTATAACTAAGGTGGTTATTGGATAACAATGTCTGAATTTTGTATGCAAATTTCTCATATAACTTCTAGTGAAGCTCTTCTGTGTTCATAAGAATCCCATGATTTATACTATGAACAGTAAACTCTTTGACATTCACCCCCTCCTAACCTGCACATCCTTCAGCATGTGCCATTTCATAAGATTACAGGTCAAGGAGGGTCTTCTTCTTCATCTTCATTCTCTAAGTCTTTTTCTTCCTGCATGTCTTCAAATAGAGGGCTTATATTTAGGTCATCAAGTTTATAAGTTGAAGATTCTCTTCGTTTGAAGAGTTTGATTCGTTTCTCAGCTATTGGAATCTTTATCATGGTCCCATCCATTTCAGCCAAAGAGTAAGTAGCATTATTATGTACTACTTTTACAACATATGGTCCAAACCATCGCTTGGCTAACTTCCTATGAGCACTATATTGATTGTCCAGGCTGCTATCATAGACAAGAACCCATTTATTCTCTTGAATAGCTCTTGGACGGAGTCGATGATGCTTGTCAAACCTCTTCTTATTCTTTAGTCTTGCTGTTTTTCGCCTTTCAATGGCTGTTTTAACATCTTCTGGCCTTCTTTCAAGTTGCCTTATGCATAAAGACAGCAATTCTTCTCTATTCATGCCTTCATCCCAAGGCAAGATACTCCATGTGACAATGGATTCCTCAATAGGCATAACGGGTGGCTGTTCATACATGAGTTCAGCTGGCATATATCCTGTCACTGCACTATGGGTAGTTCTATCAGCCCATAATGTGAATGGTAGCATTTTAGGCCATTCCCTCAACTTCCCTTTGCATGATTTTGCTAAAGCTTCAAGAATTGGTTGATGGCCTCTTTCACTCTTACCATTGCCTTCAGGATTGTAGGCTGAAGTAAGAGATAACTTAATTCCTAATTGAGCAAAGAAATGGCGAGCCTCATCGGCATCCAATTCCCCTCTATCAGCAGTTACTTTAGCAACACATGCATACCTGCAAAATACTTCTTCAAGTAGAAATCTACAAACAGCATGAGTGGACTTTGTTATCAAGGCCTTTCCTTCCACTTGATTTGTGAGATCTTCTCTAGCAAGTACTAGATATCTCATGTTCCAAATTCCTGTAGGCATGGTTACTAAATCAATAACCCATCTATAGTGAATGGATAAAGGATAGGTAGGCTGAAGCCCATCTCTATGCTTTACCATAGAATACATTTGACAAGCATGACAAGATTCAACAAAATGCTCAATGTCTTTATACATATTTTGCCACCAAAATTTCTCTTTTATTTTAGCAAAAGTGTCCCATATGCCTCTATGACCAGCCAATAGGCTTTCATGAAATTCTTGCATAACCTGTCTTTGTGTCTTTTTATCTCTTAAGACACGAACAGGCACCCTTCCTTTCTTTTTCGCATGCCTCCAAAGGTAACCATCTTTAAGAAAAAAACCATAGGCTTTTCTCTTAATTCTCTTGAACTCTTCATTAGTCCAACCTTCCTTCTTTGTCATAGTGCTCAAAAATTGGCCAATTTTTAGCCAATCATCTGCATAATATTCTTCTTTAAAGTGTGAACAAACCATAACAAAACATGGAATATGTTGTTTACTAGCTGTCCATTGTCTTTCTTTAGTTGATTCATCCTTCTTTGCTGATGTAAAAGTTGTTTTAACAGCTGAACTTGTTGTTCTTGCTGTAATTTTTGTTGTACCTGCATTAACAATATCATTTATAAACTCTGATTCTTCTTCATCCATCATTTCTTCTTCATCCATATATCTGACACGTGAAAGAATGTCAGCAACTGGATTATCTCTACCTGCAATATGTTTCAAATCAGGATTTAAGGATTTAATATAGGCTATCCATCTTAGCATGGCTATGTCAGGAGTGGAACAGTTTGGCGATCATGCCCAAGAGTGGAAGGCAATCTATCTCAATTATAACATGTGCGCCCATGAAGTACTCCCTGTCACATTTTAATGTAGTTACTACTCCCCAAAGCTCTCTTTTGATTTGAGCATACCTTCTTTGTCGTTCATTAAGAACCTTCGCTCCAAAGCGGATTACATATCTGTTGCCTTCAAGGTCGTCTTGTCCAACTGCCCATCCTATTCCAATAGGACTTGTGTCCACTGTGAGTATAATGGGCTGTCCATTAGAGTAGTTAGCCCTCTTTAAAGTGGGGGCTGAAATCAACATTTTCTTGAGTTTCTGAATAGCCTGAGTGTGTTCTTTTGTCCATAGAAACCTTTGGCCATTTCTTAGAAGCTGATAAAGACTTTCAGCAACATGGGCAAAATGTGGAATCCAAATAAGATAGACGACACATGCACCAAGAAATCTTCTCACCTCTGAAACATTTGTACATTCTTCTTGCATTTTGCTGATAGCATCTATTTTGGATGGAGAAGGCTTTCGGCCATATGGACAACACATATGTCCGACCACAAGGACTTCTTCGACTCCAAAAACAGATTTAGCTCCTGAAAGAGTAAGATGGAATTCTTCCAATTTAGACAAGATTTGAACACAATCATTAATATGATCAGAGACAAACTTTCGACATCCAAGTTCATTGAGTTCGTCATTTTTCTCATGAACTTCACATCCTTTGATTGGAACATCGTCAAGAAAAGGAAGAGTCAATTGAGGAATATAATCCCTCAATACTTTATGCATAGCATTCATCATGTGAGCTACTGAATTCGTAGCCCCTTGAGGTAGAGTACACATGTGGACTAGGCCAAGAGGCGTCTTCATTGTGGTAATGTCACGACTTTCCAAAGCAAGATGAAATTGGTCGTAGCCTGAATATAAGTCTCCCATGGAATAGATTGCCCTACCTGCAAAAGCTTCAGCAAACTCATCCACAATTGGTCTTGATCCAACATTTCTAATAGTGACTTTATTGACGGGTTGTAAATCTTGAATGAATCGTAAAGATCCATTCTTCTTAGGTACGATAAACCAATGGTTGGAATATGGAGCTGAAGATGGCTCCAATATTCACATTTTAATCTTTTCATTTAAAAGTTTCAATAACTTAGGCAAATGAGCCCTTGGAACCGGAATTGGTTTAAGATTCCAAGGCACATGTGGGACCGTAAAAATTACTATTGGTGCCACAATGCTTGGATCCACACAGCCAATTTCATGTGGCTGAAATGAAAAAGCTTTACCATGGTTCTTTAACATCTGCATGAAGATTTGCTTTTCAGCCCGGCAAGAGAAAAGAGTTCTCACCAATTTTCAACTTTTGTAGACTTTCTGCTGTAAATTGGTGACCAATATCTTTAGGATCACGAAGGCTTGGTTGTTTGGATACCCTTTCTGCCAATCCTTCGCTTTCAGGTGGTAGAGGAGTAGCTACCGGCTTAACCTTGTTATCAACTGTTTTATACTTTGTTTCTACTCTTGCTTCATCCTTGTTTAGCTGTCCAAAAGCTTCATAATCTGCAAATTCTTGAATTATGTCATATATATCCAATGTACATACCTGTATGGACTGATTTTCAGCTTGATTTTCTGCATGAACGGCTGTATAAATTTTAGCCATTGTATCATTATAATTCAGCCCATAAAATAGTCCTGAAATTTCTTCATCTTTAGGTAAAACATCAATTTGCTTCAGCTCTTGCTCCATATGATTCAAATACTTTCTTTAAGCCCTATTCATGGCTGAAAATTGTTTATAACAGCCCATACCATTGGCTGAAAAAACCTGCAAATCAGCTTTTGACCTTACCTCCTTCATATGTGGAGGCAATTTTGTGTGACATGATGCACTGCCATAGCCTCCACTTATAGCAGCGCTACCCGAAAACCCTTAAATTCTCGGGCATTAGGAGGAACAGGATGATCTCTCAATCGATCCCTATTCCGACGGTGATTAACACAGACAGTTAGGAATTGAACAGCTTTATCATTATCCTTGCTTCTTATCCGAGCATATGATGAACCATCATCAAGAGCCTTTGTTTCTAAACGAGACTCGGAAATAAATGGTTGTCCAAGAATGATAGGATAACTGCAGGAATCTTGAACAAAGAAATGAAATTCATCTTTTACATTACCAATAGTAACTTGTACATAAGGACACGCTGCATAAAGATTGCCAGAAGAGTTATTGGCTGCCTTCATATGCCATCCTGGGTCCACATCAATGGGCCATCCACCATTCTCATAGAGACTTCTTGACATAACATTAATTTCTGATCCATGGTCTATAAGGGCAATGCATGGAGTTTCTTTCTCACTGATTTTAACAACAGTTTCAGTAGTCGCCCTTGCCCAATGGGTACGGGAGTAGTGACTACTAGGAATAAAGTGAGTTTCACTTTCTTCTTGCATATTGTGAAGAAGAGTCTCTTTCTTATGCATGGGTTGTACTTTAGATTCAGAAGTTCCCACCATTATGGCTTCTTCAGCTTCTGTTTTATAACTGTCTTCATCTTTGGCTTCTATGGCTGCAATCAATTCTTTGATTGCCTCCAATCGAATCCCTTGAGTTTTCAGCTTCTCTTCATCCTGCAAATACACATGAAGTACTTGTAAAAAAGCATGTACAGATTCTTCAGTTTCCTCACCAACATATTGTCTTTTTTGTTTAATTACATCAATTATTACATCATGAAATCCTCGTTTTGCAATACCGAGAATTTCACCTAATGTAAATTCAATTCTACTTCCAAGAATCCTTTCTTCTAGGATTCGTTTAAGATCCGTTGCGGTCTCTATGTCAGACTGCAACTTGTAACTGGGATGTTTGCTTTTTCTTTTTCCTTCTGTCTTCTTTGCTTGAGGGGCATCTCCCATGTCAAATTCTGGTGGCGGATGATTTTCAACAGCCTTCTGTTGGTCTAGTTTACTTCTTATTATGCGTTTAGTCGGTCCTGAAGAAGAAGGACCGGCAACATCTTCATCTCTTCTTCTCTTTTCTTCTATCATGGCTTCTTGATTATTAATTTCAGCTAACTGGGCAAAAGCTGAAAATGAATCCACAGGCTCAGACCATTCGGTTCTCCCTCGTATACATTGACTGGCAGTGGTTAAATCATCCTTAGTTGCCTTGCCTTGCTCCATGTGTTCCAAGGCCTGCGTCCACACTTTAGATTTTGCATTAGTTTTACATGTTTTAATAATTTCATTAGTTGGCTCAATTTGCAACCCATAAGTTGCAGCATCAACAGCTGCATAGGCCGTTCTTGTTGCCAAATCCTCCAATCTTTTCTTCATGCCATCGTTGCCAAAGTTTGGCTCAAGAGGAAGCCCGGTTTCAGTTGCATGAATTTTACCATCCTTCCAAAAGACTAATTTTTGTGCTTCAGCTTCACGGAATGCACCGCACTCCCTCTTGTCATGCTGAAGGCTATCACACCAAGTGTAGCGTCTTTTGAAGCCTTCTCGTGCAGGCCTTTGGGCAGTTGACCGACCCCTTTCTTCTACTTTTACATCAAGCCTTTCTACTTTAGAATTAATTTCTGTTAAATTAAGATGGAGATCCCGCATGCTTTTAATTAGCTTGTCCATGACATCCTTCTTTGGAGAAGGAACAGTAGAATTTATTGATTGCTCGGCCATAGAGATAGGAGGTCGAGAAACTAGAACAGGCTCCTTCAAAGATTCAGTTGTTACAAGGGTTGATCCCCATCTCAGGCGCAATCGCTCTCTTCGAGCAATCATATTAACTGCTTCAGTGACATCACTCCAAGCAGTCTTTAATCCCGACTCAGAGTCAGGATCTTCAAGTCAATCAGTCAATTTCTCTTGAAGAGAAGAATCTACAGCCTTTAAAAATAATTCAATCTTTTGACTTTCCATACCTTGTTGGTCATCAGGATCTAGTTGGGCAAATTTGCTTTCAAATTCTCGATGAAGAGCAGTACGGTTAGACCCTTATTGGGTCTTTCGACCCATTCGATGAAGACTTTCTTTGTCATAAGGCCAGAATCTTCAAGGAAAAATTCTTCTCGAAGAGCCTTCTTGAACACAGTCCATCCAGCATCTTTTTGGAAAAGACCATGAATTCGGTCTTGGAGACCATGCACAGCCAAGTAGGCAAAGTAACAGCTCCAGGCATGTTGAGGAACTCCAAAGAAGACCATATTGTCAGTGTACAGGCGAATAAAAGAGGACACATTTTGCCCATTAAATTGCTTGAGCTCATGCCCAACTGCTTCTAAGGCCTTAATGGCAACAACATCAACCCGCTCTTCTTCTTGTCTCCGTTGTTGTTGCAATTGCAACTGCTGCTGAAATTGCAGCTATTGTTGTTGGCTCTCTTGCATTAGACGAACCAACTGTTGCAAAGAATCTCCTCCCGAACTTGATGATTCTCCCATTGGACTTCTTCTTTCGCAGCGGACCTTCACGTCGGGTTCACCACTGTCGTCGCGTTAAGAGTTGAAGGTCTACCACCGGGGCTTTTAATGATGCAGAAGAAGAGTTTAGGATTCAAGATTTGGGAAGGGAAAATAGATTGGGGTTTAATATGATCTGGGATTTAGAAATGATTTAGGTACAGAAGAAGAGTTCAACCTTTTTACTGTGTACTTAGCATACATGAACAGAAGGAATAAGTCTATCTTGATTACATCAAATGCCTCTGGATACATACATCATATCATAAAGGATATTTTCAGATTCTCAATTCATTTATGAATGTCAAATGCAAGTTCTAATGGCATTTATTTCAAGTACATAGATGGATTTCAACCCTTTGGATCAAGTATATTGTTGATAGATTCAAATGCATCCAAGATTTGGGCCAAAGATACATTAAATGAATTGAAGAAGTATAATTTTAGCTTCAGCCCTGTTTTAAAACAGAAAATTCCAGCCCATAATCAAGTTCAAAATGAGTGCATAAACTCAAGAAGAAGCACTTCTGATCATTCATGAACAATGTCCTGAAGAAAAGAGGTCATTTCCTTCCATTATAACCATAAAGTCCCATGTTTGCTCATAAAAATGGACCATAACAGTGGGCTGCCTTGTTTATGACTGGTTATTTCAGCCCATAACAGCCCGTATGTCTTCAATATCCTCACCCTTTACTTGCCCCAAAGTCACTCAAGTACTTGGGTACAAGTTGGGTTTCATTGGACCAAGAATATGGTAGACAAAATGAGAGAAGTCGTGCATAAGAGCAGGCTGAATACTCTTCTCTCAGATTTCCCTCTTTTATAGACTAATTCAACATGCATTTTCGTCAAACCAAAGAGGCAGAGAAGTGGAGCTCTCACCATGTTTACATCTTCAGTAGTTGGGCCTGTTGATCTTCAGTTTGCATGCTCCATTTCATGCACCATAGCTCTAGCTCTCTCCAGTTTGCCTCAAATTGTGCAGCCCGCATTTTGCGCCGAAAAATGCGGGCTGCTCCCTGCTCAGTCCCTGGTCACTTTTTGACCAGCCTAGGTGACTTGTTGGTCACTTAAGTCTGTTACTCCAGGTCCCATGTGGACCTAGTGGACTTTTGGCAGTTTTTGGCATCTTTCTTGGGTTCTGACCATATTTTTGTACCTGAATTAATGTGATTTATCCTGCAGACTGTCAATTTCTTCCAGATGACCAAGTTGTAAGTTCCAATAGACTTATTTTTCATAAGTATAAATTATATAACTGAAAATTATATGCTAAGTACAAAAGAACTTGTATAACTAAGGTGGTTATTGGATAACAATGTCTGAATTTTGTATGCAAATTTCTCATATAACTTCCAGTGAAGCTCTTTTGTGTTCATAAGAATCCCATGATTTATACTATGAATAGTAAACTCTTTGACAACGTCAAAGAGTCAACTGAACTCCAAACTTTTCAAACCAAGCTCACTAAACCCACTAAGAATCCCAAGGTGGAATTACCACAGCCCAACTTGTCAAGTCCAACCAAACCAAAGCCACTAGGTGTAATAGACCTTAAACCATCATAGCAATCATTATTTATTCTTGAAGTGGCTTCCAACATGGAAGAGAAAAACTCCCATGCCACCATAGGAACTTGCTAAACTTCAATGCTTAATCACCTCCTACAAGAAGAGCAAAATTCCCATGCCACCAACAGGAACTTGCTGAACTTCAATGATTAGTTGAGTTTGAGTTGATTTCTTATGCAAGTGATATAATCCATGCATTCAATGGGCTCAAGAGGGTTATCCAATCATGACCACTGCGCAGAGCAAGGGATGCCATTAAGACTTCTGAGTATGATCCGATGTATGTGGCCCCAACCTCATTTAGGGTATTAGCCATGACAAGAAATTGCCCATTAGACAAAAGTATCCTACTACGTCCATAACCGATGTATTGACTTACATAATGCAAGTGGGCATTCGTTCACAAGATATGGGCTGTCATGCGATACTAGAGTATAACCCAAAGTTTTATGACTAGCTTTTGAACCAGCAAGATGCACCTAGAATGCACTGAAGACCCTTACACCTTTACTTTCACAATCCTAGGATGGATTTTTATCATTTCCAAGGGGGAGGGGGTAAAAGTGGAAGACGAATGAAAAATCAAAATAGGAGTTGAACTTTAAAGGAAAGAATAAATGCTTCCTCTTCTTTTAACTAAATATGCTCCATGAAGTTCTTGTGTAAAAATGTATGGATTGATTGATGTGGAAATTCTCATTTTGTGGTTTTTACCTTTCATCATCGGATACTGATCTTTCTAGTCACTTTACCTTCCATGCAAGAAATGCTCTTTAATGAAAACTAATTGTGGGATGTTGTGTGGTGACAGGAACTCAAACGGATGGGCAATAGGATAAAGCCAACAAGCTTTCCTTCTCGAAGGATGAACACAAAAGATATGGATTAGCCATGGTGATATGTGCATTCAACCAACTGAAATACTGCAGCATTCACAACTTGGGCGGGTTGGTGACATTTGAAGAGGCCATTAGGTGGATGATAGAATGATGCAATCTTGCCAAGTACCTAGAGAAGGGGGGACAAGACATCAACCATAGCAAGTGCATTGAGTTTTTTAGGACCTTTGATGCCAGAAGAACAGTGGCACAATAACAATTAGATAAGGATATGCCACTAGAAGGGTGAAAGTAATTGTGGAGAAGGCCTTGGGACTAGTGGACAAGCTAGAGAAGAAGTTGAAAAGAGGGACGTTTATGGGATGTTGGGAATGGATAAGAAGAAGGTCTACACAAATGACTTAATCATCTTGGCTGATATCCTTGATTCCACCATCTGATTGTGAGCAATGATGGTCCATACCCTCTTTTCAAGCCAAAGATACAACGTCCTCATGAACAGAATAGGAGTGCCATTGCTTGAGAGCCTTGATCAAATGCAGTAGACGAGGTAAAATGAAATGCCTACATTAAAAAAAAATCCAAGTACCGATGAAGGTGCTAGCAATAGTGCCAAGGGTAGTAGGGGGAGAGTCTCTGGCTATCACACCAGAGTCAAAAAGGAAACAACTAGCTTCCAAGGCATCAACCATAGGATTTGGAGGTGCATTAACGGCTATAATCTAGGAAGATTTGGAGGAGGTGGAAAGAGAAGTAGTAGAGGAAATCCCAAAACCATCACTAATCCAAGAGGAGCATTGCTTCCTCACTTTAGTGGGTCCCATTATTTCATTCTTAATAGAAGAGTAGGAGGAGGAATAATTCAACAATGATCAATAGGACAAAAAAAAAGAGTTTCTAATGAGAAAGAAGTTGACTGATCCACTCAGTAGTAAGGAACCTCGAGTGAAAGGACATTCTGAGCTTAGAGCTATCAAGCCTAGGAGAAAGAAGAGGAAGATCACATTGAAAATCCCCATCAGGAGAACCTGGTCCACCACAGACCAAAATAGAGAACTGTATGTCAAGATTGTGGGAGAGAAGGAAGGAGTCTCACTTGTAGCTTTCTTGCTTGCACAATGGGGGAATACACACAAAGGTGGAGGCTGAAAACAGTTTTCCTCTTCTTAGTTGTGCAAGCCAAAAAGAAGTCTCATACAAAGAAATAGAAGAACCCTATATATGGGTCTCAAACCAAACTCAACTAACTAAGGTGGCATACTAACTGAGCCACGAACTAGAGTAGATAAGGATAGCTATCATGTAGCTATTATTCATGGGCGGTGTACCAACCGCATCTGCAACTGACAAGTCGGTGACATAAATGCACAACGGTCACCCTGGCATATCATGAGTGGAGCTCGATATCTCAACACTCCCCCTTGAGCTCAATCCCAATTCCTGCACACCAAGCAGGTCTCTGAACTTGCGCAGCTTCTCTGCGCCCAATGCCTTCGTAAATATGTCAGCTACCTGATCCTCTGTGCTGACATAAACTAGATAAATAAGACCTAGTAAAACCCTCTCCCGCACATAGTGATAATGCACCTCAATGTGCTTTGTTCTAGCATGATAGATTGGGTTATTTGCCAAGTATATACTACTCATGTTGTCACAATAAATGACAACTGGCCCATCTGTAGGCTGATGCATATCATAAAGTAGCTTATGCAACCAAGCTACCTCACATGCAGCCATTGCTGCACCCCTGTACTCAGCCTCTGTGCTAGACAAGGCAACTGTAGGCTGTTTCTTGCTTCTCCAAGTGACTGCAGCACTCCCAAAAGAGAACACATATCCACTGGTAGATCGTCTATCAGAAATGCTACTAGCCCAATCAGCATCAGTGTATCCATGCAACTGTATCTGAACCCCAGTCTCATAAAATAGTCCATACTGCAATGTGGACTTCACATACCTGAGTATGCGTCTAGCCGCATCCAAATGCGGTTTCCTTGGAGCTTGCATAAACTGACTTACCAATCCAACATCATAGCTCAAATCTGGCCTGGTAGTAGTCATATAAATCAAGCTTCCTACTATGTGTCTGTACATAGTAGGGTCTTCTAGAAGCTCACCTGCATCTGCGCTCAGCTTCACATTCTGCTCCAAAGGAACTGAAATAGACTTACAGCCTGTCATCCCATATTTGGACAGCATGTCCAATCCATACTGCCTCTGCAAGAGCTGTATCCCACTTGGTGATCTAATCACCTCAATGCCCAAGAAATAACGCAGCTCTCCCAAATCCTTCATCTCAAACTTCTGCTTCAATAGCATTTTCACATGAAGAATATCTTCATCACTGTCACCTGTCATAATCAAATCATCAACATAAATGACAAGTAGCATAATACCTTTCTCTGTTTTTCTCACATAAAGTGAGAAATCTGCCTTGGAAATCTGAAAGCCAATAGTGACAAGATACTGTCCTATCTTGTCAGACCATGCTCTAGGTGCTTGCTTCAAGCCATACAAGGCTTTCTTCAACCTGCAAACAAACTCAGGATGAACATCATGCACATAACCTGGTGGCTGCTCCATATAGACCTCTTCTTGCAAATCACCATGCAAGAAGGCATTCTTTACATCCATCTGATGTAAAGACCATCCCTTTGATACAGCCATAGCAATGACTGCTCTTACGGTTGCCATCCTTGCAACCGGATTGAATGTTTCTTCATAGTCAATGCCATATGTTTGTGCATACCCCTTGACTACTAATCTTGCCTTGTATCTGTTCACAGAACCATCTGCATTGTGCTTCACCTTATAAACCCACTTACAGCCAATTGCATTCTTACCTTTAGGCAAAGGTACCAATTTCCATGTAGCATTTGCTTCCAAGGCATCCATTTCTTCATCCATGGCTTTCTCCCATTTTTCTTTTCCCATGGCTTGCTCAAAAGAAGTGGGTTCTGGTTCCTGTATCACTTTGACTATATATGCATAGTGAATGGCTGTAAATCCATCATATTTCAGCCTATCCACAGGATACCTAGCTCTCATAGACCTGCACAAAATAGGTTCACTCACAGGTGCTCTCAAAACATCCCTGGTCTTCCTTACTCCAGGTGTAACAATAGAAGGAATACCCAACTCATCATCAATACTCTGTTCTGAGCCACTGGATTCACCATCCACATAAGAGTGACCTGCATTCACATCAAACATGGGCTGATCAACCTTCTCTTTTCCTTTTCGTGATACCTCCATACCACTATCTGCATTGCTTTGAGAAGATTCTCCTGATCTCAATCTGCCTGTCCATGGCGAAGAATGTGAACCACTGCTAGAGGACACTCGAGGTCCACTAACATTTTGTGACTGTTGCTGTGAATTCTGCGCAGCATTACCATTTTGTGCATCTACATCATCAATCACATTTACTGGCTTATACCAGCTACTCATCTCATCAAAAACAACATCTCTGCTCACTGTAAACTTACGAGTAGAAGGGTTATAGCATCTATACCCTTTTTGCTGCAGAGAGTAACCAATAAAGATGAACTTCTCAGTTTTTGGATCCAACTTGGATCTCAACTCATTTGGCACATGTACATAGGCAATGCAACCAAAAATTTTCAAATGAGAAATATCTGGTTTCCTACTAGTATACCTCTCCTCTAGAGTCATCCCATGTATTGCTGTAGTGGGAGTCATGTTCATTATATAGACTGCTGTAGCAACTGCTTTAGCCCAGTAAAAATCTGGCAAGTCTTTTTCGTTGAGCATGGCACGAGATACCTCTCCAATATGCATGTTTTTCCTTTCTGCAATTCCATTTTGTTGTGGGGTATGATTGCATGAATATTGCTGCTTTATGCCATGCTCCTGCAGGAACCTTGCAAACTCATTTGAGAGGTACTCTCCCCCTCCATCTGACCTTAGGCATTTTATTTGCAGGCCTGTTTCTTTTTCAACCATAGCTTTAAGAGTTTTGAAATGCCCAAAAACTTCACTTTTCTTTTTCATAAAATACACCCAAACTTTTTTGCTATAGTCATCAATAAAAGTGACAAAATAATGACAACCTCCAAGAGATGCAGCTTTAGTAGTCCACACATCAAAGTGGATTAATTCCAATGGCTTCTCACTCTCTTAAACATGTCTAGGAAATGGCTTCCTTGCCTGTTTTCCAAATTGACAGGCTTCACATACCTTATGCATTTCTGCAACCTTGAATTTAGGCAATCCTACAACAATATTTTGGGCCTGCATTGATTTAAGTCGCTGTACATTAACATGACCAATGCGTTTATGCCAGATATCAATATCTACAACTACATCGGTCCCATGTGCAAACATTGCTGCACTCAATTCAGGCATGTCTGTATCCAACGTAAACATTCTGCCCTTCTTCTTTCCTTTTGCTATCAAGCAACCTTTATTTTTCATATCCTCAACAAAGTATCCATGAGGATTAAATCTGACCTGCAAGCCCTGCTCAACCATTTGACCGACAGAAACCAGATTCTTGGTGATATTCGGGACATGAAATACATCGGACAGGTATTTCTTTTTCCCATCCTGCATAGACAAAGGAAATTTTCCAATCTGCACAATAGGATGTGCAGTATCATCACCAATCTCCACAAATCCTGGTTTTTCCATTTTCCTTGCATCCTCCATCCATTCTGCATGACCTGTCATGTGGTTTGATGCACCTGAGTCAACATACCATACATTGTTGCCTTCTTCTGCACTTGTCACAGAATTGTTCATGTGCTGCACCATAAACAAATGCTCATTTCTGTCATCACCCTGTCTACTAGAAGATGCATAATTCCCTTGTTGCAATTTCCCATTCATGATGTCATTCTGCTTTTTATAGCAGTCTTTAGCCATATGACCCATTTTACCACAGTAGTAGCATTCAACATTGCTGTTTGCATTTTGGCCTCTTTGCCATCCACCACGACCTCTTTGGCTCCCCCTGCCTCTAGAGTTACCACGTCCTCCTCCATAGGACTGGTTTTCTTGAGTTTGCTGCATATTCTGATTTCTACCACGGCCTCCAAATCGGCTTCCTCTACCTTTGCCTCTACCTCTTCCAGCATTTGAGTAGAAGACATCTTCTTTTGAAGTTCCTCCTGAAGAAGATGCACCACCATTTCTCTGCTCCTCAGAAATTAGAAGAGCAATCAACTCCTCAAAATCAGAAAATCTTTCACGGACGGAAATGGATGTTCGGAACTGTGCATAATCCTTTCCTAGACCATTCAAGGTCACATAAACTAAATCATCATCTTCCACTGGCGACCCAATGGAAGCAAGTGCATCTGCAATCTTCTTCACCTTAATGTGGTAGTCATTGATGCTCATATTTTCTCTTTGCACATTATGCAACTCTTGCTTGAGCTTCATTTTCCTGGCTTGCATATTTGTGCTATACATTTTTGACAAAGTATCCCATGCCTCCTTTGGCGTACTTGCATCCTGAATATGCACAATCATAGAGTTTGAAATACTGATAGACAGCCAGTACATAACTTTGCTGGCTCTCTCATGCCATGCTTTGAATGTCTGCATTTGCTGTTGATTGGGAACATCAGGAAGAACTGGTTCTTCTTCATTTCCTGAAACAAATTCCCAATATCCTTTTCCCATAAGGAAATTCGTCATTCTAAACTTCCATGCTTGGAAGTTGTTCTTGTCAAGCTTTTCAGTGACAATCTGTGAAAGAGAATCAGACGCCATTACAGAACACTGCAAAAAATTCTATCACTGCAAAGAACACAACTTCAGCCTCACAAGGGCTAATCTGCAAAACTGACGAAAGTGGTATTTGACCACACAGTCACTTCCTAGTGACGATTTTGCATCAACAGGCAACGGGGATGATTCTGTAACTCCCAATGTCTCTACGCACAGGTATACGATGCAATTTCTACAGTAACTTTTCACCGACCTATAGAACAGTGGCTGCACAGCATAAAACTGGGCCTTTTCCTGAGTGCGTGCAGAAAACTTCCGCCTCCAAAACAGGCCTCGAAATGGCCTCAAATCAAAAAAACAGGGTCACCTATGGCTAAAGCCCTTTCCCGCAGCATATACTGCCCTCTTGCTTCACCGCGAAGGGTGTCTCAACCTGAGACAATGCACTCTTGCAATTTCCGGCTGTGCTACCTACAAAGATCTGCTCCCAAAAACAAAAAATGAAAGCAACACTGCTCCTCTTACTAGAACACCGCGAGCTTGGCTTGCTTTCTTGAGCTCCTTACCACGAACAAGGCTCTGATACCATGTCAAGATTGTGGGAGAGAAGGAAGGAATCTCACTTGTAGCTTTCTTGCTTGCACAATGGGGGAATACACACAAAGGTGGAGGCTGAAAATAGTTTTCCTCTTCTTAGTTGTGTAAGCCAAAAAGAAGTCTCATACAAAGAAATAGAAGAACCCTATATATGGGTCTCAAACCAAACTCAACTAACTAAGGTGGCATACTAACTGAGCCACGAACTAGAGTAGATAAGGATAGCTATCATGTAGCTATTATTCATGGGCGGTGTACCAACCGCATCTGCAACTGACAAGTCGGTGACATAAATACACAACGGTCACCCTGGCATATCACGAGTGGAGCTCGATATCTCAACACTGTAGAGGGTGGAAGAAGAGTCTAGGAGGCTTAAAGAGGAGCATATGAAGAAATTAGAGGAAGAGAAAGAAAGACTGAGGCAAGAGGAGGAGGAACAAATAGTGTTGGCTATTAGGAGATCAGTGGAGCAACCCTCCCAATCTCAAGAATTGGCAATGAAAAGCCCCATGAAAGAGGACGTGCTAGGCATAAGTGCAATATTAGAAGAGGTAGGACATAGAGTGGCGGTGGAAGGCAAGGGAAAGGCCCCTCTATACGCAATCCCACCTGTTATGCTCACCCATACAATCACCCCAACACAAGAAACCACAAAAGGGGTAGTCAATGAAAACATTGTTATAGCTTAGATGTAGTATTTGGTGAGCAAAGTGTAAGAAATTACACCTGCACCAAGCAAAGGAGCCCCCCTTATAGGAACTAAAACGCCATCAATAGTAGCTGTTGATGCTAAATCACACCAAGGGCTAAAGGTACCCTACTTGGAAGTATCAACCACTTCAGTGTCCTCAACCATGCATGACGTAGAAGAATATGATAAGTTGGCAAAAGAACTTCAGAGCCAACTCAACAAGTTGACTAAAGAGAAAAAGACCACACTTTATAGAGCTGGAAGAAGAACAGAGTGACTTCACAACCTATAGAGTTTAAAAAAAAGAGGGTGATGACCATCATAAACAAGGAAATGATTGCATTAAAAGAGGCCCTAAAGGCAAGGCAAGGCAAAGAAAGCCTCAAAGACTTATATAATGAGGAAAGGGACAACCGTATGGCTCTAGAGGAGATGTGTGTCTTCAATTCTAGGAAAAATAGATACCTAGAGTTGGAAAATGAGAAGTTGAAGAAGAAAAGAGAGGAGGCAATAAAAGAGTTGCATGTGGCAAAAACACAAAAAGGATGAAGTGCCCATAAAGAAGTTAATAGAGATGCATAACCAACTTCAAGTAGCTCTCCACGAAGAGTGTAACATTAACCAACTTCAAGTAGCTCTCCACGAAGAGTGTAACATCCCCCGCGCATATGAACCCCCTCCCCCCTTTTTAGTTTTTTCTTAAATTTAGTTCAAATTTTTTTACTCTCCCTCTCTCTCGGCCAACAGCATGTCGGGGAGAGAGAGAGAGAGAGGGAGTTAAGGGAAAGGGGGGGCATGCACCCCCCAGATGGAGGGGTGGTGGCCGTTAAACGGCCATCTCCCCCCCCATATACCACCCCCTCCCCATTATAAAGGGGAGCCCCCCCTTGTCGTCTTTAGCAGCTCCCCCCCTCGTCGTCTCAAGCAGCGCCTCCCCCCCTGTGATCTAGCGCAATTCCACCCCCTACGCTTGACATCAGCGCCACCCCCCTCCACTTGACAGCAACCCCCCTCCTCATCATCATCGCGAGGAGACGCCCTGGTACACTACTCTGACAGAGAGTGCAAGAATTCTATCTCTCGTATGCGCATCTTCGAGTATGTCCCCGAAAGCGTAGATTTACAAGGATAGCCAAAAACCCCACAAGAGTGGATGGCGGCTTGAATCAAGATGGTACCGCAACCACGAATGGTCTATCATCAAGCATAATTACCACTAGAATCAAGACATCACTCCAAACCCAGGTTGCTCTATTATTAAATCATAGATTATAATTACCATGGTGAAAATCATATTCACGTCCATCACATTGATTGCGCGATTTATGGGTAATTGCCTTGGTATGAATTCAGTTGTGATGTTTGTAACAAACAAGATAAATTTCGTTGTAAGATGATATCATAATAGGTGAAATTGATTAGGTAATTGCATGGTAAATTACCCAAAAAAATTCTTGCATAAAATGCATTGCTCCTTGCACAAGTTCCTGCAAAATACATTTCGAGGACATCAAAAGAAGCAAAGTGCATCTCCATATTGCAAGATGGATTCTAAGGTATATGTAATAAACTGCAGAAAAGATTAAAGTGCAATTAGACTCATATAATAATCACATAAAGTTATAAATATCAGATCATTTAAGAAGGTTATAGATCGTGTAAATAATTACATAGAGGATAATGTTAAGATTGCATGCATAGAAAGTACCTTCGCATGTGTGGCATAAAATATCGTATGTATTATATCAAAATTATAAGCATTGAAATGAAGGCATGGCATTACATTGCGTGCATTAAAGTTGTTGGGAAAATTCAACGTTGTTTGTAATTTACCAAAAGGGATTGAGATCCATGAGTCCCATGTCAAAGTCCTTGGTGACTTCAAGAGGGATAGGTAAAAGCTTAGTGCATGTGAGCATTATTAAGAGGGCTTAAGAAGATTATACTTAAGACGAAGTAGGAACTGTTCTAAATAGAACCATCTTGACCAACCATGGTCAAGGGGTTAGACAATCTTGATCAATTAAGATCAAAGATAAAGGTACATAGGTACTTTAAGGGATCTAGGAGATAACCAGCAAATTGACTAACCGAGGACGACGGGGTTGTCCATGATCTATTTTACAAGGAGACCTAAGGTAAGGATAATTAGGGTGGGTAGGGTACAAATCCTAACCCAAAGAAAAAGGGGAAACAAGCAACCTAGCTTGCCAAGCCCCTGGAATCTTGCTAAGTCGCGAACAATCCAGGATCGAATGCTGGGAGTGTTTGGGAATAAGGAATCACACCTTAGCAGTTGGTCGTATGAACGACCACTGAAATGATCGTGATTGTACACTTAGGTACATTGTTTGAAATTCTTTGCTCAAGAAACTAATTCAAGGCAAAACACTTAATGCTTCAGGTTAAAATCCTAGAGGGGGAGGCGGGTTCAGTTATCTCCGACTGCCTGCTTGGCCCTATCCAAGGGGGTTGTGAGCCGCACCGAGTATATGGACCGAACCTGCAGCGAGAGATCTCTTCATGTGTGCTGCTTGGAGCGGGAGGACGCTTGGGTGCCAGGGGAGGCTCTGGCCATAAATTCCCTACCTCTGAATCCCGCACAAGAGGTCGACGTGACTCGAGATGGGATCTCGAGGCCCGTGTACTAGTCTACGTGCGAAACTTGGAGCAGCAATCCTGTTGATTGCTTGGATAGCCTTCGAGCATGATACTTGATGTATTCCAAGACTACGATAAATAAAGATCAAATATTTGAAAAATGTACTTGCTTGACATTGTTTTTTTATGTCAGTGCCTAAGTTGCGTGAAGGAACCTGTGTTTAAATTGATTAATTAAGGAAGTTGCTTTTGCATGTCAAACATAATGTGGTAGGTAATTAGATAACTAAGAAACCTGAGGAAAGTGCAATGGACGTGACTTGGATCCGTCCTACGGAAGGGTGGCCCCGGTTAGCTGTGAACTTTTCTCAAGAGACGTGATAACGAGGTTGCGAAGACCTAGATTCAGTAGAGTTAGAATCCCGATTTATGCTGTTTTAGGGGAGTGGAATGGGACTATGCCTTATGGGCAGAGAGGTTGAGCTTCGCATCCCTCTCATCTCTCATTCTCCATGAACCAAGTGCAGCATAAATTTGCTTCGATTCTCTTGTTCCTACGCAAAGTGGTTCATCTGGAGCTCGATGCTAGCTATTGCCTAGAGACTTGGCTGATTAGAAAGAAACCCTGACTTCAGGTCGGTCCTAAGTGGGAACGGCCGGATACTTCTGCTTCTTCAGGACAAAATCGGGAAGACCTAGATTGCAAATGCTCTGACATTCCTTGCAAATGCCAGGTGGCACTTTCTAGGCTCCCCTCCCGATGGGCTGCTAAGACATGTCCCACAAGTGGTCAAGCAGACACGTTACAGTTGGTATTAGAGCAAACCAACGAGATCTGCAATCAGAAAGAGCTATTATTGGGAAAGGCTCAAGAGAGACATACTCAAATATGTCATTGAATGTTTGTCTTGTCAACGCATTAAGGCAGAGAATGTTAAAATGCCTAGGAAATTGCAACCACTTGACATTCCACAAATGAAATGGGAGTTCATTAGTATGGACTTTATTCTTGGCCTACCCCAAGTTCGGGGAGGATATAACTCTATTTTTGTTGTAGTAGATATGCTCACCAAGCTCGCACATCTCATCCCTGTCAAGATGAACTATAAAGCCTCAGACATCACAAGATTATTCATCAAGGAAATATTCAAACTTCATGGGTTACCCAAAAGAATCATTAGTGATCGTGACTCTCTTTTCACATCACACTTCTGGAGGGCTATCTTTGAGGCTATTGGAACTCAAATCTGTTTCAGTACAGCTTACCATCCCCAAACTGATGGACAAACAGAGCGATTCAATCAAGTCATTGAAGATATGCTTAGGGCATACTGCTATCGCGAAACCAAAAAGTGGATTCAATACTTACCCCTGGTTGAGTTTTCCTACAATGCTTCTTACCAACAGAGTATTCAGATGACCCCTTTCCAAGCATTGTATGGGCATGATTGTCGTACTCCTTTGAACTTCTCAGATCCAACTTTGAGGGTAGAAACTTCAAGACAGATGCTGGAAGACATGGATGATCAAATCAAATCAATAAGACAAGACATTCAAGCTACCAAGGATAGACAAAAGGCTTACACTGACTTGAAACAACAAGATAGATCCTTCATCAAAGGTGATATGGTCTTCATCCATGTACGCCCTAAAAAGAGTTCACTGTCCTTGGGAGAGTATAAGAAGCTAAGTCCAAGGTATTGTGGACCTTATAAGATCATCAAGTGCCTAGGGCCTAATGCTTACAGACTACATCTTCCCGCAACTCTAAAGATTCATAATGTATTCCACACATCTCGATTCCTCTAAGAGGGAGAGGATGTAATATCCCCTGTGCATATGAACCCCCCTTTTAATTTTTTTTTTAAATTTAGTTCAAATTTTTTTACTCTCCCTCTCTCTCCCTACTGACAGCATGTCAAGAAGAGAGAAAGAGAGGGAGTTAAGGAAAAGGGGGCATGCACCCCCCAGGTGGAGGGGTGGCGGCCATTAAACGGCCATCTCCCCACAGCAACCCCCCTCCTCATCATCATCGCAAGGAGAATCCCTGGCACGCTGCTCTGACGGAGAGTGCAAGAATTCTATCTCTCGTACGCGCATCTTCGAGTATGGCCCCGAAGCCTAGATCTACAAGGATAGCCAAAAACCTTGCAAGAGTGGATGGCGGCTTGAATCAAGATGGTACCGCAACCACGAATGGTCTATCATCAGGCGTAATTACCACTCGAATCAAGACATCACTCCAAACCCAGGTTGCTCTATTATTAAATCATAGATTATAATTATCATGGTGAAAATCATATTCACGTGCATCACATTGATTGTGCGATTTATGGGTAATTGCCTTGGTATGAATTTAGTTGTGATGTTTGTAACAAACAAGATAAATTTCGTTGTAAGATGACATCATAATAGGTGAAATTGATTAGGTAATTTCATGATAAATTACCCAAAAAAATTCTTGCATGAACTATTGCATAAAGTGCATTGCTCCTTGCACAAGTTCTTGCAAAATACATTCTAGAGGACATCAAAAGAAGCAAAGTGCATCTCCACATCGCAAGATGGATTCTAAGGTACATGTAATAAACTGCAGAAAAGATTAAAGTGCAATTAGACTCATATAATAATCACATAAAGTTATAAAGATCAGATCATTCAAGAAGGTTATAGATTGTGTAAATAATTACATAAAGGATAATGTTAAGATTGCATGCATAGAAAGTACCTTCGCATGTGTGGCATAAAATATCGTATGGATTATATCAAAATTGTAAGTATTGAAATGAAGACATGGCATTATGTTGCATGCATTAAAATTGTTGGGAAAATTCAACATTGTTTGTAATTTACCAAAAGGGACAGAGATCCATGAGTCCCATGTCAAAGTCCTTGGTGACTTCAAGAGGGATATGTAAAAGCTTAGTGCATGTGAGTATTATTAAGAGGGCTTAAGAAGATTATACTTGAGACGGAGTAGGAACTGTTCTAAACAGAACCATCTTGACCAACCATGGTCAAGGGGATAGACAATCTTGATCAATTAAGATCAAAGATAAAGGTACATAGGTACTTCAAGGGATCTAGGAGATAACCAGCAAATTGACCAACCGAGGACGACGGGGTTGTCCATGATCTATTTTACAAGGAGACCTAAGGTAAGGATAATTAGGGTCGGTAGGGTACAAAACCTAACCCAAAGAAAAAGGGGAAACAAGCAACCTAGCTTGCCAAGCCCCTGGAATCTCGCCAAGTCGCGAATGTTCCAGGATCAAATGCTGGGAGTATTCGAGAAGAAGGAATCACACCTTAGCAGTTGGTGGTACGAATGACCACTGAAATGATCATGATTGTACACTTAGGTACATTGTTTGAACTTCTTTGCTCAAGGAACTAATTTAAGGCAAAACACTTAATGCTTCAAGTTAAAAGCCTGGAGGGAGAGGTAGGCAAAACACTTAATGCTTCAAGGCAAAACACTTAATGCTTCAAGTTAGAATCCCGATTTATGTTGTTTTAGGGGAGTGGAATGGGACTATGCCTTATAGGTAGAGAGGTTGAGCTTTTCATCCCTCTTGTTTCCCATTCTCCATGAACCAAGTGCAGCATAAATCTTCTTTGAATCTATTGTTCCTATGCAAAGTGGTTCATGTGGAGCTCGACGCTAGCTACTACCTAGAGACTTGGCTGATAGGAAAGAAACCCTGACTTTAGGTTGGGTCCTAAATGGGAACGGCTGGATACTTCTACTTCGGGGCAGACTCGGGAAGACCTAGATTGCAAACCCTGTGACATTCCTTGTGAGTGCCAGGTGGCACCTTCTAGACTCCCCTCCCAATGGGCTGCTAAGATGTGTCCCACAAGTGGTCAAGCGAACACGTTACAAAGAGGCAATCCTAAAGGAGCAAGTAGAGCACCGAAACTAGGAAAAAGGAAAAATTCATGTGTTATGGCAGGAGTAGGAGAAGGTAATCGCCACTCTAGCCCATTACCAAAATCAAGGGCTAGAGTAGATGAAAGAGAAAGGAGAAGAGAGGATAGCCAAGAAAGAGCACATAATCAAAGACTTAGCTTAACAATTGGCCCATTCAAAGAGTGAATGCTTGATGGGGATGTTAGAGCAACAAAGAGACTTTCTAAATACAGTGCTAAATGTAACATAGACAAGAGAAGAGACCCTTGAGGAATTCAAGAGGAAGTTAGAGCTAGTAAGGAGAGCTCTTCAACATGGCCTCATGCCAAGGCACCCTAGCCTAGCACCGACTTAGTAGTGAAGGAGCGAAGATCACATTTGATCTTACCCGGCTTTACCATGTAAGAACTCAACTTGCTAGGGTTTATATGGGCTGAAGCAAGCACCTAGAGCTTGGAATGCTAAGATAAGTTCATGCTTACAAAAACTTTGTTTCATTATGGCAAAACTGATCATAGTCTATTCACAAAGAAGATGAGGGTAGGTTATGTGATATTAGTCATCTATGTGGATGACTTGATCATTACAGGTGATGATGTCACAGGAATTGGAGAGATCAAGGAAATGTTACATGCTGAATTTCAGGTCAAAGATTTGGTTGAACTGAAATATTTCCTTGGGATTGAGGTTGTCTCTACACCTCATGGTACTTGGTTGTTGCAAAAGTAGTATGCACAAGACATGTTAACCAAGTATGGTATGTTGGATTGGAAGTCTTTGAGCACTCCATTAGAGTAAAATGTTAAGCTACTGGCAGATCTTGGGGCATGAGATTGAGAATGTCACTATGTATAGACAAATGGTGGGTAGTCTGATTTACCTTACCATTACTAGACCGGATCTTAGCTATTTAGTTGGACTGATTAGCTAGTTTATGCAGAAGCCTATAAAGCCGCACTTGGATGCAATGAGGAGGATCTTGAGATATGTGAAGGCTACATTAGATTATGGTCTAGTCTATGAGCATGGTAAGCCTTTGGAGCTTACACGATATACAGATGCTGATTGGGCAGGAAGTACCTATGACAAGAGATCCACTAGTGGGTATGCATTTTCCCTTGGTAGTAGTATGGTCAGCTAGAGCAGTAAGAAGCAACCTACAATTGCACTCTCTAGTATTGAGGCAGAGTATAGAGGTGCTACATTAGCTACATGTGAGGTAGCATGGCTCATGAAGCTTCTTGATGATTTGGGCATGCATGAATTTAGGCCTGTCACACTCTATTGTGACAACATGAGTAGTGTGCTCTTAGTGAGTAATCTTGTCTATCATGCTAGGACTAAGTACATTAAGGTACACTATCACTTTATCAGAGAAAAAGTGATTGCATGTGACATTGATGTTGAAGGAAAAGAGAGAGACCCAGAGAGTGATCTCTTCGATTATTTGATAAAAAGAAATACTCACACTATATGAGGATAACCTAGTGTAAGTGTTAACTAGACTGACTAACTCTAGTCAGGTCACCTACTAGCTGAACCGACTTATTCAATATAGTCATATGCAGACAGCTGCACACTAGCTGTCACTGATGTCGATCATACATAAAGATAGACTCACAGAAGAGCTTGACTTCTAACACTCCCCCTCAAGCTCAAGACAGCATCTGCACACCAAGTAGCTGTCTAAAACCACAAAACTTATCTTTACCTAGAGACTTGGTAAAGATATCTGCAACTTGCTCATCAGTCCTCACATGCATGAGATCAACCTTTCCTGCAAGGACCATCTCTCGAATGAAGTGGTAGTGTACCTCTATGTGTTTTATCCTGGCATGGTAAACTGGATTCATGGCCAGGAGTACACTACTGAGATTGTCGCATAACAGTGTCACTGGAGCATCAACCTGTATATCCAAGTCAGCCATAAGCTTGAGCAGCCATGCAATCTCACATGCTGCCAATGCAGCTCCCCTGTACTCAGCCTCAGTACTGGATAAAGCAACTATAGGCTGTTTCTTGCTGCTCCAGCTGATCATGCCACTACCAAAGCCAAAAGCATAGCCACTCGTAGACCGTCTGTCAAATGAGCATCCTGCCCAATCTGCATCTGTGTATCCAATCAGTGTCAAGGACTTATCTCTGACATAGAACAGCCCATAGTCTACAATGGTCTTAACATACCTCATGGTGCGTCTAACTGCATCTAAGTGTAGCTTCCTCGGCTTCTGCATAAACTGGCTTATTAGCCCTACAACATAACTCAAGTCAGGCCTAGTGATGGTTAAGTAGATCAGATTGCCCACCATCTGCCTGTACATAGTCACATCTTCAACTTCAGCTCCAGTGTTCATGTCTAGCTTCACATTCTGATCCAGAGGTGTATCGAGTGGCTTGCATTCAGCCATGCCATACTTCACAAGCATTTCCATGGCGTAATGCTTCTACATCAGCCATAAACCATTTTCAGCTGGTACAACCTCAATACCCAAGAAATACTTCAGATCTCCTAGATCTTTCATGTCAAATTCAGATTTCAGCATCTTCATTGCCTGCTGAATTCCCATGTCATCATCTCCAGTAATTATCAGGTCATCAACATAAATGACCAGCACTACCAAGCCACTGTTAGTCTTCTTTGTGAAAAGGCTGTGATCAGCCCTGCCAACAACAAATCCAAGGCTCTGAAGTAGCTGCTAATCCTAGCATGCCAGGCTCTCGGAGCCTGCTTCAGCCCATATAGTGCCTTTTTCAGCCTGCACACATAATGCTGAAAATCAGGGTGCTCATACCCTTCCGGCTGAACCATATATACATCCTCTGTTAAATCACCGTTGAGGAATGCATTCTTGACATCCATCTGCTGCAATTTCCAGCCTTTTGCAGCTGCCAAGGCAATTACTGTACGTATGGTTGCCATCTTTGCAACCGGGCTGAATGTTTCATCATAATCCAATCCATACTGTTGAGCATATCCTTTAGCAACCAGCCTGGCTTTGTATCTTTCCACACTGCCATCAAACTTACATTTGATTTTATAGACCCATTTGCAGCCAATGGTATTTTTCCCATCAGGCAGTGGCATCAGATCCCAAGTCTGATTTTCAGCCAAGGCATTCATCTCTTCATCCATAGCATTGCACCAATTTTCATCCTTTACTGCTTCAGCATAAGTACCTGGTTCTTTGATCTCCATCACCTTTGTCATTTAAGCATAATGCTTTGCAGCATAACTAGTGTACGTAAACCTGTCAATAGGTCTCCTAATCCTCTCTGATCTCCTGAGCTATGGCTCACTCTGAGCTTGCCTCTCATGAGGCGGCACATAACGGCTCTGCCTAGCACCTGGCATCATAACAGACGGAATCCCCAATTCGCTGTCTAAGCTGTCACTGCTCGATGACTCATAGCCTGCTGTGAGTGGTCCTGTCACATCCTCAAAAACCTTTTCTTTTCCTTTTCCCTTGTCATTTCTCCCCCTCACTAACATATCCGTGTCAGTGGACATAGAATTACGGTTCCGTAAGCGTCCGGACCAAGGACTCACTGCGGAAGATACATCTGTTGTTTGACCACTCATAGAAGTACTCTCTACAGGAGTATTTTCAGTATGATTCATACTAGGTGAGCCATCAGTAGACACTGCAATAGGATTCCCATACCACGATGCTAACTCATCAAAGACTACATCTCTGCTGATGAGTGTCTCATGCATAGAAGGTACATAACACTTGTATGCTTTCCGTTCCTGTGCCTATCCCAAAAACACACTCTTCACTGCCTTAGGATCCAATTTCTTCCTCTTCTCATCCGGTATATGCACATACGCAATGCATCCAAAGACTTTCAAGTGCCTGATATTAGGTCTATGACCATACAGTTTCTCATAAGGGGTGACTGCGTGTATTCCTGCTGTAGGAGTGCGATTCAGCACATAAACTGCAGTCACTACTGCTTCAGCCCAATAGGCATTAGGAAAACTCTTCTCATTTAGCATAGCTCTTGCTGACTCCATTAAGACTCTATTCTTCCATTCTGCAACACTGTTCTGCTGCGGTGTATAGCTACACGTGAGCTGCCTTCTGATCCCATACTTGGCAAGATATCTGTCAAATTCTTTGGATACATATTCACCTCCTCCATCTGATCTCAAACATGATATGTAGCAACCAAGTTCATTTTCAGCATGTTTTTTAAAGTCTCTAAAGACTTCAAACACCTCATCTTTATGCTTCAAAATGTACAGCCAAGTGTACCTGCTGAAATCATCAATAAATGAGACATAGTACCGTGCACCTCCAAAAGACGCATTATGCGACGGTCCCCAGACATCGGAATGCACCAACTGCAAAGGCCTAGTGCTGTTTTGTACATGTCTCATGAAAGGAAATTGTGCCTGCTTCCCAAACTGACATGCAGGACACACATGCCCAAGGTTATTATACTTGAATTTTGGTAATCCAAGTACGAGTGCCTTCTGTTGCATGGATTTCAACTTTTGTACATTTACATGTCCGATTCTCTTGTGCCAGATCTCTACATCTCTGATGGCACTCTCATCATGAGCAAACATAGCTGCTTTAAGTTCAGGAATGGTCGCTTCCAAAGTAAACATCCTTCCATCCCTTCTGCCCTTGGCAATTAGCTTGCAACCATTTCCATACTCCTCAATGAAACATCCATCCTTGTTAAACCTCACTTGCAGATTCTGTTCTGCCATTTGACCCACAGACAACAAATTCTTTGTTATGGTCGGTACATGTAAGACATCATGCAGGCCTTTCTTCTTGCCATCAGGCATCATCAATGGAACAATCCCTTTATGCTTTATGTCATGTTGGGTATCATCCCCAGTACATACATGACCATGTGTACCTGCAACCATCTCATCAAACCACTCTCCATACGGGGTCATGTGGTTTGACGCACCAGAGTCAATGTACCACTTGTCATCTCTGTTCTGCCTTGACGCAGTCTTGGACACATGATGCATGGCAAAGAGTCTATCAACCTGATCATCTTGACCACCACTAGAGGATGCATAATGCCCATGCTGTTTCCCTTTTGTCTTCATGTCATTCTGCTTTTTGTAACATTCCTTCGCTATGTGCCCATACTTACCACAATAATGACAATCTTTGTCCTTATTGGACTGATCAGTAGACTGCCAAGATCCAGATCCACCTCCTCTTCCTCGAGGTGATCTCCCCCTACCTCTAAAACCACCAGATCCTCGCTGGCCCTGTGTATTGGCACCATGCCAATTTCCTTGCTGTTGCTGCTGTCCATAGGCATTACGAGTGTCGCCACGACCTCGATATGAACCATGGCCTCTGCCTCCTCTGCCACGCTGGCTAGAGTATAACACAGTGTCTCTGCTCTGAGAGGCACTGGAGCCTGTACTTAGACCAAGTTTGACCTCCTCATGCAGCAACAATGCAACCAGTTCTTCCCAGTCAGGAGGGTCTGCTCTTACTGAGATGGACATGTCAAATGCTTTGTATTCTTTCCCTAAACCATTCAATGCAATAGCAATCATATCATCTTCTGATACCCTTGAACCAATGGTGGCTAACTGATCAGCTATGGTCTTGATCTCCGTGGTATACACCTGGATGCTCCTACCATTTCTAGACATATTATTGAACTGCTGTTTCAACTGAATCTTCCATGCATGTGTCATGGTTCCATAATTTCTCATCAATATATCCCAAGCATCCTTTGGAGACTCACAACCAGTGATTTGAATAGCCATAGCATCTGATATACATAGTGAAAACCAATGCAATACCTTACATGCTCTTTCAGTCCATAACCTGTGAGCTCTCTTCTGTTCATTTAATGCATTTACTTCTGGTAATTCAGGAGCTGCTTCATCTCCTGTGCATAAGTCCCAATATCCTCTGCCAACCAGAAAATTTTTCATTCTAAATTTCCATAATGCAAAGTTTTTGTTGTCTAGCTTTTCTCCAACTATTTGCGTGATATTATCAGTCCCATGTGCATTAGCCATGATGCAACAGACTGTATGTCAATTGCCTGACTCCCTACAAGTCAATAAGTCACTTAACTTACTTCAGTCCTTGACTGTTTATGACAGTTTGCTGGTTATTGTCTACTCAGATACGCAGTATTTCAGTCCAAAAACATTGGTACATGCTCCCCCTGACACTTGGCAATCACTAAGATATTTCAACCTGTGTGTATGGACTGTAATCAATGCAAAGCCAGCATGTATTCAAACAAACTGTTTATGATCAGACATGCAATCTGTAAGCATAAAACTTGAGTGACCAACAGCTTCTTCGTAGTCCAGAAATGAGTGTATATGATCCAAAAATGCACCTACAGCAGTCCAAATGTTGACCTCTGCATATGAGGTTCCACACAAGTCAATCTGACACTTTTTGCATGTACTGCAAGTACCAAAACATAGTAATCTGGCTACAGATCTCAATCAACCACCAAAGACATTCAATCACTGTGTATTTCAATCCAAGAACTGCAAATACATTCCATCCATTCACTGCTTGATGACAAACTTAATACATTAGCATTCAGTTGATCAAAGACAACCTGTCTTCAAGGAGTCAACCCCATCCTGGGAGAGGCAAGTCAAGAGTTGCATCAACTATTTGTAATCAGCCCCCACAGTCAATGAGCACAGATGACAGTTTCTATTCAGCTTCAATTAGTCCAGATTTGAGCATCCAATGCTCTCTGTACTTCACAAGTACTTTGCATTCATGAAGACCCTCCTAGCATTTACTGTGACCAAGTAAGCATCTATAGGCTCTCAATCTTCAAAATGTAAACTGTCATAAGAGTAGAAACTGTTTTCAGCCAGTTAACTCTCTACAAGTCTGAGAGTTTAACTCTTCAAAGGCATTTCATTCCAGCCTTGATGAATATAGGACATCCCATGAAGTTTGTGTATGCCAGTTCTACTATCAAATGATAAGAACTGTCTACTGGTATATTACAGATCTGTCACAATCTTACATACAGTCCATGTCTGTATGCAGGCTGAACATGGAGCTGCTAATGCTGCCCATAGCACTGACTTATTGCATAATCTCAATAATCTTCAACTAACATGCCCTTGTGTATTGTCTTGAGGAGGCGCATTTTCCTGGAATCGTGTGGACTGTATGCTGAATATATCCACATTTTTACTGCTGCCTCAGGTATGGGAGATGCCAAGCACTCATCAGTGCTCATTATTCTTCAGCTACCAAGTGAAAATGCCATCATTAATGTCAAGCATACAAGTGTATACTTCATCACGTTGACCAACAGGAAAAGGCGCAGATTTTCAGACCAGGGGGCGCAGATTTTCAGGCAGTCCACGCTGATTTTCAGGAGGCAGTCCACGCTGATTTATTTAATACATATTCCACTATTTAATACTTCCAATGCTGGTCATAAACTGCTACACAACATGATTCAAATCAAGCTCTTCAATCCTCCCTTCAAGCCTTGATGACCTCTTGTCAAATGTATGCATACAGACATTGATACATACCTTCCCTTTGACTATGGCTTCATTTGCAAGTGTCCAGCTTTTTCCTCATTCCTTACTTCCATCTCCTTTGTAGTGCAAGTTGTCATGCCCATTCTCCCACAGCCTCATGGATGAGGCTCTGATACCATGTTGAAGGAAAAGAGAGAGACCCAGAGAGTGATCTCTTCGATTATTTGATAAAAAGCAATACTCACACTATATGAGGATAACCTAATGTAAGTGTTAACTAGACTGACTAACTCTAGTCAGGTCACCTACTAGCTGAACCGACTTATTCAATATAGTCATATGCAGACAGCTGCACACTAGTTGTCACTGATGTCGGTCATACATAAAGACAGACTCACGGAAGAGCTTGACTTCTAACAATTGATTTGGTCCATGTGAGGACAGAAGACCAAGTTGTAGATATCTTTACCAAGTCATTGGGTAAAGATAAGTTTGTGTACTTTAGAGAGCTACTTGGAGTGAAGTACCCCACTTGAGCTTAAGGGGGAGTGTTGAGATTCAAGATCGTAGCCTTTGGTTAGTTGTTTTTCCTAGTTGAATAAGGAGATTAAGTCATACTGACTTAACCATGATTAGATCTAGGGCTGTTGATCTTTTGTGTGAAGTATATAGTTGACTTCTGATTGTGTTGATGGAATGGAATGACAGGGAGCATGACTGTACCCTTTGAGCCTATGCCTTTTGTCCATCTCTCTCTCTCTCTCAATTGTAATATACATAACCCCAAAAAGCATCAAGCTGCTACACGAAAATGAACAACAAAACATATCATAGCTCTCACCCTTCCCCCTTGATAAAACTCACAACATGAAGTCCACAAGGGAGAAGCTAATCATCATCTGATAGAAAGCCCGAAGTTATTTTCTAATCGATTGCTCCAACACAACCAAGCCAAAAGGAACTATCAAAGAGGCCATGAGCAATAGCTTATAACATTTTTCCTTTCTTTCCTTTTCTTTTTATAGGGGTTAGAACCCCTTTTTACACACCTCTATACTTTTTTCTGACAGACTTTTCTAACTACCTCTCACAACTAACAGAAACTCCTAGAATGGCTTCCTAGTAGGCTAGCAGAATAGGGGCACTAGAACTACCTTCTAAAACAGGTCTTTTAATGCTTGACAATGCCTTTGACAAGAGGCAATAACTACTTAGACCTCCCTCAGACACCTAACCTAAACCTAGGACTTCATGCCTTGATTGCCGGTCCCCAACAAGAAAAAAATCCCCACAAGTACACGGACACATAAAAACAAGGTACTCGTAAAAGGAAAGAGATCACCTGGATTGGGCCACAAGAAGCTTCGGCACAGCAAAGGCTCCCCCTAGATTCTGCTAAATCTTTCTAGAACAAGACTAAAACAGAAAACTATTAACCACACTTGCACTAGACAAACACATGGCCCTCTTAGCCTAAAGAAATAGAACATTTTAATCAACCAAATACATGGTTTTCTTGGTGTATACATTGCATCTTATATGGCTAGCCAAGGTGAACCAAAGATGTCATGAGTTGTAAGGGCTAGCCCTATCTCTTATGCCATGCAACTCAAGACTTGATCTTGGGCTTTTGTAGATCCACTAGCCCAAACCTTTCTATTGATATCGTAGCAATAAAGCCCATCCCTTCTTAGGTACTATGAGCTGAATGAGTGACATCCTTGGGCTTATATATCTCATCTCCTTGGTTATTATTCAAACAGATTGGTCGTCCCCAACTTTCCAGAAACTCTGCCTATAGGGAGAATCATAGATTTATGATCGTTCAACCCTTCCTTATTTGGATCATTACCTATGCCAATGATACAATCCAAATTAGGTGGAGCTTCAAGCCTAGGCCCATCACCTAGATGCATCTTAGGCCGGTGCATATTGTCATATGAATCATTATGGCCTACAGTCACATCCACTTGGAAATTCATCAAAGCATATCCACATGGAATGCTTGGCCTTTCATCTGGCACACTAACCACACATTTAAAAATTTTGGGTCTCCAAACCCATTTTATATTACTTTATATATTCTTATATTGCCTCAATTTTCCACATTGGTCTAATGGACTCAATGTGGACCTATTGTTATGGCCAGCTAGCCTCACATCCTTATGACTTCTATCGAGCATAGTTGGACCTCCAATATTCTGTATCTTCTTCATATGAGATGCCTTTACTTGCCTTTGCCCACTCTGCAACTAGTTAGCCATAGAAACTATGCTTTTACTAAAAGGAATAGCATCTACTCGAAAGCATGATTCAATAATAGGCGGTATAGGTCTCTAATGAGCCTGACTAGGAGCAAGATAAGAACCACTCATAGGATGCTCATCCACACTTGTAGACCTAATGGTTCTGTCACTAGTGCCTCCATAGCTACCTCTCATGGAATTATTGCAAGCCTCGATGGGACTTGCTTGGCTTGAAATCTTTTTGCCGCCAAGAGGCATCTTATCCCTACTCATAGGATTGCCACTTCCTACTTGGAGATTTTGGCTACCAAGATCTCCTACTAAGGTTGTATTGGTATTAGCAAATGAATTTTCTCCTTGAAAAATTGGTTGGATATTTGGATGCACTTGCACTAAATGGGAAAAACTCCAAAAGTTTTTCCAACATCTTCCGATATACTACTCATAGTCAATTGCTTGCACCTTGGCCTCATTTAATGACTTAGGATCTCACATTCTCACTTGGATTTGTGTATCAAGTACTAGACCACACATAATGAGCTCTAGCGTATTCTTTAGAGTGCAAAAGGGTAAGACTCCTATCTAATCTGTAGAAGCCGCCATAAAACCTCGGTCATAGGCACTTTCTTTTTGTATTCATCTAAAAATTTATCACATAGCTCATTGAAGGATTTAATCGACCCTCTTGGGAGGCTTCAGTACCATTTCCTAACTTCTCCCTTCAGGGTACTTGAGAATATGAGCATCCAATGTATATCATTAAACCCACTTGCAAGGCAAGTTAGACAGTATTCTTCTAAGTGCAATATTGGATCCTCCTTTAGCAAGCAATGAAGCACTGGGAGATCCTTGTAAGGAGGAGGGCATTTAGTCCTCTCCTTCGAGATCAACACTGGGTCATTAAAATCTTCATATTCATCATGACCTAGTTCTAGCCTTTTAGGGTATCTGGCCTCTTCTCTTTACACCTTTTCTAGTGTAGGAAGATTAATGTTATCCTTGTCATTCCTTTCTACCAACTCATAAAGTGGTTTGGGGAGGCCTATGCTATGCAATAGGGAGCCTACCCCATCACCTACTAATGATGTTTTAATAATTCTATCCTCATTTGCTAACATTTCCCTAGAATCAAAGATAGGTCCTAATAGAACCTTCCTCTTTGACAACGGTTTCCCACATATGTAGATATCATCCAATGATTTTTATGGATTTTTGAAATTGTGCTTCAGTACCGAACTACATCAGGCCCTAGGATCGCATGTATATCTCGCTTATCGACTTGTATTACTCCAACCAATGGCATCACAATCTTTTTCTCTAAAAACTTACCATTATTGAGGATCATAGATGACCGTGCCTTCCTAGCCTCACTTTTGCTTCCTAATCTTTCCTCTAACTTCCATGGATTATTACTCAAGGTCACTCCATGGGTGCTTCCCCATAGTGACCCAAACTCGAGCATGGTGTCACTTTCGGGGCAAAGAATAAAGTAATCGATCACATGCCTAACTAAAAATCCCACTAAACCATTTAGAATGGACAAAGTATATTTTGGGTTATGGGGATTCCTTGGATTGGTTGTCATGCTAATTACCATAATTGTAATTAGCCAAATTTAATATCCACCGCTTCAAGGTAGCTTTTGATTCTAGAATAAGGCTAACATGTCCCTTTTACCACCAAGATTCAGAACCCGCACCACTTGTCAGGACATAAAACGGGCTCAACACTCGCTGTAGGCACTAGCCAGGCCTCTAATACTCTCAATACAGCCTCATGGCCAGGAGCGTCCAAGGGACACACTGCCTTAATTGCTACGGTAGATATTGCATTTATAGTGGAACATAGTCCAACTATTGCCCTTCCCTACTCCTCAGAGGGAGATCCCACATATCTTGGTGTAATACACTAATGTGATACAAACATAAAAGAGGCACCCCCTGACGGCTGAATGCCGTGGCCCCACTGCAGCTCTCCTACACCTCGGGGATTGGCCCCAAGATGCGCTGCTCTAACATAAAGCATATACGAACACACTCCCCTCTTATATATTTCAAGCGTTCTAGATTATATAAATGTCCTCACTTGACAATTTCCCAAAGATTCGAGCATCTAGCCTATAGCTTGGGTTTCCTCACAACTCCACGTAGGTCATGTGTTTGGCAATCGATTGCTATGCATCCAGGAGTTACCATGAGACATGCATAATGAAATTGTGGATGATACACTTCATGCTCAAGAATTTTATGATAAAAAACCAACCACGTGAGGTGCAACAAACATTTCTTTCCATGATTTTAGTCTACACGTCATGCTTCGTTTTGCTAAGGGTCAACCGCGAGCCTTTAGCTCGTGCGGCTTCACCCCCTTTTAACTTAATTTATAAACGTCCTATATGGTATGCATAAACAAATAGATTAGAATTTGAAACATTTTCAACATCTAGTCACCTTCGCAACCCCTCTTTTCCCCTACTCTTTAAGTTTTGCATTCTTTAGATAGGTATAGGGATCATTTTTGTGTAGTTTTTCATGTAAAATTTGATAAAAACCATACTCTAACATAGAAAACAGGCTTGACTGAGGCTTAACCCTCATGCTCCAGCCTTGTTATATGTTTATGAACATAAAGTATATTTTTTCTTAATTTTTAGATGTAAAAATTTTATTTTACTATTTTTCACTATTTTTTCA
The DNA here is from genome assembly GCF_053477565.2 of Lygodium microphyllum. Classification (NCBI taxonomy): domain Eukaryota; kingdom Viridiplantae; phylum Streptophyta; class Polypodiopsida; order Schizaeales; family Lygodiaceae; genus Lygodium; species Lygodium microphyllum. The sequence continues at coordinate 50,190,369 of NC_141136.1, forward strand.
ATTTATTTGTCCAAAAATTATAATATTTCATACTTATTGGTTTTTCCTGATCAAGTATGCTCAATATTATTTCCATATTCATTTTCATCTCATATGAATCCAAAAAATCCAACAAAACCCCCAAATTTTATTATTTTCATGAAAATTGTAACTTACCGATTTTGCGTGTTTAGGAAAAAATTATTATACTGTTGAAATTTTTTATTTTCTTTAATATCTTTGAGAAAACAAAGCATGGGGAATCAAAATAAATCATTGTCAAGCAATTTCTTCAACCATTTGTCATAAAACAAAACGAAAAATCACTTATGCATAAAAATTGCGATTTTGAGGCTCATACTTCATGGTTGGGAGGCCATTGACGCTCTTTCTTGGCCGTTGACAAACTCTCTCAGCCCAATCTATGATCTCTACTGCTCCAACATCGTCATTTGATCAGCATCCTTCATCACACCCCACCCTCTTCTCTCATGAATTGATCCATATAAACACACAACAAGGAGAGAGAGGAGAGGAGAGAGAGAAGGACTAGATTTTCAGAATTTCATTCCCTTCATCATATTTCATAAGACTACAACCAAAATCTTGATGTTCCTCTAGAGATCCATCATCATCTCTCATGATTGTTGAGGCATGAAAAGGCACAAAAATCCCCAAATTTTAGGGCGCAAATAAAAAAGCGCCCCTCCACCTACTCGACATGAATTTTTCCATGTATTTTCAAAGTTTCATTTGAGTTTCATTTAATATACAAATTATCTAGTTCAAAACCTCCATGTTCACATCAGTGCAAACAAAGTGGTTTCGGCCCGTTTGGAGGGGCAAACGAACTCGGAATTGCGATCCGATTGGCTAGCTCCGTGATATCAAAATCTATAAACCTAGGCCCCATCGTGTACTTTCCAGCTCTCATATCATGTAGTTGCTTTAGAGCGCTAAACCTTGTGGGGATTAAATGGGGGGTCAAACGGACTCTGATCGACGAATCGAGACTTTCTTTGGGTTCCTGGAATCAAACTCCATCTAGGAAAACTCTAGCTCATTGATTTGCAACCGTTTCATTTTTCATGAAAATTTGATATTTTATGGCCTCTCTGCCGCTTCACAAAGGGGTCTTTAAAAACCGCTCACACACACACACACACACACACACACACAAAGAAAGCAAAAATGGGGGGTTGATGTGCCCCTCTCTCAAGCCTTTATAGCCTTGGATATTTCACACATGGTAGGTACATATGAATCATTTCCACACATGTGGAGACACCTCGATAGTGGACATGTGGCACATATGTTGTCAAGATAATCTACGCGTAGGCCGAGAAGACACTAGGTCTCTGGCTATGGGAGTGAATAAGAGTAGTAATGGATAAATAGATGTATATGATGTTAGAGAGATTCTTATATGAGGATTAATGGTAATAAGAGATTAGGCAGATTCTTGTATGAGAGCAAAGATAATGATAGAGATTAAACAGAGTAGAAACCACAGAGAAATGAAACAACATACATGAAAGATATCAGAGACTAAAAGTATCCCTAAACTAATCCTTGTTTAAGAAAACCTACTAACAATGAATCTCCCTTCACCATGTCTTGTTTCAGCCTTTTATACCCAAAAACTCGCACAAAAAACTAGCTTCTACTCTACTCTACTGAGGCGGAAAATTTGATGGTTCTGTTGACTCTGAAAGGGGGGGTAAAACCCCAAGACACCTAATTAAGATTTTCTTGCATCATTCCTTCTCCCCTTCCATCTAGATTATTGTTTTTCCTAGCTTAAAATTGCAATTGCCCATGATGCAAATTTGGGAGCCCTTCTTTTTTCATGCGTTCTCCAAAACTGACTGAAATGGAACTTAAGTTTTGCACGACACCCTATTTTAGAAGTTTTCTATAAATTTTGAGGATATTTACAAGAAATAAAATTAAAAATATAAAAAATAGGCTAAAATTATCCAAAAATTCCGTAAGTTTGAACCATCCATACTATAGACACTAATACTAATGACTAATATGACATTGATTCTCTAGATTAATAAGAAAGCTGGATGATGATACAATCAAGGGTTTTTCACACTATGTCCATGTAGTGACATGAGATTCACCCCCTCTGAACTTTCACATCATATGATATGTGCCATGTCAAGAATCACATGGTGGAGGGACTTGCTTGAGTTGTGTACCAAATACACACCATACACATAAGAGGAAGCTCACTCAAGGACACAACAAGAGAGATAGAGGCCAAAACGTTTTTTTGCTAGTTTCTTCTTCTTCTTCCACACACAATATAATGTACACAAAGTATAGATAAGATACAACATAAAGAAAAGTGGTCCGCTAATTCAAACAATCCATAACTGACTATACTAATCGACTGGTACTTCATCGATGCTAGCTATAGATAGGTGTAAGAAACTAAATATAATAAGCCTAATAAGTCGATGTTTATGTGAGGATCATAATGACCATCTATGTGCTAAGTGTAGGCATGTGGACCCATCTAGCCAGATAGTCCATTATTAATGTCTGCACATGTTGAGCTTGCCATCTCAACACTCCCCCTCAAGCTCAATTGTATCTCTGCAACTCCAAGAAAGCTTCAAAACTTTCAAAGCTTCTCTACACCCAATGCCTTGAAAATGTTAGCTATCGGATCCTGTGTGCTAGTATATACCAAGTCAATCTCTCTTGCAAGTACCTTCTCTCTCAAAAAGTGGCAGTACACCTCAATATGTTTTTTCCTAGCATGGAACAATGAGTTCCTAGCTAGTTGTATGTTGCTCATGCTGCCACAATGAATGAAACCTAGGCCATCTCCTTGTACATCCAAATTACTCAATAACTTTTGCAGTCATACCACCTCACATGCTGCCATACCAACACCTCTACACTCGGCTCCTCTGTACTCCATAAAGCAATTATAGGTTGCTTTTTGCTGCTCCATAAAACTACTATACTACCAAGGGAAAACATGAATCTACTAGTAGATCTTCTGTCTTAACCCAATCTGCATTTGTGTATCCAAACACTTGTACATCCTTACTTGGCTCATAAAAAAGTCCATAATGCAAAGTGGACTTTAAATTACCTCAATATGCATCTCACTACATCCAAATGAGGCTTTTTAGGCATATGCATAAACTGATTGACAAGGCCAACAACATAGCTCAAGTCTGGCCTTGTGATAGTCACATAAATCAGACTCCCTACTATCCTCCTGAACATAGTAGGGTCTTCTATCTCATCCCTTATGTCAGCACTCAACTTCACATTTTTCTCCAATGGTACTGAAAGGGACTTGCATGCTGTCCTACCATACTTGGATAACATATCCGAGGTATATTTACTTTGGGGTAGCCACATACCATTATCACATTTGATTACCTCAATATAAGAAAGTATCTTAGCTCACCTAAATCCTTCTTCTTAAAAAAATCTTTAACTTCAACAATCCCATTGTCACTATTACCTACAATAATCAAGTCATCGACATAGATGACTATGATGACCAAACTAGCATATCCCTTTCTCATATAAAGTGAGTGATTAGCATCATAAATATAAAAGCTAATACTGACAAGATTCTCTCTCTGATCTTGTCTAACCATGCTCTAGGTGCTTACTTTAGTCCATAGAGCACCTTCTTTAACTTGCACACATATGTGGGATGCTCTAAATCCTTATAACTTATTGGTTGCTCCATATACACTTCTTCTTGCAATTTACCATGCAAGGAGGCATTCTTAACATCCATTTGCTAGAAACTCCAATCTTTGTCTATTGCTAAAACAATCACATATCTAATAGTTGCCATCCTACCAACTGGACTAAATGTCTCTTCATAATCTATGCCATATGTTTAAGCATAGCCTTTCAACTCTCATTCCTTTTGTGACCAACATGCACTCATTTAATGTCTTCTACAAAATAGCCTTTTGCATTAAATCAAATCTACAGCTCTTGCTCTACCATTTGGCCAACAAACATTAAATTTTTTGTGATTGGTGGTACATGTAATACATCTGTCATCAGTCTCTTTGTCTGGCCATCGTGCAAGGTCAAGGTAACCTTTTCAATGTGTGAAATTGGGTGGCCGAAATCATCACCCATTTACACATAACCTAGATTTTGTAAGTTAGGTATCTCTTGAAACCATTCAATATGACTAGTCATATGATTAGATACACTTGAATCAACATACCATACATCATCATGTGTCCTCTTTCCTATAACAATATTCATTATATGTTGCATACCAAACATACACTCATTTTTATCTTCATTTAATCATGAAGATGATGCATAGTTTCCTTGCTACAATTTACCACTATGGATATCATCCTTCTTAGAATAAAATGGATTACAATATGACCTGTTTTGCCACAATAATGACAAACAATAGAAGAATGTTTAGAACCACTATTCTACCATCCACCTCTTCCTCTTGAGCTCCCCCTGCCTCTAAAGTTTCCATGGCCTCCTCAAACCTGCATTTCACAAAATTGCTAATTTAACCTATTTTGTTAGTTATCACCAACACGTCCCATGCCATGGCCTCTCAAAGAGGATCTACCACATCCCCTTCCTAAACTTGAGTAAAAAGCTTGGACCTATTCACCATTTCTTTCAGATGAGTAACCCTGCATATTGATCTCTTTGATAATTATGAGAGAGACCAACTCATGAAAATATGGAAATGGCTTCCATACATATACATAAGTGACAAATGATTTCAAATCCTTTGCATTATTAAGGCCACCCAAAGTAGATGAAACCAAATCATCATCAAGAATTGCATCAATCGTGCTAGACCATTTGCAATACTCCTCAGCTTCAGAACATACTCATTGATAGACATTTTCCCTTTCTTCAACGTATTCAACTCATACTTGAGTTGAATCTTTCGTGCTTTTGTATTTACTAAAAATATGTTTTAAAAAATTATCCAAGCTGCATGTGAAGTTTTTGCATTCATGATATGCCCCAGCATAGTATTATCAATGACTACAGATAGCCAATACATCACCTTTTCGTCTTTTGCATTCCATTCTTTCCAGCCTTTAATTCATCTGCTGCAGTTGCAAGGATACTCAACTTTGGCTCCTTTTTTTCACTTGAAACGAACTCATAAAGGCCCTTTCCAATGAGAAAGTTCATCACACAGAACTTCCATGAAGGATACTTGTTCTTCTCTAGCTTCTCAATGATGGGATTTCCATTGTTCTCTGCCATTATCAAAAAAATAATACAGAACAACAAGCAAGTCTTTTGCAATCTTTTGCAATAAGTGACAGCAATATACAAAAAAACTTTCTTCATTGATTTTAGTAGTATATGTAATCTGCAAACTATTTGTAGATACTTATGTTTGCTTCCTGGCAAATACCTCAAAAATTACAAATTTAGAATCTATAATATATGCATTCACTTTCGAACGACATAGTTGAAATCATAGTATACCACCTTGAAACTGCTATTTGCAACCTTGTGGCTCTAAAACAAGGCTCGAAATGGCCTCAGATGCCCAAAAATTTAGTGAAAAGGTGCTGAAACGCTTGTCTTATAGGATATGTAGTGCTCTACTTTCACACCAAATCTCATAGCAATATGAGATTTTTACTCTGCCTTGCTTTTGGTGCCTCCATAAGTACAATCGAAGAGAAATAGTAAAAGAATGGGATAGCTTCTTACCCATTGCTTGCTTGTCAAACCTTGTTTCTTCTCCTTCACTTCAACCTTCAAAATCAGCCTCTCTCACTAGCATCGCACTAGTGTCACTCTAATACCATGTTAAATTTTGCGTGGTGGGGGGACTTGCTTGAGCTGTTGCACCAAACACACACTGCACACAAGAGGAAGCTCACTCATAAGAAAAGAGACAAAGTCCAAAACATTTTCTTGCTGGTTTCTTAGACTTCTTCTTCTACACACAATACAATGTACACTAAGTATAGATAAGATACAACATAAAGGAAAGTAGCCTACTAAGTCAAATAGTGCATAATTGACTATACTAATTGATTGGTCCTATATTTATGCCAACTATCGGTAGTTGTAACAAACTAAATATAATAAGTGATAAGTCAGTATGGTCATGTGAGGATCATAATGACCATCGACGTGCTAAGTGTGAATGTGAGGACCTATCTAGTTAGGCGGTCCATCATCAATGTCTGCACATGTTGAGCTTACCATCTCAATATGACACATGGTTAATCCTCATCTAGATCAATATATTCATCTTTCATCCCTACATCATCATAGTCTTCTTGATCATCCAAGTCAGCATAAACATGTTCTTTATCTTGCATATGTTCTTCAATTGGTTCACTTATATTCTGTCACTTAAAAAACTTGATCCCTTTTCTTGCAATAAGAATATTCAAATCTATACCATCCTCAGTTATGGAAGTACAATTCTCCTTCATCTTTTGAATGGCTTCAACCTTTACAAGAGAAGGCCTTTGACCATAAGGCCCACACATCTGTTCCACAAGCAGAACTTCCTTGACTCCAAAAACCACCCAGACAGAGTAAGATTTACCTCTTCTAACCTCAAAATATCTTCTCACAAAATTAGAAATATGATCTGCAATCAACTTGTTACTTGGCTTGTCAGAGTTTGGATTGGGATGTACTTGATGTCTTACATGCTTATGGATGCTACATACGGATGCTCCATCGCCTACATGTTTGAGATGTACTATTGATGTATTGTCTTGGACTTATGTCATTGGCATTGTGTCTTGTCTTGGTTTGAGCTCTTGAGCTCGTACATACGGCTTTTGTGCCAGTGGGAGTTGAATGCTTATCAGGCATTGAGCAAGCGGTGCTTTTATGCATTGAGCAGTTAGATGCTATTAAGCAATCACAGACACTTGAGACTTTGGGATGATGCATGGTTTATATGTCTTGGTTCACTGTATGCTTATGAGTTGAGTCCCAGATTTGGATCCGTATCTTTGTGAGCTGACACCTACTTGTGTCAAGTTTTGATAGTGGCAGGAACACTCTACCCTGTTGACTGGGGGGTGTGCCTACTCACTGGCAGATGTTTGTATGACATGCTTGGGTGTTGGATTCATGCTTATCAACCGTCATATGCTTATGTTATGCCTGCATGATGCTGGCTTTGGTCTTGGTAGTATCTGATTGCCTTGGGATCCGATTTTGGCATTGTTAGCTCTCATTTACTGAAATCTGTAATTTATTACAGCAAGCATATATGTATGGACTGACATGGATTTTTCATGCTGAAATATTCTGAAATGATGTACTTTCACTAGTACTTGGTGGGCAATAGCTTTGGTTACACTTTTCTCACCATTTTCTCTCGATTTTTTGGTGTTTTTTGGTCATTTTCTACAGTAAATAGCAAGCTGTTTTAAACTGTCTACAGTCTTCCAGCCTGCATTATGGCGAGTTTGTCCACTGATCATGCTATTTTCAATATTACTAAGCTTGATGGTACGAATTACTCTTATTGGAAGAGTCATATTTGGCAGGTGTTGATGCAGAAATCGCAAATCAAACCTTTGAGGTTGAGTGGGCATCCGCCTGCAACTATGCCAGATGAGGAATGGCTTGAGATTGATGAGTTATGTAAGTCCACTATTGTATTATCTCTCACAGAATAGGTTCACTACAATGTATTTGAGGAAGAACCGAGTGCATGGCAGTTGTGGGATAAAATCAAGAATCTCTATGACAAGAAAAGTCCAGCAAGTCAGATGTATTGGCTAAAGCAGCTTATGGATCTGTGTATGAAGGAGAATGTGACTATGTCTGCTCACTTGAGCCAGTTCCATGCTATACTCAAGAACTTGACTTCGCAGGACATCACTTTTGCAAAGGATCACTCCTCTTTTCTTGCTTGGTACTCTTAATGAGTCATGGGATGTATTCCGCACTGCATTATGTGCCTCTACTGCTACCTTGAAATTATCTGATGTTGAGAGTGCTCTTCTGCAAGAAGAGGTTAACCGTAAGAATTTGGATGCCTCTAGTGTGTCACATGCTATGATAGTTAGAGGCAGGAATGATGGATATGAAAAGCATGGCAGTGGCAGTGGCCGTGGACAGGATTCTCAGAAATCTTGGTCCAAGTCTTGTGGGAAGTCACGTAGCAAATCCCGTGGCAGGAATGCAGATGTTACTTGTCACCATTATGGGAAAAAGGGCCATATTAGGTCAAAATGCCATGAACTGCGCAATGAAAGGCACGGCGATAAGGGGAAAGACAAAGTGCAGGATAAGTCTTCTAATCGCAGCATAGTGCCTGCAAAGTCCAGTGTTAAAATTGAAGAGATCAATGTTATGCAGCCTGAGGATGTTGACGATGATGATTATATTCTTACAGCTTTTTCTAGTGCTTGGCAGATGACAGAGATACACTCTATGTATGCATAGTGTTGGATCTTGGACTTAGGTGTGTCCTTTCATGTGACACCTTGCCGAGAATGGTTTCATTCCTACCGTACTATTTCGGGTTCTGTGCGCTTGGGTGATGACAGCTCTCTCGATATTGTGGGCATTGGTGATGTTAGGCTGCAGTTTCCTTCTGGCACTAGTTTTGTTATGCAGGATGTACGCCATGTATCTACCTTGACATGCAGTCTCATGTCACCTGGACAGCTTGATGATGCAGGATATCATGTATGTTTTGGAGACTCTGCATGGAAGATCACTCGTGGGCAGACTTGTGATTGTGAGAGGTGCCAAGGCTGGCAGCCTCTATCCCTTGATTGTATCAACTTCTTCCCTTGATCATGTTTTGTCGGTGGGTTCTATCCCACATGTATCTCTTTGGCATGCCCGTTTGGGCCATATGTCTTTGAAGGGAATGAAAATGCTTTCTGGTTTGCAGTACTTACCGCCCCTTGATTATGCATATTTTGATTCATGTGAGCATTGTCTTTATAGCAGGCAGCCTAGGTCTACGCATAAGAAGTCTGGTAGGCCACACATGAGTGAGCCCTTGACATTGGTACATTCGGATGTCTGTGGGACCATGCCTTGTCAGTCTATGGGTGGTGCAAAGTATTTTGTTACGTTCATAGATGATTTTTCACGAAAAGTTTGGGCTTATCCCATTAAGCTGAAATCCAATGTCTTGATTGTGTTTCAGAGATGGCTTGCATTGGTTGAGAACCAGTCTGGGTATAGGCTAAAATGCCTAAGGACAGATAATGGGGGTGAGTATGTCTCACGTGCTTTTGAGCAGTTATGTGATGAGAGGGGTATTAAGCATCAGTTGACCGCCCCCTACACCCCTCCCCAGAATGGTTTGGCTTAGCGGATGAATAGAACCATCCAGAAGCATGTACATAGTATGCTTAGCCACGCAGGCCTACCCACAGAGCTTTTGGACTGAGGCAGTTAGTACAGCTGTGCATGTCATAAACAAATCACCTTCTAGTGGTTTGGATTTCTAGGTTGCAGAGGAGGTATGGACTGGAAAACCTCCCTCTTATGTGCATCTCCGTGTCTTTGGATGTGAGGCATTTTGCCATGTGGCCAGGGACAAGAGAAGTAAGCTAGATCCTAAAAGTGTCAAATGCATTTTCCTTGGTTATGGGGATGCAGGCGAGATGAGTTACCGTCTCTGAGATCCGCAGGCGCGGAAAGTCATTTGCACTCATGATGTAGTCTTCCATGAAGACAAAATGCATCGGTAGCCTAAGAGAGTTGTTGAGATTCGTAGGGTCATATTTCAGGAGGAGCCGAGAGCTCCCGCACAGCCAATTGGACAGCCGAGATGCTCATGGTCAGGGTGTTGGGCAGGCAGTTGGGCAGGCAGCTGATGCCAGGAGGCATATTCCACGGTGGATTCTGTGCCACGGTGGATTCCGTGAGGTTTTACGGTGGATTCCGTAAACTTAGATGACCGGGGCTCATACACAAAGAGGATTCTTTGTGCGAGAAGTTGATGGGGACACCTGTCCTTTTCGGGCGTTTCATTAATTTAGTGTGTACATGGGTGATTCCATAGCGGGTGATTCCGCAAAATACATATTAAATTAATAAACGTTTATGAGTTTAGAGTGCGCACTCGTAATAAATTAAGGTTAGGATTTATTTCTAACCAGTTGATTTATTTATGTAGCTGAAGACTGCTAGGTATTCACTTTTGTCGGTTTAATTGTGTTATTTTACTAATGATTGTGAATGCTTCAGTTGATGTGTAGAGATAGCAGCAGTGGCGGAGGAAAGCATTGGAGTTTAGCGAGTATTCGACCTTTGGACTATATTTTGATAGGCGCCACGCCTATATTTTGTTATGTCTATTGAGACATTGATTATTGATTATTATTTTGTATGCGCCTATGCGCCCGGATATGTTATTTCTATTTGGACATTGAGATTGGGCGTGCCAGACTCTATGGGCACCGTCCATTAGCTTTATTTTCCTATTTTTGTAGAAAGCAAACTCAAAAGCTAAAAGCTTGTCATATTTTTGTAAATTGGGCTATTATTGAGCATGAAGATTGAAATATACATAAAATACATGCTTTGTGAAGCGCTCACACAAGGCATGGGGGAGATTGAACCCAATTTGTCTCTTGCCTCTTGTCATGCATGCTTTTACATGGTTTTTTGTGCAAAAAGATAGAGTTCATTGTTCTTGGGGACCTTCCAGGATTCACCACGTGAGCATACTGCGTCCGATCTGCGCATCAGTGGTATCAGAGCGGAGCAGAGATCAAGAGCTTCCAATCGCTACCAATCTCGGGCGAAGGCGGAGCTCTAGGAACAAACGGGCTCTACAGTCAATCTCGTCGCGAACCGTCGATATAGGCAGACTTCTGGCGATCAAGAACCCCTGTTTCTACTATCAGATCGTGAAGGACCAGGCTCTACAGGCGGAGGACCACTCCTACATCCTCACATACAAGTCATGAAGAAACAGTGAGAAAAAATCTTAATCCTCTTAATCAAAAGCTTAATCTTAAGCTTAAAAGCCTTAAAGAAGCTTAATTGCTTCAAAAATTCTCATCGTGGCCTCAGAGTATAGCTCCGATTTTTTCGCGCGGGCAAAAACGCCCCCCACCACGAAAATTTCACGCCGCCCTGTTACTCCTCCATTAAGCTTATTAAGCTTAAGCTTAATCACTTAAGCTTAAGTCACTCAACTCTCATCAAGTCACACAGGGCAGACAAGTTGATATACTCCAGGTCCTGCGCTGCAAAAGTCAAGTTCTACAAGTCAGGTGGAATCAAGTCCTGTAAGTTCTGCAAATCGGCCTAAGTTCAGCAAGTCAGCAACTCTGCAAGTCTGCTAAGTCTGCAACTCTGTAAGTCAGAACTGACTAGTGCTTAAAACTCCTAGAAGACTTGTTCCTATGCAAAAACTCTGAACTGGAAAGTTGTTCGTGGCAAGGTGTTCTACCTATCTACAAGTTCGTTGAAGTACTTTCAGCAAACGGATACAGAAATATTGCAGATTTTTTGAAAATTGAGAAAGAAATACCCAAAAATACATAGCCTTGTAACCCCGAATTTGAGCTACGCTCATCCCGCTAACCTGATTTTGAGTGAGAAAGGTTTGTTGAGTTTTACAGGATGACTACCCCACATATGGATGATCCTATGGCTGAAGACGACTTACCTGAGCCTACCATGGAACAAAAGCTGGATCTAATCATGCTGCAATTGGAAGAAGAGCGAAGGGCTAGGCAAGAATTGCAAGCGCAATTGACAAAATTACAAAGAGCGTCCACCGATAAAGAAGAACCTCAAGCTGAAGATTTGATTCGACGTACCATCGACGCCACTCTTGAAGCACAAACCATTCGCAAGGAATCCAAGATAAGTAAACGAAGTTTCAAGTTTCACACTTTCAATGGCATACGAGAAGGAAAGATTGTTTTATCATTTATTAGCCAGTTTGATGACTATTTCCATGAGGAAACTTATCCAGAAAAAGATAAAATCAAGTGTGTTACTAATCATCTGATAGACAGAGCATCACTTTGGTGAACTGTAGTACGCAAGAGCATAGAATGTCCTGCTACTTGGGAAGATTTCAAGAAGAAGTTCATGCAGAATTTCCTTCCACCGCAATTTCATGAGAAGGCTATCAAGCAATGGGATTTACTTCAACAACGGGATCGTGAGCCTATTCCATAGTATACAGAGCGTTTTTGGAATGCACTCCTACAGCTACGCATGCTTGAAGACGTACCAGAGACGACACATAAGCGGAAGTATATGTCTGGACTTCTTGGACATTACTACACTGAAGTGAACATGTTCAAGCCTGCTACCCTTGAAGACGCCATCTCCTTAGCTCATGACACTGAAGATAAGTTACGCGGAAGAGATAGACGACCACAGCAATTCCAAGCCAACGGTAATTATGGATCTAAACAATTTAATTCCAATTTTAGAAGGTTTAATCCAGGTCGTTTCTCATCACCATCGTTCCGCAAGAATTGGCCTAAACCACCTGCATTACCATCCACTGTCAACCCAAATCCTAAACCTATTCCACAAGCAAATCCAAATGTACCCAAACTTCCAGCCATTGCAAATAATGTAACCAAAGCCAAGCCAATAGTATGCTATAAGTGTCACCAGCCAGGGCATCTCGCAGCAAATTGTCATTCAAAGAAGCCACCAGCACATATCAACTATCTTGGAGCCATGGACGAAGACGAGCATGAGGATATGCCGGATTTCACTGAAGAAGAGGATGATCCTACTACTACTTCCGACACTTTACCAGGTATGCCTACTTCACATTCATTGTTGACTATGAAATGTATGGTGCATGGAAAAGAAAGAACTATTTTGCATGATGACGGTAGTACCCATGACTTTATTTCAGCAAAATTGGTAAAGGAATTGAAATTGCATACTGTACCTACACATTATTGCATAAAAGCTGCATTTTTAGGCACTAGGTACAATGGCACACAAGAAGTTCAAGATTTAGAAATTCAAATTGGTCCATATATTGAAAGAAGAAATTTCTTAGTTGTCCCATTACAGTCAAGCGACATTATTTTAGGAATGCCATGGAGACACCAACATAATCCAAATATAGATTATTCCACGCACACAATGAATATTAATTTTCAAGGAAAATCTATTACATTATATGGTATGCATGCATCTCATATTTTTCCATTGCTTTCGCATACTCAAGCAAAACGTGCACTACGCAAGAATACTAAATCATATCTCATTTGGGTGAATGAATTGCACGCAAAGGAAAATCATATGCACCCTAGGCATAAGGAATTTCTTGCATATTTTAAGGATTGTTTTGCAGAAGACCTACCACCAGGTTTACCACCTTCACGTCCAGAAGACCATAAGATTGATTTAATTCCTGGCACACAACCACCTTGAAAAGCACCATATAGGCACAATCAAATAGAGCAAAAAGAAATCCAGAGTCAAGTTGAAGAATTACTAAATAGAGGCTTAATTCGACCTAGCAGTTCTCCATTCGGTGCACCTGTACTCTTAGTCAAGAAAAAGAATAATACCTATCGTATGTGTATTGACTACCGAGCATTAAATAAGATCACTGTAAAGAATAGGTATCCTATACCTAGAGTTGATGACCTTATGGACAAACTGCAAGGATCTTCTATATTTAGTAAAATTGACCTTAAGTCTGGATATCATCAGGTGAGGCTAGATAGAACTGACATATTTAAGACTGCATTCAGAACACAGTTTGGCCATTACGAATTCTTAGTCATGCCATTCGGATTAACTAATGCACCTGCTACTTTCAGTAGAATGATGAACCGTATCTTTCTGAAATATCAGTATTGTGTGATTGTTTTCTTTGATGATATTTTGGTGTTCAGTCAAAGTGAAAAAGAGCATTATGAGCATTTATCATTAGTTTTTCAATTACTGAAAGAAAATCAATTGTTTGCAAATCCTGAAAAGAGTGAATTCTTTAAGACAGAAATAGAATATTTAGGTCATATTGTATCAAAAGAAGGAATTAAAGTTGATCCTAAGAAAATTGATGCAATATTGCATTGGCCTGTTCCTAAAAATGTACATGAATTACGCTCATTCCTTGGTCTTGCTAGTTTTTATAGGAAGTTTGTACGTAATTTCTCATTACTTGCTTTACCATTAACCAAACTTCTTAAGAAAGGAATTGTTTATCAATGGACTGAAACTCAGCAGAAATCCTTTGACTTACTGAAACGTGCATTAACCAATGCCCCTGTTCTACAATTGCCTGACTTTAATAGACCATTCTTTCTAGTTGTGACCGATGCTAGCGGATCAGGAATAGGAGCCATACTAATGCAAGACAACCATCCAATAGCATATTCTAGTTCTAAGCTGAAACCCTCTGAGCTCAAATATTCCACTTATGACAAAGAACTATTAGCAGTTGTACAAGCATTAAAACAGTGGAAGCATTATTTAATGGGTTCAGAATTCATGATAAAGACTGACCAGCAAAGCATTAGACATCTACTTAGCCAACCCCAAATTTCTGACCGTCATATCAAATGGGCTTCCTTCATTCAAAGCTTTCATCCTATCATTCAATACCAACCTGGAAAAGAAAATATAGTCGCTGATGCATTGAGTAGAAGACCTACAGTTCATAATATTTCTATCATATCTTTTGATTCTTTGATTGCTATGAAAGATACATATCACCAGGATATTACTTTTCATTCTGATTGGCAAAAATTAGTTCAAAATAATTTCATTCCTGTTGATTCATTGTCATATAATGATGGATTTATGTTTTTTGAAAAGAGACTGTGTGTTACTATTCCATTCTGATCTTTTGTTTTGAATGAAATTCATTGTCCCCCATATCAAGGTCATAGAGGTATCATTTCTACATTACGCATGTTAACTGAAGATTTTTATTGGCCGCATATGGATGCAGATGTATCTAATTTCGTTTCTGAATGTTTGATTTGTCAAAGAATAAAGAGACATCATGGTAAACAGTATGGATTATTAATGCCTTTGTCTATTCCATCTAAACCTTGGGAACATATTTCTATGGATTTCATTACTGGTTTACCAAATACTAAATCTAACCATGACATGATTTGGACAATTGTAGATAGATTTAGTAAGCAAGCATATTTCATTGCATGTAAGAAAACTTTAACAGCATCACAAGCAGCACAGTTATTTTTGAAAACTGTTTTTACTAACCATGGATTGCCAAAAGTGATTATTTCAGATCGAGATTCTAGATTTTGTAATAATTTTTGGATTACACTATTTGCAAATCTAGGCACAAAGATTGATTTCTCATCTGCATTTCATCCAGAAACAAATGGACAAACAGAAGCCACAAATAGTACCATTCTAGATCTTTTACGTGCATATACTATCTCTAAACCTCAGACATGGGATACTCATTTGCATTTATTACAGTTTGCATACAACAATACACCGCACACATCTACAAAGAAAGCACCTTTTGAAGTCATTTATGGATATAGATTATCTACACCTGTTGCATTTTTGTCTAATAGAATTCAGAGTGCTGATGATATTGCTACTATGCATAACAGTATTTTTGATGAGGTTAAGGATATGATTGCTAAAGCCCAACAATCATATACCAAACAAGCCAACAAGAAAAGACAAGCCATGAATTTCAAAATTGATGATTATGTTTGGCTTAGAATAGAAAAGCGTAGACTGCAAAGTGTAGATAGACATCCAGTTGTCAAACTAGCTCCTAGATTCTATGGACCATTTAGAATCATTCATAAGATTAATGATAATGCATTCAAGTTAGAATTGCCATCTCATTGGAAAATTCATAATACATTTCACATTAGTTTATTGAGACCATTTAGAGGCCAATTACCTATCCACCCTGTTTATGAAAACCCACCTTTACTAGAGGAAGAGACTGAAATACTTGAACCAGAAGCCATCATAGACACTGACTACATGACCACTAGAACTGGCTGAAGGTATTCTAGATATCTAGTAAAATTTAAGAACCATCCTGTAGAGGAAGCACAATGGATGCACGCTAGAGACTTAAATGCTTTCCCCACTCTGTTAGCTCCACATTGAGCTAATAGCAATTGAGGTCAATTGCTATCCCACCCCGGGGGTATGATGCCAGGAGGCATATTCCACGGTGGATTCCGTGCCACGGTGGATTCCGTGAGGTTTTACGGTGGATTCCGTAAACTTAGATGACCGGGGCTCATACACAAAGAGGATTCTTTGTGCAAGAAGTTGATGGGGACGCCTGTCCTTTTCGGGTGTTTCATTAATTTAGTGTGTACATGGGTGATTCCATAGCAGGTGATTCCGCAAAATACATATTAAATTAATAAACGTTTATGAGTTTAGAGTGCGCACTCGTAATAAATTAAGGTTAGGATTTATTTCTAACCAGTTGATTTATTTATATAGCTGAAGACTGCTAGGTATTCACTTTTGTCGGTTTAATTGTGTTATTTTACTAATGATTGTGAATGCTTCAGTTGATGTGTAGAGATAGCAGCAGTGGCGGAGGAAAGCATTGGAGTTTAGCGAGTATTCGACCTTTGGACTATATTTTGATAGGCGCCACGCCTATATTTTGTTATGTCTATTGAGACATTGATTATTGATTATTATTTTGTATGCGGCTATGCGCCCGGATATGTTATTTCTATTTGGACATTGAGATTGGGCGTGCCAGACTCTATGGGCACCATCCATTAGCTTTATTTTCCTATTTTTGTAGAAAGCAAACTCAAAAGCTAAAAGCTTGTCATATTTTTGCAAATTGGGCTATTATTGAGCATGAAGATTGAAATATACATAAAATACATGCTTTGTGAAGCACTCACACAAGGCATGGGGGAGATTGAACCCAATTTGTCTCTTGCCTCTTGTCGTGCATGCTTTTACATGGTTTTTTGTGCAAAAAGGTAGAGTTCATTGTTCTTGGGGACCTTCCGGGATTCACCACGTGAGCATACTGCGTCCGATCTGCGCACCAGCAGCAGAGACTTTCGTGAGACGGTCTACTAGAGACAGATGTCCACCCGATAGATTTCAACCCTTGATGCATTATGTCTTGGTTACAGATGTAGGAGAGCCTTTCACTTATGATGAGGCTATGCGCAGGGGTGACAGTCACTCCTGGGAGAGGGCTATGCAGTCTGAGATATAATCCTTGCATAAGAATGACACTTGGGATTTGGTTTCCTTGCCTACGGGCAAGAAGACTTTGCCATGCAAGTGGGTGTACAAGCTTAAAAGTACCCCTGGACACCCCAAGCTGGCATACAAGGCTAGATTGGTAGAAAAGGGTTTTAAGCACGAGCATGGTGTGGACTTTGATGAGGTCTTTTCTCCTGTGGTTAAGATGACCACCCTGCGCTTAGTCTTGGCTTTGGTTGCTCAGCTTGACTTGGATTTATACCAGATGGATGCCAAGATGGCTTTCTTACATGGGGACTTGCATGATGAAATTTATATGGAGCAACCTAAGGGCTTTGCAGAACCTAGCACGAAGCACCTAGTGTGCAAATTGAAGAAAAGTCTTTATGGCTTGAAACAGGTACCTAGGGAGTGGTATCATAAGTTTGATGCCTTTATGCAGTCACAGGGCTACAGTAGGAGTACTATGGATCCGTGTCTTTACACGAAGAAAGCCGTGATGGTTCTTTTTTGATTTTGGTCCTTTATATGGATGATATGCTGATAGCAGGGAAAGCTCACGATGAGCTATATGCTCTTAAGGCTCAACTCAAGAAGAGCTTTGAGATGAAAGATCTGGTGTGGGAGCTTTCACTCAACTGTCAAGACCCACGGACCGCTTACTGTTCAAGCATTCCAAGCCGAGCACTAATGGCTATCTCTCACATAGCCGACATGCCATCCATATCTATGGGTGTAGTGAGCTTACCTCCATGACGATCAAGTTACCTCCTCTCTCGCATACTCCAGTAGCTCCACGATTCAAGTGCAAGCTTCAAGCAAGCTCTATCCTCAAGCTCCACGCTCCAAGCTCCATTGCCGCAAGCAAGAGAAGAGAAGAGAAGAGAAGAGAAGAAGAGAGGAGAAGATGGAGAGCTTCTCCTTCCCAAGAATAAGAAGAAGAGGAGAGCTACTTTTGTCCACACACAAGAATGAGCTTCTCATTCACTTTTCAACTTTATATACAAAACCCTAAATCCCTTTTGGGCGGTCATCCCCTTTTCCCCTGTTTTACATGGCCGGCCGTGGCCTAGGCCCTTTTTCCCATTTTCCTTCTATCTTCCTAGCTTCCTTTCCACTGCCTGTCTACATTTACAAATTGCACGAGTGAGAGGCCGGAGCTCCTTGAATTAAACCATGATGCGCTTGCGCTCTTTTACGAAAGTATTGACTTGCGCTTTTCCTTGCGTGCCTTTCTCCCTTATTTAGGACTTTTCTCCTTGTGCGTCTTTGTCTTCCATTTCACTTTGCCTTGGCCTTTGTCTTCTGCTTTTGCTTTTTTGAATTTTCCACCTTTGTTCATTTGAGGGTTAACATTACCCCCCTCCTAGATGAGTGCCAGTCCCATGGCACTCACCGTCGTAGGTAGCAGGCTTTAGCGTGCACTGAAGACGTGGGTGGTAAGGACGTCTATGGTTGCCATGGAGGAGTGTTGGTAGTGGTGGGGAGGAAGGTCGTTGGGGGCATGTTAGTGGTTTAGGTGGCTAGTGGTAGGCCTATTCTTTGTGGGGATTGCACTGATGGAGTACAAGTGGCGGTTTGTTGGGGGTTCTGCACATGACAATTCTTGGCGAGCTTGCAGGATGATAAAGGATAGGAATTTAGAGTTGAGTGTTGATGAAGGGCAAACAACACCTGCGTTGGAGTCTTCAATACTTGCAATTGAAAACCTCTCATAGGTGGTCTCTCCCTAGGGGTAGTGCTAGTCTTCTCTATCGTACACAAGACATAGTTTAATTAGTTTGGGAGACAGGTCGAAATCTAAGCAAGCTGAGAGTATTGTCCTACACTTGTTGAGGACCCAAACTATGTATATATTTTGGTGCAGATATTATGTGAGTGCTCGTGCATACTTAGATATTACGTAGTTAGAAGATCGCAGGTTGGTTTCTCATAACAATGTGTGGATGAAGCAAAGTTGTCCATGTTGAGAAGAAGTACACGTGAAGGTGTTTGCAACATCCTTTGCATTGTGATTGCACGACGTAACATAATTGAACACAGGGACACTGCACTATCAGTAGCTGGTAGCTATTGGACCTATGTGATGAGGACAGTGCACTTTTCATGGCCATTTGTGCAGTGCTTGCCACAATTTGATTGCAATGGTATTAAGGCAGAGTGCAAGAGGGAATCGTGTGAATGGGTTAGGGTGACAAGTCTAACCATAGGCGAGACAAGCTCCCTAGGTATGTCCTGCCCTTGATGTGCCCTGAACCATTGTGGGTGATGCTAGGGGGCTAGGGGGCTAGGGGAGTAGGGACGGAGCCAGCCGACCAAGGTCACTGGACGCACCTAATTTGAGGACCCCTAGGTGCTGTGCTGTGATCGTGGGTGCTTCTTTTCGTTCTTTTCTTTTCTTTATTTTTTTCTTTTTTTTTGTTTCCTTTTTTGTTTCTTTTTCTTATGCTTTTTTCTTTATTTCTTTCTTTCTTTCTCTTTTTTTTTTGACTTGCCTGAGTATAGCCATTGCAATATGTTGAGGCTATCAGCCTTTCAATGGGTTGGAAAATGTCAAGCTTCAAAGGCTTAGGAAATGGATATTACAGTGATGATTGTGCTCTAGCCTCGTTGTTAGAGAAGTAGTTGTTGAGATGGGGAGATACACTTGAGATACTGCAAACCTCTTTGCGACACACGCTATTGGTACAATTGAGGTAACAACCGTCGTGAGCCCACTGTAGAGCTTGACCGAGGAAGAGATCGTAGCCCCTGACTATGCTTTGGTTTGTGCGATGTGGGCACTCGCAAGGGTGATTTTTTGCGTTCGGCAGCATGACTTTGTCGCGGTTCTTTGTGAGGTTGATGGTCGGTGATGGGCATTGAACACATTCGCACGAAGACCTGTGTCATCCTGCATCCACTTGTCACTTCATGAGAGTATATGCAAGTCGCATGCATCAAGTACAATGAACAAATGCAATCATGTCAAGATATAACTTTCTCAAAATCCTATGATGCTGATTGCGATGCCTATTCCAATGATTGTTAAAGACGTGGCATATATTAGTGATAGGTAAGGGAAGTGTGTACAAGTGGGAAGTGAGAGCGGAATTTTGGTGACGGGAAGTGCTTAAAAATAGCTAAAAATTATGAATATCAAGGGAAAAATATTCATCGTCAAAGGCGGCGGCTCGATCTAGGACGATTTTAAGCGCCAAAGTGCTTTAAAGGCGCCCGAGCGACACTTGTTGATTTTTCATAATTTTTCAGACAGTCGTGCGGGTTGACACGAGCTACTGGCCAATGCAGGATGCTAAGCCGGACGCCCAAGATTTTTTAGAGCTCGATTCCGAGTCCGGATGGGGAAATGGCCAAGAAACCGGTCAAGATGCGAAGGGGTGGACAAAATTTGGTCAAATGGGCAAGTGACCCTTGGGAGCCCAATTTTTAATGTAGCATGAAAGTTTCATGCACTTAGGAGAAAAAAAAACGTGGAGAAGAAGGCGCCATACTGCGCCCGAAATTTGCGCTTCAATCATGGAGGAGCCATCTCCTGCCTGTGAGCAACCCCCCCAATCGACATTGGGCATTAATTCCCCTCTGAACCCTGACTCTATTGCCGCCCTTCGCTCGTGCAATGATGCCCTCTTTGAAGATCTCTGATTTCAGTCTTTCTCTCTCCTCCCTCTCTCTCTTCTAAAGGCAAGTTCATGTGGGAAGAAGAAGGAAGAAGAAAGAATGATGGAGGCTTGTCCGGCATGGATCGGATTGCTCCACGGGCTGGAAATGGTGATTGGTGATTGTGCTGGACATGAAGTGCTGCTGATTTCCAAATTTGCAGCCATGGACATGAAACCCGAAACACGCAAATAAGCGGTAATTTAAAATTTTCAAAGGAAATTTGAGCTTTTATGGCTTTTGATTGATGAAAGGTTGTTCATGTGGGATAAAAATTGTTCATGTTACTGTTTTCTATGAGTTCTTGCTGGTCATAATCAAAAAACCAGAAAAATATGCATCTTGTGGTTCAAAATAATACATTAAAACACGTAAAACATGAAAAATCAAGGAAAAATGATGGTTTTTGGCATAAAAATGAGAAAGTAAATAGGAACATCAACTAAACTTTCATTTTTTCTGCAAGAAGGAACCAAGGGCCACAGCCCATAACCTGTTTTGAATTTTCAGTAATTAAATAATGCAGAAAAATAAGGCAAAATACAAGAAAAGGGTGGAAAAACCCTAAAAAATAAGGGAAAAATACATCTTGGGTTTCGAAAAATAAGGATAAATAAGAGCAATGTTTGTGAATGTTTGTGGGGACTGAAGCATGAGGATTTGCCTCAGTTCAACCCCACCTTCTTTTTCTAGTGTGTATTTTTCCGGTTTTTTCACATAAAATGATGGTAAAATACCCTATAAACCTATCCAACGATGCAATATTTAAACGGGGAAGGGTAGAGAAGTTGAAATATGTCTAAATGCCGTGTGATATGATGGAAAAGTTGCTGATTTCTATGCATAGCATTTAGGACGGATGATAATTAAAATTAAGAGCTTAGTAGCACGAGGATCACCTTGGTGCTAGGCCCATACAACGAAGCACGAACGGTAGTTGGAAACCATTAAAAGAATGTTTTTGCACTTGTGCACGATACTGTTTTACTAAATGCTTGAGCACTAGGCATCCACCAAATGCATGGAGCATGAAAAAGAATTTAAAAAGTATCAGTGATCAGCTCCTGGACATACATTGCAATTGGTTTATTAGAACATGACCTATGATGAGAGGCAGTGAGGTACCCATGCTGTAGGCTAGTCGTGGGGCCAGGGGAAAGAGAAATAAGGACAATGGTACATTCCTGGACACGCTTATTTGGTACCTTGAGCGACTTTTGTGCGATGTGTCTATTTGTTGAGCGACGCATCGAGGGGCCAATCCCCAAGGTGTAGGAGAGTCGCAGAGGGTTGACGGTATTTAGCCGTAGGAGGAACCCCATGTGTATGTGATTCGAGCCTTTTGGCTATGTGGAAGGGACTCTCTCTGAGGAGTAATATTGGGTTAGGATCAGTTGGACTACGACGTATTACAAACGCAATGTGTAGGAAGGCAGAGATTTTGATAGACGCTCCTGGCCGCGAGGCCGAGGGGTTGTCTTGTGCCTAGGGGCGAGGCCCGGCTAGTGTATGAGCCAGTGCCGGCCCGTTTTTTTGGTCCATCAGTGGTGCGTCTGTCGGGAGCCGCTTAAAAGTGGCGGTTCTCGAATCCTGGTTGTTTAGGGACCAACTAGCAGTTTATGCCAAAGGATACTGACATTGATCCGTTATTTATTGATAAGCATCGTCTAGCAGAAATCCAAAAGCAAGAAAGAGACGAAAGAGCTAGGCGACGTGCTGAAATTTTTAGGAGATATTCCCCTAAGCGTAGCGGTGCTGAACCCTTACGAGGGTGTGGATCTAGTGGTCTTAGCACCACAAGCAGTAAGTTAGGAGAAGGTGGAAGCTCTAGTGCTCCCCTTCCTTCTATAAGCCAGTCCACGTCAAGTACGGGAGGTGTAACCCCACCGTTCCCTATTCCTAGTGCAAATCCAATCCTTGTCATGGCGCAGCCTATTGCAATTCCAGCAAGAACGACGGATTTGCCGGCTCTAGGTTACCCGGTACCCATTTTTAATGGGTTAGTTGAGGAAGATGCGGAACTCCACATTAGGGAGTTTCAAAAGCTGATGTTTAACTATCGCATCCAAGAAGAAGGACATTTAATGATGTTCTTCAATATGTCTCTCAAAGGAAGAGCCGCTATATGGTATCATGGTTTAGAAGCCGGAACCATATTGAACATTGATGCATTTTATGGAGCTTTTCGAAGGGAGTTTGCCTCTGAAAGGGGTGGGCAATATTGGTTGCATGTACTCAACGTGACCCGCCAAGAACCACACGAGGATATTCGTGCTTATGCGAAGAAGATAAAAGAGGTTTTTCGTAAGTTGGACACCTCTATTCCTATCCCCGCAGCTGCCCAGTTGCAATATTTCCTTCATGGTTTGGACTTTAATATCCAATTGCAGTTGAGTAGTGTTCCCTTGGGGGATATAGATACTGCCATTACACGAGCACAAGAGGTGGAATCCCGACTACAAGCAGCCTATGCTTCTCGAGGCAATTCGAACATGGGTTTAGTATTGGGAAATAATGTGGCAATGGCCAATGGCAGTAGTGGTCAAGGGATAGCGATGGCTAACCCTAATGGGAGAGGAAACATGATGCAGAATGTCCCTTTATTACCGGCTCCCCCTAGCATATCGATGCCTACGGGCAGTCAAATGGCTCCAAGTGGTGGAGGCCAGGCGGTCAATTCTAACACCATGCCTGTCGCTCAACAACCAGTGCCTAATCGAATTGTTAGGCCGATGGAACGACATAGTAATGACCAAGGCTATGAGTCGAGTTCTTCCAATGTTCTTGGCGAGGTTAAGGACATGATGAAGCATTATACCGACATGATTACGGATCGATATCGACAAATAGCCGTGGATGTCAACTTCCTTAAAAAATAACAAAATTTGATAGGAAGTAGATACCCAGAGGAGGGTGCACCTTCGAGGTTTAGTTGCAAATGGTGTGGTGGGCAGCACTATCCAAGAAATTGCCCAAATGTTAAGTGCGACATTTGTGGAAAATCCGACCATTTAGCAGCTACTTGCTGGAGTAAGATCAGTTCCCTCCAGCGAGGTAGTCGGCAACCAGGGCCTGTTAATCATCGTGTGCAAGGAAATGATTCCCAGCGAGAAGATGGGCCTAAACAAATACTCCAACGACCAAAGACTACAGTAGAGGAGCTACCTAGTGGTAGTGGGGTTAGTTTGATTGAGGCTGTACGCGTTAATGATGCTGAAACCTCTAATCTGCGAGCTGTCCTTACAAGAGGTCAAAAGGGTAGAGGGGCCGACAAGGATAAGCCTGTCGACGGAAACCCTAAACAAGGCGACAAAGGAACGCAAGTTTTGGATCCTGCCATGGAAGGGGGACCTTTGAAGCCCGTAGAAAGTAAAGCCGATAAGGAACCACCAAAGAAGAAGGTGAAAGTTAAGAAAGAGGCAATGAAGCCAGTTCAGCGACCTAAAGAGCGGATGGTTTGGCGTGAAAAGCGAGCTCTATCGAACTATCATGAATTCGATTTGGCGAGCTCTCTTTGCGAAGTCAAGCCGGATGTGAACCTCTTACAGCTTATTAAGCTTTCCCCAGGAGTACGTAAGGAATTTAGAAAGATCCTACGTACCGGGTATATCGTAGAACCTTTGGGTATTGCGCGAGTTGGTGATGACTGGTTCGAGCATGCTGAGAAGCATTGCCCAAGGGTTGCAGCCTATGTCGATGGGATATTAGTAGACTATGCCATTGTCGACACGGGATCATCTGTTAACATTATGAGTTCTGAACTGATGGAAAGGTTGGGTCTTGCGATCCAGAAAGATACCTCCACAATTCTCAGAATGGCAGATGATAGTTTGAGATAGCCGGAAGGCTGCATTACTAAGGTCCATGTTACTGTTGCAAATGTAGAATGCCTGTTGGACTTTAGGGTGATTCGTTTTGCAGGCCGGCCAAGTTACCAAGTATTACTCGGACGACCTTGGATCTTGCAAGCGGACTGCCAAGTGGATATACCCGCCGGTCGGCTAATATTCGACAGAGGTGCCCAGCGTGTGGTAGTTGATGCTTATCCTGAGTCCCCGCAGAGTGAGAGAGCTCCTCTATCTTCTACAGAATTGGAGACATTAGAAGATTTATCTGGCAGTGAGACATCATCGAGTGATGAGTCTAAAGAGGGATCCACCATAGAGGACATCTATCAGATCACTTTGCATGAGCCGATAGAGGGCCAAGATCGTATAAGAGATGCAGATGTTATCGAGCTAGACCTTTGTACGCTTGATGATTCGCGGCCAATCAAATTAGGTTCTATGCTCAGTTCAGCAGAAAGGGAGGACTATGTGGCCTTGATCCAAGAATTTCATGATATCTTTGCCTGGAGTTATGATGAGTTGAGAGGCATCCCTCCTAGTCTTGCTGTTCATACAATTCTATTGAAAGAGGGCAGTCGTCCTGTATGGCAAAAAGTAAGGCGTATGCCTTTCGAACTGAGGGACGGCCTATTTGAAGAGTTACAGAAGCTCCAAAAAGCGGGTTTGATTTTTCTTGTGCAACACACGGAATGGTGTTCGCCAGTTGTGATTAGAAAGAAGAAGAATAATCAAATCCGTTTATGTGTAGACTTTAGAGAGCTGAATAAGCAGACAGTTAAGGACTACTACCCGTTGCCATTTATTGACCAGATTTTAGATCAGTTAGCAGGTAGGGAGATATATTCGTTTATGGATTGCTTTGCAGGATACAACCAAATGGCAATTGCAGAAGAGGACAAGTTGAAAACAACTTTCATCACTGTATTTGGTACTTTTGCGTACCATGTGATGGCCTTTGGTTTATGCAATGCGCCTGGTTCGTGGCAACGAACAGCAAATAAGACATTCGGTGACATATCCCCTGAAGAGTTGAAGGTGTTTATTGATGACTTAGGGGCTGCCACTGTGAGAGAAAGGCAGTTGATCATTCTAAGAAAATGCTTTGAGCGCTGTAGACAATTTTGCATCGCCCTAAACCCACGGAAGTGTGTTTTTGGAGTACCTTATGGGCTATTGCTGGGTCATGTAGTTAGTTCGGTAGGAATTGCGACAGACCCTGAGAAGGTCAAAGTTATAGTTGCCATGGGTCCACCACGCACTCCGAAGGAAGTTCATAGCTTTCTGTCTTCGGTTGGTTACTACCGTAGATTCATCAACGCTTTAGCAGAAAGAACGTTGCCGCTTACAAATTTATTGTCCTTTAGCTGTTCGTTTGTATGGGGTGACCCTTGTAAGGTAGCATTCGAGGATGTGAAATAGGAGCTAGCAAGAGCGCTCGTTTTAAAAGCACCTAAAAGAGGTGAGGTGTTCTATATATTTTCAGCAGCCACCATGTATAGTATCTGCTGCTGTTTAGCCCAAATTTGGGAAGAGAAGTGGTACCACCCGATTGCTTTTGCTAGTCGGAAGCTGGGGATATCCGAAATCAACTATACTTACATGGAGAAATTGTATCTAGCGATGGTCTTTGGGACCAAGAAATTCAGGCATTACATTCTCTATGAGAAAGTCGTGCTCTATACGAAGGCGGAGGGGCTTCGATTGATGAATAAGCTACAGCCGCCTGATCGTCTAGCAAAGTGGTTAATCACTTTGCAGGAATTTGATTATGAAATCAGGAGTAAGCCACCAAGGTTGCAAGGCATCGTGGAATGTCTAGTGGACTTTGGGGAGCCGAAAGAATCTGTGGCTGAAGGTAGTGACATGGAGTTGTTATTTAAAATAGATACGGCATCTATTCCCTCCTGGTATGCTGCAATAACGCATTATTTATCAACAGGAGAGGCGGGATCCGAATTATCTAAAGCTGAGAGAAGGAAAATTAAGCAGCAAGTGTTAAAGTTTGCTTTGATCGCAGGTACATTATATCGGCAAGGGGTTGATGACATCTATCGCCGATGTGTGATGCCTGATGAGGTGCCATTCATTTTGGAAGAGTGCCATGATTCTGCTTGCAGTGGCCATTTTGCTGGACGGCTCACAGCACAAAAGGCTTTAAGAGCAGGTTATTGGTGGCCTGCCATCTTCCAGGATGCGTTTGCGTATGTTAAGAGATGCGATATTTGCCAACGACATGATAGTCGAGAGAATAGGAAACGACCACTCAACCCTATTATGGCGATACTTCCATTTGAGAAGTGGGGAATAGACTTTGTGGGTCCTATTACTCCATCGTCGACTGCGCAAAAGAGGTATATCATTGTAGCAACTGACTACTTCACAAAGTGGTCAGAAGCACGTGCAACAAGGAAAGATGATGCTAAAGAAACTGCTAGTTTCCTTTTAGAGCAGATAATATGCCGGTTTGGTCCGCCGAAAGAATTAGTGTCGGACCGCGAAACCCATTTCCTAAATAAAGTGATCAAAGGTTTGACAGAGTTGTGGCACATCAAGCATAACAAGACAACCCCATATAATCCGCAAGCCAATGGGTAGGCTGAAAGTACCAACAAACAGCTTGTGGGCATCCTGTCCAAAATTGTGTCGGAAAAGAAACGGGATTGGGATAAAAAGTTATACGTGGCAGTGTGGGCTTATAATACGACCTTCAAACGAGCCACTGGCCATACCCCGTTCAAGTTAGTATATGGGGAGGAGTGTGTCTTGCCTTTAGAGATTGAGCTGCCAACTATTCGGTTTGCCATCAATCATTCTTTGAGCGATGAAGACGCACTTTTTGAGCGCTTGACGACACTGGCGCATTTAGATGAGCTTAAGTTGCAGAGCTTATTGCACCAAGAAGTGGCGAAGCGCCGAATGAAGCAGCTACACGACCTCAAAGCCAAGAAATACACCTTGAAGAAAGGACAGCTTGTTCTGTATTATGACGCACGACGTGAATTATTTCCAGGCAAGCTAGAGCCCAAATGGGATGGGCCCTATAAGATCGTTAGAATAGGAAAGAATAAATCCACAGTTTTGTTAGCTGACCTTGAGGGGGTAGAATTTAAAAATAAGGTTAATCTTAATAAGATTAAACCTTATTATTTCTGATTGCACTAATGCTATGATTGCCTTGCAGGTCTAGGAGAGATTGATCAAATATCTGCAAGGAAATCGTGATAGAGGTTGATGTGTCGTCTGATCCCTTATTTAGAACACCCATATTTAGAACAGAGGTATCATCAGGGAAAGCTCATTTGGTGGAGCAAAGGATATAAGGTGACTGAGCAAGAAGGCGGGACATTTATTTGGGAGATCAAGGTCTTCTGCCATCACTGCCTACAAATTTTGACGAGCATCCCTGTTGAATTCAATGATGATGGAGAGATGAAGCCTACAGTCCACCCGTTGAATATGCTGAATTTCGATTACCATAATTACGAGTAGAGTTCCGGATGGCGGGATATGTAAACCCTTTATGGACGTACACCTTGTACTTTGATGGGGCGTCCAGGGGTCCATGCAAAAAAGGAAGTGTAGGAGTTGTCATCCGAGACCCCCGACGACGCATTGTCATGAAGTTAGCTGCTTATCTCGGGGTGAATTTTACCAATAATATGGCCGAATACAAAGCCCTGATTATGGGTTTGAATATTGCAAAGAAGGGTGGTATCCGCCAGTTGTTGGTGAAAGGGGACTCTCAGTTGGTTTTAAATCAACTCAATGGGACGTACATGGTACGAAACACCATCCTTTGCATGTACCATCATACTGCCATAGCCCTGCTAGACGAATTCGATAGAGTGTCTTTTCAGCTGATTCCACAGAATTGGAATCAGTTTGCCGATTCTTTGGCTAATTTTGCATATGAAGAGGACCTCTTCTTTAATTGTGCCCCTTGTCCCGATATATCTATTGACGATGAGACAGGACCTGGTCGTTTGTGGTGTATGCTTTCTGAACATGCCCTCTTTGGCAGACGATGGTTGATCTGGGTGATGCAGAGGGTAAGCGAGACTCATCTGCCTTTATTATCTTGGACCCACAGACTGGTTAGACGACATGTGATGCGAACACCTCTTGCGATATACGCAGGAGGGATAGGTCATAATCTAATGCACCTAGTTTAGGGCTACAAGCCCTGTTCCCCTTGGAATGGTATGCTTTGATGTCTATCATGGTTGTTCCCAGGTGGATGTTATGCGTAGTATTGTTTGATTTCGTTAGGCCAAGAGGGCCGATTCAGTTTTGGAGCAAAGTCAAGTCTGATTTCATTAGGCCAAGAGGGCCATTTCCCTGTCTAGTGCGGGTGCGTTTAATCGGGTTTTTGTTTTAAGTGTTGTGCTGGACAGATTCCGTGGTTTGTGGACTTTGGAGGAGCCTTTGCTGCGATGGAAGCTTCTTGCGGCCAATCCAGGTGATACCTCTCCTTTACGAGTACCTTTCTTTCCTGTTATATTTGTATTTGTACTTGTCGAGGGGATACTTTTTGTTGGGGACCGGCAACCAACGCATGAAGTCCCAGGTTTAGGTTGAGTATGTTTGAGGGAGGTCGGAGTAGTCATCGCCTCCTGTAAAGACATTGTCAGGCATCGAAAGACCTGTTTTAGAAGGGAGTCCTAGTGGCCTTGTTCTGCTAGCCTACTAAGCAGCCGTTCTAGGAGTTCTTGTTAGTAGTGAGGCAGTTAGAGAAGCTTGCCAGAAGCAAATAATGATAATGCCCAGAAACTCTGTACATCCTAAAAGATGAATATAAATACAAAGGTGTGTAAAAAGGAGTTCTAACCCCTATCAAAGAAAAGAAAAGAAATGAAAATATATAAGCAGTTGATCATTGCCTTGCGAAGGCCTGGTAGGTCCCTGGGGACGACTCAGACCCGGGGCCGATACCTTGTCTTCCTAGGGGTGGCTTCTTGCCAAATATAATACCAAAACAAGGAAGGTTGGAGCGAAAATAAAAGTGAGCGTTAGAAAAGGATTACGTGTCGCCTTGTGAGGGCTTGGTAGGTTCTTGGGTGCCGAGACAGGTCCTGAGGCCGATGCCCTGTTCTCCTTGGGTCACTACGCTCAGCTCCCTCCTTTTTACATGCCCAAGTATGTTCATCCAATAACAACCCTAAAAGAAGAAATGTACTGAAAGAAAATACTCTTTGATCAGGCTATAGGAGTCCTCGCCTTGTAGGAGCTCCTAGTTGTGTTGTCTTTAGTTAGTAAGTAGTTCAGACTACCACTTAGGGCAACCTCTTTGATAGGTTTTTTTTAGTTTGGCTGTGTTGGAGCAGCTGGTTAGTGACTCACTTCGGATCTTCTATTAGATGATGCTAGGCCTATTCCTTGTGGATGTCATGCCTTGGTTCTGTCCAGGGGTAGGGGGAGCATTGTGCTGAGTTTTGTTAGATATTTGTTTTGTATCAGTTTGATGCTTCTTTGGTTGTTTATGTGCAGATATGTTCGTGGATTCGACGGGCTGAGTCGCCCTATCCCGTGGTCGCCAATGAGAGCGGAATTTTGGTGACGGGAAGTGCTTAAAAATAGCTAAAAATTATGAATATCAAGGGAAAAATATTCACCGTCAAAGGCGGCGGCTCGATCTAGGACGATTTTAAGCGCCAAAGTGCTTTAAAGGCGCCCGAGCGACACTTGTTGATTTTTCATAATTTTTCAGACAGTCATGCGGGTTGACACGAGCTACTGGCCAATGCGGGATGCTAAGCCGGACGCCCAGCATTTTTCAGAGCTCGATTCCGAGTCCGGATGGGGAAATGGCCAAGAAACCGGTCAAGATGCGAAGGGGTGGACAAAATTTGGTCAAATGGGCAAGTGACCCTTGGGAGCCCAATTTTTAATGTAGCATGAAAGTTTCATGCACTTAGCAAAAAAAAAAACGTGGAGAAGAAGGCTCCATACTGCGCCCGAAATTTGCGCTTCAATCATGGAAGAGCCATCTCCTGCCTGTGAGCAACCCCCCCAATCGACATTGGGCATTGATTCCCCTCTGAACCCTGACTCTATCGCCGCCCTTCGCTCGCGCAATGATGCCCTCTTTGAAGATCTCTGATTTCAGTCTTTCTCTCTCCTCCCTCTCTCTCTTCTAAAGGCAAGTTCATGTGGGAAGAAGAAGGAAGAAGAAAGAATGATGGAGGCTTGTCCGGCATGGATCGGATTGCTCCACGGGCTGGAAATGGTGATTGGTGATTGTGTTGGACATGAAGTGCTGCTGATTTCCAAATTTGCAGCCATGGACATGAAACCCGAAACACGCAAATAAGCGGTAATTTAAACTTTTCAAAGGAAATTTGAGCTTTTATGGCTTTTGATTGATGAAAGGTTGTTCATGTGGGATAAAAATTGTTCATGTTACTGTTTTCTATGAGTTCTTGCTGGTCATAATCAAAAAATCAGAAAAATATGCATCTTGTGGTTCAAAATAATACATTAAAACACGTAAAACATGAAAAATCAAGGGAAAATGATGGTTTTTGGCATAAAAATGGGAAAGTAAATAGGAACATCAACTAAACTTTCATTTTTTCTGCAAGAAGGAACTAAGGGCCACAGCCCATAACCTGTTTTGAATTTTCAGTAATTAAATAATGCAGAAAAATAAGGAAAAATACAAGAAAAGGGTGGAAAAACCCTAAAAAATAAGGGAAAAATACATCTTGGGTTTCGAAAAATAAGGATAAATAAGAGCAATGTTTGTGAATGTTTGTGGGGACTGAAGCATGAGGATTTGCCTCAGTTCAACCCCACCTTCTTGTTCTAGTGTGTCTTTTTCCGGTTTTTTCACATAAAATGATGGTAAAATACCCTATAAACCTATCCAACGATGCAATATTTAAACGGGGAAGGGTAGAGAAGTTGAAATATGTCTAAATGCCGTGTGATATGATGGAAAAGTTGCTGATTTCTATGCATAGCATTTAGGACGGATGATAATTAAAATTAAGAGCTTAGTAGCACGAGGATCACCTCGGTGCTAGGCCCATACAACGAAGCACGAACGGTAGTTGGAAACCATTAAAAGAATGTTTTTGCACTTGTGCACGATACTGTTTTACTAAATGCTTGAGCACTAGGCATCCACCAAATGCATGGAGCATGAAAAAGAATTTAAAAAGTATCAGTGATCAGCTCCTGGACATGCATTGCAATTGGTTTATTAGAACATGACCTATGATGAGAGGCAGTGAGGTACCCATGCTGTAGGCTAGTCGTGGGGCCAGGGGAAAGAGAAATAAGGACAATGGTACATTCCTGGACACGCTTATTTGGTACCTTGAGCGACTTTTGTGCGATGTGTCTATTTGTTGAGCGACGCATCGAGGGGCCAATCCCCAAGGTGTAGGAGAGTCGCAGAGGGTTGACGGCATTCAGCCGTAGGAGGAACCCCATGTGTATGTGATTCGAGCCTTTTGGCTATGTGGAAGGGACTCTCTCTGAGGAGTAATATTGGGTTAGGATCAGTTGGACTACGACGTATTACAAACGCAATGTGTAGGAAGGCAGAGATTTTGATAGACGCTCCTGGCCGCGAGGCCGAGGGGTTGTCTTGTGCCTAGGGGCGAGGCCCGGCTAGTACATGAGCCAGTGCCGGCCCGTTTTTTTGGTCCACAGGGAGCCTGCCCCTTTAATCATCAAAAGACAAAAAGTTATAGCAAGATGGCTTGTTAAGTTGCTTGTATATCATAGGGGCTACTCGATTTGCACGAGGCGGGGTGAGTCTGGGTGGTCAGGCGACTGAGGCTCTGTTGGTGAGGGGCTCCTGTGAGGTTGGGCAAGGAAGATGTCAGCCGGGACCTGAATGGTGTAGTCTCTGGTCGCAATCGTTTCCAAAATGCTTTTGAACAATGCATCAAATTCTTCCTTGTCTTGAGCTGCCCTTTCTGCCTTTGAGCACCTTGTACCCGAGCGTCTGTTGGGGGCTTGCACAACCGATGTTGCCACACTTTGTGTACTTCTTTGAGCTTCGACTCCCCTAGCATGGGGATTCTTCGGCCTACATCCGGGGCGGTGTCGCTTGGGACCTCGTTCCTTTGCATACCTTTTGAGGGTAGGCAAGTAGCGCACCGATGGAGGAGCTTGTGCTGCATGTTCCCTTCGACAGCGGAGAGCATCTTTGCAAGCCAGCTGCCCTAGGTGCTCCATGTCTTCCTCGTAGGGGGACCTGCAAAATGTGAACCAAGGATTAGGCCTTGATACATGATAAAACCATTTGCATGGAAGGGATTATAGTGTGGGTTATCAAGTGCATATAACAAGAAGGGGAGGGGTGAGGCATGCAGTGTTTGTTGTAGAGGGATGGCCCCCATGATGATGTTCATTTAGCCTCCAGCCATTAGCAGATCTTGGCTCATGCTAAGTTACATGGACTGGTGGTCATGGATTGGGGCAGGGCTCATCCTCAGAAGGATAGACCGAAAAGGGGGAAAGGTGTATAGAAAGGGACGGTACCCTGTCTATACCATCAGAGATGTTGGTCAGGGTTTCCTATGGTAGTAATGAGGGTTGCATGCCCTCCACCCGGAGGTGGAAATGGTCACAACTTCTAAATGTGTGGTGAGAGGAGGACCTACGGAGCTTAGCCTGTTGACCCCAACTCTTCTCCATGTGCTTGACTATTATTGCTTGTGTGTATCGATAGTGTCTATACAGGGTCACAAAATTCATTGTTTATTTATATACATATCCATGAATCCATGTCACTTCATGAGGATAAAAGCCAATTGTAGAACTCTGGATTGTACTAGAGCGTGGCACACGCATCTAGTACTCGTGGTAGCTTACTCAATACCGATAGATATTTTGCAACATTGAGTAGCATGGAAACTTGTCCGAGTCTACTGGCAACATGTAACTCCTCCTCAGTGAGAACCTTATCAGATAGAGAGTTCTCTTGGCTAGTTTCAGCTAAGTCTGTACCCTGAATGGCAGTCAGCAACTCGAAGGGAAGTTGGTACCACATAGGTTGGGTCTCGTTGAGACCGCCATTTGGCCAATTGCTCCTCTGAGACTGTCATGATCTGGGCTCCTAGTTCGGCCATTGCAACGCGGTTTTCACACCAACGTTGTTCAAATTGACTTTGACCCTCGGATAGTCGCTTTAGTTGCTCTATCTCTAAGAGATTTGGTTGGCAGAGCAACACATCATTGAATGTGACAGTTAAGGGCAGTTCGTCGGATTCCTTGTCGGAGATGAGTCACATGCGTTCATATAGGAGCCTGTTATAGTGCTCCTCAAGATGTACTTGCTCTTCCTAGGATAAGGGAAATGGTAAGTATTCTTCGAGCTGCTCTTTAGGGAATGCACCCATGTCTGCCAGGACATAGATACGTGCGAACACTTTGATCTTAGCATCCAACTCAGTTAAGCTCTTTGTGACACTTCTATGTTCAACGAGGGCTTTCTCGGTTGCCATCTCATGCAAAGTTCTAGGATTTTGCCTGGGCTTTAGCATAGCTGGGGGCTCAGGCCTAGACGAGCAAGTTTTGGCCAATGCTAGGATTTCTTATGCTCTTGGGGTTTTCATGTTTCTCCTGGGGCTTTGTCATTGTGTCATGGTTATCCTTGGATGTGACTGGTGTAAATTTGTCACCCTGTTGTGACAACGTTGTATCCACTCTTAATTTGTCAATGCGAGTTCTATTGTCGGTGGATAGAGTTTTGCAAGCAGTCGTTGATGGTAACGACTGCTTTGATTTTTCAGAGCACACGGATGTATCTGAGGTTTCACTGCTATTAGGAGAGGCATCAATTGGTGCAGTGGTGGATGGACTCGATGCTTTATTCCTTAGCTCTCTAGCGCTCTTCGTCTCAATGTTCTTGGGGTCCACAACCACCTGAACTGCTGTTGTTTTCGTTGTTTTCTCCTCTTTTTCTTGGTCAGTGTAGGTGTATCTCTCAAAGACTCGGGACCCTGGACCAGGTCAACCGTTGATGTACTTGGGGCCTCAGCATTCTCTTTCTCTAGCGTGTCCTTACGGGGCATAGCCGTGGCCTCCTGAATAGCCTTGCCAGGTTGTGAGGGCACAACTACCTCCCTTTTCGGAGACTCTAGCTCTTCAGCCAATTCCCTTGTGTTTAACTCCTCCAGCCTAGGCTTTAGGCACTTTGCTGGAGTTGTCAAGGAAGTTGGCTATGACACCTCTTCCACAGGTAAACTACTAAGGACACATTCCACAAGGGGCATTGTCACGGCCAAGGGCTGTGTGACTGCTGTGACCCCTGATTGGAAGTAGTAGTGGCTAGTCCCGTGGGCTGGCTACCCTTGGTGGATTGTGGTGTCAAGTCCCTAGGGCGATCGGAAGTGGTCGTGTCTTCTGTTGCCCTTTGAGCATTCATCTGTGTAGATCGAGCATGAGTTGATATAGTCACATTAGGTTGCTCAGGCATATCCTTGGGCCGAGAGCTACGGATGGTGTCATGTCCCACCTCTTGGAAATTTTGAAGGTTAGATGGAGATAGAGATTGGGATTGAGCAATCGCCTTTAACGACTGCTGTGGTGCTTCCTGTGTCTGTTTGGAAAAAGAGAGTGTAGGAGATCTAGGACTCTTAGGTGGACTTAGCACTAGCTAAATGATTTGCTCGAGGCTATTAGATGATTGTGCTATTTGCTTTTTTGAGCAATCAACCTTCTCACGAGTAGCGTTGTGCCTCTGTTGCTCATTATCCTCTTGGGAAGTCAAAAGCTCCTTGAGCACTAGTGGTCTTTGTGCACACTCAAGGGTTACATATGACATCTGTTTATTAAGCATGCTAGGCCGAGGCTCTTTCTTTTGAACACTCATGTTTGGTTTCTTGCCTCGAGACCTAGAGTTTCTCTTAGATTTCCTACTGTGCTTCGTTTCTTTTGATGCAATCTGGCCTTCAGCTAATAGAGGTGGTTTAGAAGGGGGTTTTGGTACCCAAATCCATCGGTTACCTGTGTAATACCCTTGAGCACGTAGCAACACTTTGGATATCCATCGCGGTGTTGTGCTGACCCTCCATCGATGCCTTCGTCTATAAGACTTGGGCTTCTTTTGGGGTCTTCTACGATATTTGTAAGTCCAAAGCCCGTCCTTGGCATTGTCTCTTGACCTTCTTGTTTTAGGCATGGCCTCACTCACTGGTTCTCGTTGTTCGACCTATGCTTGTATCAACTCTTCCAACAAGTCCTTTCTCTCATTGGTAAGCTTGACTGTTACATTAGCACCTTCCTTGCCTTTCCCTTGAGGTTCGATATGGTCACCCTGGCTAAAGGTTGTGACTATCCTCACACCCGGTAATGTCAGGTGTATCCTCTGTGCTACATAGTCAGCCTCACACTTGGTCGCCCTTTTGAAGGGTCTTCCTAGGAGGGTTTCTTTCCCGCAGCTAGCACTATTTGGAGGAACATGAAATAGGATAGGCAAGCTTTCAGTTTCAATTGTCGCAAGGATTTTGCACTTCCCTATGAGTGCTTGTGGGTGTCCCTCGTAAGAGCTAAGAGTTGCATTAGTCGGTGTGAGCTCTGGTTGGCCTAGTAGGGTCCATGATTCATGGGTCAAGATATTAAAATTTTCTCCTTCATCAATCAGAGCATCGATAGTATGCTCTCTTTTCGTGGTGAGTTTGACCCTAAGATAAGCAGGTGGTACTATGTCTTCGACTTCGGGGTCTTGGCTTGTAAATTTAAGCCTTCTAACAAATGCCCTTAAGTCCCCAACTGCATGACCAGATGTGGATTCTCCACTGATGTCTTGGATCGTCGATGCAGTGTTATTCAAGGAGCATCTATCGTCAGGACTGTCACATCTAGTCATTATCGATGTTGTAGCTTGATGTTGTTGCTTTTCGCTTTGACTAGATGCAATCTGAATGCAACATGTATGTGTTTTTGCAGTGTGGCCTCTTTGCCCTTATTGGCTAGATTGGCCCATTGAGGTTCTAGGGTCTCTGTTTATCTCTGTTTGGATATGGGCTTTTGGTTGCTCTTTTGCAAGTGAGAATCCATGCTCGTGTAGAGCCATTACTACACTAGGGCCTAATTCGGAGGACCTATCACGACGCGTGTTTTCCCTCCAACCTACTTGGGGGAGGTGTGGAAGAGGCAGAGCCCCCTCTATGGGGGTCTGGGGGAGCAGTCCCCACGGCCCGCAGGGCTGTTACAGTAAACACCATGCGCAATTTGGAGGACCGTTTATAGGCAAATTTTGAACTACTTGCTCTAAGTTTCAGCCCAGTGATGGATCTATGATGTGCCTCTAGATCTACGTAGCCTCTAGGGTCAATTTTGGGGTTTAGATGCGTCAAAATTTGTGTTCTAGATACATGTCCAATTTTGAGAGTTTTTTGTCCGATTCTCAAATGTTCGATTTTTAGGAGTCCGATTATCAGAATCGGACCTCCGATTTTGGGTTGGTCCGATCAGCCCAGTGGTCTGATTTTGGTCACGTCCGATTCCTGGAATCGGATGTCTGATTTTGACAGGCGTCCGATTCTGAGTGGTCCGTTTCCTTGTGTCCGATTTCCAAGGTCCAAGTGCCAGATTTTCAAAATCGGACAGTCGAGTGTCCGATCCAATAGACAAGGTGGTCCGATTCTGGGACTGGTCCGATTTTAGGAATTGGATTGGAAGGGTGGTCCGATTTTCGCAGTCGGACAGTTTTCAGAGAGGTCCAATTTTCAGAGTCGGACGGTTCAATTCCAGAGATAGGGCAATCCTATTCTGAGACTCGGACGAACTGGTCCAACTACATGCCCGACGGCCCACGAGTTGCACGCGATGCCTCTAGGCTGACATCTACTTCACAGAGTCCTGCCGTGCCACCTAATTAGATGCAAAGCCACAGAGGGAAACGCCTGGCATACCTGAAAATGGTCTAGCGCTCGAATCGTTTAGCACGTTGACAATCTTCCCGTAGCTCTCTCTCTTTTCTCTCTCTCCTTGACTCTCAAGCATACTCTCTTCTCAGAGGGCAGGATGTCAAATGTGGCCTTTCCTGGTTCCCTGGGCCTCTTATTGCCCCATCCCAGCCTGCTGTGACAAAAATCAAAAACCTACTTTTTTCCCATCCTAACCTTAACCTAATGCAACAAAAATCAAAACCAGAGATGGAGATGGATTGTCCTACTCTAACATTCAACAATAAATCAAAAACCTACTTGCTAAGGAGATCGAATACCTCTTCAAACTCCCTCGCTTCCTACCTATCTACCTCAAGCACTGGTTCAGGGAAAACCCTACTTCAATGCTCGATTCGAAGCGCACAAGCGCTCAAGGCTTGAATCCATTAGTCCCGACAACGGAACCAAAATGTGGGAGCTTTTGCTCAATCGCCAAGACCCACAGACCGCTTATTGTTCAAGCATTCCAATCCGAGCACTAATGGCTACCTCTCATATAGCCGATGCGCCATCCATATTTACAGGTGTAGTGAGCTTACCTCCATGTCAATTGAGTTACCTCCTCTCTCATGCACTCTAGTAGCTCCATGATTCAAGTGCAAGCTCCATCCTCAAGCTCCACGCTCCAAGTTCCATTGCCACGAGCAAGACAAGAGAAGAGAAGAGAAGAGAAGAAGAGAGGAGAAGATGGAGAGCTTCTCCTTCCCGGTCCCTCACCCTCACACACTCACTCCCTCACACTCACACTCACACTCCCTCTCTCAAGCACAAGCTCAAGCAAGTAAGAAGAAGAAGAAGAAGAAGAAGAATAAGAGGAGGAGGAGGAGAGCTACTTTTGACCACACACAAGAATGAGCTTCTCATTCACTTTTCAACTTTATATAAAAAGCCCTAAATCCCTTTTGGGCAGTCATCCCCTTTCCCCCTTTTTTACATGGCCGGCTGTGGCCTAGGCCCTTTTTCCCATTGTCCTTCTATCTTCCTAGCTTCCTTTCCACCACCCGTCTACATTTACAAATTTCATGGGTGAGAGCCCGGCGCTCCTTGGATTAAACCATGATGCATTTGCTCTCTTTTATGAAAGTATTGACTTGCACTTTTCCTTGCGCGCCTTTCTTCCTTATTTAGAACTTTTCTCCTTGTGCATCTTTGTCTTCCGTTTCACTTTGCCTTGGCCTTTGTCTTTTGCTGTAGCTTTTTCAAATTTTTTGCCTTTGTTCATTTGAGGGTTAACATCTGGGACAGGCTGCTCACATACTTGGTATGCGCATTAGACGGGACAATCATCAGGGACTCCTCTACTTGTCATAGAGGGAGTACATTCATAAAGTCCTTGAGTGCTTCCGCATGTGGGACATAAAGCCTATTGGCTGTCCATTGCCTTCTTATGTGAAGGTATCACAGGCTGATTGTCCGCAAACAGATGAGTAGAGGGTCGAGATGGCCAAGATTCCCTATGCATCTGCAGTGGGTAGTCTTATGTATGCCATGATAGCCACTCGTCTAGATATTGCCTTTGCAGTTGGTGTTGTGGTACGCTATATGGCTATACCTGGCAAGAAGCATTGGGATGCCATGAAGGGTATCATGAGGTACCTGAAGGGCACTATAGATATGTGCATATGCTATGGCAACTAGGATACAGGAGTCGTGGGGTACACTGACTCTAATTATGTAGGACATGCAGATAGTAGGAAGTCCACTTCCGGCTATGTATTCACATATGCTGGAGGTGCTGTTTCTGGGATGTCCAGGGTGCATAATTGCACGACCCTTTCTACTACAGAGGCCGAGTATGTTGCAGCCCACTGAGGCTTGCAAGGAGGCCTTTTGGTTAGGTCTTTTGGTTGCTGGCCTTGGTATTGATGCTATCCCTACACTGCATTTGGATTCTATGAGTGCTATTTAGTTAGCCAAGTTTCCAGTCTTCCATGCAAAGATGAAACACATTGAGATGAGGTATCACTTCATACGTGGGGTCGTTGAGAACAAGTATGTTGATGTTGTCAAGATCTCGGCTGACCAGAATCCTACAGATCTGCTCACGAAAGGCCTCTCTATAGAGCACTTTGCCTTCCTCAAGAGGTTGATGGGTGTGGGATGAGATGACGTCTTTCCTAATCCTGTTGTACATGTGTACATGTTGTACTATCTTTTTTCTTTTTCTTTTCACTCCTCACTAGGGCAGATTTGCCTTTAAGTGGGAGGTTGTTCGAGGTAAAGGCACCTCTACCTAGCCGCCCGTGTATTATTACACTGACAATCACCGCCATTGCACACTACTGGTGGCGGGCACCCGTCATCGTCACTTTATTCTTTATTCTTTTAGTGATAATTTGAATAAAGGAAGGCTCAGTCACACATTGTGACTGTTGCAGTTTCCATTTCTTGTCTCTCTCTTTCTTGCTCTTGCTCTCCCGCCATAGCTCTCGAGTCCAAGCTTCGATCCTTCTCTCCCTTTCATATCTTCCTCTAGATTTGAATCAACTATGGCTGCAAGCTCTCTAATGGTGTTAAGAAAAGAAACTTCTTCAAAAACTCTTAAAATATTTTCATCATCTTCAATCACAACACTTTTCTTCAAGCTCTTTTGAATGTTACCAACATGTTGCCATTTATTCCTTTGCAAGTCTTGAAACTTTCTAAAACATATGGAACCTTATGTTATTAGCCCTATGAATCTTGTAGAAAAAGCTTTCTTACCTTCTAGATTAGGTGAGAACCTTTTTCTTTGTGTACCATCATAGTCCTACTTTACAATGGTACATGTAGAAGACCCATCATATCTCAATGCTCTTTGAACTCTTTGCTACTCTTTGGTAAAGGATGCTCATAAAGACTTTTTCGATTCCTCTCATAATCCACATATACTATCAAGAGTTGAATAACATGCAACCCATCACACCTTCTTATTCTAGCATAAGGAGAACTATCATCCATCACCTTAGTCTCTGTTGAGATATCGAGCTCCACTCGTGATATGCCAGGGTGACCGTTGTGCATTTATGTCACCGACTTGGTAGCTGCAGATGCGGTTGGTACACCACCCATGAATAATAGCAAGATGACAGCTATCCTTATCTACTCTAGTTCTGGCTCAGTTAGTATGCCACCTTAGTTAGTTGAGTTTGGTTTGAGACCTATATATAGGGTTCTTCTATTTATCTGTACTTGAGTTCTTTTTGGCTTACACAACTAAGAAGAGGAAAATTGTTTTCAGCCTCCACCTTTGTGTGTATTCCCCCATTTTGTAAGTAAGAAAGCTACAAGTGAGACTCCTTCCTTCTCTCCCACAATCTTGACATGGTATCAAAGCCTTGTTCATGGTAAGGATCTCAAGAACGAAAACCAAGTTCGTGGTGTTCTGAAAGAGGACCAATGTTGCTTTCATTTTTTTGTTTTGGGAGCAAGTCTCTGCAGGTAGCACAGCCAGAAAGTGCAAGAGTGCATTGTCTCAAATTGAGACGCCCTTCGTGGTGTAGCAAGAGGGCAGTATATGCTGCGGGA
The DNA here is from genome assembly GCF_053477565.2 of Lygodium microphyllum. Lineage (NCBI taxonomy): Eukaryota > Viridiplantae > Streptophyta > Polypodiopsida > Schizaeales > Lygodiaceae > Lygodium > Lygodium microphyllum. The sequence continues at coordinate 50,231,434 of NC_141136.1, forward strand.
AAGTGCTTTAGCCCTTGGTTGCCCTGTTTTTTTGATTCGAGGCCATTTCGGGGCCTGTTTTGGAGGCGGAAGTTTTCCACACGCACTCAGGAAAAGGCCCTGTTTTTTGCTGTGCAACCACTGTTCTACAGATCGATGAAAGGTTACCGTAGAAATTGCATCGTATGCTTGTGCGCAGAGACATTGGGAGTTACAGAATCATCCTTGTTGCTATTGATACAAAATCGTCACTAGGAAGTGACTGTGTGGTCAAATACCACTTTCGTCAGTTTTGCAGATTTGCCCTTGTGAGGCTGAAGCTGTGATTTTTACAGTGACAGAATTTTTTGCAGTGTTCTGTAATGGCGTCTGATTCTCTTTCACAGATTATCACTGAAAAGCTTGACAAGAATAACTTCCAAGCATGGAAGTTTAGAATGACGAATTTCCTTATGGGAAAAGGATATTGGGAATTCGTTGCAGGAAATGAAGAAGAACCAGTTCTTCCTGATGTTCCCAATTAACAGCAAATGCAGGCATTTAAAGGATGGCATGATAGAGCCAGAAAAGTTATGTACTGGCTGTCTATCAGTATTTCAGACTCTATGATTGTGCATATTTAGGATGCAAGTACGCCAAAGGAGACATGGGATACTTTGTCAAAAATGTATAGCACAAATACGCAAGCCAGGAAGATGCAGCTCAAGCAAGAGTTGCACAATGTGCAAAGAGAAAGTATGAGCATCAATGACTACCACATGAAGGTGAAGAAGATTGCAGATGCACTTGCTTCCATTGGGTCGCCAGTGGAAGATGATGATTTAGTTTCTGTGACCTTGAATGGTCTAAGAAAGGATTATGCACAGTTCCGAACATCCATTTCAGTTCGTGAAAGATTTCCTGATTTTGAGGAGTTGATTGCTCTTTTAATTTTTGAGGAACAGAGAAATGGTGGTGCATCTTCTTCAGGAGGAACTTCAAAAGAAGCTGTCTTCTACTCAAATGCTGGAAGAGGTAGAGGCAGAGGTAGAGGAGGCCGATCTGGAGGCCGTGGTAGAAATCAAAATATGCAGCAAACTCAAGAAAACTAGTCCTCTGGAGGAGGACGTGGTAACTCTAGAGGCAGGGGGAGCCAAAGAGGTCGTGGTGGATGGCAAAGAGGGAAAAATGCAAACAGCAATGTTGAATGCTACTACTGTGGTAAAATGGGTCATATGGCTAAAGACTGCTATAAAAAGTAGAATGACATGATGAATGGAAAATTGCAACAAGGGAATTATGCATCTTGTAGTAGACAGGGTGATGACAGAAATGAGCATTTGTTTATGATGTAGCACATGACCAATTCTATGACAAGTGCAGAAGAAAGCAACGATGTGTGGTATGTTGACTCAGGTGCATCAAACCACATGACAGGTCATGCAGAATGGATGCAAGATGCAAGGAAAATGGAAAAACGAGGATTTGTGGACACTGGTGATGATACTGCACATCCTATTGTGTAGATTGGAAAAATTCCTTTGCCTATGCAGGATGGGAAAAAGAAATGCCTATCGGATGTATTTCATGTCCCGAATATCACCAAGAACCTCGTTTCTGTTGATCAAATGGTTGAGCAGGGCTTGCAAGTCAGATTTAATCCTCATGGATGCTTTGTTGAGGATATGAAAAATAAAGGTTGCTTGATAGCAAAAGGAAAGAAGAAGGGCAGAATGTTTACGTTGGATGTAGATATGCTTGAATTGAGTGCAGCAATGTTTGCACATGGGACCGGTGTAGTTGCAGATATTGATATCTGGCATAAACGCATTGGTCATGTTAATGTACAACGACTTAAATCAATGCAAGCCCAAAATATTATTGCAGGATTGCCTAAATTCAAGGTTGCAGAAATGCATAAGGTATGTGAAGCCTATAAATTTGGAAAACAGGCAAGAAAACCATTTCCTAGACATGTTTAAGAGAGTAAGAAGCCATTGGAATTAATCCACTCTGATGTGTGGACTACAAAAGTTGCATCTATTGGAGGCTGCCATTATTTTGTCACTTTTATTGATTATTATAGCAGAAAAGTTTGGGTATATTTTATGAAAAAGAAAAGTGAAGTTTTTGGGTATTTCAAAACTCTTAAAGCTATGGTTGAAAAAGAAACAAGCCTGCAAATAAAATGCCTAAGGTCAGATGGAGGGGGAGAGTACCTCTCAAATGAGTTTGCAAGGTTCTTGCAGGAGCATGGCATAAAGCAGCAATATTCATGTAGTCATACTCCACAGCAAAATGGAATTGCAGAAAGAAAAAACAGGCTTATTGGAGAGGTATCTCGTGCCATGCTCAATGAAAAAGACCTGCCAGATTTTTACTGGGCTGAGGCAGTTGCTACAGCAGTCTACATAATGAACAGGACTCCCACTGCAGCAATACATGGCATGACTCCAGAGGAGAGGTATACTAGTAGGAAACCAGATATTTCTCATTTGAAAATTTTTTGTTGCATTGCCTATGTTCATGTGCCAGATGAGTTGAGATCCAAGTTGGATTCAAAAGCTGAGAAGTGCATCTTTATTGGTTACTCTCTGGCAGAAAGGGTATAGATGCTATAACCCTTTTACTCGTAAGTTTACAGCGAGCAGAGATGTTGTTTTTGATGAGATGAGTAGCTGGTATAAATCAGTAAATGTGATTGATAATGTAGATGCACAAAATGGTGATGCTGCACAGAATTCACAGCAGCAGTCACAAGATATTAGTGGACCTGGAGTGTCCTCTAGCAGTGGTTCACATTCTTCGCCATGGATAGGCAGATTGAGATCAGGAGAATCTTCTCAAAGCAATGCAGATAGTGGTATGCAGGTATCATGAAAAGGAAAAGAGAAGGTAGATCATCCCATGTTTGATGTGAATGCAGATCACTCTTATGTGGATGGTGAATCCAGTGGCTCAGAACAGAGCATTGATGATGAGTTGGGTATTTCTTCTGTTGTTACACCTGGAGTAAGGAAGACCAGGGATGTTTTGAGAGCACCTGGAAGTGAGCCTACTTTGCGCAGGTCTACCAGAGTTAGGCATCCTGTGGATAGGCTGAAATATGATGGATTTACAGCCATTCACTATGCCTATATAGTCAAAGTGATACAGGAACCAGAACCCACTTCTTTTGAGCAAGCCATGGGAAAAAAAAATGGGAGAAAGCCATGGATGAAGAAATGGATGCTTTGGAAGCAAATGCTACATGGAAATTGGTACCTTTTCCTAAAGATAAGAATGCAATTGGTTGTAAGTGGGTTTATAAGGTGAAGCACAATGCAGATGGTTCTGTGAACAGATACAAGGCAAGATTAGTAGTCAAGGGGTATGCACAAACATATGGCATTGATTATGAAGAAATATTCAGTCTGATTGCAAGGATGGCAACTGTAAGAGCAGTCATTGCTATGGCTACATCAAAGGGATGGTCTTTACATCAGATGGATGTAAAGAATGCCTTCTTGCATGGTGATTTGCAAGAAGAGGTCTATATGGAGTAGCCACCAGGTTATGTGCATGATGTTCATCCTGAGTTTGTTTGTAGGTTGAAGAAAGCCTTGTATGGCTTGAAGCAAGCACCTAGAGAATGGTCTGACAAGATAGGACAGTATCTTGTCACTATTGGCTTTGAGATTTCCAAGGCAGATTTCTCACTTTATGTGAGAAAAACAGAGAAAGGTATTATGTTGCTTGTCATTTATGTTGATGATTTGATTATCACAGGTGATAGTGATGAAGATATCCTTCATGTGAAAATCCTATTGAAGCAGAAGTTTGAGATGAAGGATTTGGGAGAGCTGCGTTATTTCTTGGGCATTGAGGTGATTAGATCACCAAGTGGGATATGGCTCTTGCAGAGGCAGTATGGATTGGACATGCTATCCAAATATGGGATGACAGGCTGTAAGCCTATTTCAGTTCCTTTGGAGCAGAATGTGAAGTTGAGCGCAGATGCAGGTGAGCTTCTCGAAGACCCTAGTATGTACAGAAGCATAGTAGGAAGTTTGATTTATATGACTATTACTAGGCCAGATTTGAGCTATGCTGTTGGATTGGTAAGTCAGTTTATGCAGGCTCCAAGGAAACCACATTTGGATATGGCTAGACCCATACTCAGGTATGTGAAGTCCACATTGTAGTATGGACTATTTTATGAGATTGGGGTTCAGATACAATTGCATGGATACACTGATGCTGATTGGGCTGGTAGTATTTTTGATAGACGATCTACCAGTGGATATGTGTTCTCTTTTGGGAGTGTTGCAGTCGCTTGGAGTAGCAAGAAACAGCCTACAGTTGCCTTGTCGAGCATAGAGACTGAGTACAAGGGTGTAGCAATGGCTGCATGTGAGGTAGCTTGGTTGCATAAGCTATTTATGATATGCATCAGCCTACAGATGGGCCAATTGTCATTTATTATGACAACATGAGTAGTATACACTTGGAAAATAACCCAGTCTATCATGCTAGAACAAAGCACATTGAGGTGCATTATCACTATGTGTGGGAGAGGGTTTTACTAGGTCTTATTGATCTAGTTTATGTCAGCACAGAGGATCAGGTAGCTGACATATTTATGAAGTCATTGGGCGCAGAGAAGCTGTGCAAGTTCAGAGACCTGCTTGGTGTGTAGGAATTGGGATTGAGCTCGAGGGGGAGTGTTGAGATATTGAGCTCCACTCGTGATATGCCAGGGCAACCGTTGTGCATTTATGTCACCAACTTGGTAGCTACAGATGCGGTTGGTACACCACCCATGAATAATAGCAAGATGACAGCTATCCTTATCTACTCTAGTTCGTGGCTCAGTTAGTATGCCACCTTAGTTAGTTGAGTTTGGTTTGAGACCTATATATAGGGTTCTTCTATTTATCTGTACTTGAGTTCTTTTTGGCTTACACAACTAAGAAGAGGAAAACTGTTTTCAGCCTCCACCTTTGTGTGTATTCCCCCATTGTGTAAGTAAGAAAGCTACAAGTGAGACTCCTTCCTTCTCTCCCACAATCTTGACAGTCTCCATATAGACTATAATAATATATGGTTGTCCAAGAATCAAAGGGTAAGAAGACATATCCTATACAAAGAAATTCTACTCATCTCCAACATCTCCAATAGTCACTTTGACATTAGGACAAGCACCATACAAATCCCCTAATGAGACTCTTTGACATGAGGTTAATTTCTAAATCATGATCTATGAGTGCAACACATGGCTCATCAAGATCACCAACCCAGTCTTCGTTGTAGCCCTGGCCCAATGATTCCTTAAATAATGTCTTATGTAAAAGACTTTAGATTCCTCATCATACTCAAATTGAACTTGCTTTATCTATCTCAAAAATTGGTTACAATCCACCACACTTCTTGCATCTTCATTGTCATGTGCATGTGCCCGTATACCTCCTATACACGCTAAATCCCTTGGGACTTTAAGGTCTCTCCATCTCCTTTTAAGTGAGTATTGGTAGGATCTTGCAAAACTTGTTGCTTCCTCTTGATTATATCAATGATCTCCTCATGAAACTCACGTTTAGTAATTCTAAGTATCTCTTCCAAGCCAAATTCCACCTTGCTATTGAGAATTCTTTCTTCCAACACTTTCTTCACATTTGTAGCCAATTCAATGCTAGATTGCAATTTGTAATCTAGAGTTTTAGATTTACATTTGCTTTATGCATACACTAACAAAGAGTCTACAAGATCATCCCAACCTGTTGTTTGTCGAGTACAATTGCCGACTTGGTATAATGAAACCCTAGCAACCTTCTCCTCTTCTGTTTTCTTTATTGCATAAGGCCAAAGCTCGTTAACCTATTCAAACTGCTCATTCATTTCAACCTCTTTCTTTGATACATGTTCCACTTGCAAACCATATGTACTAGCTTCCATAATGGCTAAAGCATGTCTAACCAACATATCATCCATAAGTTCTCTCATAACACATATTCCAAAGTTGGTACCAAGAGGTAAACCTATCTCCCACAAATGAATTTTACCATCTTTAAAGAAGACAACACCTTTACCTAGTGCATCTTTGAATGAATCACAATCCTTTCAAAAGTGATCAATACTATCACACCATATGCATTTTGAAATAGAACCTCCATGAGTTTGAGGTCTTTGCTCAGAGGTTGTTCTTTTTCTTCAAGCCTTGAAAAATTCAATTGCAACTCTTGTATACTTTTCATAAACTCATCCAAAATTGATTCTTCAACTTTGGGACTTACAATTGTTGTCTTGGTTACTTGCTCTATTGGAGTAGAAGCTAGAACAGTACTAGTCACAACCATCTTGTCCCTTCGTTTTTGTCTCTTTGAAAGCAAAGAAATAGCATCTTCCATCTCTTTCCAATGAGTTTTCAATTTTTTTTAGTATCCTTTTACATTATGATAAGCCTTATCATAGCGTATTTCTTAGTCCATTCAAAATGTACCCTTAGTCTAGCATATGCCAAAGCATTAGCTAAGGGTACACTAAGTGTGCACCTAACATACCCTTAGCCTAGCATACACCAAGTGTTGGCCAAAGGTGCACCAAGCATATGCCAAAGTATAGGTTAATTATATGCCTAGTATACACCAAGTGTAGGCTAAGCATATGCCAAAGTATAGGTTAATCATATGCCTAGTGTACACCAAGTATAGGCTAAGCATATGCTATGGGTCTCTCTCTCCTTCTCTCTCTACTCTTCTCTCTTCTCTCCTATCCATTTGTCTCTCTCTTCCTCTCTCTTCTTTCTCTCTCCATCCTTCTCTCTTCTCCCTTATCTCTCCTCTTTCTTTGTTCTCTTACGACTCCTCTCTCTCATCTTCCTTCTCTCTTCTCTTCTCTTTCTCTTTCTCACCCTCTCTCTATCTCCTCTCTCTTGTCTCCACTTTTTGTCTCTTCTCTCTTGTCTCCTCTCTCTCTCCTCTCCTTTCTTCTCTCTCCTCACTCTTATCTCTATACTCTTCCTCTCTCTCCTTTCTCTTCTATGCTCTTTCTCTCTTCTCTCTCATCTCTCATCTCTTCTATCTCCTCTATCATCTCTTCTCTCTTCTCTCCCTTCCCACTCTCTCCTCTCCCTTCCTGCTCTCTCCTCTCCCTTCTCTCTCCTCTCTCTTTCGTCTCTCTCTTCTCCCTTTCCTCTCTCTCCTCTCCCTTCCCACTCTCTCATACCTTCTCTCTCTTCTCTCTTCTCCCTTCTCTCTCTACTCTTTCTCTCTCCTTTCTTTTCTATATTCTATTTTTCTCTCTTTCCTCTTCTCTTTACCCTCTCTCTCTCTCTCTCTCTCTCTCTCTCTCTCTCTCTCTCTCTCTCTCTCTCTCTCTCTCATTTTTTTACTAAAATCACACAAAAAATCTACCAAGCCTACCTATATTTTGACAACAAGCAAGAAGCAAGCTAGAAGCATGAATTTCAAGGGGAAAGGAAGAGATAAGTTTCTATGCTTACCTCATTGAAATGGCATTGAAGAATGAGCTACGAAGGGCAAGTTTTGTGTTTTTGTAATTTTATCAATATTAGTATCTATATTGAAAAGTTTTTAAAGCATGATGAAGAAATCTCTAAAGTTCTTTTTGCTACATTGGAAAAATCATTCACTTTTAAAAAATTGCATGCACATAAACATCAGAGTGTTCTATGATTATCTTGATGTATATTCTGATGATAGTGTATTTTTTTCCTCACGCATCGAAATTGGATGCCACATCGGTATCCCTTTATCCTTTTAGTGCTTATGCTACCTTATTCTTAAATTCATCAATCTTTGTTTTGTCTTTATATATCAATTCATTTTGAAGTTGGTTGTAGAGGGCCTCCTTGATATTTCCTACATGACTAGGGATGACTATATAGGTGACATCCTTTTAGTTAGGAATGGCTTATGATGAGGTTCATTATGAATGTCAAACACATCATGTGCTACAATTTTGTAGTCAAAGTCACACTTATATCATATGTACAACCACCTATAGCAATGATCTAATATTCTCACATGGATAAGAATAAAAGTAATTTGTCTTGTGATTGTAAGGTAGATTGTGCAATCAACCAATTGTCTACATGTATTAGTATCAAAGAGATTTTAACCAAAAATTTTATCAAATTCAAGTTGGGTTCCATGGAAGTATGTGCTAGTTTGTATGATTCTATGTTGAGCCCCCAGGGAATTCACTATTTCTATACCCTCTAGATCACGTGCATTCTAGGCCTATTTATAAATATTCTCATCTATGAATTTTTCCTTAATAAAACATAACCCTTTTCTATTCAATTTATAAGTGGCCCCTTTATATGGGACCCTTCTATATGTAAAAAATGTGTAAAAATGGTATTTTAAAAATCCCTTATGTTGAACCCACGTGATACATACATACATTTATGACTGAGCTCCTCGGGGTTTAGCCTACTTAAGATACCATGGAGGACATACTTTTGCTAATAATTGAATACTCTATTTCAATCTGTCATAGTTTGTGATTCTATGTTGAGCCTAGTTAAGATAGAGAAAATACTTTTACTAATAATTGAATACTCTATTTCAATCTATAATAGTTTGATTTTATGTTGAGCCTAGTTAAGATACCATGGAGGACATACTTTTTCTAATAATTGAATACTCTTTTTCAATCTATCATAGTTTGATATCTAAAGACTAGTCAAATTATTCAAGATTGTACATGATGTTAAAAATAGTTTCCATTCTTTTGATTAGTCTCAACTTGCTTTCATCCACATAACGACTAATGGTTGTGATATTCTTATCTTCATGTTTAATATGGACAGATTGATTGTACATTAGTTTTTGGCTACTTATGGGCTACTTATCAATGGCATTTGGAATGGTTATAGGTTAGTTCATAAAGGGGTTTTTAATGTTAGAATTTGTAGACTTATCATCTTGCTATGTAACCTTCATTTGCATGGTAACCTATGAGGGTTTCAAAGTGTGGCTTTTGAGAGCCTAAGTCAAACTCCTTTCCATGAGATAAACTATTGTATCAATAGCTCCATTAAGGCTTCATCCATTAGGTTTTGGAAGATCAACTTCATTCACTAGTATTGCTTTTGTATGTTCAATGAATAATATATTCTCTCTCTGCTACAAGTATATATTGCTTTCGAGGGTAGGAGCATGCACTTTATTGTCATTACTGAATATAAAATTTCTCAAATGCTTTGGTCATCGTTCATTATCCCCTTTTTTTTAAATTTTTAATCTTAATGAAAGTGTCGCCTTTTCTCTATAGCAATGCATTGGGTTGTTAAGAATAAAAAGGATCCTTTTTTTGCCACCACAAAGATGTTACTCCATTCCTTTTTAGTCATAGTCAAGCCAATAATAAAATCAATGGTCCATTTTCCTTTAGGAATGGGCAATGGTTACAACAAACCATATGGCTTATGAGTAGTACAATTCTTATTGTATTGGCATGGAATGCACTTCATGAGATAATCCTCTAAATCTCTCTACAATTTCTTCCAGTGAAAGCTTTTTTTGATTTTATCATAGGTCTCAAACACACCAAAATGTCCAACTATAGGTGAAGAATGCATCTCCTCTATAGATTTTATCTTGAATGGAGAAGTAGAGGAAATAGTAGTCCTGCTATTAAGCCAAATGAGGCCATTCTTAAGCTAAAAATGTGAGTTTTCCTCCGTTAAGCCTTGCTATAATTTGTGAAATATATGACTAAGCTCTTCATCCAAAAGATAGGCTTCCTATAGCTCTTCAACCCAATCACTATGTACTTGCTTGAGTGTGTGTGATGTCAAAATCATAATTCTACTAGGGTAGCCACCCATCTACATTGCTTGGGAGTGAGATTTCACTGGGTGAGGAATTGCTTTAGGATCCTATGATCACTTTTGGCCCTAAACTAGCTGCCATATAGATAATGGTGCCATTTCTTAATTGCATGGATTATAGCCAATATCTCTTGGGCATACAATTCACATAGATCTCTTTATCGTTTAGCTTTCGACTCTTAAAGGCAATGACACCCTACTCCTATAATAATACAACCCCTATGCATTTGCTACTAGCGTCACACTATAATATCCTAGCTCTTGGCCCTCCTTGTGTGTGAAGGGGACTTAAGGGGGGATTGATAAAGATTATAGACCTTAGGAGAAAGGAAAAGGAAGAAATGAATTGCCATTGGACTTATTAACACATCACCTTTTCACCAACTCGGCACAATCAATCATAATGCCAGTGATCACAACAATCAATCCGTGTGAACAAACCTCATTATTATCACTCCACATTGTTTCAATCTGAGACCACCCAAATAGCATTAGGATCATCAACACACGAGTAATGAAGAAGAAGTCACCATTCGATAATAATAATAGCCTTAGATAAGGCTATAAAGCCTTAGCCAAAGGCTTAAGCGTAGTTAGTGTCTTTTCATTCTTTCAATATGTTAGTTGCTGATCTCTCTCTCTCTCTCTCTCTCTCTCTCTCTCTCTCTCTCTCTCTCTCAATGAGTGAGTGAGTGATAGGAACAGAAGAAGAAAGAGAAGGTAGGAGAAAAGAGGAGGAGTGAGAGAAAGAGAAGAAGAAGAGAAGAACAAGGAGCTCTAGAGTAGGGAGCATGCGGGTTACAAATGCAATTGTGAGCGTAGACAACAAACCATCACATATGAAACACAAACCCAAGTTCCTTTGCAAGTTAATGTTTGTTTAATACAAGGATAAGGAACATAAATAAAATATCTTTCAATATTCAATGGAAAATCTATAGCTTAACAAATAGGAAAAAATAATAACTTGCACAACGCAAGGGGGAGGGTCCCAAAATTAAGAGTCCCCCTCCCTCGCATTGTTCAGTCACCCCCTTAGCCTAGTGGGAGCCGCACAATGCAAGGGGAGGTCCCAAAATTAGGAGGTCCCCTCCCTCGTGTTGTTCAATTCTGTCCCACTTCCCAATGGGAGCCACACAATACAAGGGGAGGAGGGAACTTTCTAATTTTGGAAACCCCCTACCCCCGCCTTCCCCCCCCCCCCCCCCCGTGTTGTGCAAGTCCTTGCCAAGTGTGGGAGGGGGCAGGAACCCACAGCACAAGAAGGGGACCTCAAGATTTTGGGATCCCCCCTCCTCACATTGTGCGAGATCTGAAGGGTTCCCTTGGACCCAAACAATGCGAGGGGAGGGAGAGTTCTAAAATGTAGAAATGCCCCCTCATGTTGTGCACAACTTCACTAATGGGAGAGACTCACTATAGATTAGCACTAAGAACATATGAGATGATGTTGCTATGGAGGTTCGAGAGACGTGCAATGTGTGAAATGAAATTTTGACTTTCAAATTTGAACTATATAAGACAATTGCATGTGCTGATGTCAATTGGTGCCACATTAGCAAGAAATGTTTGCTCACGCATGTGAGGATTAATGGTGCATGTACATGCCATGTGTCCACCATACAAGTCTCTAAACATGTGTGGAAATGATTCCATACGTATCCACCATGTTTGCGATACCCAAGGCTATAAAGGCTCAAGCAAGGGGCACATCTTGCCTTCAATTTTTTCTCTCTTTTACTCTCTCCTCATTCTCTCTCTCTCTCTCTCTCTCTCTTTCTCTCTCCTCACATTGTACACCCACCCTCTTCTCTTCCTCTTGCTATTCAAGACCTACCCTCTTCTCTCCCTCTTACTATTGAAGGCCTGCCGTCATCTTTCTCTCTTTAGTCAAGGTCCTTTGTGTGTTCTCTTTTGGACTATTATTATTATTTTTCATCCTTTATTTGTTTTCTTTTGGGCTATTCATTGCCCCCCTCATGAGGGACCCAGATAACGTGGGGGAGGAGGAGGGAAGAACTTGCACAATGCGATTTGGTGGACATAGAGTTTGGCTGCCAAGATTTCTAGGTAATATGCACTAAGTCGTGCAGCTTGTTGGAGACAATCACGCTCCATCTATGATATTGTGAGTTGTTGTGTCAAGGTCTAAATTTTTTCACCTTGATGGTCCATAGCATCTTAGAGTGTGTGTATGTGCAACATGTGCTTGGACGCTAGGGCCTTGGACTATGTTAGTCTTCCCTTTAGATACTCCACTTTGGTGTGGAATTTGATGTCAACTGCTATCACTTCTGCCTCTTACTGTTGACTAGTCCCTAACAGGGTGTGCTTCTTCTTGAGTGGGGTCGAAGTAGTAGTCACTTGACCTCAGGTGCGAGGGTTGGGATCGAGTAACCTCCCTACATGGTCTATCCAAGTTCGCTACTTGTAGGATGTGTTTCATGAGGTACTTGGACTCAACATCTACATTACCCCCACTAGGAGTTATCAATGGTTGATCTATAAGACTTCAAGATGTTCTAGGGCCTCATCTTGCTATTGCTGAAGAGCCTTGTAGTGCTCCATGAGCATTATCCATTCGAATCTTGAGAGGATGTGCTTGTCAAGAAGTCAAACAAGTCTTGGTTGGGTTTTGCAAAGGTGGATTCATCATCATTGAGGGGAATGACATCCTCTTTAAGGATAGTATTTCCCTTTGTTAGTTGCATCAAGCATATCAATGATACCAGGCGGTGCAAAGGGTGGGTGCAGGGTAGACCCCCTTTCACCAAGAATTTGCACACTAGGGATGAGGAGGGGTTTGAGGCTACCCCTGCCTTCAGCTACAACAACTGGTTGGAAACCAAGGTTAGAGAAGGGGTTGCTAGCATTTTTCCAAGATCGGTAGGCATGTCATGGAAAACATGAGTGGTAGTGGAGGGTGTAGCCTTTTGATGGAGTGCAACAATGGAGCTAGTGGCAAAAGGAGAGCTTGCAAGTGTAGATGAAAATGGTGCAAGGACATTGATGTTGAGATGACAAGCTCAACACATGCGGACATTGATGATGGACCGCCTAGTTAGATGGGTCTACACGTCTACACTTAGCACATCGGTAGTCATTATAACTCTCACATGGCCACTAACTCATTACTTATTATATTTAGGTTGTTACACCTATTTACAGCTGGCATAGTTATAGCACCAGTCGACTAGTGTAGTCGGTTATGCATTGTTTGACTTAGTAGGCCACTTTCCTTTATATTGTATCTTATCTATACTTTGTGTATATTGTAAAGTGTGTGGAAGAAGAAGAAGAAACCTGCAAGAAAACGTTTTGGTCTCCATCTCTCTTCTTGTCTCTTGAATGAGCTTCTCCTTGTGCATTTTGTGTGTGTTCGGTGCAGCATCTTGAGCAAGTCTCCCTACCACGCGATTCTTGACATGGTATCAGAGCCATGCCACTGAGAGAGACTGATTTCGAAGGCTGAAGCGAAGGAGAAGAAGCAAGGTTCAAGAAAGCAAGCCACGGGTAAGAAGCTCTCCCATTCTTCCACTCTCTCTCTTGGATAGTGCCTGTGGAGGCACCGGAAGTAGGGCATAGCAAAAATCTCAGATTGCAGTGAGATTTGGTGTGCGCGAAGAGCGTTGTGTATTCTGCAGATGAGCTCTTTAGGGGTTTCCCGCTGCTATTTTGTCCATCCGAGGTCATTTCAAGCCCTGTTTTAGAGCCGCAAGGTTGCGGACAACAGTTTCAGGGTACAGTGTGACTTCGACTGTATTGACCAAAAGTGGGTGCACAGGTTACAGATTTCAGATCTGTAAGTTCAAAGGTATTTATCAGCGAGTAAACACAAGGCTTATCTGCAAACTAGTTGCAGATTGCATGTATTGTTGAGTAGATAGTGAAAAAGGATGTCTGGTGTATTGCTATGCACTACAGGTCGAGGGTTGCAGAAGATTTGCCTACTATTGGTATTAATTTTGTGATAATGGCAGAGAATAGTGGAAGCCCCATCATTGAGAAGCTTGACAAGAACAACTACCCTTCATGGAAGTTCCGTGTCACGAACTTCCTTATTGGAAAAGGCCTCTACAAGTTTGTTTCAGGTGAAGAAAAGGAGCCGCAGGTGAGTGATCCTCCAACTGCAGAAGAGACAAAGGCACGGAAGGAATGGAATGCAAAAGACAAGAAGGTCATGTATTGGCTGTCTGCAGTAATTGACAATAATATGCTGGGACATATTAGAAATGCAGAGAATTCATATGCAGCTTGGACCATACTTGAAAGTATGTTTTCCGTAAATACAAAGGCACGAAAGATTCAACTCAAGAAAGAGTTGAATACATTGAGGAAAGGGAAGATGTCTATCAATGAGTATGCACTGAGGTAAGGAGCATTGCAGATGCATTGGCAACGATTGATGTAATGCCTGATGATGATGATTTAGTGTCATCTACCTTGGGTGGACTTAACGATGAAAAGGCTTGGAAGTATTTTGTAACTTCCTATATGTTAGGAAGCCATTTCCAAATTTTGATGAGTTGGTCTCCCTTATGATCACTGAAGAGATCAAGATGCAGAGTGAGACATCTGAAAAAAGTGGTGAACAGGTCCAAGCTTTCTACTCTAGTTCAGGAAGGGAACGTGGCAGGTTCTCTTCAAGAGGCCCTCGTACAAGACGTGGTAGTGACAACCAGCAAAATAGATTGAATCAGCAATTTGGCGATATGCAACTTTCAGGAGGTCTGGTAACTTTAGAGGCAAGGGGAGCTTTAGAGGAAGAGGTGGATGGCAGAACAGAGGTTCTAACAACTCTGGTATTGTGTGCCACTACTGTGGCAAAACAGGTCATATCGCAGCCCAATGTTATGCTAAGAAAGATGATATCCATAGTGGTAAGTTGCAGCAAGGAAACTGTGCATCGTCTTTACGACAGAATGAAGATAAAAATGAACGTCTGTTTGTTATGCAGCATATGCTGAATGCTGTTACAGGAAAGGGAACACATGATGATGTTTGGTATGTTGATTCAGGTGCATCCAATCATATGACTAGCCATGCAGAATGGTTTGGAGAGATGCAGGATTTGCAAAATGCAGGTTATGTGCAGACGGGTGATGATTCATGCCACCTAATTTCACACATTGGAAAAGTTCCCTTGTCCTTGCATGATGGTAAGACAAAGAGTCTTTCAGATGTATTACATGTGCCATCTATTACAAAGAACTTGGTGTCAGTCGGTCAAATAGTAGAGCAAGGGCTGCAAGTCAGATTTAATGCAAAGGGTTGCTTTGTAGAAGACTTCAATGACAAGTGTAGGTTGGTAGCAAAGGGAAGTAGAGTTGGACGTATGTTTACTCTGGATGCTGGAATTCCTACTATGAATGCTGCTATGTATGCTAAAGGAAAAGATGTTGTTGCAGATATTGAAATTTGGCACAAACGCATTGGACATGCAAATGTACAAAGGCTGAAATTAATGCAGTCCAAAGGGTTGGTTATAGGTTTGCCTACATTTAGAGTTGCAGAATTTCATAAGGTATGTGAAGCATGTCAGTTTGGTAAGCAGGCAAGACAACCCTTTTCACATGACAGAGATGTAATCAGAAATATCCTTGATGTTATGCATACAGACATTTGGGGGCTTGCACAAAATGTATCTCTTGGAGGCAGTTCATACTTTGTCACATTCATTGATAATTGTTCTAGAAAGCTGTGTGTATATTTTATGAAGAAAAAGAGTGAAGCGTTTGAGTATTTTAGAACTTTCAAGGCTGTAGTTGAAAGAGAAACAGGCTTGAAAGTAAAGTGCTTGAGGTCAGATGAAGGGGGAAAGTACCTCTCGAATGAGTTCAATGATTTTCTGAGGTCTCATGGGATAAAGAGATAGTTCACATCCAGGTATACCCCACAGCAAAATGGGGTTACAGAAAGGAAAAACATGCATATTTCAGAAGTTGCACGTGCCTTGATAGCTAAAAAGAATATGCCTAAGAATTTTTGGTCTGAGGCTGTTCATACTGCTATTTATATTATGAACAGAACTCCCACAGCTGCAGTTCATGGTATGACCCCCGAAGAATGTTTTACAGGTAAGAAGCCTGATGTCTCACACTTGAAAGTGTTTGGCTGCATTGCGTATGTTCATGTGCCAGATGAGTTGCGGAAGAAACTAGATCCAAAGGCTAAAAAGTGTGTCTTTATTGGATACTCTTTAGAGCAGAAAGGGTATCGCTGTTATAACCATGTCACATGTAAGTTCAGAGTGAGCAAGGATGTCATCTTTGATGAAATGAGCAGTTGGTATGCATCTAGTGGTGATGCATTGGATGATGATCATGATCATGATACTCATGTGCAGGCTGAAAAGCAAGAATCATGGACTCTTAGTGGACCAGAGACATCATCTGGTAGTCCTTGGTCTGGGAGACTAAGGAGTAGCTCTACATCTTCAGGTGCATCTAGTAGCACTACAGGTAAAGACAAAGGAAAGAATAAAGTATCAGATGGCATTGATGCAGTTCTTGATGGAGAATCCAGTGGCTCAGAGAGCTTGGATGATGAGCTTGGCATTCCTTCAGTGAGGACTCCAGGTGTGCAGAGAGCACGCGTCAATGCAAAGACTCCATTGAGTGATCCAGTGGTACGCAGGTCTAGCAGGGTCAGATACCCTGTTAAAAGATTTGGTTTTGAAGGTTATGCAGGTCACCATTATGCTTATATGGTGAAACTAGTTGAGGATGTTAAGCCCACATGTTTTGAGGAGGCTATTGGTCATACTCATTGGGATGCAGCAATGGATGAGGAGATGGCTGCATTAGAGGCCAATAAGACTTGGAATCTAGTATCATTGATGAAGGGCAAGAAAGCTATTGGATGTAAGTGGGTTTATAAGATTAAGCACAATGCAAATGGTTCTATTAGTAGGTACAAAGCTAGGCTAGTTGCAAAAGGCTATGCCCAGACATATGGCATAGATTATGATGAAACCTTCAGTCCAGTTGCTAGGATGGCAACTGTCAGATGTGTGATTGCTTTGGTAGCAGTCAAAGGTTGGAGGTTGTAGCAAATGGATGTGAAGAATGCCTTCTTGCATGGTGATTTGCAGGAAGAAGTGTATATGGATCAGCCAGCAAGTTATGAAGATTTAGAGCATCCCACGTATGTGTGCAGGTTGAAGAAGGCACTCTATGGGCTCAAGCAAGCACCTAGAGCATCGTCTGACAAGATCAGAGAGTATCTTGTCAATATTGGCTTTTATGTTTCTGAACTAATCACTCACTTTATGTGAGAAAGGGAGATGCAGGTTTGGTCATCATAGTCATCTATGTAGATGACTTGATTATTACAGGTGATAGTGATAGTGGGATTGTTGAAGTCAAGGGCAATTTGAAGAAGAAGTTTGAGATGAAGGATTTAGGTGAGCTAAGGTACTTCCTTGGCATTGAGGTGATCAGATGTGATGATGGTATATGGATGTCCCAAAGACAGTATGTCTTGGATATGTTGTCCAAGTATGGTATGACTGCATGCAAACCACTTTCAGTCCCATTGGAGCAGAATGTAAAGTTGAGTGCTGATGTTGGGGATGAGATAGAAGACCCTACTATGTTCAGGAGAATAGTGGGGAGTTTGATCTACATGACCATTACAAGGCCAGACTTGAGCTACGCTGTTGGTCTTGTGATTCAGTTTATGCAAGTACCTAGAAAGCCACATTTGGATACAATTAGATGCATATTGAGATATGTGAAGTCCACATTACATTATGGACTTTTCTATGAGGCAGGTACAGATGTACAGGTGTTTGGATACATAAATGTAGATTGGGCTGGTAGTATGTCTGATAGAAGATCTACCAGTGGATACATGTTCTCTCTTGGTAGTGCAGCAGTTGCTTGGAGCAGCAAAAAGCAATCTATAGTTGCTTTGTCGAGTACAGACGCTGAGTATAGAGGTGCTACTGTTGCAGCATGTGAGGTAGCATGGCTACAAAAGTTAATGGCTAATTTGGATGTGCAGGTGGAAGGTCTAGTTGTCATTTATTGTGACAACATGAGTAGTATACAGTTGGCTAGGAATCCTGTGTTCCATGCCAGAACAAAACATATTGAGGTACACTACCACTTTGTGAGAGAGAAGGTACTAGTAGGTGAGATTGACTTGGTGTATGTCAGCACACAGGATCAGATAGCTGACATCTTCATGAAGGCATTGGGTACAGAGAAGCTTCAAAAGTTTCGAAGCTTACTTGGAGTTGCAGAGATGCAGTTGAGCTTGAGGGGGAGTGTTGAGATGACAAGCTCAACACATGCGGACATTGATGATGGACCACCTGGTTAGATGGGTCCACACATCTACACTTAGCACGTCGGTGGTCATTATGACTCTCACATGGCCATTGACTCATTACTTATTATATTCAAGTTGTTACACCTATTTACAGCTGGCATAGGTATAGCGCCAGTCGACTACTGTAGTCGATTATGCATTGTTTGACTTAGTAGGCCACTTTTCTTTATGTTGTATCTTATCTATACTTTGTGTACATTGTAAAGTGTGTGGAAGAAGAAGAAGAAACCTGCAAGAAAACGTTTTGGTCTCCATCTCTCTTCTTGTCTCTTGAGTGAGCTTCTCCTTGTGCATTTTGTGTGTGTTCGGCGCAGCATCTTGAGCAAGTCTCCCTACCACGCGATTCTTAACAATTAAGGTTAGTAATGGATGGGGTAGGAATTGGGAGGGAGAGGTGGGTCAATTGGGTTTGCACATCAACATCCACATCATCATTGAGTCATGGTAGAGGAGGAAGTCGAGAGCACAAATCCAAGAGGGCAACCTAGAATCTATAGAGTGCTTCATCCCAAGTATCCCAAAGGTTAGATTGGAAGCTAACCTACAAGCTCTGCAATGTATCTAGATCGAAAAAGTCATCATTCTCAATGGCAACAACAAGTTGTCCATGTAGAAAGGTAGACTCGATTGTGGCTCACTGAAATTGGTCATGGAGGGACTCCACCAAATCCAATCAAGATTTTTGGTAGGCATCGAGGCATTGCTCTTGCTCGTGAAGCTACTTCTACTACTGCTAAACCTAGAGCCTGAAGGCCTTGTTGTCTTGGTGCACTTACTCTACTTCATCCTGGAGGGACTAAACCTATTTCTATAGATGATGGGGGCATTGGGGGCTTTTCACCACATACTTGAGGAAACCTAGGGCAAAAAGAACTCCACTAAAATTATGGGTTCCTACATAGAGTTGAGGGCAGCAAGCTAGGGTTGTAGGGATAACGATCACATGGTAGTTGTTGTTGTAGTGCCAATTTGCATTGGGTTGACTAGCTATCTACACCTTCTCTTCTATGTGGCACTTCTAAGCTTGGGCAATCTGTTTCAACAAAGAAATGCTAGACTTCAAGTCCATCTTGCTATGGTCAAAACTAAAGGGGCTTGCATATGATATAGTGTGGGTAGGGTCCTCTAAGCTTTGGGGACATGGACTTGGCTTCTATGGTAAGGGGCTTGGTCTAGTCTACAGAAGTGTCGACCACATGTTGTTGTGTTGCGTTGGGAAATTCATCTATGAAAATCTTGGTGGAAGTTTGTGGAGATGAAGGGGAGGGATGTGGGGCATTGATGAGGCAAAGGGAGAGCAAGCATAAGACATCGCCATGGGGGGTGGAAACAAGAGGGTGAAGTGCTAGCCACACATCACTCACAAGGACCTAGTGTCATTCTTGCATTGGGTGACATATTTGCATTCAGTATGGAGGTGTCCAGAAAGATGCTAGCCTAGGAGTGTTGAGATATCAAGCTCCACTCGTGATATGCCAGGGTGACCGTTGTGCATTTATGTCACCGACTTGTTAGCTGCTACAGATGTAGTTGGTACACCGATCATGAATAATAGCTAGATGACAGCTATCCTTATCTACTCTAGTTCGTGGCTCAGTTAGTATGCCACCTTAGTTAGTTGAGTTTGGTTTGAGACTCATATATAGGGTTCTTCTATTTCTCTGTACATGTGTTATTTTTGGCTTACACAACTAAGAAGAGGAAAACTGTTTTCAGCCTCCACCTTTGAGTGTATTCCCCCATTGTGTAAGTGAGAAAGCTACAAGTGAGACTCCTTCCTTCTCTCCCATAATCTTGACATGGTATCAGAGCTTGGTTCGTGGTAAGGAGCTCAAGAAAGAAAACCAACTTCACGGTGTTCTAGTAAGAGGACCAATGTTGCTTTCATTTTTCGAGTTTGGGAGCAAGTCTCTGTAGGTAGCACAGCCGGAAAGTGCAAGAGTGCATTGTCTCAGATTGAGATGCCCTTTGCGGTGTAGCAAGAGGGCAGTATAAGCTGCGGGCAAGGGCTTTAGCCCTTGGTTGCCCTGTTTTTTTGATTCGAGGCCATTTCGGGGCCTGTTTTGGAGGTGGAAGTTTTCCGCACACACTCAAGAAAAGGCCCTTTTTTTGTTGTGCGACCACTGTTCTACAGGTCGGTGAAAAGTTGCCGTAGAAATTTCGGGGCATGCCTGTGCATAGAGACATTGGGAGTAACAGAATCATCCTTGTTGCCTGTTGATGCAAAATCGTCACTAGGAAGTGACTGTGTGGTCAAATACCACTTTCTTCAGTTTTGCAAATTTGCCCTTGTGAGGCTGAAGCTATGTTTTTTGAGTGACAGAATTTTTTGCAGTGTTCTATAATGGCGTCTGATTCTCTTTCACAGATTGTCACTGAAAAGCTTGACAAGAACAACTTCCAAGCATGGAAGTTTAGAATGACGAATTTCCTTATGGGAAAAGGATATTGGGAATTCGTTGCAGGAAATGAAGAAGAACCGGTTTTTCTTGATGTTCCCAATTAACAGCAAATGCAGGCATTTCAAGGATGGCATGAGAGAGCCAGAAAAGTTATGTACCGGTTGTCTATCAGTATTTCAGACTCTATGATTGTGCATATTCAATATGCAAGTACGCCAAAGGAGGCATGGGATACTTTGTCAAAAATGTATAGCACAAATATGCAAGCCAAGAAAATGCAGCTCAAGCAAGAGTTGCACAATGTGCAAAGAGAAAGTATGAGCATCAATGACTACCACATGAAGGTGAAGAAGATTGCAGATGCACTTGCTTCCATTGGGTCGCCAGTGGAAGATGATGATTTAGTTTCTGTGACCTTGAATGGTCTAGGAAAGGATTATGCACAGTTTTGAACATCCATTTCCATCTGTGAAAGATTTCCTGATTTTGAGGAGTTGATTGCTCTTCTAATTTCTGAGGAGCAGAGAAATGGTGGTGCATCTTCTTCAGGAGGAACTTCAAAAGAAGTTGTCTTCTACTCAAATGCTGGAAGAGGTAGAGGCAGAGGTAGAGGAGGCCGATCTGGAGGCCGTGGTAGAAATCAAAATATGCAGCAAACTCAAGAAAACCAGTTCTATGGAGGAGGACGTGGTAACTCTAGAGGTAGGGGGAGCCAAAGAGGTTGTGGTGGATGGCAAAGAGGCCAAAATGCAAACAACAATGTTGAATGCTACTACTGTGGTAAAATGGGTCATATGGCTAAAGACTGCTTTAAAAAGAAGAATGACATCATGAATGGAAAATTGCAACAAGAAAGCAATGATGTGTGGTATGTTGACTCAGGTGCATCAAACCACATGACAGGTTGCAAGGAAAATGAAAAAACCAAGATTTGTGGAGACTGGTGATGATATTGCACATCCTATTGTGCAAATTGGAAAATTTCCTTTGTCTATGCAGGATGGGAAAAAGAAATACGTGTCGGATGTATTTCATGTCCCGAATATCACTAAGAACCTAGTTTCTCTTGGTCAAATAGTTGAGCAGGGCTTGCAGGTCAGATTTAATCCTCATGGATGCTTTGTTGCGGATATGAAAAATAAAGGTCGCTTGATAGCAAAAGGAAAGAATAAGGGCAAAATGTTTACATTGGATACAGACATGCTTGAATTGAGTGCAGCAATGTTTGAAAATGGGACCGTTGTAGTTGCAGATATTGATATTTGGCATAAACGCATTGGTCATGTTAATGTACAGCGACTTAAATCAATGCAAGCCCAAAATATTGTTGCAGGATTGCCTAAATTCAAGGTTGCAGAAATGCATAACGTATGTGAAGCCTGTCAATTTGGAAAACAGGCAAGGAAACCATTTCCTAGACATGTTCAAGAGAGTAAGAAGCCATTGGAATTAATCCACTCTGATGTGTGGACTACTAAAGCTGCATTTATTGGAGGCTATCATTATTTTTTCACTTTTACTTATGACTATAGCAGAAAAGTTTGGGTGTATTTTATGAAAAAGAAAAGTGAAGTTTTTGGGCATTTCAAAACTCTTAAAGCTATGGTTAAAAAAGAAACAGGCCAACAAATAAAATGCCTAAGGTCAGATGGAGGGGGAGAGTACCTCTGAAATGAGTTTGCAAGGTTTTGGCAGGAGCATGGCATAAAGAAGCAACATTCATGCAGTCATAACCCACAGCAAAATGGAATTTCAAAAAGAAAAAACAGGCATATTGGAGAGGTATCTCGTGCCATGCTCAATGAAAAAGACTTGCCAGATTTTTACTGGGCTGAAGTAGTTGCTACAGCAGTCTACATAATAAACAGGACTCCCACTACAGCAATACATGGCATGACTCCAGAGGAGAGGTATACTGGTAGGAAACGAGATATTTCTCATTTGAAAATTTTTGGTTGCATTTCCTATGTTCATGTGCTAGATGAGTTGAGATCCAAGTTGGATCCAAAAGCTGAGAAGTGCATCTTTATTGGTTACTCTCAGCAGTAGAAAGGGTATAGATGCTATAATCCTTCTACTCGTAAGTTTACAGTGAGCATAGATGTTGTTTTTGATGAGATGAGTAGCTGGTATAAATCAGTAAATGTGATTGATAATGTAGATGCAAAAATGGTAATGCTGCACAAAATTCACAGCAGTAGTCACAAGATATTAGTGGACCTGGAGTGTCCTCTAGTAGTGGTTCACATTCTTCACCATGGACAGGTAGATTGAGATCAGGAGAATCTCCTCAAAGCAATGCAGAAAGTGGTATGTAGGTATCACAAAAAGGAAAAGAGAAGGTAGATCAGCCCATGTTTAATGTGAGTGCAGGTCACTCTTATGTGGATGGTGAATCCAGTGGCTCATAACAGAGCATTGATGATGAGTTGGGTATTCCTTCTGTTGTTACACCTGGAGTAAGGAAGACCATGGATGTTTTGAGAACATCTCGAAGTTAGCCTACTTTGCGCAGGTCTATCAGAGCTAGGTATCCTGTGGATAGGCTGAAATATGATGGATTTACAGCCATTCACTATGCCTATATAGTCAAAGTGATAAAGGAACCAGAACCCACTTCTTTTGAGCAAGCCATGGGAAAAGAAAAATGGGAGAAAGCCATGGATGAAGAAATGGGATCCTTGGAACCAAATGCTACATGGGAATTGGTACCTTTGCCTAAAGATAAAAATACAATTGGTTGTAAGTGGGTTTATAAGGTGAAGCACAATGCAGATGGTTCTGTGAACAGATACAAGGCAAGATTAGTAGTCAAGGGGTATGCACAAACATATGGCATTGATTATGAAGAAACATTCAGTCCCGTTGCAAGGATGGCAACCGTAAGAGCAGTCATTGCTATGGCTGCATCAAAGGGATGGTCTTTACATCAGATGGATGTAAATAATGCCTTCTTGCATGGTGATTTGCAAGAAGAGGTCTATATGGAGCAGCCACCAGGTTATGTGCATGCTGTTCATCTTGAGTTTGTTTGTAGGTTGAAGAAAGCCTTGTATGGCTTGAAGCAAGCACCTAGAGCATGGTCTGACAAGATAGGACAATATCTTGTCACTATTGGCTTTCAGATTTCCAAGGCAGATTTCTCACTTTATGTGAGAAAAACAGAGAAAGGTATTATGCTGCTTGTCATTTATGTTGATGATTTGATTATCACAGGTGATAGTGATGAAGATATCCTTCATGTGAAAATGCTATTGAAGCAGAAGTTTGAGATGAAGGATTTGGGAGAGCTGCGTTATTTCTTGGGCATTGAGGTGATTAGATCACCAAGTGGGATACGGCTCTTGCAGAGGCAGTATGGATTGGACATGCTATCCAAATATGGGATGATAGGCCATAAGCCTATTTCAGTTCCTTTGGAGCAGAATGTGAAGCTGAGCACAGAAACAGGTGAGCTTCTCGAAGACCCTACTATGTACAGACGGATAGTAGGAAGTTTGATTTATATGACTATTACCAGGCCAGATTTGAGCTATGCTGTTGGATTGGTAAGTCAGTTTATGCAAGCTCCAAGGAAACCGCATTTGGATGTGGCTAGACGCATACTCAGGTATGTGAAGTCCACATTGCAGTATGGACTATTTTATGAGACTGGGGTTCAGATACAGTTGCATGGATACATTGATGCTGATTGGGCTGGTAGTATTTCCGATAGACGATCTACCAGTGGATATGTGTTCTCTTTTGGGAGTGCTGCAGTCACTTGGAGCAGCAAGAAACAGCCTACAGTTGCCTTGTCGAGCACAAAGGCTGAGTACAGGGGTGCAGCAATGGCTACATGTGAGGTAGCTTGGTTGCATAAGCTACTTTATGATATGCATGAGCCTACAGATGGGCTAGTTATCATTTATTGTGACAACATGACCAGTATACACTTGGCAAATAACCCAGTCTATCATGCTAGAACAAAGAACATTGAAGTGCATTATCACTATGTGCGGGAGAGGGTTTTACTAGGTCTTATTGATCTAGTTAATGTCGGCACAGAGGATCAGGTAGCTGACATATTCACGAAGGCATTGTGCGCAGAGAAGCTGCGCAAGTTCAGAGACCTGCTTGGTGTGTAGGAATTGGGATTGAGCTCGAGGGGGAGTGTTGAGATATCGAGCTCCACTCATGATATGCCAGGGTGACCGTTGTGCATTTATGTCACCGACTTGTTAGCTACAGATGCGATTGGTACACCGCTCATGAATAATAGCTAGATGACAGCTATCCTTATCTACTCTAGTTCGTGGCTCAGTTAGTATGCCACCTTAGTTAGTTGAGTTTGGTTTGAGACCCATATATAGGGTTCTTCTATTTCTTTGTAGGTGTGTTCTTTTTTGCTTACACAACTAAGAAGAGGAAAACAGTTTTCAGTCTCCACCTTTGTGTGTATTCCCCCATTGTGTAAGTGAGAAAGCTACAAGTGAGACTCCTTCCTTGTCTCCCATAATCTTGACAAGGAGATGGCAGTGTTATTGGGGAGAAAGAAGAGGGAGACTCCCTTCTAAGATACATTGAAGGCTTTGGCATACAAATAAAGGAGCCTCAAGAAAAAACTAAAGTACCTTGAGCTTTTCTTTGTGATCATCTACAATGGAGCCAAGGTTTGGAAATAATTTTTGTAGACATATGCAACAAGGGTGTCCATCTCCTTGTTGGGGAGCACCATGAAGGCATAAGGGGCATTGTCCATGGGGAGGTGAAGCTTCTCCTATAAGCACTAAGGAGTAAGCTTGTAGTCGTGGTTTGGTAGCCAAGGCACACATGAGGGCCATTATGTAGCTAAAGTAGGATAGTGTTTTCCTCACAATGGTGGATAGGGATTAAATCCCATGAAGGGCAAGGAGGGTGCTCAAGCACAAACTATTTACCCAAGGAAGAATTGGCTCCTTATCCTTAGAGGTGAAATGGCGGACCCTTTTGAGATGAAGGATGGAGGATAACGATGCTATGGGGATTAATAGAAGGGTGCTAAGATAAGGGAAGGACAAGTGGAAGAAGATGTTGAAGATACAAAGAGTTGAAAATAGAAGGCACAATGAATGACAAGTCAAACATAATTTTGCTTTTTATGAGGGGGCAAATGCATGGCTAGTGAGATGTTTAAATGTTGCCAATGCATGTTTGCCACATCAACAAGTGGTGCCATAAGGTATAATGAGTAGGACACCATTTTCAATTTACATACCACCACTTGTAATAAATGACATGGAATAGTATGACAAAGGTTGATTAAGAGAGGCCATGTCACCAAAACAATGGCAATCTAGATCTCTTTTCAATTAGGTGGGAAGGGGCACATTAGTCCATCCACATGGTAGTGCCATAGGCATAATCCATTTATGGGTTGAGAAGAAGATCACCCTATAAATCAGTGAGGTAAAAAGAGTTAGTGGGTGTGGTGTGAAATATCCAAAAAGGGCCAGTCCATCGTAGTTTTAGTTTGCTAGGAAGCTTGCCCATGTGAGCGTAGAAGACTAGGATGGCCTATCCGCACTGCTCAAAGAGCCATTTCTTAGATAAACAATATGCTTAATGTTTCTATTTGGACTAAAGAGGTAGAGACTCCAAATGTGGTCTTATCGAGCCGAGCTAGGTCTTTGATGTGGAGTGGTAGGGGTTCTTGAGGCAATAGGAAATCTTCAATGGAAATTTGAAGGCTTGAGATGAAAAATTCTAGAGATGTAATGCCCTCTATATCAAAGTCAATCTTGAATGGGGTGAGTCTTATAGCTACTTTGAATGAGGTGTAGTAAGCCCAAAGGGCTACTAGGAGCTTCGTATCCCAATCTTTGCAATTATGATCGACCAACTGCTTGGTAAGGAAGGATTTTGCAAAGAGTTTTGTTGGCGGGATTCAACCAATCGATTAGCTTGTGAATAGTATAGAGATAATTTCTTATGAAGTACCAAGAAGGTGGAAGTCATATGCTTAATGAACTTAGTGACAAAGTGACTTTCCCTATTGACTAACTCAATGGGACAACTATAGTGGGTGAAGATGTCTTTGAAGAGGCACTTGGCTACTGTCTGTGTAGAATTGTTGGGTACTGCCCATGCTTCAACCCACTTGGTGCAGTAGCAGTTAGTAGCTATCAAGATATACCTATTGTGGGTGTATGTTGTGGTGGGCTTTTTCTTTTGCCCCACTGCAACCATAGGCCAATGCAAGGTCTGTAAATTTCAAGACAACATATGCCTTGTGGTTGGATTGCCGATATATATATATATGAGCTTATCAAAGTAGTTCACAACAAAAAGGAGTTGTCTTTTCAAAGAAGACTATTGAATCCTCATGTTGTGGGACCAACGAAGGCTTGTGCAAATCAAAGGGATCTATTGAAGGGCACAAGGCTACATGAGGACATTTGCAAATGGGGGTTACTTAGAAAAAGCCCCTATGTTGCAAGCACTTTAATAACTATGTGTGCTAAATGTGGTGCTCTTGCAAAAGTAGCACATCAAGTGTTTGACAAACATACTATTCATGAATCATGATGGATTCTCTTGAACTGCAATGATTGCAAGCAATGCAAAAAAAGGTCACGTGAACGAAACCCTAAAATGCTTTGATAAGATGCGGCTTACATGTGCATTGAAAACATGTGCCAATGTAGGAGCACTCATTAAAGGTGAACAAATTCATGATGAGATTGTCAGATTAAGGTTGTTGGAGAAATATATCATTTATGGCAATGCTTTGGTGAATGTGTATGCCAAGTGTAGCTCATTGGGAAAGGGACAAGGAGTGTTCAATGAGATTGGCCTAATTGTAGGATATGCGCAGCATGGACAAGGCGAGCAAGCATTGAGATGTTTCAATACGACACAACATGAGGGGCACGATCCCACTACAACAATGACCTTTATTTTGTTCAAGCTTCAAAGGGAGAGAGAGATAAAGACATGGAGCTCTAAACAGAGAGTTGTGAACTCCCATTGTTCTCTACTTCTTATTATTCCATAATGCTAGGCTAATGTCCAATCACACATAACTGAAAACACACTAGGTCACTAATTGACCATACCACTAACCATGGTTAAGTTTGATTGACTCAAATTTATTACAACGCACATGGAGAGTGATAGCTAAGACAATAGCTGTCTAGATAAGATCAATCATATCAGTGATACTGATCACTAGCTTGATTCTCAACACTCCCCCTCATGCTAAAGCTAACTCATGTACTCCAAGTAGCTCCGTGAAATGCACAAATGTCTATTTACCAAAGTGATTTGGTAAAGATATCTGCTACATAGTCTTATGTCTTCACATGGAGTAGATCAATCTTTTCAACAAGTACCATCTCCCTGATAAAATGGTAATGAACTTCTATGTGTTTGGATCTAGCATGATAGATGGGGTTGCTAGCCAACATCACACTCATGAGATTGTCACAATGCAATGTGACTTTGTTGTCCAAATGTATACCCAAGTCATGTAGCAACATCACAAGCCAAACTGCTTTGCATGTTGCTAAGGCTGCACCCCTATATTTTGCCTTTGTAGTACTAGATAAAGTAATCGTGGGCTGCTTCTTACTACTCCAGCTGATCATGCTGCTACCCAAACTAAAAGCATAACCCCTCGTTGACCTCCTATCATAGACACAATTAGCCCAATTAGCATCCATATAACCTATCAAGTCGAATGTTTTCCCATGCTCATAAAACAACCCGTAAGCAGCAGTACCCTTCACGTACCGCATAATCCTCATGACTACATCTAAGTGTGGCTTACGAGAGGTTTCTGCATAAGCTAGCTAATCAGCCCCATTGCATAACTCAAGTCAAGATGGGTAATAGTAAGGTAAATCCGGTTGCCCACCATTTGTCTATACATAGTGACATTCTTGATCTTAGTTCCAATATCAACTGCAAGTTTGACATTCTGATCCAATGGTGTTTCCATGGCTTTACACTCCATCATGCCATATTTTAGCAACATATCATGAACACATTGTTTTTGCAACAGCCATATACCTTGAGGTGTAGACACAACCTCAATCACGAGAAATTACTTCAGCTCACCAAGATCCTTGACTTTGAATTCAGCCTATAATATTGCTTTAATTTTAGCAATCCCATGATCATCATCTCTACTGATGATCAAATCATCAACATAAACCACCAGAAAAACATAGCCATGCTCTCTCTTGTTTGTAAACAGGATGTGATCTACATGACCTATCTGAAAACCAAGCTGCTACAAATAAGTTCTAATGTGAGCATTCCATGCCACGGTGCTTGTTTCAATCCATACAAGGCCTTTTTTAGCTTACACACATATGTTGGATAGTCAGGGTGTACATAACCCTCAGGCTGCTTCATATACACCTCTTCAAGCAAGTCACCATTCGAGAATACATTTTTGACATCCATCTGCCACAATTTCCAGCCCTTAGCTAATGCAATCTAGACTGTTCATATATGCATAATGTCTTCTCATAATCTAGACAATTTCTAGCCCAAAGTCTCCTCATAATCTAGACCGTACTGCTTTGCATATCCCTTTTCAACCAGCCGGGATTTATACATTTCCAACGAACCATCTAACTTGCATTTCACTTTATAAACCCATTTGTAGCCAATGGGTACTTTTCCTTTAGGAAACAGACCAAGTTCCATGTCTCATTTTCAGCCAATGTTGTGTATTCCTTATCCATGGCAGCACACCAATTCTCATCTCTAACTACCTCATTGAACTTCATAGGCTCTCTGTAGCCTAACGCTTTAGTCATATATGCATAATGTCTAGCTGAATACCCACTATATGTCAACCTATCAATTGGTTTTATAATTCTTTCAGACCCCCTCAATAGCGATGCACTTTGGTCTTGCCTCTCATGAGGCGGAACATACCTTCTTTGCCTTGCACCAAGCATCATAACTAATGGTATGCCCAATTCACTATCAAGACTATCACTACCAGGTGACTCATATCTAGTTGTAAGTGGGCCAATCACATCATTAAACATCTTTTCTTTGCCTTTATCCAATATCCTCCTCACTGACATATCCATGTCAATGGATGCAGTAGCACGACTGCGGAGTCGTCTTGTTTAAGGACTAACAGTAGATGAACCATCACATGTTAGTCCACACATAGATGTACTAGCTGAAGGATAATTTTCAGCATAAGTAGGGCTGGATACCATACCATGAGGCCAGCTCATCAAAAACTACATCGTTGTGCTAGATCAGGGTTTTCTAACTGGACGGATCATAGCATTTGTAAGCCTATCTCTCCTATGCATAGCCAAGAAAAACACTTTTGATAGCTTTCGGGTCTAACTTCTTCCTCTTTTCATCAGGCACATGTATGTAGTCAATGCAACCAAATACTTTTAGGTGACTAATTTCCAGCTTATGGCCATACAATTTCTCATACAAAGTCAAATCATGAACCCTAACTGTAGGTGTTCAGTTCAGCACATAAATTGCAGTAACCACTGCTTCAATCAGATAAGCATTTGGCAAATTCTTTTCATTAAGCATTGCCCTGGCAACTTCCATAAGCACCTGATTTTTTATCTCTGCCACACTGTTCTATTGAGGTGTATAAGTGAATGTGAGCTACCTTTTTATGCCATATTTAGCAAGGTACTTGTCAAACCATTTGGATACATATTCTCCACCTCCATCAGATCTCAGACATGAGATATAACAACCAAGTTCATTTTCAACATGCTTCTTAAAGTCCTTAAAGACATCAAGCACCTCATCCTTGTGCTTCAAAATGTATAGCCATGTGTATCAGTTAAAATCATCAATGAAGGATACATAATACCTGGCACCACCAAAAGATGCATTATGGGTAGGACCCCATACATCTAAATGTATCAAGTACAAAGGTCGAGAACTATTTCTGACATGTCTCATGAACAAGAATCTCGCTTGTTTTCCAAACTGACAAGTAGAGCATACATGTCCAAGATTAGTGTACTTAAACTTCGGCAAGCCAAGTACAACCTCTTTTTGCTGCATATGTTTTAGCTTTTGTACATTAACATAACCAATATGTTTGTGCTAGATTTCTACATCCTCAACTGCTCCATTATCATGGGCAAACATGACTACCTTCAATTTCGGGATAGATGAACATTCTGCCATCTCTCTTGCCTTTGGCAATTAATTTATAG
Organism: Lygodium microphyllum; assembly: GCF_053477565.2. Taxonomy (NCBI): domain Eukaryota; kingdom Viridiplantae; phylum Streptophyta; class Polypodiopsida; order Schizaeales; family Lygodiaceae; genus Lygodium; species Lygodium microphyllum. The sequence continues at coordinate 50,262,159 of NC_141136.1, forward strand.
CCATTTCCATATGTTTCAATAAAATAATCATCCATGTTGAATCTAACTTGCAGATTTTATTCTGCCATCTGTCCAACCGATAGTAAATTCTTGGTAATAGAAGGTACATATAGTATATCATGTAGGCTCTTCTTTCTGCCATCAGGCATGAGTAATGGAACCACACATGCATGCTAAATATCATGTTGTGTATCATCAGTAACACATATAAATCCATGAGACTTGCTACTAACTCATCAAACCATTTTCCATGAGGAGTCATATGATTGGATGCTCCTGAGTCTATGTACCACTTCTCATATTTTCCTTGCTTATCATGCTCTAAAACACAAGATCCAATAGTAGCCCACTGGCCAGCTATGGTCTTTATTTCTACCATGTATGCTTGAATGCTCCTACCATTCCTAAACATGTTGTTGAACTACTGCTTTAGCTGTATCTTCCTTGCATGTGTGACATTACCATAATTCTTCATGAGTGCATCCCAAACATCCTTCGGGGAATGGCAACTAGTAATTTGCATAGCAATCGCATCATAAATGCACAAAGGAAAAAAATGGAGTAGTTTACTAGCTCTTTCTAACCACTATCACTGAGCTCTCCATTGTTCCTATGCCGATTTGTGTTCAGGAAATCACCTTCAGCCCCCATACACAAATCCCAATAACCTCTACCAATCAAAAAGTTCTGCATCCTAAACTTCCATAGAGCAAAGTTTTTGTTGTCCAGCTTCTCACCGACAATTTGAGTGATGTTATCAGTGCCTTGAGCATGTGCCATAGCTATAAATGTAGCGCTCACTAAATGCGTGACTCCCTACACACCCCTTAGGTGTTTATGACAGTTTCATTTCAACATGTTGTAACAATAAAAAGCAGCAGCAGTAAATAGTGTATTTCAGCTCATTTGTATGTCAAATACATCCCCAGTCATGTGGAAAACCATCTAGATGCAATGGAATTCCAAATAGATAGCATGTCTCTGCATAGTAGACATGTAGGTGTTCATGAAAATCAATGACAGACAACAGTCTATAGCAGTAGTCTATGTATAACCAACAGTGTTTTCTCTACTAAGCAAGAGTGTTCAGACCTCAAAACAACCCCAAAACATCTCATACAGTTGCCATAGGAGTTTATACATGTCCAACTGATCAGAATAGATTGCATGTATTAAGTGAAGATGATAGGTATCCTTCCTTCAAATAATAACTAGTGAATACCCTGGTATAACTAGCAATAAATTATTCCAAACTTTGGGCTTTTAGCACTCACAGTATCCCACAAAGCATCTGTCACTCAAGTGGTATGATCCAAGCATTTGTCAATACCAAATAAGCATCACAAATACTTCAACCCTGTAGGTATATTGTTTCCAAATTCAGGACAGCAACCAGTTCACTATTTCGAGCTTGAAAATAAGCACCAAAATTGAGTATTTAATACTCCAATATCATGCCCATTTATGCATAAGTGTTGCTACAACATTTGCCAAGCATCCAAGATGATTGTCTGCATCATTCTCAAGCATTTCTTGATCAAACAATGCCCTGTTTCAGTGTTGGAAATTCTAGGAGAGATTTCAGCATGCATTCTAGATAGATTTGAGCCATTTAAATCTGAGTGTTAAACTCTTCAAAGCTATGCCAAAATACATAAAAGTAAAGGCATATACATTGCCAAGCTTCAGTTTATATTAGTAGAGGTCAATATAGCTCCCAATGAGCTGCAACCAAGTTTGTATCAGTAGATGTATGATGTCCCTATATAATTAAATGCAGACCTACTCTATTTTTGAGCCAATGTTTGATTCAAACATCCCACAAATGAGTTTAGAACCAAGTTACCAATGCTACGAATTTTTCTTCAATCCGTGGCAAGTTGTTTACCAATAGTACAATGTGTTTAGCTGTCAATGTCTAAGTTGGAGTATGAGAAGATGACCAGCAAACTGGTCAATCTGTGTGTGTCATGTTTTTTACCTTACTGCTATTTTTTTCCTCAATGCTCATGCAGAAAAGCTCATTCAAGAGATAGAGAACCCCTCTAGAAAGCCTCAATAGGTTGTGAATTGATAAACCACAAGAAAGATACCTTCCAACTAATCCAATGGTTGCCAACACATGAACTTTTGCACGTCACAGTGTAGCTCCAAACTTGAGGCTACAACTCTTGCAATGCCAATGCCAATGGGGCTGCCAAACCTTCAGGCTTCATGCTCTGATACCATGTTCAAGGTTGAAAGGGAGAGAGAGACAAAGACATGGAGCTGTAATAGAGAGTCGTGAACTCCCATTGTTCTCCTCTCTACTTCTCATTATTCCATAATGCTTACTAAAGTCTAATCACACATAACTAAAAACACACTAGGTCACTAAGTGACCATACCACTAACCGTGGTTGAGTCTGGCTGAATCAATTATACAACACACATGGAGAGTGACAGCTAAGACAAAAACTTTCTAGATAAGGTCGTTCATGTTAGTGATACTGATCACGAGCTTGATTCTCAACATATTTTTCTTCCTTCTCCTTCTTCTTCTCTTTCTCTCACTCCTCTTTTCTCCTACCTTCTCTTTCTTCTTCTCTTCCTCTCACTTACTCACTCACTCATTTTGTGTGTGTGTGTGTGTGTGTAAGAGAGAGAGTAGCAACTAACATGCTAAAAGAATGAAAATACACTAAGCTTAATCCTTTGGCTAAGGGCTTTATAGCCCAATCTAAGGCTATTATTCTTATTGAATGGCAACTCTTCTTATTCTTTACTCATATGTTGATGATCCTAATGCTATTTTGGGTGGGCTCAAATTGAAACAACGTGGAGTGATGATCATGAGGTTTATTCACACGGATTGATTGTTGTGACTGTTGCTGGCATTATGATCGATTGTGTCGAGTTGGTGAAAAGATGATGTGTTAATTAGTCCAATGGCAATTCATTTCTTCCTTTTTCTTTCTCCTAAGGTCTATAATATTTATCAATCCTCGGCTTAATTCCCCTTCACACACAAGGAGGGCCAAGAGCCAGGATATTATAGTGTGATGCTAGTGGCAAAGGCATAGAGGTTGTATTATTATAGGAACAAGGTGTCATCACCATTAAGAGTCACAAGCTAAAGGATAAAGAGATAGATGTGAATCGTATGACCAAGAGATATTGGCTATACTCCATGCAATTAAGAAGTGGCACCATTATCTATATATGGTAGCTAGTTTAGGGCCAAAAGTGATCACAGGATCCTAACCTCACCCAATCAAATCTCACTCCCAAGCAATGTAGATGGGTGGCTACCCTACAGAATTATGATTTTGACATCACACACACTCAACAAAGTACATAGTGATTGGGTTGAAGAGCTATAGGAAGCCTATCTTTTGGATGAAGAGATTAGTGAGAGCTTAGTCATATATTACAGGAATTATAGCAAGGCTTAATGGAGGAAAACTCACATTTTTAGCTTAAGAATGGCCTCATTTGGCTCAGTAGTAGGACTATTATTCACTCTACTTCTCCATTCAAGATAAAAGCTATAGAGGAGATGCATTCTTCACCTATAGTTGGACATTTTGGTGTGTTTGAGACCTATGATAAAATCAACAAAAGCTTTCACTCGAACAATAAGAACTGTACTAGTCATAAGCCATATGGCTTGTTGTAACTATTGCCCATTCCTAAAGGAAAACGGGTGCATATAACCATTGGTTTTACTATTGGCTTGCATATGACTAAAAAGGAATGGAGTAACATCTTTGTGGTGGCAAATAGACTCAGCAAGGTAGCTCATTTTATTCCCCCACAAAAACTCAATTCACTACATGATAGGTGGCTAGTCAATTCATGGAGCATGTCTTCAAATTACATGGACTACCATAGGTGATTGTATGTGAAAGGGATACAAAGCTCATGAGTAACTTTTGCGGGCAATATTTAGCTCTATGGATACTAAGTTGGCTCCTTCTACAACCTATCATCCATAGATTGATGGCTAGATAGAAAGGGTTAATAATTGGTTAGAGACCTACCTCCTCCATTTCTATTATGATGTAGCATGCGTGAGGTTCTTGGTTATGTTTGGCTGAGTTTGCTTATAATAAATCTCTACCCATTCTAGTATTGAAGTTTCTCCCTTTGAGGCCTTCTATGGCTATAAAGTACTCTTCTCACAATTCTTTTTAGTGAGAAGAAAAACCCTCATGGAAAAGAGGAATTAGAGAGGATATAGACCTTTTTTAGTAGTGCAAGGTGAATCTTAAGAAATCCCAAGAACAAATGAACATGTATGCTGATGAGAAAAGGCACCCTATGGAGTTCTAGGAAGAAGATTCGGTTTTGCTGAAAGTACCCAAATCTTGCTACTCTACCTTGAAAGATGGTTCCAGCAACAATCTTATTCACAAGTTTTCTAGACCATTAAGGAACTTGGAGCGCATAGGAGACTTGGCATATAGATTAGAACTACACTCCTCCACTAAGATTCATAATGTACTTAATACGAGTTAGATCAAAGCATTTTATGGCACCTAGGTGGATACAATAGATGAGTTGCCTCCCATTAATGAAAAAGATCTCATATAGTACATTCGTGATGATGAGGAGATCATATGATAGTGCAGAAGAAGCTTCACTCTAGATCTATCATTGAGTACTTGATTAAGTGGAGAGGTTTGCCACTAAAAAAGGAAGATTTTTAGAGGCCTAATTCTATTTTGGATGAGTTTTCCTATTTGCGATATGCATTAGTGTCAAAGTATAGCTCTAGGTGGGGTAGTTTTGGTGCAGATAGGACCTAGACAACAATCTATTTTAAAATAGTTTTTATTCTACCTAACTTTCAACAGGAAGCGCCATGTACATAGGAAAAAAATAGTCTTTGAGAGCTATGTTTCAATCTATGGCATTACCTATTTGGACTACTCTATGAGGAGTTATGATAGTTTTTGTCTAGCAAGGGTTGTTTTTCTAGCAAGTTGTCTATTGATTATTGCACGGACCTTTGCTTGAAGATTTAAAGGCTCAAATTCTATTTTGAAGACATCCATATGGTGTATATGGCAGAGACTTCCACTGATGTCTTCATTCTAGTCAAAAGATTTTAATTTTTCTCATTCATTTCCTATTATTTGAATTGTTGTAAATAGAGTAGTACTCTATTCTACCCATCCTTTTCTGCCATTGTAATTTTGTTTTTGTGCGCAAAAATTTTCAAGAAGGGATGGATTGTAAAAAGTTGGAAAATTTTATTATTATTAGATGGTTTATTAATAATATAGACATAGGTATATAAGGTGTTGAGACTTGTAATCTTTCATCACTTTACATTAATATAATTATAGTCTCTTCATCTTACCTTCTTGTTCACAGCTTTCATGGCTTCTCTCACATCTCTTCTATCTATCTAGTCATTATCACTCCTCATCACTCATTATCTCTCCTCTTTTCTCTCTTTTGTACTCTCTTCTATCACTCTCAGTGCTCTTCTTGACACCCTCTATATTTCCTCACACATAAGCATAAATGGATTGCATGCTCTTAAAACGTATTTTTGGAGCCTACATTATCAAAGAATAGTGTAGAATCCATGGATCCCCCTATGTGTGCCGGTCATTGCTGGTTACGCACCCATGTTGGCTTTGAGATGGAAAAAGGTAATGCCACATCTTATCAAAGAATTTTAGAGCTTCATCATTGTGACCATTTTGCGCATTTCCTGCAATCAGTGTAGTCCAAGAGAATCCATCTCATGAATAATATGTTTGTCAAGCATTTGTTGGGCTTTTGCAAGAGCACCACATTTAGCATACATAGTTATTAAAGTGCTTGCAACATAGGGGCTTCTTTCAAGTAACCCCCTATTTGCAAATGTCCTCATGTAGCCTTGTGCCCTTGAATAGATCCTTTCGCTTTGCACAAGCCTTCATCAATCCCACAACATGAGTAGCCTCCTTTGGAAAGACATCTCCCTCTCCTCTTGATGCTCCCATTCGCTCAATTTAAGTGTGGACATTAATTCAATTTTTTTTACCTCTTCAAAAACCTAAGTTGGATTGTACCGGCAATCCAACCACAAGGCATCTACTGTCACTTTGTGCTTGAAAACTAGAGACCTTGCACTGGCTGCTAGTGGTTAAAGTGGAGCAAAAGAAAAAGTCATGTCGGTATGAGAGCTCACAAGATTTCATGTTTTGCAGATGTGGAATATGTCATGACTCATAATAAAATATATTGGGGCAAACTAACCTTGCTATTGCGATTGTCCCTCAGTTGCGAGGGATCTTTGAACTTGATGTTGTTAGCTTTGGGATGGTGTTGTTGGAGCTTGGGTGGCATCTAATCGATGAATCTTTGTTAAGATTCTTCCAAAGATTGGAGAAGTGCAGTGGAGGAGCTAATTTTCATGTTACACACTATCTTGGTTTTTCATGCTCAATAGCCTTAGGGCCACCATTGCAACTTGCAAGAATGGGTAACTCATTTCTCCAACTTTGTCGGGATTTAAAATTTTCCTCACATACACACACACACACACACACACACACTCTCTCTCTCTCTCTCTCTCTCTCTCTCTCTATATATATATATATATATATATATATATATATATATATATATATATATATATATATATATATATATATATATATATATATATATATATATATATATATGCACACGTGGGCAAGTTTAATATACACACTTTTTAGATCTATCTTTCTCTTTCTCTATCTTCCCTTGCATTTTTTGCACTACCTAAACATTAATTTAGACAATGTGTGTTTATATTCGTTGATTCATAGACTTATCTCTCATATCTATCTCTCTCCCCTTGCATTTCTCACTTTTGAGCACTAATTTTGACAAAGTGTGTTTATGTTTGTTGACTCATAGACCTAGACACATGTAAGTGTGTAAACTTGCACAATAGTATTTAGAGAGAGACCTTCATCTTGGATGTGCCCAGAGAATTTCAAAGCTTTATCATGATATCCATGTCCAGATATTAGGCAGTAGGACAATCTAGGAGACTACATGTGGTGTTATAAGCTTTTTCTGAACACTTGCACCTTTACAAGCATAGCACACTTAGCATACATGCTCTCTAATGCAGTGCCTAGCACAAAATCACCATTTTTCTATTAGCCCTAACCTATGAACCTTAGCTTGTATCACACTTATCACATATCCACATCAAACCTTATCAACTCACACTTAGATAAAAGTAGGGTGGCAACACTATAAGGGAATATTCATTATCTCAAGAGAAATGCATCAAAAAATGTGTTGGCATAATCTAGAAATGGCAATCTAGCTCATAAAATACTTACTTTATCTCTTGTGAAGCTTTGAACTCACCCACATTCTCTTGCCTATCATCGTTACCATTTGTATAGTCAAAATCTACATAAACATTCTCTTGTCTATCATCATTTCCATTTGTATAATCAAAATCTACATAAACATTACTCTTTGGAAAATAAGGTGCAATATTGCTTTGGAGTAACTATACTACATTTCAAATGCCATTTTTGTTATTGTTGTCATTCCTTATATCCAACAGGATGCACTTGAGAGAGTACATCACGTTTCAAGATGATCAACAAATGGCATCACCATGATCATTTCTTTTGGCATGTATAAGTATTACTCACTTGGAAACTCACTTGGAAATGAGCTCCTATACTCCAAATGGCATCACCATGATCATTGCTTTTGGCATGTATAAGTATTACTCACTTGGAAACTCACTTGGAAATGAGCTCCTACACTCCAAGGACCATAGGAATAATATGTAGAAGATATTTTTGACTTTGATCACAAAGAAGCCATGGAATTACAATCATTAGGAGAACATTATGGGTGCACATTAATCAATAAGTCTAGCCCTTGACCCGCATTGCTAGCTCTAAAATTCTTCAACATCTCTTGCTAGACTTATCACCTACAAGCCTTTTTCTTTTGTGTCAAATTTCTCCTTCCCTCATCCACAAGTGACTTATAATCAAAAAGTAATACCATCACATATATAAATGTCATTGAAAAAGGTAATACCGCAGTACCTCTATCTTGTTGAGTTGCTTGAAAAACTAGCTACATCTATTTTAGTCCCTAGACCATGTAGTGACTCGTGAGTTTCACTTGCACCATGTACTACAAATGCTTGTGTTCACACAACTATCACCCTAGCATAGAGCATGAGCCTGGATCCTACTAAGGTGTTACACAACTTAGCTTGAAGTATGTGCATAAGAAGGCAATTCCCTAGTACTCCACAAAAGTTTGTCTTGATCCAAATGGTCAATGTGGAAAAAATGATGGACATCCTTCCTAAAAATCAAGGCCTCATGTGCTTTGCTTGTGAACCACATGCCTATACATATTGAAGGATGCCCCATGCAACTGCTAGTCATGATGATTCATACTAAAGATGTTGCCCAAGAAGAACACTAGAGCACTTAGGCTTATCCCTAGTTGTGCACTTGCCACAAAAATTTAGGATCATCAATCCCAAGTCAACGAAATCAAATAAAAATGCAAATCTCAATGCCCATTTTAGAAGAAATGGTATATGCATTGAGTTGTCAGTGTCTATAGGGATTGTCAAATCATGAGCAATGTGGAGTAGCAATGTACCACCAAAGTAATTCAATCGAATCTAACTCATTGTAACAACGTTGTCGAAGGGTTTCGAAAGCAATGTCGCAACTTCAGAAGTCCTTGATAAATTTCAGGCTAGAAGATCAGGCAGGAGAATGAAGTCAAATCTGTAGACTGCAATTAAAGAGTGTGAAACAAGAAGTTTTGCACTATTTCATGTTCACCATTAAGTAAGAATGCCATAGCTGATGGGATGAAGTATCTAATAAAAAAAAAATCCTGATCATAATTGACTCTGTTGGGTCATTGGCAGCAATTGTGGCAATCTTGTCAGAAAATCTCAAGCTTCCTCTTCAAGTGATGTTCCTGTGTTTAGGTTCTTAGACTTGCCATTTACATGTGTTAAAGAAGCTGACTTGATATAACTAGGCTCTTCTACTACCATATATTTGGACCCAAAAAGGCCACGGGAGACCTCGGATCTTCCAGTGGTCTTATCATGAGAATGAATGACTTGCTACTTATAGTTGAAATTCACATGCTCGCATCTGGGTTGCTGAGAAGAGCTCGAAACCCCTCGAAACCCCTGCTTTTTCTTCATCGTTTCCTTCTTGATAATCGTCGTTCTCCTCGTTGGCGAGCCTACTGTATTCTGATGGGCAGTCCAGAAAAGCATCTGTATGCTTCCACAAACTTTGTATGACAGGGGCTCCAATAGACAGGTTCAGGACAAAGTTGCAGGTAAGTTCATTGACAGTCCGATTTCCCCCATCCTTGATGCTACTCTGCTCTGTTCTCTCATCAATCACGCACCTGCGTGCGCATATACTCTCTCACACACATGATTAATTTTTAGGCTATTTAATATCCTCTTTGTTCTGTCATCATGCTGGGCCTCACCATCGGCGATCTCATCCCCAAACTCCACTCACGGCTACATCAACTCTACGACTATATCAGCAACAATTTGGCCATCATCTTCTCTCACCCAGCTGATTTCAGTCTTGTCTGCACCACCGAGTTGAGCTCTGTCGGAGCTCCAGAAGCGCAACGTGAAGGTGATTGCAGTGTCAAATGATTCTGTGGAGTATCAGAAGTCTTGGATCAAGGACATTGAGGCATACAATTCTGTCTCTGTCTCTTTTCCGATACTGGCAAACCCCAACAGGAACATTACATCATCCCAGCTCCTCTCCCATAGCAGCGTTCGATCGCTACATCCAATCCATAGCAGTGTTTGCTTCATCCAATCCCCTCTCCCACAGCTCCCTTTAATCAATCCCTCTCATTCCTTCAAGTCGAAGCATACTCCTTGTCGCAGTCGCAGAGAAAAACGAGTCTTCTCCTGTTCAGCCGCGTCAACTTAGATCCACCTTCGTCCGCGATTGACTATAGTGTTTGATGCTTTTTCTCAGCACATCGTATGCTTTGTCCATTCTTTGTCTACATGACAATAGGCTTTTCGGTCTTTTGCTTCCATCCTCATGCTATTGTCTTCTCTTGCTTTCGACTCGACACCCTAAGAAGCCTTTTTGGAGCTTTGTTAGCAACCAGCTCCTTCATCAACTTCGTCTTTTTGCCTGTCTTCGGCTTCAGAGCTCCGACCTCAACTTTTGCTGCTTCATCTTCGTTTCTTCTCCTTGCCCGTCGAAGTCCCTCCCTCACCTCTGTCGCAGTAGTGTCCTCGTCCTCGTCCTCACTGCAGCCTCCTCATCTTCGTCTTAGTCTTTAGCTGCACCATGGCCTCTTTGTCCTCTGCATCTCCTTCTGCTACAGTGCTCACAATCCGATAGCTCCGTCAATGGCGTTCCTCCTTCATCTATTTTCTTTCCTCCTTCATCTATTTTCCCTCTCTCTCCAATTCGTCCCGCACTCTCCTCCCCTGTTTCTGCCTGTTCGTCCCGCCCAAAATGCCTCCTTTTAAAAATAGCTCAAAAGCTTTTTCTTTCCAACCTGATCCACATCTTCTTTATCCCCTTGTTCTAAAGACTCTATCCTTGGCAATTCTTTTGCAGTTCCGTTACAACTAGTAGAGACAGTGTTACCAAGTATATGTTTACCATCCTCTGCAACCTTTTGATTCTTTCCACATGCATTCTTCTTTTCTTTCTTTTCAGCTAGACCATTACCTAAAGCAGGATAACTCGCACGTGCATCAGCTTGCTTGCCTTCAGTATTTGCCACTAATTCTCCTGAGGTAAACCTCAAATAACACTAGGTTCAGCATCAGTTACTTTGGTTCCTGATTGACCAGAAAAAATCTGAATTTCCCCTTCCTTTGGGCTAAGATCTGCAGGTAAGCTTTCCACACCTTTATTTGCATGTTTCTTCTTCCTTTTTGGCAGTTGCATCTCGGGTTACCAGTCTACCAAAATTACTTATTCTTCTCCGTCTTCGGCATAGAATGAAAGATCAAACATAACAACTAAGTATGTACAGAGTATTAAATCACACACATGACTTTTGGGTGGTTTGCACACCTCGAATGCGCAGCAATACGACAACGTCTCTCTTCTCTCCATCATTCTGTCATGTAACTTGGTCTACACCCAGAATTAGAGCATCACTCCCTCTTGTATAATACCCTACTTGAGAAGGAGTTGCACATAGCTAACCACCTTGAGGGTCCCAACCTCTTGATAGACATTGTTACTTATCATTGTGTGTTAGCAGCTCGAACATTTGATTTGGATCCTCTTGCTAAGTTAGGTGGGAACTTCTAAGACATGCTCCATATCAATTTTACTTCAATTCTCTCAAAGCTAAGCATCAAAGAGAGACTATCACATTTATTTAGGATGAAAATAGATCCACCTTCACTGATGACTGGGATATGCTAATGTTTTCCACAAGCATCTCTCAATGCTAGCCGAAGTTGAGCCCAAGAGTGAAGGTGCATCTATTTTCGTCCTAAATAAATGTGATAGTCTTAATTCTCTGAAAGAGAGACTCTCACATTTGCACCATGATAGTCTCTCTTTGAGAGAATTGAGACTATCACATTTATTAGGACAAAAATAGATGCACCTTTACTGATGACTAGGATATGCTAATGTTTTTCACGAGCATCTCTCAGTGCTAGCTGAAGTTGAGGCCAAGAGTGTTGTTGGTTGGTCCTAGTGTGTTGCTAAAATCTTAGATGTGGAAATGGAGAGAGTCCTTTTGCATTTTCCTAAAATTATAAACAATTCATTGAAGGGAAGGTATTATTTGTGCTCAAGTCTATGAAGAGTGGAAGTCCCTTACATTTTTGGGTTTTAGATAGAGCTCTGTCTTGCTTTGCAACTTTCAAGATGCATGCTTCAAAGATCTGACTAGCTCAAGTTATTGGACCATGAGTACCTCAAACCTTTTAGTTCTAAGAATTGTGTATATGTATGTATGAATACAAGAGTAGATCTAATGTGGAGTAATGCATGTGTGCGGAGGGGTGTGTGCGAGTCATGTGTATGAGTATGTAAAGAAGGAGCAAGGGTAAGTAGTATGTGATGTGTCTATGTATGTACTATGTGTATGAGTACATATGTACATGTGGCGAATGTTTCTATAAATATCCCATAACTTATAAATACTATGGAAAATTTAATATATTTCTTTCAATATGTGTTTTGCATGAATGGCCAAAGAGCGTTCAAAATCTTGATATACCTTAGAAATGTTGGCAAATAAAAATTTTGGAGTTATAACTCAACCTACTTGAGTTTTAAACAAAAAAATCTAAAAGAATAAAAGTATAGCCATTTGGAAACATATAGCCACTAAAATCATCTATGTTCACCAATATTGCATTTAGCATGCAAAGAGAGCTTGATTTACAACTTTCATGGTAGCCCCATCTTAGTCCATTTGAGGTGTGCATTGACTTCTCTACCTTCAACACTTGTTCTAGGCTAGTTGAGGAGCTTTCTAGGGCTTATTAGCCAAGCCTTGTTGAGTGCAAACTGATCTTAGAAGTAGCCATCACAAGCCCATGGATTATTCATGCTAGCTACACCTATTGTCTAGGAAACATGTTTTTAACATATAATAGCTCCTTTTTATCTTATTTGACTCCTCAGAGTTGCTCAACACCTAGGCATTTCTGCCACCATTAGAGGTTTGGTCTTGACTTGAATATGCAAACAAGGGTAGGTTGTTCAAAGAGAGGGGAAGAGATAGGAGCCATGAGCATAGAGCAATGTACTCTCTCTTCCATTATTCATTCATTGTAACACAAAAATGTAGTATATCTAAATCACATATACAATGTCTGAAAATAGATGGAAGTATGTCACTAAAACTGAACAAACACCTCTAACTTAATTTAAGTTTGACTGACTCATTATTATGCCACAGATAATTGATAACAGCTAGCTATCGCTCTATTAAATAGAGTCTGTGTCAACACTCCCCTCAAGCTCAGGTTAACTATTGTACTCTCAGTAGCTCTTTGAAGTAAAAAAACTTATCTCTACCAAGTGATTGGGTAAAGATGTCAGCTACTTGGTGAGTAGATCAATCTTTCCTACAAATACCATTTCTCTGATGAAGTGATAATGAACTTTTATGTGATTTGATCTGGCTTGATAAATCAAGTTGTTAGCCAACAACACACTACTCATGTTGTCACAACGCAGTGTGATCTCCCTGTCCATTTGTATATATTATTGCAGTGACATTGAATGGGTTAGGCAAAGAGTATAAGGCATTTGATACGTCCATTTCTCCGAGAGCAGAACCCCCTGGGATGAGTTACTTGAACTCTTGCTACATGAAGAAGTAAAGCTTGGCTTGAATATAGGTTCAATAACATCTCAAGGTAGAGACATTGTCTTCTACTCTAGTCAGCGCGAGCCAGAGGTGGTAGAGGTCTTGGAGCTTTTCGGGGTTGAGGAGACACTCAAAACACACATGGACAACAGTAGCAAATTGCTTGGCATAGCTCAAATACACAATGATAGCGAGGATATGGAGCCTTTAGAGGCAGGGGGAGATCACCTAGAGAGGCAAAAGTGGCTCCTGGCAATCTCATGAGTTATCTAATAGGGATAAAGGCTATCATTATTGCAGAAGATATGGGCATGTTGCAAAGGATTGCCATAAAAAGCAAGGTGATATGAAGGAAAAAGGAAGGCAGCATGGACATTATGCATCTTCCAGTGCTACTGAGGATGACTAGGGAGATAGACTATTTGCTATGCATCATGTACCACTAATTTATCATCTATCATATGCACAACCATCCCAATCAACATCTGTATATCTTGTCAATTGAAGTGGCTTTTCAAACTCATAAAATAGCCCATAATTAAACATACCCTTTACATATTGTATAATCCTATCAACTGCATCCAAGTGAGATTTGTGTGGCTTCTACGTAAAGTGACTAATCAACCTCATTGAATAATTGAGGTCAAAATGGGTAATTGTAAGATAGATCAAGCTTCCCACCATCTACATGTACATTGTAACATTCTCTATCTCACTTCCAACATCAACTCCAAGCTTTACATTTTGATCTAGTGATGCTTCCATGGACTTATAATCCATTGATCCATAGTTGAGCAACATATCTTGTGATACTATTTTGGTAGCAACCAAATTCCTTGAGGTGTAATCACAACCTCAATGCTAAGAAAATATTCCAACTCTCCTAATTCTTTTACTTTAAACTCAACTTGTAACATGGATTTGATTTTAGCAATACCATGGTTATTATCTCTAGTAATGATCAAGTCATCTACATAAATAACCAAGAATACATAACTTGTCTTTATCTACTTAGTATTGAGGAATACATACGTCTCACGAGTAATGATCAAGTCATGTAAGTAAATTGTCTTGTTGAATACCTCGAGAAAGTTACTATTTGTATATCATCTACATCACATGCGCTCAAGGCCTATTTATAAATATCCTTATCTGTGAATTTTCCATGAACAAAACATAACCTTTTTCTATTCAATCTGTAAATAACCCCTTTTTACTACACCCTTTTGTATGTAAAAAATATTTTTTTTTAAATACCTTATTTTGAACCCATGTGATGCATACATATATACATGAGTAACTTATCTGATTTGAATACCCAATATAAGTCAACATATCAAAAAAAAAAGTCATAAGTGTGGATCTAGAGCATGGAAAAAGCTATGGAGGATGGAAGATGAATATACAACTCATTATGACATAGACTTCGATAGACTAACTATTACACAAGTGAATTAGGTTCCAAGATAGATTAGCTTGGACTCATAAACACATTCTTGTGTAAGATGGACAATGACATTGACAGTGAATCAAACTAATAGTACCGTTTTCTTGTTATTATAAGTGTCAACCAAGTACATGCTTTTATAGCTTTTGGAAAGTACCACTCTCCTCATTGTGCATATGGGATTTTGAACATCTCTTCCTAGAGCATACAATATTTGTCTATCTTCTAGCCTCTTCAGGGCATACATCTAGCCTCTATGGGCAAGCATATTTTGATATTCTCAACACCCCCCTCAAATGATGAGTCTTTACCCTTGCTGGCTTTTGCCCCCCCTACATGATGACATGGCCCGGGAGACTAGCTCTTTGGTAGCCTAGTCAAGTTAAGGCTTGAAACTTTACATCTTTGGTAAGGGCTTTTACATCCACTATGGGAAATAAGATCCACTACGGGAAATAAAGATCCACTATGAGAAAACAAGATCCACTACGGAAAATAAAGATCCACTATGGGAAAACAAGATCCATTACGGGAAATTTTCTTTGTTTGTCAGTAGCGGAAATTTCTTTATCTTCTTCATGCTTCTTTGGCATCCTTTGTTTTTCTTGATCTTTTGGGTGTCTTTGATCTTATTGTACTTCTTCTTGGTCCTCATGATTTTCATCTTTGACTTGTTCTTCATTATCTTGTGCTCTAGTCTTCTTTGTGAGATCCTTTTGGTCTTCTTTCTCAATGAGTTTGAGATAGTTATGTTGCTGTGACTTGACATGAATTGTTGAACTATTTCATAAATCTTAGTATATATAGCTTTTGGGATTTCATATGGCTTTGATTCATGGCTTGACAGTACATTGGATTTTCTTCTGAGATCATACAACATCTTGTCTTTCATTTTGCTTGCTTTGTCACTCTTTACTTTGCTTGCAACTTCTTTTGACTTTGACTTTGCTCTTCTTGTCCCCCTCAAGCAAAGATACCACCAACTTTGAGGCAATAAAAATTTCTTCAAAGTCTTCCAATAAGATCATTGATTGCACTTTAGTATGGGTAGCTACATTTCTTCCTGCAAGTAGGTCAGACAAGTTTTCCATATAGTTGAAGTGAGAAACAATGATTGTGTCACTTTTCATGAGAAGCATCCTCATAAAATGCTCGATTTTGGTCATTTCCATGATGGAAGTCATATTCAAATAACTGAGAATATTGAGCAAAAAGAGTTACACTTCAATGTGTCAAGAGACACAGGCAAAATAGTATCAAGAGATACTAGCTTGATATTAGGTTTGATGTTGCCTAATTTTAGGTGGTCTTGTTGATCTTCAGCTGGACTACTTGAAATCAAGTGGGTTTCACCAAATATTCTTCCTTAGGTTTGACTTGTTAGAAACTAATCAGATCTAAGTGTCAGAGGCTTTAGTTGACTGAGAAGGATGAGACATTGAAGCGGGAGAAGAGCTTGAGCTTGGTGGCTATGGAGTCTCTGTTATGGTTTGAAAACGGGCCAATTGGTTTTTTGCTTGTAGAGGAGTTGTAGTACATCTTTTGAAGAACCCTCTAGTGGTGAGAGATCTCATACAATGGGCTTCAAATTCTCTATACTGCCAGGATGTATCACGACTCGCAGAGGTAGACTAGGCCATACAAATGGAATAGGTGCAGTTTAGGGCAGTGACCACAAATTCTGGAAATGCTCGAACATAGAGTGCTCAATGTCATGAGTTGTTGTGGCAAGAAGTTGCTCCGTGAGTTGCTAAACAACTCCTTAGAAGAAATCGTAATGAGATGCAACCTCTATTATGAGATCCAGGAGCTCAAAGTCAGGTAGGTGCTGTCTAGCTATGGCTGCCACAAGGTGACTATGAGATTCAAGTGAAGAATGCGGGTCATACACTCAAATTGAGTTGGACTGAGATAAAGAGGATTTGATAGGAGTGAAAAGAGAGTTGGCCATGCTTAGCTGAGCTCTGTTACCATGTCACAAGTGCAAATCTAGAGCATGGCAGAAGCTATGGAGGATGGAAGATGAATATACAACTTATGATGGCATAGACTTAGATAGACTAACTATTACACAAGTGAATTAGGTTCCAAGATAGATTAGCTTGGACTCATAAACACATTCTTGTGTAAGATGGACAATGACACTGACAGTGACTCAAGTTGATAGTACCCTTTTCTTGTTATGAGTGTCAACCAAGTACATACCTTTATAGCTTTTGGAAAGTACCAGACTCCTCACTATGCATATGGGATTCTGAACATCTATTCCTAGAGCATACATTATTTGTCTATCTTCTAGCATCTTCAGGGAAGCATACATCTAGCCTCTATGGGCAAGCATCATTTGCTATTCTCAACATTTTTGACTCTCTCTGACTTTCTTAACTATTGTGCACTATGTGATTCCCTCTCATGAGGTGGTACATACTTGCTTCGCCCAACTCCACACATAGTAACAAATGATATACCGAGTTTACTATCCAAACTATCACTGCTAGGTGACTCATAACTAGAAATCAGTAGCCTATTAACATCTTCCAACATCTTCTTTTTGCCTTTATCTAATTGTCAAGAATCACGTGGTGGGGGGACTTGCTTGAGCTACTGCGCCAAACACACACTATATACACAAGAGGAAGCTCACTCAAGAACACAAGAAGAGAGATGGAGGCTAAAACGTTTTCTTGCTGATTTTTTCTTCTTCTTTCACACACTATACAATGTACACAAAGTATAGATAAGATACAACATAAAGGAAAGTGGCCTACTAAGTCAAACAGTGCATAACCGACTACACTAATTGACTGGCATTATGTCTTTGCCAGCTGTAGGTAGGTGTAACAAACTAAATATAATAAGTGATAAGTCAGTGGCCATGTGAGTATCATAATGACCACCAACGTGCTAAGTGTAGATGTGTGGACCCACGTAGCTAGGCGGTCCATCATCAATGTCCACATGTGTTGAGCTTGCCATCTCAACACTAATCTCCCTCAAGGTTAACTCTATCTCTGCAACTCCAAGTAAGCTTCGGAAATTTTAAAGCTTCTCTGCACCCAATGCCTTTGTGAAAATGTCAGCTATCTGATCCTGTGTGCTGACATATACCAAGTCAATCTCTCCTGCAAGTACCTTCTCTCTCACAAAGTGGTAGTGCACCTCAATGTGTTTTGTCCTAGCATGGAACACTGGATTCCTAGCTAGCTGTATGCTACTCATGTTGTCACAATGAATGATAATTGGACCATCTCCCTGCACATCCAAATCACCTAGTAACTTTTGCATCCATAGCACTGCACACGCTGCCATAGCAGCACCTCTATACTTAGCCTCCGTACTCGATAAAGCAACTGTAGGTTGCTTTTTGCTACTCCATGTAACTACTGCACTACCAAGGGAAAACATGAATCCACTTGTAGATCTTCTATTTGACATGCTACCAGCCCAATCTGCATTTGTGTATCCAAAGACCTATACATCAAGCTAGTCTTCTGCAATCTTCCACAATACGTGCACAGTAGTACACCAAGCAACATTTTTCACTGATTGGTCAACAGTACATGTAATCTACAACCTGTTTGCAGATAAACCTTATGTTTGCTTCCTACAAACACCTCAAAAATTACAAATTCGCGATCTATAACCTACGCACCCACTTTCGGTCAATACAGCCGAAATCACAGTGTACCCTAAAACTACTATCCGCAACCTTGCAGCTCTAAAACAGAGCCTGAAATGGCCTCAGATGCCCAAAATAACTACGGGCAGGCCCTAAAGGGCTAATCTGCAGAATATACATTGGTTTGCTCACACACCAAATCCCACAACAATCTAAGATTTTTGCTCGACCCTGCCTCCGGTGCCTCCATAGGCACTATCCAAGAGAGAGAGTGGAAGAATGGGAGAGCTTCTTACCCTTTGCTTGCTTGCTTGAACCTTGCTTCTTCTCCTTCATTTCAACATTCAAAATCAGCCTCTCTTAGTGGCACAGCTCTAATACCATGTCAAGAATCACGTGGTGGGGGGATTTGCTTGAGCTGCTGCGCCAAACACACACTGTATACACAAGAGGAAGCTCACTCAAAAACACAAGAAGAGAGATGGAGGCCAAAACGTTTTCTTGCTGATTTTTTCTTCTTCTTTCACACACTATACAATATACACAAAGTATAGATAAGATACAACATAAAGGAAAGTGGCCTACTAAGTCATACAATGCATAATCGACTACACTAATCGACTGGCACTATGTTTTTGCTAGCTGTAGGTAGGTGTAACAAACTAACTATAATAAGTGATAAGTTAGTGGCCATGTGAGTATCATAATGACCACCAACGTGCTAAGTGTAGATGTGTGAACCCATCTAGCCAGGTGGTCCATCATTAGTGTCCGCACGTGTTGAGCTTGCCATCTCAACACTAATCTCCCCCTCGGTAACATATCCATGTTAGTGGACATGAAACCATAAAGTCTTTGATAGTAGAAAACACATCACTTGTAGATCCACTCAGTATAGTACTAGTAGAAGGATAAATTTCAACATGAGCATGATTAGTTGGTCCATAAAAAACAACTACATTTAGATCACCATATCATGAAGCCAACTCGTCAAACAATACATCCCTACTAACCAACGTCTCACGACTAGTCAAATTGTAGCATATGTAGCTTTTTCTATCTTGTGCATAGCCAATAAAGACACACTTAGCCACCTTTGGATCCAACTTCCTCCTCTTCTCATTTGGCACATGTACACAAGAAATGGATCCAAAGACTTTCAAATAGCTGACATTGAGTTTCTCATACGGTGTAAGATCATGAATACTAGCTGTAGGAGTTCTATTCGAGATATATACTGTAGTTACACTACTTTAGTCCAATAATAGTTTAGTAAATTCTTCTCATTTAGCATGGCTCTTGAAGCTTCCATAAAGCACCCTATTTTTCCTCTCTACATCACCTCTATGAGTTCTCAAGCATGAGATATAACATCCAAAATCTTTTTTAGCATGTGTTTGGAAATCCTTGAAAATATCTAGCACTTCATCCTTGTGCTTTAGAATATATAGCCAAGTATATCTGTTGAAATCATCAATAAATGAGATATAATATCTTGCATCACTGAAGGATGCATTATGCGCCACAAACCCAAGACATCTGGATGCACCAAGTGTAATGGTCTAGAACTATTTTTGACATGTCTGACAAATGGAAGTCTTGCTTGCCTCCCAAACTGGCAAGTGGAGAATACATGTCCTAACTCCATATACCTAAATTTTGGCAAACCAAGTACAATCTCCTTCTATTGCATGGTTTTCAACTATTGTATGTTTACATGGCCAATGCACTCGTGTCATATTTCCACATCTCTAAGTGCTCTAGTATCATGGGAAAACATAGCCATCTTTAACTCAAGAATAGTAGCATCCAAGGTAAACATCCTACCATCCCTTCTCCCTTTAGTAGTCAGCTTGTAGCCATTTCCATACTCTTCAATAAAATAGAAATATCTATTAAATCTGACTTGTAGATTTTACTATGCTACCATTTTCCTAGCAATGGACAATAAATTTTTAGTGATAGATGGTACATGCAACACATCATACAACTCTTTTTCTTCCCATCATGCATGACTAGTAGTACAACACATGTATGTTGGATATCATGTTGTGTATTATCACTAGTACATACATAGCCATGAGAGTCTAGAATCATCTCATCAAACCATTCTCCATGTAGAGTCATATGATTTGAGGCAGCTAAGTCAATATACCACTTTTCATTATCCTTACCTTGCTTGGCATACCCTTAGATACATGTGTCATAGAAAATAGCCTATTTGACTGATCATCATCAATAGCATTTCTAGACGATGCATAATTACCATGTTGTCTACCTTTTTCTTTTATTTTTGCTTGCTTTTTATGAGAGTCTTTTGTTATATGTCCATACCTGCCATAGTAATGGCAGTCTTTGTCTCTATTAAATTGATCATGAGACTGCCAAGGACCACCTTTGCCTCTAGGTGATCTCCCCCTACCTCAAAAGGATCCTGATCCTCTTTGAACTTCTGCATTTTGATTATGCCAAGCATTTTGTTGCTCTTGTCCATAAGCATTTTGAGTGTCATCACCACATATTTCTATTTTGAGAGATACTCAAACCTATATTCAAACCAAGGTTGACTTCTTCATGCAACAACAATGCAAGGAACTCATCTCAATCAAGGGGGTCTAGTTGTACAAAAATAGATGTATCAAAGGCTTTGTATTCCCTCCTTGCCCAAGCCATTCAAAGTAACTGCAATCATGTCATCATCCTTGACCTTCAACCTAATAATTGCAATGGTTTTAATTTCCATGGTATAACCTTGTGTGCTTCTGCCATTTCCTAACCTGTTATTGAACTGTTGCTTTAGCTCAATTTTCCATACATGAGTCCCACAATTAGTGATCTACATGGCCATAGCATCTAATATGCACAAGGAGAACCAATCTAGAACTTTACTAGCTCTTTCCATCCACTGCTTATGAGCTCTTTGCTACTTAGGAGTAGGATTTCTATTGGCCAATCTCGATTTAGCTTCATCTCCAGTACATAAATCCCAATAACCTCTTCCAATCAAGAAGTTTTCCATTTGAACTTCCATAGAACAAAGTTCTTATTGTCCAGTTTCTCTATCACAATCTAAGTGATGCTGTCCCAAAATAGACTCCCAAAACCTATTATAGTTTACTAGCTATAGCTGCAAATAACATTAATTGCTCAAGACATAAACCAAGTGTATTTACCATAGTCAGTGGTAGTATAAACAAGCTCCAAAATAGCAAATGTAGTTTAGATCTATAGTTCAAAAACTCCCATAAACATCTCCATGCATGTACATGACACCCAAAGATTCAATACATCCACTAGAACTATTCGATTAGTATCAAATCACTTATGGATAACATGTCTTGAGGAGTGTTGGGCTATAAACTATATTACAGAAGAAAAATGATAACACAAGCCCAAATTGGCTCAAAAACATCTCAATTTATCATCACAACATCCCAATATCAAAACATGTCCATAGGAGCAATAGTAGATGCATAAAACTTATGCCAACATGCAGTGAACCCTTTATAGTCAATGATAGACAAGTAGTCTATAATAACCAATAGTGAAAAAGTCTATAATAACTAAGGTATTCTCAACTTAGTAGCACCTTAGAGCATCTAAAAAAATTTCCATAAAATCTAGGAGTCAAAACATATCCATGTGAGCATCACTAATTGCTATATTCAACATGTATACATAAAGAAGGGCCTTCACTTTGTCTCAATAACCAACCAATGGACTTATTTTACCAGTAATAAAATGCCTCTAAAATAACCATCCAAATCTCAAAGCATCTTAGATAACATCGTAGAACAATCAAGCATCATCTGGGCATCATTGGACATTAACATGAGCTCTAATAAGCTTCAAAACATGATGTATATGTGATCCCTATGTGTATGATAACACCCTATCTCTACAACATACATTCAATGACTAAGAAAATCCACTCAATGTCAATGACTAAGAAAAATCACTCAATGTGGAGCTCCAAACCAAGATTCCAATTCCTAGAGAGTGAATAATTCCTTTGACAATGTTGCTAGCATATATCAAATGTCATGGAGTATTAAATACTTCATTAATTTTAGAAGCCTAAAAAAATAGGTGCAACTAGTGTGAACATTCCTATAAGGACTAGTGCCAATGTTGGGCACCAATGGTTGCTTAAGAAGCTCTAGTATGTGCCAATGGACCCCCTCTTGAAGCCTCAATAGGCTCTAACAACTCTAGAGGATAGAAACTTCAAGTACATCCCTTGCAGAGATTGAGGGTATGGCTGTCAATGCTTTAGTGTATTTCTTCTTAGGCTGAAAGTGAGATCTATTTCCTAGCTTTACACTCCAACTCTCACACAACCTCATTCTGATACCATGTTCAAAGAGAGGGGAAGAGACATGGAGCCATGACCAAGTAGTAGTGTACTCTCTCTTCCATTATTCATTCATTGTAACACACAAGGTATTAAGACTAAGTCACACATATAGTGTATGAAAGTAGGTCACTAACTAACCAAACATCTCTAACGTGAGATATTATGCCATAAATAATTGGTAAGAGCTAGCTATAGATGTACTAAGTAGAGTTGGTATCAGTACCACTAAGCTTGATTCTCAATAGAGGTTTGATGTAATATATTATGGGTAGTGTGTATTCGAATGCCTATGGTTCATGTAATGCTTATGGGCCAATTTTGTAACTGGCTCTGGTGACTCTTCATATCAAGCATACCTCTTGGGAGGGATATCCATGAACAAGAGAGTTTTATTGATGATTATTCATCGTAATTACAATGTACTATTGAGAGAGAGCATACGTGAGAGAGATAGAGTATGAGAGATAGCCAATTTTCTATGAGAAGCATTGTATCTACATGAGAAAGATTACAAAGACTATGAAGATGATAAAATATGAATACTATGTGATGAATTCCATTCAAAGTTGGTCTTTCTTTTGTATATATGTGGTTCTTTGATGGTTTCTATGAAGAATATAAAAAATATGTTGAAGATTTATTGCGATAAATCTGTGGGAGAATTGCTATATGATGACACATGAAGATTTGTGAAGATTGGTGTTGTTTTTCTTCTTGTAGTTGATTAAAATATGAATAACATGCTTGTTGGTGTGAGAGGATAGATTTTCTTGCATTATTTTTCACATTTTTCTTTGTGTTCCTCTTTGGCCTCCATGTTTTTGGTGCATAGCCGAGGAAAACTACCATCAACAAGCACTAAGAGAGGCTGAAAATGGAAGAAGTGGCACTGTTGAAAAGGAAAAATAGCAATGAATGATTTTATAATTCTTGATACTATTAAAGAATTATAGATCTTCATTTTCAAATCCACTTTCTATAAGAAGTGCATCTCCCAATGGGGCAGAATCATGTCACTATCTTGATGCGGGCTCTATGTGATAGACTGATTCCATTGTCTTCTCAAGCTGCAGAAAGTTGTATAACTATAGCCAACTATTTTCCACAAAAATGAAAGGCCAAGACAAAATAGAGAGAATAACTATCCATGGGAGATTTTTCCTTCATTGAAGAATTTCCAAACATCATCAGGTGGGAGATAATGAAGAATCTTCAAGAGTCGTTGCCATGTAGAAGATAGTGTTGCTAAAATCTTGGATTTCCAATCTAGGACCAATCAACAACATTCTTGGGCTCAACTTTGGCTAGCATTGACAGATGCTTGTGGAAAATATTAGTATATCCTAGTCATCGGTAAAGGTGCATCTATTTTCATCCTAAATAAATGGGATGGTCTCACTAGTCATCAGTAATGGTGCATCTATTTTTGTCCTAAATAAATGTGATAATGTGAGACTATCACATTTATTTAGGACGAAAATGGATGCATCTTTACTTATGACTAGGATATGCTAATGTTTTCCACAAGCATCTCTTAGTGCTAGCCAAAGTTGAGCCCAAGAGTGTTGTTGATTGGTCCTAGTGTGTTGCTAAAACCTTGGATGTGGAAATGGAGAGAGTCCTTGGCACCTTGCTAAAATTAGCTTGCTCTTGGATAAACCATTCATTGAAGGGAAGATATTATTTGTGCTCAAGTCTATGAAGAGGGGAAGTCCCTTAGCATTTATGGGGTTTAAGGTAGAACTCTGTCTTGCTTTGCAACTTTCATGATGCATGCTTCAAAGATTCGAGACTAGCTCAAGTTATTGGACCATGAGTACCTCAAACCTTTTGGTTCTAAGAATTGTGTATATGCATGTATGAATACAAGAGTAGATGTAATGTTGAGTAATGTGTGTGTGCGGAGGGGTGTGTGTGAGTCATGTGTATGAGTATGTAAAGAAGGAGCAAGGATAAGTAGTATGTGACATGTGTCTATGTATGTACTATGTGTATGAGTACATATGTACATGTGGCAAATGTTTCTATATATATCCCATAACTCATAAATAATGTGGTGAATTCAATATATTTCTTTTAATATTTGTTTCACATGAATGGCGAAAGAGCCTTCAAAATCTCGATATACCTTAGAAATGTTGGCAAATAAAAAATGTTGGAGTTATAACTCAACCTACTTGAGTTTCGAAAAAAAATCCGAAAAACTAAAAGTATAGTCATTTGGCGACATATAGCCACTAAAATCGTCTATGATGGTGAACACATTGTACCACAAGATCCAACAAGTTCAACTGACCAAGATGAGGCTTTCAACGCACCAGAGGTGCGTAGCATAAAAAAGAACCTTGGAAGAGGTGGATGCTTGCAAAGCCAAGATCTTGCGAAACTTAATGTGAGGTGGATGTTTAATTTTGGAAATAGTAACTTTGGTTTTCTTGTAATGGAAACTATCTTATTTTTTTCTAGCAAAAGGAAGCATGTTGGGCATTCAAGTACCAAGTATAGATCATGTGCACAATATTACGTCAAAGACGCAAACTACCAAAGGTAGTAGAATATGTGAGTGAATGTATAGATTATGGTTCTTTTGTGTTGTTTACATGTCATAATGTGATATGTGGTAGGAAATGGAACAGATGTCATAACTCTATGCAAAGAAGTGGCAAAGGCAAACATGGGGGAAACATTAGTCTTGCAACAAAGACAAACTCCATTCAATGAATGGCCATGAGATTAAGGATTTACAATACATAGTCAACAACATCTAACAACTGCATGTAGTATTTCTTAATTGAATTGCACCACATGTTGACCAAATAATATAGATACAAGAAAATGCTAGAAAAAGAAATCTAGAGAGGACACAACAAGCCAATGGTGTAGAGTCCATCACATGTGCACTCTTTGGTATCCTCAATATTTGTGCCATATGTGAAGTCCACTATTATTGACCTTCTCTCAATATTATAAACTTCTAAAAATAATATGTCACTTTTATAAGCTCAATAATTATTCCTATTTTTAATAGAAAACCATTTTTATGAAAGGCTTCCAATATCAAACTATTATTGATGCCTTATTGGTTGATGTATGTATATTGAATATTTTAGCCTTAGATGGGTGTGACAAGCTTCTCTCTCTTTTCATTCATTCTTATTAGTATTTTGTGGGCTTACAATACATGAAACTTATTTGAGATTTCTATTATCAATATAGCATTTTGCACTGTCAAGATTGTGGGAGAGAAGGAAGGAGTCTCACTTGTAGCTTTCTCACTTACACAATGGGGGAATACACACAAAGGTGGAGGCTGAAAACAGTTTTTCTCTTCTTAGTTTTGTAAGCCAAAAAGAACTCTAGTACAAAGAAATAGAAGAACCCTATATATAGGTCTCAAACCAAACTCAACTAACTAAGGTGGCATACTAACTAAGCCACGAACTAGAGTAGATAAGGATAGCTGTCATCTAGCTATTATTCATGGGCGGTGTACCAACCGCATCTACAGCTAACAAGTCGGTGACATAAATGCACAACGGTCACCCTGGCATATCACGAGTGGAGCTCGATATCTCAACACTCCCCCTCGAGCTCAATCCCAATTCCTGCACACCAAGCAGGTCTCTGAACTTGTGCAGCTTCTCTGCACCCAATGCCTTCGTAAATATGTCAGCTACCTGATCCTCTGTGCTGACATAAACTAAATCAATAAGACCTAGTAAAACCCTCTCCCGCACATAATGATAATGCACCTCAATGTGCTTTGTTCTAGCATGATAGACTCGGTTATTTTCCAAGTGTACTCATGTTGTCACAACAAATGACAACTGGCCCATCTATAGGCTGATGCATATCATAAAGTAGCTTATGCAACCAAGCTACCTCACATGCAGCCATTGCTGCACCCCTATACTCAGCCTCTGTGCTCGACCAGGCAACTATAGGTTGTTTCTTGCTGCTCCAAGTGACTGTAGCACTCCCAAAAGAGAAGACATATCCACTGGTAGATCATCTATCAGAAATACTACCAGCCCAATCAGCATCAGTGTATCCATGCAACTGTATCTGAACCCCAGTTCCTGCTAGTGGCTCGCACCTTCGCCCACTTCGTGAGGTAGTCTGTTGCCATAATGATGTAGCGCGCCTGGGAGTATTGAGCCACTAGACTAATAGATCCGATGAAGTCAATGCCCCATTTCTCGAAGGGCTGTTGAGCTTCTATGGGGGTCAACTCCATCTTATCTTTGCACATAGGTATCTTAGTTCTCTGGCATTCGTCGCAGTGTTTGACGAACTTAGCGGCATCGCGGAATAGGGTCGGCCACCAAAGTTGGGATTGTAATACCTTACGAGCAGTCGTGTCCCCACTAAAATGCCCGCCAACTATCCCGCCATGCGCCTCTCTCAATACATCGTGCATCTCGTGCTCACACACACATCTATGTAACATGTTGTCTTGTCCCAACCTATAGAGTTGGCCAGCAATTAATTGGTATGGCTAAATCTTTAAGATGAGTCTCCTGATCCTGGCTTTCTCAATAGGTCTCTCTGGCAGGCCGTTTTCTAACACTTGGACAACATCGACTGCCTAACAGGGTGTCAAATCAGCTCTAAACAAGTCCCCTTCGCTAGACAGGCCAAAGAGGTGCGCGTCAGGTAAATCGTCAGGGATGCCTTGGCCAGCAACTTCCCCGGTGGGTATGCGGGACATGTGATCCGTCATGTAGTGCTGCTTCCCTTTGCGCACAATCATTGAGAAATTGAACTCCAGCAGGAGAAGTAACCACCTTGCTATACGGCCTGTGGCGCATGGCTTGTTTACGAGATACAACATGGCTTGATGGTCCATGTAAAAGACGAAGGGCGTGGCCAACAGGTAATGCCTAAATTTTTTCATGGCAAACACCATGGCTACCCCTTCCCTTTCTGTAGTGGAGTAGTTCATTTCTATTTTGGTGAGCTCCCTCTGCTAGCAAAGCTCATGGGGTAATCAAGACTATGTTCACCAGGTTGGCAGAGAACAGCTCCGATGGCAAATTTGGAGGCATCTATGTGTACATGGAATGCTATACTCCAGTCTGGGGCTCGCAAGATGGGTGCAGTGGTGAGAGCCTTCTTTAATTGCTCATACGCGTGTTGGCATTCCTCAGTCCACTCGAATACAATCAGTAGCTTGTACAATGGTCTAGCAATTAGTGCATAGTTTAGTACAAATCATCGGTAGTATCCTGTGTGGCCTAAGAAGCAGTGGACACCCTTATAATTGGTGGACGGTGGGAGGTCAGTAATGGCCCTGACTTTTGAAAAGTCAGTGGCAATGCTATTCCATGACACTACATGCCCTAGGATGCATCCGTGCTTCACCCAGAATTGGCACTTCAAGCGGTTCAACGAGAGTTTGTATAGTCGGCACCGTTCAAAGACAGCTCCCAGCCTCTCTAAGTGTTCGGTCCAACTACTGGAGTGTACGCACAGGTCGTCCACAAACACCTCCAGCTCATGTCGTAGCATATCCTTGAAGATCGTGCACATTAATCGTTGGAAGGTTGCAGGAGCATTCATTAGCCCAAAGGGCATAACGATGTAGGCAAAGATGCCCCACTCTATGGCAAAGGCCGTCTTGTGCCTATCGTCAGGGTGCACTTGCACTTGATTGTAGCCTAAGAATCCGTCCAGAAAGCTGTAAGCTTCTTTGCCTGCTACTCTCTCCAACATGTGCTCGGTATATGGCAAAGGGTAGTTGTCTCTCTTCGTAGTGGCATTCACCTTCTTGTAATTTACGTACACTCGAATCTTGCCGTTCTTTTTCATAACTATCACTATGGGCGATACCCAATTTGTCTGCTCGATCTCGTATATAAATCCCACCTTCATAAGATTATCGATCTCTTCATTCACCGCATGAGCGTGTTTGGGATTCATAGGGTAAGGTTGCTGCTTTCTTGGCACCACTTCTGGGACCATGGGAATGTTATTGGTCATGACCCTAGGATCGACTCCTCTCAATTCCTCCAAGGACTAGGTGAACACGTCGACATACTCCCGCAAGAGGGCCACCAACCTAGCCTCCTCCTCCTTGGTCAAGTCATCAGCAATGAACATGGGTTGTGGTTTCTTGCCCTCCTCTGCCAGGTCGACTTCCTTGACCCTGGCGGGTCCCTCAATTGGTTCCCTGGCTTGCCCTTGTCTCTTTGCTCCTAGCAGAACCACCACTCTATAACCCTTCTTAAACTTTGTGAAGCGTTTGGGTAGGTCCTGTGGTTTCCTTTGCCTCTCTCCTTCTGATTCTTTAGTTTGCTTCATGGTCCCCTCCTTAATCCGCTTGCACCTTAAGTGGACTGGCAAGTCCCCTTTAGTGCGTCTAACATTAGAGGGTTGGAGTATTTTGGGATCACTCTCTGTACTGACTTCAGACTCCAAGTTAAACTCGCATCCCTCGCTTGAGGATGTCAAGAATCACGTGGTGGGGGAACTTGCTCAAGATGCTGCATCGAACACACACAAAATGCACAAGGAGAAGCTCATTCAAGAGACAAGAAGAGAGATGGAGGCCAAAACGTTTTCTTGCTGATCTCTTCTTCTTCTTCCACACACTTTACAATGTACACAAAGCATAGATAAGATACAACATAAAAGGAAAGTGGCCTACTAAGTCAAACAGTGCATAACCAACTACACTAGTCGACTGGCGCTATAACTATGCTAGTTGTAAATAGGTGTAACAACCTGAATATAATAAGTAATGAGTCAGTGGCCATGTGAGAGTCATAATGACCACCGACGTGCTAAGTGTAGACGTGTGGACCCATCTAACCAGGCGGTCCATCATCAATGTCTGCATGTGTTGAGCTTGTCATCTCAACACTCCCCCTCAAGCTCAACTGCATCTTTGCAACTTCAAGTAAGCTTCGAAACTTTTGAAGCTTCTTTGTACCCAATGCCTTCATGAAGATGTCAGCTATCTGATCCTGTGTGCTGACATACACCAAGTCAATCTCACCTGCTAGTACCTTCTCTCTCACAAAGTGGTAGTGTACCTCAATATGTTTTGTCCTGGCATGGAACATAGGGTTCCTAGCCAACTGTATACTGCTCATGTTGTCACAATAAATGACAATTGGACCTTCCACCTGCACATCCAAATCAACCAATAACTTTTGCAGCCATACTACCTCACATGCTACAACAGCAGCACCTCTATACTCAGCCTCTGTACTCGACAAAGAAACTGTAGATTGCTTTTTGCTGCTTCAAGCAACTGCTACACTACCAAGAGAGAACATGTATCCGCTGGTAGATCTTCTATCAGACATACTACCAGCCCAATCTGCATCTGTGTATCCAAACACCTGTACATCTATACCTGCCTCATAGAAAAGTCCATAATGTAATGTGAACTTCACATATCTCAATATGCGTGTGATTGCATCCAAGTGTGGCTTTCTAGGTACTTGCATAAACTGACTCACAAGACCAACAGCGTAGCTCAAGTCTGGCCTTGTAATGGTCATGTAGATCAAACTCCCCACTATCCTCCTGAACATAGTAGGGTCTTCTATCTCATCCCCAACATCAGCACTCAACTTTACATTCTGTTCCAACGGAACTGAAAGTGGTTTGCATGCTGTCATACCATACTTGGACAACATATCCAAGCCATACTGTCTTTGGGACAGCCATATACCATCATCACATCTGATCACCTCAATGCCAAGGAAGTATCTTAGCTCACCTAAATCCTTCATCTCAAACTTCTTCTTCAAAGAATCCTTGACTTCAGCAATCCCACTATCACTATCACCTGTAATAATCAAGTAATCCACATAGATGACTATGATGACCAAACCTGCATCTCCCTTTCTCACATAAAGTGAGTGATCAGCATCAGAAACATAAAAGCCAATATTGACAAGATACTCTCTGATCTTGTCATAGGTGCTTGCTTGAGCCCATAGAGCGTCTTCTTCAACCTGCACACATACGTGGGATGCTCTAAATCTTCATAACCTGCTGGCTGATCCATATACACTTCTTCCTGCAAATCACCATGCAAGAAGGCACTCTTCACATCCATTTGCTGCAACCTCCAACCTTTGGCTGCTACCAAAGCAATCACACATCTGACAGTTGCCATCCTAGCAACTGGACTGAAGGTTTCATCATAATCTATGCCATATGTCTGGGCATAGCCTTTTGCAACTAGCCTAGCTTTGTACCTACTAACAGAACCATCTGCATTGTGCTTAATCTTATAAACCCACTTACATCCAATAGCTTTCTTGCCCTTTGGCAATGATACTAGATCCCAAGTCTTATTGGCCTCTAATGCAGCCATCTCCTCATCCATTGCTACATCCCAATGAGTATGACCAACAGCCTCCTCAAAACATGTGGGCTCAACATCCTCAACTAGTTTCACCATATAAGCATAATGGTGAGTTGCATAACCTTCAAAACCAAATCTTTTAACAGGGTATCTCACCCTGCTAGACCTGCGTACCACTGGATCACTCAATGGAGTCTTTGCATTAACGCGTGCTCTCTGCACACCTGGAGTCCTCACTGAAGGAATGCCAAGCTCATCATCCAAGCTCTCTGAGCCACTGGATTCTCCATCAAGAACTGCATCAATGCCTTCTGACACTTTATTCTTTCCTTTGTCTTTACCTGTAGTGCTACTAGATGCACCTGAAGATGTAGAGGTACTCCTTAGTCTCCCAGACCAAGGACTAACAGATGATGTCTCTGGTCCACTAAGAGTTTGTGATTCTTGCTTTTCAGCCTACACATGAGTGTCATGATCATCATCATCATCCAATGCATCACCACTAGATGCATACCGACTGCTCAATTCATCAAAAATGACATCCCTGCTCACTCTGAACTTACATGTGACAGGGTTATAACAGTGATACCCTTTCTGCTCTAAAGAGTATCCAATAAAGACACACTTTTCAGCCTTTGGATCCAGTTTCTTCCGCAGCTCATCTGGCACATGAACATACGCAATGCAGCCAAACACTTTCAAGTGTGAAACATCAGGCTTCTTACCTATAAAACATTATTCGGGAGTCATACCATGAACTGCAGCTGTGGGAGTTCTGTTCATAATATAAACAGCAGTATGAACAGCCTCAGACCAGAAATGCTTAGGCATATTCTTTTCAGCCATCAAGGCATGTGCAACTTCTGCAATATGCCTGTTTTTCCTTTCTGCAACCCCATTTTGCTGTGGGGTATACCTGCATGTGAACTGTCTCTTTATCCCATGAGACCTCAGAAAATCACTGAACTTATTTGAGAGGTACTCTCCCCCTCCATCTGACCTCAAGCACTTTACTTTCAAGCCTGTTTCTCTTTCAACTGCAGCCTTGAAAGTTCTAAAGTGCTCAAACGCTTCACTCTTTTCCTTCATAAAATATACCTACAGCTTTCTAGAACAATCATCAATGAATGTGATAAAGTATGAACTGCCTCCAAGAGATTATTTTGTGTAGGCCCCCAAATGTCTGTATGCACAACATCAAGGATATTTCTGCTTACATCTCTATCATGTGAAAAGGGTTGTCTTGCCTGCTTACCAAACTTACATGCTTCGCATACCTTATGAAATTCTGCAACTTTAAATGTAGGCAACCCTGTAACCAACCCTTTGGACTGCATTAATTTCAGCCTTTGTACATTTGCATATCCAATGCGTTTGTGCCAAATTTCAATATCTGCAACAACACCTTTTCCTTTAGCATACATATCAGCATTCATAGAAGGAATTCTAGCATCCAGAGTAAACATACGTCCAACTCTACTTCCTTTTGCTACCAACCTGCACTTGTCATTGAAGTCTTCTACAAAGCAGCCCTTTGCATTAAATCTGACTTGCAGCCCTTGCTCTACCATTTGACCGACTGACACCAAGTTCTTTGTAATAGATGGCACATGTAATACATCTGAAAGACTCTTTGTCTTACCATCATGCAAGGACAAGGGAACTTTTCCAATGTGTGAAATTGGGTGGCATGAATCATTACCCGTCTGCACATAACCTACATTCTGCAAATCCTGCATCTCTCCAAACCATTCTGCATGGCTGGTCATATGATTGAATGCACCTGAATCAACATACCAAACATCTTCATGTGTTCCCTTTCCTGTAACAGCATTCAGCATATGCTGCATAACAAACAAACATTCATTTTTGTCTTCATTCTGTCGTGAAGACGATGCATAGTTTGCTTGCTACAACTTACCACTCCGAATATCATCTTTCTTAGCATAACATTGGGCTGCAATATGACCTGTTTTGCCACACTAGTGACACACAATACCAGAGTTGTTAGAACCTCTATTCTTCCATCCACCTCTTCCTCTAAAGCTCCCCCTGCCTCTAAAGTTACCACGACCTCCTGAAACCTGCATATCGCCAAATTGCTGATTCAATCTGTTTTGCTGATTGTCACTACCACGTCCTGTACCATGGCCTCTTGAAGAGAACGTGCCATGTCCCCTTCCTGAACTAGAGTAGAAAGCTTGGACCTGTTCACCACTTCTTTCAGATGTCTCACTATGCATGTTGATCTCTTCAGTGATCATAAGGGAGACCAACTCATTGAAATCTAGAAATGGCTTTCTGACATATACGGAAGTTACAAAAGACTTCCAAGCCTTTTCATTGTTAAGTCCACCCAAGGTAGATGACACCAAATCATCATCATCAGGCATTGCATCAATCGCTACCAATGCATCTGCAATGCTTCTTACCTTCAGTGCATACTCATTGATAGACTCTTCCCTTTCTTTAATGTATTCAACTCTTGCTTGAGTTGAATCTTTCGTGCCTTTGTATTTATAGAAAACATACTTTTAAGTATGGTCTAAGCTGCATATGAATTATCTACATTTCTGATATGTCCCAGCATATTATTATCAATTACTGCTGACAGCCAATACATGACCTTCTTGTCTTTTGCATTCCATTCCTTCCGTGCCTTTGTCTCTTCTGTCGTTGGAGGATCACTCACCTCCGGCTCCTTTTCTTCACCTGAAACAAACTCATAGAGGCATTTTCCAATAAGGAAGTTCGTGACATGGAACTTCCATGAAGGGTAGTTGTTCTTGTCGAGCTTCTCAATGATGGGGCTTCTGTTCTCTGCCATTATCACAAAATTAATACCAACAGCAAGCAAATCTTCTGCAACCCTCGACCTGTAGTGCACAGCAATACGCCAGACAACCTTTTTCACTGTCTGCTCAACAATACATGCAATCTACAACATGTTTGCAGATAAACCTTGTGTTTACTCACTGGTAAACACCTTTGAACTTATAGATCTGAAATATGTAACCTATGCACCAACTTTCGGTCAATACAGTCGAAGTCACAGTGTACCCTGAAACTTCTGTCCGCAACCTTGCGGCTCTAAAACGGGCCCTGAAACGGCCTCAAATGCCCAAAATAACTGCGGGAAAGCCCTAAAGGGATTGTCTACAGAATATGCAGCACTCTTCATGCACACCAAATCTCACTACAATCTGAAATTTTTGCTTTGCCCTGCTTCCGGTGCCTCCACAGGCACTATCCAAGAGAAAGAGTGGAAGGATGGGAGAGCTTCTTACCCGTGGCTTGCTTGCTTGAACCTTGCTTCTTCTCCTTTGCTTCAGCCTTCAAAATCAGCCTCTCTCAGTGGTGCGGCTCTGATACCATGTCAAGAATCGCGTGGTGGGGGGACTTGCTCAAGATGCTGCGCCGAACACACAGAAAATGCATAAGGAGAAGCTCACTCAAGAGACAAGAAGAGAGATGGAGGCCAAAACGTTTTCTTGCTGATCTCTTCTTCTTCTTCCACATACTTTACAATGTACACAAAGTATAGATAAGATACAACATAAAAGGAAAGTGGCCTACTAAGTCAAACAGTGCATAACTGACTACACTAGTCGACTGGCACTATAACTATGCTAGTTGTAAATAGGTGTAACAACCTGAATATAATAAGTAATGAGTCAGTAGCCATGTAAGATTCATAATGACCACCGATGTGCTAAGTGTAGACGTGTGGACCCATCTAACCAGTCGGTCCATCATCAATGTCTGCATGTGTTGAGCTTGTCATCTCAACAGAGGAAGGGGTCTCGCCTGAGGGTCGTAGTTTAGTAGGTGATTCCATCTTCAGTATTGGCACTACCAGCGATTGTGCCATCCCTGCCTGCTCATAATCCATAGCTCCCACATGCTCCAGCCAGGTTCTATCGCATTCCATCCGCACAACTCCTTTTCCATCCCTTTTCCGATGTCGCCTAGAGTTTGCCTCAATCTGCTCGATTGCTCTCCCTTCAGTGTCATAATCTATTGTGTTAAACCCTTCCTCACTCTCGTCCGTCTCAGAGCAACAGTTCTCATACTCCTCATTACTGGAATCTTGCCCCTCGGACTGCTCGTCATCCCCTAGGTTCTCCTCTCTGATCTCCACCTCGTTGGTGATTAATGCCCAGTTGTATGATAGGTTGAGTTCATGCACTTTGGTCCATTCCCATTCAGGCCAAGCCAAGAGATCGCTTAGGGGCTTTAGATTAGCTGCTTCACTGCCCTTCAGTTTAGTGGTTAGGTACCCCATGATTCCCTGAAGCCCCCCGAGCTTATTCGTGGGGGTGTGGAACAAGACCGGTCTCCCTGGTTCCCGCGAGCTCCCCGCCATCATGCAGAGTGGCATCATAAGTTCCTCGGCTGGCATGCTTGGTGACTTAGCCACTTGCTTATAAAACTCTTCCTCATCCTAGAATGGCAGGTCAATGGTTTCCAAGACATGCATCCAATCCCTCTCGTCCTCAGGGCAAGGAATGTACTTGGTCAGCATCCCATAAGGCTTGCGCGCCTGGGCATCACCTTTTAACATGGTCGAGATAGCATCGAGGTCGACTAGGGTAGTTTTCCATGTGTCCATCTCAACCATTACCGCTTCTATCCTATTCCCCAAGAATATGAGGCTATTTCCCCAGTCTTCAATCACTCGTGCATTCCTCATCCATGGCCGGCCTAGTAGTATGTCATAGTCCACCCCTTTCATGACAATGAAATTTATGGAGAACTGCACTCCTGCGATCTTTACTGGCCAATTTTTTAAGACCCCAAATGGTCTGACCTTCATTCCGTTGGCCAGTGTAACATTGAACCTAGCCGCTTCCACAGGTGGGTTTCCCTAGGCCTATAGAACTGTGTGGCTCAAGACATTGACCCCTACGCGCCGCGTCCACAATTCCTTTCTGTGTTGCATCCCCTAAGGCTAGGACAGGTAGGACTGCATGCATCTCCATGCCTTCCCAGAAGGCGTTGATGTGCAGTGACCTTGGAGCCAACTGCAGCGTTAGGCTTGGAATTTGCGTGACTGCGTCCTGCTTGTGCAAGTCAGTAGCAGTATACTCCCCCTTTCCCTCCACCCAGTGCCTCAATTCTCACCACAATGGAGGGTGCTACCAAAGTAGGTCTCCCAAATGAATGGTCACTGGGGTGGTTACTACGGTGGTGAGGAGACTGCTGGGTAGTTGGCCTTCTCCTCGGTCACCACTCTTCAGCCACATGTCATAGCCAGCTTGTTGATAAGCTTCTTCCTTGTCTTGCCCTTGTGGCATCTCTCGTGGTGTCAGCGCACTCCCCGATTGAGGTCGCGATGGCAAATCGGGTGGGCTTGCACTAGAGAGGTCCTCCATCGGATCCTCCAATATGGGTTCTACATCTTTAAGGTGTTCTTGGGCATCCTTGACCCACTCCTTTACCTTGGCGATAGCCTCGAGCTGTCGCCTAGGATGAGGGTATTCCCCCACCTTGGCACTACCTAGTTATGCCGTCTTGGGGGCAGAGGTCTCTGCCTCGGCATCTGTGACCCCTCTTCCTGCCGCTAAGGTTGTAGCTTCCTCAGTCTTAAGAGTGATCCTCGCATCTGCTCTCTTTATCCTTCTCCTCTGGCTTTTCTTTCCCAGCGAGGCAGTGTCCAGGTTACTTGGGCGAGGTAGTGAGATGCATGTTCATCTTGTTTGCGCTCGCATCATGACATGCAATGGGATAGGTGTGTCCTCTTTGCCAAAGGTCTCCATGCCAAACAGCCCCAAGGGCACGGAGGGCACGTTGGCCGGACTGGCTGATGGCTTTCGCCTAGGGCAGTCAGGGAACAAGTGCATGATCCCACATTCGGTGCACCTAAGGTCTGCATTGTCCTAATTTTCCTGTTCCCTTTCTGGGCAGCGTGATGATATATGGCCTGGATGACCGCAGATCCAACATGAGAGCTTGGTCCTCCAAAGCCTCTGCCTCTTCCTCTGCCCAATGCCATCACCGGCACCGGTCGATAGTCCATCAGGACTGGATTGCCCTCCTCGTCATAGGAGATGTATGGGTTTATGTAGCACTCTTCTTCACTAGGTTCCTCCACAAAATGAATAGGAGAGTCACTCGGTGGTTGAGTTACATAGGGTCCAGGTGGTCTGGGTATGCCTGTTGGGTTCATCTCTAGCCTAGGGATGGCTGGTCTCATGTCGTTTGGTGCTCGGAGGGCCAGCTAGGCTCCCCTGCCAAGGAATTTAGATGGCCTATTGCCTAGGTAAGGAGGGTTGTACTGCTGAGCGTATGAAAACCTCCTGGACAATCTGCAGTGCAATGCGTCATGTCCGAAACTACCACATTTTGAACACGGTCTAGATCTTGGATCTTGACACTCAGCTGGAAGTGGTTTCCACCACAGTGTATGCAGTACATGTGGGCTCGCGTAGGCTTCCTTATTTGTTCTTGCAAATGCACAAGCTCCATTCTCACCTCGGCCAGGTCCTGGCCTGGGTCGACTCCTTTTCCCTTATCCCACGTGCTAGAGCTCTCTCTCTCACCCAAAGTCCTTGATCACTCTGAAGCCCTCTCACCTACGACGTCCTAACTAGTGTTCCTCATGCTTTGCTCCCTTAGCTACTAGTCATCTACTCTTATTGCTTCATCAAAAACCCTAGCCAACACGTCTCTGTGTAGTGTGGAGTTACTAGCCAAGGCCTTGTCGAGTTCCTCGCTACAGATTCCATTTATGAACACTGTAGACACAGCCTTTTCGTTAGGTCGCTCATTGGCCGAGATCCTCTTGAAGAGGCTACATACATGTGTGACGTAGTCTCTTACGTCCTCCTTTTCTCTCTAGTTGACATTCATCAAGCGGATGATGAGATTGTCGGAGTATCCAGCCTTAGACAACCTCTTGATAAAGTGGTCCTTAAGATGGGCAAAGTTCCCGCGCTCGGTTGTATCCAGGCTAGTGTACCACACCCTCCCTTTGTCGCCTAAGCACAGCCCAAAAGCTTGGGAGCGTTGTGCAAGGTCTATGATGCCGTTTGCTTCACAAATCTATTCGAACTGCTCCACAAAGCTATATGGGTCGTTGTTTGCTAGGTTTGTACTTGTCCAGTTGTTTCGCCACTATTGGGATCCTAGATTGCCCCTTTGCCCCTTGTGTGACCCCCAATCCTGAGAGTAAGGCTTTGGCCAAGGCTGTCGTGCCCTGCTTAGCGGACATGTTGTCCATGAGTCAGCTGGCTACAAGTTCACTTAATGATAAGTCGGTCTCCACTGCCCGCTCTCTCTCCACATTTGGTCCTGCCTTTGCTGCTCTAGCCAGGGCTAGCAGGCGCCAGGCCTCGTACATATCCATGTCTTGTTGGAGTCTCCTAGTCTTCTGCTCGTGGTTATAGGCGATCATGCTCTCTAGCGCCCTTCTGATTACTTTTCGTTCCTCTTCTAGGGCCACTACTACTTCCTCTACCGGCCTATCCTGAACTACCATCCTGGCCAGCAAGTCATACTCGTTGACTAACTCCTGCACCATGACTAGAAATTCTCCCAAGTCCAGTCTGGTCCGCCTTGGGATCTTGACATTGCTTCTAGTAGTGGATTCCTTGATGTTATTATGTTTCTTGTTAAGCTCCTTGTTACTAAAAATCACCGTTAATCTTATCCACAACTTGTGCTTAGTGCTTTCTAGTGCTCGGTGTGGAAGCAAGCTTTTCCTTTCCTTGTAGTGCACCCTAGGTGGTGAAATCAGGAGGTGAGGTGAGGATGCACTAAATGCCTGGTGCGGGTCCCACCTCATTGCCTCTGGTTGTGGCCTGATGTGGCTTTAGGTGCAGGTCCTAGCCACTCTAAAGTCTTACAGAAAGACCCTGCTGCATTCCCTATTTTGCTTCATGGTTAGTTAGTTGAGTGGTTGGTCGCCGACCGTTGCATCCAATCCCGATTATGTCAACGTGGTGTCTAGCTATTTGGAGTGATTCTTCAGTCAACTTGTCTGGAATCCAACTTCCAAGATCAAACTGGGTTCCCTGGAGGGTCAGAGATGTCACCAGGACTCCCAGGTATGTGGCCAAGGAGAGTCACCTTCTATTCAGGCTCTGGTGCTTTGGTCCGATTCTAGGAATCAGACGGTCTGGTCAGATTCTGGGAATCGGATTCAACTGGTCCGATTTTCAACCGGTCTGACTCTCACAATCAGACGGTCTGATTCTGGGAATCGGACGGACTGGTCCGACTGCGCGGCCGACGGCTCGTAAGTTGCGCACGGTGCCTTTAGGTTAATGCCTACTCTATCAAATCGTGCCGCACTTTCCAAATCAATGTGAGTGACAGAGGGAAAATCCTGGCATACCTCAAAGCGATGGGGCGCTCGATCGGTCAGCACCTCGCGATCTCCGTAGCTCTCTCCCTCTCTCGCTCTCTCTAGGGCTCCCAGTCTCACAATCGTCTCAAAAAACAGGGTGTCAAATGTGGGCACCCTAATCTGTTGTGCCCCTTATTACCTCCCACAGTCTGTTGTGGACTCAGAGACTAATCACATACACTCCACCAGCCGGATGTCTGAATCTATGCCCCAACTTTCGTGTCTCCAGTAATAGCAGAACCCTTCTGTTCCCTTCTTTTTCCTATCCTACCCTTAACATATTGCAACAGAAAACAGAAACATAAATAAAGACAGATGGTCCTACTCTACATTCAGCAGCAAATCAAAATACTTACTTGCTCCACGGATTAAAACCTCCTAATCCTCCTAACTATCTCAAGCACCGGTTCAGGCTGTAAACCCTACTGCCATGATCGATACGATGCATGTGGCGCTCAAGGCTTGATTCCATCGGTCCCAACAACAGAACCAAAATGTAGGGGAGCTACGGAGCTCTACCCGGAGACCTACAGACCGCTTATTGATCAAGCATTTCAAGCCAAGCGACCATGGCTACCTCTCACATAGCCGACGCGCAATGCCTACCTTGCAGGTGTAGTGAGCTTACCTTGATGCTCAATCGAGTTCCCTCCTCTCTCTCACACTCCGGTAGCTCCACGATCCTTGTAGCAAACTCAAGCAACCTCAATCCCTCTCCGTCAAGCTCCATCCTCCATAGCCGCGTGAGATGAGAGGAGAGAAGAAGAGAAGGGACGATGAAGAGAGAAGATGGGGAGCTTCTTCTCCACGATCCCTCGCTCACACACACTCGCTCTCTCACTCCCTCACACTCCCTCAATCCCTTGCTCAAGCACAAGCAAGAAGGTAAGAAGCAAGAGAAGAGGAAGAAGAAGCTTTAGCCACACCCAAGAATGAGCTTCTCATTCACTTTTGAACTTTATATACATGCCGTACTTTTTGGGAGGTCATCCCCATTTTTTACATGGCCGGCCATTAGCCTAGGCCCTCTTTTCCTATTTCCCACCATTCTAACTTATCCCATTCCCACTAATGCATACAATTGGCACGGGAGTGAGCCCAGTGCTCTTTTTACAAGGATTCAGGAGCGCCTTCATATTCAATGGCGCGCTTTTACTCTTTTCTTTTCTTTTTCTTGTGCCTTCTTGGTTATCTCCTTCTTCCATTTCTCCCGCACTTCTGCTCCATTTTTTGTTCTTTTGTGTTGCGGTAA
The DNA here is from genome assembly GCF_053477565.2 of Lygodium microphyllum. Lineage (NCBI taxonomy): Eukaryota > Viridiplantae > Streptophyta > Polypodiopsida > Schizaeales > Lygodiaceae > Lygodium > Lygodium microphyllum. The sequence goes on from NC_141136.1 coordinate 50,302,851, forward strand.
ACACTAAGTATATTGGAATTGGAATAAGGTAGGGCCCGCATGGAACCAACTAGCTTGGACTTGGATGGCTTGAGCTAAAATGAATATGGTGAGCATTGGCATGTGGTCTCATAATGATATGGTTTGGTGAACCCTCTATTTGCAATCAACGTCCCCAAAAGATGAGATGAAATGTAGCATCTATTGAGTATTAATTTTCATAATCCGGGGGGGGGGGGGGGGGTTGATTGTTTTTCCATGTGAATCTAGAATAAGGACTAACATCTACTAGGCCATTGTCTTGTGGCTACACATTAGTGAAAGAAAAGCAAGGGAAATACATATACACAAGCATCTCAGATATATGCTTATAAGATACTTACTCATGATCCTATAACATATTTTTATATGTTCAAAAATAGTCTACCAAAATAGTCTAAGTTTCCATTATTAAGATCTAATAACTCAATGAGAATTTTGGGTGGATCTAAACACATACAAGGACTTATCTTGAGTGCTACAAGTCATCCAAGTCAAAAATAGAAGAAAAAGAAATAGATTTTTTAAAAGTGGTATTTACAACTATTTTGAAGGAAAATCTATAATTCTAGCCATGTTGACTTGTCAATCATCTATTTGCCTCAATTTGAGTACCTTGATGACCCGATTTAAATTCTGTATTATGGTGGAAACAACTTGCAGTGTTGTCTTGAAGAATATGTGACAATTACATGGTCTTCTTGGGTGTATGCTGACCTAAAGATTAAGAAAAATTTTAGTGATATTTTAGAGCATTGATATTACTCTTATATAGGGCATTTTGATGTATATGAGTTGTTCTTGTTGGGGGTAAAGGTGCCTCTGCCTAGCCGCCCGTGTATTACTACACTGATAGTACCCGCCATTGCACACTGTAGGTGGCGGGCGCCCGTCACCATCACTTTATTCTTTATTCTTTTAGTGAAAGTTTGAATAAAGGAAGGCCCGGTCACACATTGTGACTGTTGGAGTTCCCATTTGTGTCTCTCTCCCTTCTTTCTCTTGCTCTCCACCATTATCTCACTTAAAAGCAAGCTTCGATCCTTCTCACCTTTCAACTGGTATCAGAGCGAGGCTTCCTGACTTCCCAATCTTGGTTCCTGGCATTCTTAGCTTCCATTCAAATACCTATAGCATTGGGTCTCCTTCCCGGTAGCCATAGCTGACCTTCTTGAGCCCCCGTTACTCCTCGACTTCTCGAACACCTTCCCGGCCTATTGAGGCACCCTCAAGGCATTGCTACAGAGGTATTGAAGTGTTATTTTAGTGCTTTTATTCAGTTCTCAAGTTGCAATCAATCAGGGCAGTCATAGCTCAAACCCTTGGAGCTTGTATCTTGCTCCCTCTTGCATTTGGGCACTTGAGGCGGCTTATTGTGTGCCTCCCTAGGCACCCACTGGTGCCTCTAACCACTACCATTGAGGCCACATGGATGCACAGTAGCAAAAGAAGAGATCTGCAAGTTTGCACCATTTTTTGGCTGATCTAGACAGCATACTATAGCAACTCACCTACTCCTCAGTGATGGCTATGTCATGCTTCTTCGGGCTTGGCAATGCACTTGGCAATGGTCTCTAACATGTGTTGAAGCCTCCTTGATCATTGGCACCAGATTTGGGTCTAATCTGTACATTCCCAGGATTGTTTATAGTGGTCCCACAATCATGTTATGCAAAAGTAATGTTGGCATCTAATGCTATGCTTGTTTGGGCACTTCTACTTAACCAATTTGGTACCTATTAATGCATGATTGTTTGGGGGATGCAAGGCACATGTTATGCCATCATTTTGGACTGATTTTCTTGCTGAAAATACTCAATTTTGAACAGTAAATCACTATTGTACAACAGTGGGCTGAAGCCTATTACTTCATGTTTGGTTATGCCTACTCATTTCAAGCTATGTCTTTGGGATATGCAATGAAGTATTGACCTTTGGGGTACGATATCGAGCTTGTCTTTGATTCCGGATATTTATTTGAGCTTGATCTTGGCTTTGGAATGCATTTGATGCTCTGTCTTGGATGTACATATGGCATATATATTACCTATGTCTGACCGGTCTTGACATGCTTGGTCTATGCCACTACTACATGCTAGTTACATTGTTTGGAGCTTATTGCTACTAGTGCCTTGTCTTGGCTTGCATCTGGCCTCCCATAACTTACTTGGGATATTTCTTGGCTTGCTAGAGTTGTATTTGGGATACACTTGATGTCTGTGGTGGATGCTATACTTGGAGGCCATAGAGCCTATATGCTCATGATGTCTTATTGATGTCTGGTCTTGGAGCTTTCGTCTCACTGGTGCTCTTATATGCCTTTCTTGAGCTTCTTGGCTTGATCCATACAGCTTTTGTGCCAATGGGAGCATCTTTGGATACTTGACAGACATTGAGCAAGTGGTTTATGCTATTGAGCTTTGAGTCCTCTGAGATTGGGATATTCTTCACTTGGATGTTGCATGGTTGATATGTCGTGGTCTCCATACATGTACTTGGGCTGATTTGGGTGCTTCGCACTCCTTGAGCATACACCTCTTTGTGACAGGTCTTGCCAGTGTTGTGTACACTTTGCCTTATTACATAGGGGGTGTGCCAGCTTACTGACGGATTCATTTGACATGCTTGGGTGTTTTCTCAATGTGTATATGACTGTCATATGCTGATTTATGCCCACTTGATGCTGGTTATGCTTTGGCAGTATGTGGTTTACTTGGTGCATTGATTTTGCCTACAGTTTGCTCTCATTGTACCTGGCTGTAATTTATTACAACAAGAAATTATGTATGGACTGATGTGGAATTTTCATGTTGAATCATCCTGATTTTATGTACTTTTGATGGTACTTGGTGGGCAACATCATTAGCTATCAGTTCATGATCATTTTGCCTTGGTTTTGGTGGTATTTTGGCTGTTTACAGCACAAAACAACAAGCAGTTTTGAACTGTCCGATTCTTCTTCCACTAACAGTGCTATCTTCAACAACACTAAGCTTGATGGTACAAAATATGCCTATTGGAACAGCCAATTTTGGCAGGTATTGGTGTAGAAATCATAGATAAAGCCACTAAGGATGCATGTCGAGCAGCCTGAAACTGTGACTGATGACGAATGGGATGAGCTTGATGAGTTATGCAAGTCCACCCTCATCTCGTCTCTCACTGAACAAGTGCATTACAATGTGGTTGAGGAAGCACAGAGTGCTTGGTAGCTTTGGGATAAAATTAAGAACCTATATGACAAGAAAAGTCCAGCAAGTCAGATGTATTGGCTAAAGTAGCTTATGGACCTGCGCATGAAGGAGAATATGACAATGTCTGATCATTTGAGCCAGTTCCATGCTATTCTCAAGAACTTGACTTTGCAAAGTATTACCTTTAATGATGAGGTTACTCCATTGTTTTTGCTTGGGCCTCTAAGTGAGTCATGGGATGTATTCCGCACTGCCTTATGTGCTTCTACTACTATTTTGAACTTGCATGATGTAGAAAGTGCTCTTCTACAGGAAGAGATCAACCGTAAGAACTTGGATGCCTCTCGTGTGTTGCATGCTTTGACTATTAGAGGCAAAGATGGTAATGGCAAGAATGACCATGGGAATGGCCATGGCAAAGACTCATACAAGTCTAGGTCTAAGTTGCATGGTAAGTCGTGCAGCAAGTCTTGTGGCAGAAATGCTAATGTGGCATGTCATCATTGCGGCAATAAGGGTCATATACTCCCACAGTGTCATGAGTTGCACAATGAGAAGCGCAAAAAGAAGAGTCCTCTGATCACAGCATTATGCCTATGAAATCTAGTGTGAAAATTGAGGAGATAAATGTCATGTAGACTGATGACTTCAATGGGGAGTACATACTTGCAGCTAGTTCTTGTATGCTACATCATTGATCGATGTTCACTCTATGTATGCGCAGTGCTGGCTTTTGGATTCTGGTGCTTTATTTCATGTTACACCATGCCATGAGTGGTTTCACTCCTACCGCACTGTCTCTAGTTCTGTTCGCTTCGTTCTCTACTAGCAGTACTTTTCTGTTAGAGGATGTATGTCATGTACCTGTGATTACACACAGTCTTATGTCTGCAAGGTAGCTTGATGATGCTGGGTTTCATGTTTCATTTGGGGATTCTGCCTGGAAGCCGTGGCAGACTTGTGCTTGCTAGAGGTGCCAAAGCTAGCAGCCTCTATCCTCTTATAGTTGATGGGTCCTCTGTTGACCATGTTTTGTCAGTGGGTTCCATCCCACATGTATCTCTTTGGCATGTCCTTTTAGGCCATATTTCCTTAAAGGGAATGAAAATTCTTTCTGGTTATCAGTACTTACTACCCCTTGATTACGCATATTTTGATTCATGTGAGCATTGTCTTTATGGCACAGAGACTAGGAATATGCATAAGAAGTCTGATAGGATACGCATGAGTGAGCCCCTGGCATTGATACATTCGGATGTCTGTGGACCCATGCCCTCTCAGTCTATGGGTGGTGCAAAGTATTTTGTTGTCAGGATTGTGGGAGAGAAGGAAGGAGTCTCACTTGTAGCTTTCTAACTTGCACAATGGGGGAATACACACACAGGTGGAAGCTGAAAACAGTTTTCCTCTTCTTAGTTATGTAAGCCAAAAATAACTCTAGTACAAAGAAATAGAAGAACCCTATATATGAGTCTCAAACCAAACTCAACTAACTAAGGTGGCATACTAACTGAGCCACGAACTAGAGTAGATAAGGATAGCTATCATCTAGCTATTATTCATGGGTGGTGTACCAACCGCATCTGCAGCTAAAAAGTCGGTGACATAAATGCACAACGGTCACCCTGGCATATCACGAGTGGATCTCAATATCTCAACACTCCCCCTCGAGCTCAATCCCAATTCCTGCACATTGTGCAACTTCTCTGCATCCAATGCCTTCGTAAATATGTCAACTACCTGATCCTCTCTGTTGACATAAACTAGATCAATAAGACCTAGTAAAACCCTCTCCCGCACATAATGATAATGCACCTCAATGTGCTTTGTTCTAGCATGATAGTTTGGGTTATCTGCCAAGTTTATACTACTCATGTTGTCACAATCAATGACAACTGGCCCATCTGTAGGCTGATGCATATCATAAAGTAGCTTATGCAACCAAGCTACCTCACATGCAGCCATTGCTGCACCCCTGTACTCAACCTCTGTACTCGACAAGGCAACTGTAGGCTGTTTCTTGCTGCTCCAAGTGACTGCAGTACTTCCAAAAGAGAACACATATCCACTGGTAGATCGTCTATCAGAAATACTACCAGCCCAATCAGCATCAGTGTATCCATGCAACTGTATCTGAACCCCAGTCTCATAAAGTAGTCCATACTGCAATGTGGACTTCACATACCTGAGTATGCGTCTAGCCGCATCCAAATGCGGTTTCCTTGGAGCCTGCATAAACTAACTTACCAATCCAACAACATAGCTCAAATCTGGGCTGGTAATAGTCATATAAATCAAACTTCCTACTATGCGTCTGTACATAGTAGGGTCTTCCAGAAGCTCACGTGCATTTGCGCTCATCTTCACATTCTGCTCCAAAGGAACTGAAATAGGCTTACAACCTATCATCCCATATTTGGACAGCATGTCCAATCCATACTGCCTCTGCAAGAGCCGTATTCCACTTGGTGATCTAATCACCTCAATGCCCAGGAAATAAAGCAGCTCTCCCAAATCCTTTATCTCAAACTTCTGCTTCAATAGCATTTTCACATGAAGGATATCTTCATCACTATCACTTGTCATAATCAAATCATCAACATAAATGACAAGTAGCATAATATCTTTCTCTGTTTTTCTCACCTAAAGTGAGAAATCTGCCTTGGAAATCTGAAAGCCAATAGTGACAAGATACTCTCCTATCTTGTCAGACCATGCTCTAGGTGCTTGCTTCAAGCCATACAAGGCTTTCTTCAACCTACAAACAAACTCAGGATGAACAGCATGCACATAACCTGGTGGCTGCTCCATGTAGACCTCTTCTTGCAAATCACCATGCAAGAAGGCATTCTTTACATCCATCTGATGTAAAGACCATCCCTTTGATGCGGCCATAGCAATGACTGCTCTTACGGTTGCCATCCTTGCAACCGGACTGAATGTTTCTTCATAATCAATGCCATATGTTTGTGCATACCCCTTGACTACTAATCTTGCCTTGTATCTGTTCACAGAACCATTTGCATTGTGCTTCACCTTATAAACCCACTTACAACCAATTGCATTCTTATCTTTAGGCAAAGGTACCAATTCCCATGTAGCATTTTCTTCCAAGGCATCCATTTCTTCATCCATGGCTCTCTCCCATTTTTCTTTTCCCATGGCTTGCTCAAAAGAAGTGGGTTCTGGTTCCTGTATCACTTTGACGATATAGGCATAGTGAATGGTTGTAAATCCATCATATTTCAGCCTATCCACAGGATACCTAGCTCTGGTAGACCTGTGCAAAGTAGGCTCACTTCCAGCTGCTCTCAAAACATCCATGGTCTTCCTTACTCCAGGTGTAACAACAAAAGGAATACCCAACTCATCATCAATGCTCTGTTCTGAGCCACTAGATTCACCATCCACATAAGAGTGACCTGCATTCACATCAAACATGGGCTGATCTACCTTCTCTTTTCCTTTTCGTGATACCTGCATACCACTATCTGCATTGCTTTGAGGGGATTCTCCTGATCTCAATCTGCCTGTCCATGGCGAAGAATATGAACCACTGCTAGAGGACACTCCAGGTCCACTAATATCTTGTGACTGTTGCTATGAATTCTGTGCAGCATTACCATTTTGTGCATCTACATTATCAATCACATTTACTAGTTTATACCAGCTACTCATCTCATCAAAAACAACATCTCTGCTCACTATAAACTTACGAGTAGAAGGGTTATAGCATCATATCCCTTTTGCTGCAGAGAGTAACCAATAAAGATGCACTTCTCAGCTTTTGGATCCAACTTGGATCTCAACTCATCTGGCACATGAACATAGACAATGCAACAAAAAAATTTCAAATGAGAAATATCTGGTTTCTTACCAGTATACCTCTCCTCTGGAGTCATGCCATGTATTGCTGCAGTGGGAGTCCTGTTCATTATGTAGACTGTTGTAGCAACTACCTCAGCCTGGTAAAAATCTGGCAGGTCTATTTCATTGAGCATGGCACGAGATACCTCTCCAATATTCCTATTTTTTCTTTCTACAATTCCATTTTGCTATACGGTATGACTACATGAATATTGCTGCTTTATGCCATGCTCCTACAAGAACCTTGCAAACTCATTTGAGAGGTACTCTCCCCCTCCATTTGACCTTAGGCATTTTATTTGCAGGTCTGTTTCTTTTTCAACCATAGCTTTAAGAGTTTTGAAATGACCAAAAACTTCACTTTTCTTTTTCATAAAATACACCCAAATTTTTCTGCTATAGTCATCAATAAAAGTGACAAAATAATGATAGCCTCCAATAGATACAGCTTTAGTAGTCCACACATCAGAGTGGATTAATTCCAATGGCTTCTTACTCTCTTGAACATGTCTAGGAAATGGTTTCCTTGCCTGTTTTCCAAATTGACAGGCTTCATATACCTTATGCATTTCTGCAACCTTGAATTTAGGCAATCCTACAACAATATTTTGGGCCTGCATTAATTTAAGTCGTTGTACATTAACATGACCAATGCATTTATGCCAGATATCAATATCTGCAACTACATCAGTCCCATGTGCAAACATTGCTGCAATCAATTCAGGCATGTCTGCATCCAACGTAAACATTCTGCCCTTCTTCTTTCCTTTTGCTATCAAGCGACCTTTATTTTTCATATCCTCAACAAAGCATCCATGCGGATTAAATCTGACCTGCAAGCCCTGCTCAACCATTTGACCACAGAAACCAAATTCTTGGTGATATTCGGGACATGAAATACATCCGACAGGTATTTCTTTTTCCCATCCTGCATAGACAAATGAATTTTTCCAATCTGCACAATAGGATGTACATTATCATCACCAGTCTCCACGAATCGTAGTTTTTCCATTTTCCTTGCATCTTGCATCCATTCTGCATGACCTGTCATGTGGTTTGACGCACCTGAGTCAACATACCACACTTCGTTGCTTTCTTCTGCACTTGTCACAGAATTGTTCATGTGCCGTACCATAAACAAATGCTCATTTCTGTCATCACCCTGCCTACTAGAAGATGCATAATTCCCTTGTTGCAATTTTCCATTCATGATGTCATTCTGCTTTTTATAGCACTCTTTAGCCACATGACCCATTTTACCACAGTAGTAGCATTCAACATTGATGTTTGCATTTTGGCCTCTTTGCCATCCACCACGACCTCTTTGGCTTCCCCTGCCTCGAGAGTTACCATGTCCTCCTCCATAGGACTGGTTTTCTTGAGTTTGCTGCATATTCTGATTTCTACCATGGCCTCCAGATCGGCCTCCTCTACCTCTGCCTCTACCTCTTCCAGCATTTGAGTAGAAGACAGTTTCTTTTGAAGTTCCTCCTGAAGAAGATGCACCACCATTTTTCTGCTCCTCAGAAATTAGAAGAACAATCAACTCCTCAAAATCAGGAAATCTTTCACAGACGGAGATGGATGTTCGAAAGTGTGCATAATCCTTTCCTAGACCATTCAAGGTCACAGAAACTAAATCATCATCTTCCACTGGTGACCCAATGGAAGCAAGTGCATCTGCAATCTTCTTCATCTTCATGTGGTAGTCATTGATGCTCATACTTTCTCTTTGCAAATTGTGCAACTCTTGCTTGAGTTGCATTTTCCTGGCTTTCGTATTTGTGCTATATATTTTTGACAAAGTATCCCATGCCTCCTTTGGCGTACTTGCATCTTGAATATGCACAATCACAGAGTCTGAAATACTGATAGACAGCTAGTACATAACTTTTCTGGCTCTCTCATGCCATCCTTTAAATACTTGCATTTGCTGTTGATTGGGAACATTAGGAAGAACTGGTTCTTCTTCATTTCCTACAACGAATTCCCAATATCCTTTTCCCATAAGGAAAATCGTCATTCTAAACTTCCATGCTTGGAAGTTGTTCTTGTCAAGATTTTTAGTGACAATCTGTGAAAGAGAATCAGATGCCATTATAGAACACTGCAAAGAATTCTGTCACTGCAAAAAACACAACTTCAACCTCACAAGGGCAAATCTGCAAAACTGACGAAAGTGGTATTTGACCACACAGTCACTTCCTAGTGACGATTTTGCATCAACAGGCAACAAGGATAATTCTGTAACTCCCAATGTCTCTGCGCATAGGCATACGATGCAATTTCTACGGTAACTTTTCACCGACCTGTAAAACAGTGGTCGCACAGCAAAAACAGGGCCTTTTCCTGAGTGCGTGCGAAAAACTTCCGCCTCCAAAACAGGCCCCGAAATGGCCTCAAATCAAAAAAACAGGGCAACCAAGGGCTAAACTTGTAGAGACTTGCTCCCAAACTCGAAAAATGAAAGCAACACAGGTCCTCTTACCAGAACACCGCAAACTTGGTTTGCTTTCTTGAGCTCCTTACCACGAACCAGGCTCTGATACCATGTCAGGATTGTGGGAGGGAGTCTCACTTGTAGCTTTCTCACTTGCACAATGGGGGAATACACACACAGGTGGAGGCTGAAAACAGTTTTCCTCTTCTTAGTTGTGTAAGCCAAAAAGAACTCTAGTACAGAGAAATAGAAGAACCCTATATATGAGTCTCAAACCAAACTCAACTAACTAAGGTGGCATACTAACTGAGCCACAAACTAGAGTAGATAAGGATAGCTGTCATCTAGCTATTATTCATGGGGTGTGTACCAACCGCATCTGCAGCTAAAAAGTCGGTGACATAAATGCACAATGGTCACAGACTTTTGTCTTGGTTACACATGCACTATGTCTTGGTTACACATGCACGAGAGCCTCTCACCTATGATGAGGCTATGCGCAGGGGTGACAGTCACTCCTGGGAGAGAACAATGTAGTCTGAGATAGACTCCCTACACAAGAATATGACTTGGGATTTGGTTACATTGCCTCAGGGCAAGAAAGCTTTGCCATGCAAATGGATGTACAATCTGAAAAGTACCCCTGGAAACCCCAAGCCGGCTTATAAGGCATGACTTGTCGCTAAGGGTTTTAAACAGGAGCATGGAGTTGAATTTGATCAAGTCTTTTCTCCTGTGGTCAAGATGACCACCCTACGCTTGGATTTGGCCTTAGTCGTGTGTAGCTTGACTTGGACATGTATGAGATGGATGTCAAGATTGCATTCTTGCATGGGGATTTGCATGATGAGATATACATAGAGCAACCTAAGGGCTTTGTAGAACCTGGCAGCAGGGAGCACCTAGTGTGCAAGTTGAAGAAAAGTCTTTATGGCTTGAAGTAGGCACCTAGGGAGTGGTATCATAAGTTTGATGCCTTTATGCAGTCACAGGGCTACATCAGGAGTGCTATGGATCTGTGTCTTTACACGAAGAAAGCCCGTGATGGCTCTTTGCTTATTTTGGTACTTTATGTGGATGATATGCTAATAGTAGGGAAAGCTCATGATGAGCTAGATGCTCTTAAATCTCAGCTGAAGAAGAGCTTTGAGATGAAGGATTTGGGGCATACCTCTCACATTCTTGGTATGTGCATTAAGCGCAACAGGCATCAAGGACTACTCTACCTCTCATAGAGGGAGTACATTCATAAAGTTCTTGAGCATTTCCGCTTGCAGGACGTAAATACTATTGGTTGTCCATTGCCTTCTTATGTGAAGGTTTCACAGGCCGATTGTCGATAGAAAGATGAGCAGAGGGCGGAGATGGCCAACATCCCTTATGCATCAGCCATGGGCAGTTTGATGTATGCCACGATAGCCACTCGTCTAGATATTGCCTTTGCAATTGGTATTGTGGCACGCAATATGGCTACACCTGGAAAAAAGCATTGGGATGCTGTAAAGAGTATCATGAGATACTTGAAGGACACAACATATATGTGTATTTGCTATGGCAACCAGGATACAGGAGTTGTGGGCTACATTGACTCCAATTATGCAGGACATGTAGACAGTAGGAAGTCCACTTTCGGCTATGTCTTTACCTATGCTGGCGGTGCTGTTTCTTGGATGTCCAGGGTTCAAAAGTGTACAGCTCTCTCTACCATTGAGGCCGAGTATGTTGCAACCACTGAGGCTTGCAAGGAGGCCATATGGTTGGGCCGTTTGGTTCATGACCTTGGGATTGATACTATACCTACACTGCATTTGGATTCTATGAGTGCTATTCAACTAGCCAAGAATCTGGTCTTCCATATGTGAAGACGAAACACATTGATGTGAGGTATCACTTCATATGTGGGGTAGTGGAGGGCAAGTCTGTTGACCTTGTCAATATCTCCACTGACAAAAATTCTACAAATCTGCTCATGAAAAGCCTCACTATTGAGCGCTTTTCCTTCCTCAGGAGATTGATGGGCATTGGATGAGATGATATTTTTCCTCATCCCGTTGTATATGTGTACATTGTACTGTCTTTTCTTTTTCTTTTCCCTCCTCACTGGGACAGATTCGCCTTTAAGTGGGAGGTTTTTGGGGGTAAAGGTGTTTGTGCCTAGCCTCCCGTGTATTACTACACTAACAATACCCACCACTATACAATACAGGTAGCGGGCACCCATCACCGTCACTTTATTCTTTATTCTTTTAGTGACAGTTTGAATAAAGGAAGGCCCGGTCACACATTGTGACAGTTGGAGTTCCCATTTGTGTCTCTCTCTCTCTTCTTGCTCTTACTCTCCGCCATAGCTCACTTTCAAGCAAGCTTCGATCCTTCTCACCATTCAGTTCTGGTATTGAACTATTCTATACTTGTTTGGGATCTAATTTTGGGCTATATATACATTGCTTTGTGCTTGTATTCCTATAGGGAAAATATTGAATTCTTTGGGCTGATTTAAATTGGATTTCATTTGGGCCATAGTCTCAAAAATTAAGATTTCATTGAGTCATAGCCTCAATAATTGGGATTTCATTTGGTTTTCTCTAAGCCATAGTTTCAAGAATATCATTTGAAAGTGGATATGTATGCTATATAATGTACAGGGATTGAGCCAAAGATTCTTTGCAAAAAATATAGTTTACAATTGAATTTCTTCAATTTCTTGTGTTTCTATTCCTTCTTGCCTTTACCTTTTATATAATTTTTTGTCTTTCTTTTGTCATCTCTTCTTGCCAGAACCCTAGTGGTTTTAAGCGAGGCAGGCACAACAAATCTCTCGATATCTGTGGTAAACTTGATGTGAAATTCATATAGAAGAGTTTTGTAGGATGGGAGATGCTACATGTCCTTCAGATGATGTAAGGCAATTATTGCAAATTGGAGTGGGGGTTAGGAGATGGAGTTCTAGTTGGTTGCAAATGTGATGTAGATATATCAAGCAATCAAGGAAAAAGAAACTAGCGATAAAAGTACTTTAAGTGATTCTTAGTGAACTAGTTCAATTTGATGGGCAAGAAATATCTAAATATCTCAAAGTCTATTACATACAAAGGACATTGTATTGTATTTTAAAAAAATCATATAATGAAGAATTTTGAACAAGATATGGTGAGAAAAAACAACGAGCATATTTGAGGCATACAAGTAAAATATGGTGCAATTTGGAAAAACTTTGAGCAAGATCTTAAATAATAGTATTTTATGTAGGATTTGAAGCAAGAGGTGATCTAGAGCAAGCCTTTAAAAGGTCTCAAGTATCAAATTTAGTAGAAATATTACAAGAAATGCATGAGTTGTAGTTGAAGGTTACATGACTTCAAGAAAAAGAGTGAACAATATTGGAAGAGATGATTTGCAAGGATACAAGAATGATTTGTGTAGTTGAGGAACTCTTGCACAAAATGCATGAGTTATAATGGAAGCTAACATGACTTGAAGAAGATGCTCACTATGTTGAAGATGCAAATGACTTGTTGGATGAGTTGCCTTATGCTGCAAATGTGTTTTTGATAGATGCTTTACCTAAAGGCTCAAAGGATACATTCCTTGTGAATATAAATGATATAATGACAAGGAATGGAGAAGATATAGAGATAGTAGATGCAGATGTGCTCTTTGAAAATGCAACTGATATAGTGACACTGAATGCAACTAAGACAATAACAGTGCATTCTAATGATGCCTTGATTGTAAGTGCAAATGATAACTTGACAAAGAATGTAGATGATGCTTTGATTGAGGATGTAGCTATGAATGATGCAGATGTTATTCAATATGTGCAAGTCAAAGAAAATACTTTTCAAGGTGCTTTCCTAGCACAAAAGAGAGAGATATCTATCATGCCGTTTGCTTCTTTATGGATGCTTGATACTAGGATCGTATGCTTTTATATGCATCATGATGGGACAAACATAGTCGTGTGCTTTTCTATCCATAATATTTGGCCAAATGTGGATATGTTTTATGGACCAACACCATTTAAGCTGATTGTAAAAGAGATGTGGGAAACCTCAATGCTATAGTATGATCTAGGTGAGATTGCAACAAATGGGATGCTACAAAATTTTGATAGGGTAACACTACCATTTGATCTTGGTGGATGCTACCGTATGATCTAGATGTGATTGCAACCTATGGGATGCTACAAAGTTTTGATAGGGTACCAGTACCATTTGATCTTAGTGGATCTATGAATTTTTTAGAGTGAGGTGTAGATGGCTACATGCAGTTTGGATCTCATGAGCTTTCAATGCCTATGATCAAGAGGAAGTACTTGGGTTAGCTACATGCTTTTGTGGATGTTAAGCATTTGGATTATGATCCAAAAAGAAGCTATATCATTCATGATTTATGGAAGGTGATAATGTGGGTTTTTTATCTTTGAGGTATCCATATGTTGATATGCATGATTTTTTAGGGGATGAGAATTTGGCCTTTTGACTTGAATGGGTTGCATAGTATGACACATGCTAAAGGATATGTAGGTTTGGAGAGGTGGATGTCATGTGGCTCTACACGTTCACTGAAGAAAATCCAAGGGATAGACATGTATACAAGTATTTTAGATGTATGCTTATGGGATACTTACTCATGATCTTAACTGGTTTTTCTAGGATAAAAATTAATCCATTTAAATAGTCTAAGTTTCTGTTGCTATGCTTTAATAACTTAAATGAGAACTTTTGGTAGATCTAAATGCATGCAAGAACTTATCTTGAGTGCTCCAAGTCTTCCAACCCTAAAAATATTAAAACTGTGATGTTTTTTAAAAGTAGAATTTACAACTATTCTAAGGATATTTTTGTAATTTTGTTCATGTAACCTTGTTGGTCAAGTCTGTTTGCTTCAATTTAAGTACTTAGACAACCCTATTCAAAGTTTCTATGTGAAAGTTATTGTAGAAACAAGTTGCAACCAAGATCACGAAAGGATTGCTATCTTAAAGAATATGTGATAATTGTATAGTCTTCTTGGATGTATGCTAAACTTGAAGATCAAGGAAAGGGTTTGTGATGTTTTAGAGGGATGATATTGCTCTTATATAGGGTATTTTGATGTATGTGTGTTTTTTTAATATCAAATGGTTCTATGTTCGGGGCTCAATTTTGGATTATAGATGCATTGCTTTATGCTTGCTTTATTGTATGGAAAATATGAATCTTTTGGGATGGTTTAAATTGGATTTCTTTTGAGTCATAGTCTCAAAAATTGGACTTTCATTGAGACATGGTCTCAATAATTGAGATTTCATTGCCATAGTCTCAATAATTGGATTTTCTCTGAGTTATAGTCTCAAAAATATTTGAAAGTGGATGTATATATTTGTACATGGATTGAGCCAAATTTTCTTTATGGAAAAATATAATATATAGCCAAGTTTCTTCAATTTCTTATGTTTCTATTACTACTTGCCTTCATCTTCTACACAATTTCTTGTCTCTCTTCTCATATCTCTTCTTGCCAAACCCTTCTGGTTTTAGGCCCAAATATGGCAAATTGCTCGACAGCATGGAATCCTTTCAAGCATGTTAAAATTTCTCGACACCATGGAATCCTTTCAAGCTAGTCCATGCAATTTTTCCCTTACCTGTTAGGATGAGACCCCTTCCTTCATAATGATCCTCAATGGTTTCAAGCATGTTAAAATTGCATCTATCTTTATTAATGGACATTGGAAAGCTTTGAGATATTTCCACAATCTTGCATGGGATTCAAAGCCTAGGGCATTGACTGAAACTATCACCACCTCTTGTGCTCCGTTGATTATTGTGGCAATCTAGTTTTGGTAAGCATCACATACTATTTCATTTTTTAGGGTTCTTATTCACACTCATTCTATTGTGGATTCCTAGAGTTGTTCCTCCAGTTCCCCTTATGTGGTTGGTGGAGTGCCATGTGTGATCCTTAGAGATGGATTTTAGATTTTTCTCTAAGTTAGGCCCCTACACCTTGATTTCTTGAAGGCACAAAAAGTCTTGGGAGATCATCTCTTGGTATAGCCAATCATGGATTACTTTAGCTCAAATAGGATCAATTAACCCCTTAGTATTGTAACATAGAACTTTGAAATGTGTGGGCATTATTTCTTTTATTTATTGGCATTGCCCTTTCCCTTTGGAATCTTTTTTGTGCTAATTGAGCTGGCTTGGTCCACCTTGGATAGCCTCCTTTTATTGCCCCTAGAGAAAGTGGTATGAATAGTGGAGGCTAAATTAAAAGGGCTCTTTGTGCCTTGTAAGAGAGCGATATCAAGGCCAAGAAGTAGGGTTCTTTCTCAATTTGGAATCTTTCCATTGTTTCCTGGTCCTCATAGCCCTCAATTGGTCAATTGAGGTCATACTCATTGACTTCTTTGTTAAAGTCATCCTCTTGTATTCTTGAATCATCAAACAATTGTGTGCCATTTATGAATTTCTCTTCTTCCTCCTCGAACTCGCTAAACTCTCCTGGTTGTTTATCCATGGGTGTGGGTTTAGGGTCTACTAATTCTAGGTTAATTAGGATAGCCACATTTCTAGTTTGGTTTTTTCTAGAATTGCTTGGTATCTTTTGTGAGTTTCTCTTCCCATTTGTGTTCCTTGGTTTTTTTAATGGACTTTTTGGAATCCTTATTACTCATCCTTAGTTTGATATGCATGCAAATCTCCTTGAGCATCAAATTGTGTTTCCTCATTACCCCATTCCAAGCAATCATGGATGAAATGGACCTATTTTAAACATTTGAAGCACACATTGGGGAGGTTCTTGTAGACCATTTGCTATGTGTAGATTACCTGGCCCCTAGGGTTTCTTATGGCAAAAAAATTCCTTGAGTTTCTTGTTCACATCCCTTTCTATCAAAATTTGAGGGTGCCACCAAAGGATTAATGTCTAAGAATAGAGTCTCTGGCCAAGTATTTGGCCTAAGGGAGCTGCAATCGATCCCCTAGATTGATAAAAGTAGCCATGTAAGTCCAAGAATTCAACCCATATAGATATGTTCATGCGCTTGGATTCATGGGGATAGAAACTCAGTGTTGATTTGAAAAGGATAAGCAAAGCACTGCACTGTCAAGATTGTGGGAGAGAAGGAAGGAGTCTCACTTGTAGCTTTCTTGCTTGCACAATGGGGGAATACACACAAAGATGGAGGCTGAAAATAGTTTTCCTCTTCTTAGTTGTGTAAGCCAAAAAGAACTCTAGTATAAAGAAATAGAACAACCTATATATGGGTCTCAAACCAAACTCAACTAACTAAGGTGGCATACTAACTATGCCACGAACTAGAGTAGATAAGGATAGCTGTCATCTAGCTATTATTCATGGGCGGTGTACCAACCACATCTGCACAACTGACAAGTCGGTGACATAAATGCACAACGGTCACCCTGGCATATCACGAGTGGATCTCAATATCTCAACACTCCCCCTCGAGCTCAATCCCAATTCCTGCACACCAAGCAGGTGTCTGAACTTGCGCAGCTTCTCTGTGCCCAATGCCTTTGTGAATATGTCAGCTACCTGATCCTCTGTGCTGACATAAACTAGATCAATAAGACCTAGTAAAACCCTCTCCCGCACATAGTGATAGTGTACCTCAATGTGCTTTGTTCTAGCATGATAGACTGGGTTATTTGCCAAGTGTATACTACTCATGTTGTCACAATAAATGACAACTGGCCCATCTGTAGGCTAATGCATATCATAAAGTAGCTTATGCAACCAAGCTACCTCACATGCAGCCATTGCTGCGCCCCTGTACTCAGCCTCTGTGCTCGACAAGGCAACTGTAGGTTGTTTCTTACTGCTCCAAGTGACTGCAGCACTCCCAAAAGAGAACACATATCCACTGGTAGATCATCTATCAGAAATACTACCAGCCCAATCAGCATCAGTGTATCCATGCAACTGTATCTGAACCCCAGTCTCATAAAGTAGTCCATACTGCAATGTGGACTTCACATACCTGAGTATGCGTCTAGCCGCATCCAAATGCGGTTTCCTTGGAGCCTGCATAAACTGACTTACCAATCCAATAGCATAGCTCAAATCTGTCCTGGTAATAGTCATATAAATCAAACTTCCTACTATGCGTCTGTACATAGTAGGGTCTTCCAGAAGCTCACGTGCATATGTGCTCATCTTCACATTCTGCTCCAAAGGAACTGAAATAGGCTTACAGCGTGTCATCCCATATTTGGACAGCATGTCCAATCCATACTGCCTCTGCAAGAGCCGTATCCCACTTGGTAATCTAATCACCTCAATGCCCAAGAAATAACACAGCTCTCCCAAATCCTTCATCTCAAACTTGTGCTTCAATAGCATTTTCACATGAAGGATATCTCTATCGCTATCACTTGTCATAATCAAATCATCAACATAAATGACAAGTAGCATAATACATTTTTTTGTTTTTCTCACATAAAGTGAGAAATCTGCCTTGGAAATCTGAAAGCCAATAGTGACAAGATACTGTCCTATCTTGTCAGACCATGCTCTAGGTGCTTGCTTCAAGCCATACAAGGCTTTCTTCAACCTGCAAACAAACTCAGGATGAACATCATGTACGTAACCTGGTGGCTACTCCATGTAGACCTCTTCTTGCAAATCACCATGCAAGAAGGCATTCTTTACATCCATCTGATGTAAAGACCATCCCTTTGATGCGGCCATAGCAATGACTACTCTTACGGTTGCCATCCTTGCAACCAGACTGAATGTTTCTTCATAATCAATGCCATATGTTTGTGCATACCCCTTGACTACTAATCTTGCCTTGTATCTGTTCACAGAACCATCTGCATTGTGCTTCACTTTATAAACCCACTTACAACCAATTGTGTTCTTACCTTTAGGCAAAGGTACCAATTCCCATGTAGCATTTGCTTCCAAGGCATCCATTTCTTCATCCATGGCTTTCTCCCATTTTTCTTTTCCCATGGCTTGCTCAAAAGAAGTGGGTTCTGGTTCCTGTATCACTTTGACCATATAGGCATAGTGAATGGCTGTAAATCCATCATATTTCAGCCTATCCACAGGATACCTAGCTCTGGTAGACCTGCGCAAAGTAGGTTCACTCCCAAGTGCTCTCAAAACATCCATGGTCTTCCTTACTCCAGGTGTAACAACAGAAGGAATACCCAACTCATCATCAATGCTCTGTTCTGAGCCACTAGATTCACCATCCACATAAGAGTGACCTGCATTCACATCAAACATGGGCTGATCTACCTTCTCTTTTCCTTTTCGTGATACCTGCATACCACTATCTTCATTGCTTTGAGGAGATTCTCCTGATCTCAATCTGCCTGTCCATGGCGAAGAATGTGAACCACTGCTAGAGGACGCTCCAAGTCCACTAATATCTTGTGACTGCTGCTGTGAATTCTGTGCAGCATTACCATTTTGTGCATCTACATTATCAATCACATTTACTTGTTTATACCAGCTACTCATCCCATCAAAAACAACATCTCTGCTCACTCTAAACTTATGAGTAGAAGGGTTATAGCATCTATACCCTTTTTGCTGCAGAGAGTAACCAATAATGATGCACTTCTCAGCTTTTGGATCCAACTTGGATCTCAACTCATCTAGCACATGAACATAGGCAATGCAACCAAAAATTTTCAAATGAGAAATATTTGGTTTCCTACCAGTATACCTCTCCTCTGGAGTCAATTGCTGCAGTGGGAGTCCTGTTCATTATGTAGACTGGTGTAGCAACTGCCTCAGCCCAGTAAAAATCTGGCAAGTCTTTTTCATTGAGCATGGCACGAGATACCTCTCCAATATGCCTATTTTTCCTTTCTGCAATTTCATTTTGTTGTGGGGTATGACTGCATGAATATTGCTACTTTATGCCATGCTCCTACAAGAACCTTGCAAACTCATTTGAGAGGTACTCTCCCCCTCCATCTGACCTTAGGCATTTTATTTGCAGGCCTGTTTCTTTTACAACCATAGCTTTAAGAGTTTTGAAATGCCCAAAAACTTCACTTTTCTTTTTCATAAAATACACCCAAACTTTTCTGCTATAGTCATCAATAAAAGTGACAAAATAATGACAGCCTCCAAGAGATGCAACTTTAGTAGTCCACACATCAGAGTGGACTAATTCCAATGGCTTCTTACTCTCTTGAACATGTCTAGGAAATGGTTTCCTTGCCTGTTTTCCAAACTGACAGGCTTCACATACCTTATGCATTTCTGTAATCTTGAATTTAGGCAATCCTGCAATAATATTTTGGGCTTGCATTGCTTTAAGTCGTTGTACATTAACATGACCAATACGTTTATGCCAGATATCAATATCTGCAACTACACCGGTCCCATGTGCAAACATTGCTGCACTCAATTCAGGCATGTCTGCATCCAACGTAAACATTCTTCCCTTCTTCTTTCCTTTTGCTATCAAGCGACCTTTATTTTTCATATCCTCAACAAAGCATCCATGAGAATTAAATCTGACCTGCAAGCCCTGCTCAACCATTTGACCAACAGAAACCAGGTTCTTGGTGATATTCGGGACATGAAATACATCGGACAGGTATTTCTTTTTCCCATCCTGCATAGACAAAGGAATTTTTCCAATCTGCACAATAGGATGTGCAGTATCATCACCAGTCTCCACAAATCCTGGTTTTTCCATTTTCATTGCATCCTGCATCCATTCTGCATGACCTGTCAGGTGGTTTGATGCACCTGAGTCAACATACCACACATCGTTGCTTTCTTCTGCACTTGTCACAGAATTGGTCATGTGCTGCACCATAAACAAATGCTCATTTCTGTCATCACCCTATCTACTAGAAGATGCGTAATTCCCTTGTTGCAATTTTCCATTCACGATGTCATTCTGCTTTTTATAGCAGTCTTTAGCCATATGATCCATTTTACCACAGTAGTAGCATTCAACATTGTTGTTTGCATTTTGGTCTCTTTGCCATCCACCACGACCTCTTTGGCTCCCCCTGCCTCTAGAGTTACCACGTCCTCCTCCATAGGACTGGTTTTCTTGAGTTTGCTGCATATTCTGATTTCTACCACGGCCTCCAGATCGGCCTCCTCTACCTCTGCCTCTACCTCTTCCAGCATTTGAGTAGAAGACAGCTTCTTTTGAAGTTCCTCCTGAAGAAGATGCACCACCATTTCTCTGCTCCTCAGAAATTAGAAGAGCAATCAACTCCTCAAAATCAGGAAATCTTTCACGGACGGAAATCGATGTTCGGAACTGTGC
This sequence comes from Lygodium microphyllum, assembly GCF_053477565.2. Lineage (NCBI taxonomy): Eukaryota > Viridiplantae > Streptophyta > Polypodiopsida > Schizaeales > Lygodiaceae > Lygodium > Lygodium microphyllum. The sequence goes on from NC_141136.1 coordinate 50,323,633, forward strand.
ATAATCCTTTCCTAGACCATTCAAGGTCACAAAAACTAAATCATCATCTTCCACTGGCGACCCAATGGAAGCAAGTGCATCTGCAATCTTCTTCACCTTCATGTGGTAGTCATTGATGCTCATATTTTCTCTTTGCATATTATGCAACTCTTGCTTGAGCTGCATTTTCAAGGCTTGAGTATTTGTGCTATACATTTTTGACAAAGTAACCCATGCCTCATTTGGCGTACTTGCATCCTGAATATGCACAATCATAGAGTCTGAAATACTGATAGACAGCCAATACATAACTTTCTTGGCTCTCTCATGCCATGCTTTAAATGCCTGCATTTGCTGTTGATTGGGAACATCAGGAAGAACTGGTTCTTCTTCATTTCATGCAACAAATTCCCAATATCCTTTTCCCATAAGGAAATTCATCATTCTAAACTTTCATGCTTGGAAGTTGTTCTTGTCAAGCTTTTCAGTGACAATCTGTGAGAGAGAATCAGACGCCATTACAGAACACTTCAAAAAGTTCTGTCACTGCAAAGAACACAGCTTCAGCCTCACAAGGGCTAATCTGCAAAACTGACGAAAGTGGTATTTGACCACACAGTCACTCCTTAGTGACGATTTTGCATCAACAGGCAACAAGGATGATTCTGTAACTCCCAATGTCTCTGCGCACAGGCATACGATGCAATTTCTACAGTAACTTTTCACCGACATGTAGAACAGTGGTCACAAAGCATAAAACTGGGCCTTTTCCTGAGTGCGTGCAGAAAACTTCCGCCTCCAAAACAGGCCTCGAAATGGCCTCAAATCAAAAAAACAGAGCAACCTAGGGCTAAAGCCCTTTCCCCGCAGCATATACTGCCCTCTTGCTACACCGCGAAGGGCGTCTCAATCTGAGACAATGCACTCTTGCACTTTCCAGCTGTGCTACCTGCAGAGACTTGCTCCCAAAACAAAAAAATGAAAGCAACACTGGTCCTCTTACCAGAACACCGCGAACTTGGTTTGCTTTCTTGAGCTTCTTACCACAAACAAGGCTCTGATACCATGTCAAGATTGTGGGAGAGAAGGAAGGAGTCTCACTTGTAGCTTTCTTGCTTGCACAACGGGGGAATATACACAAAGGTGGAGGCTGAAAACAGTTTTCCTCTTCTTAGTTGTGTAAGCCAAAAAGAACTCTAGTACAAAGAAATAGAAGAACCCTATATATGGGTCTCAAACCAAACTCAACTAACTAAGGTGGCATACTAACTAAGCCACGAACTAGAGTAGATAAGGATAGCTGTCATCTAGCTATTATTCATGGGCGGTATACCAACCGGATCTGCAACTGACAAGTCGATGACATAAATGCACAACGGTCACCCTGGCATATCACGAGTGGATCTCGATATCTCAACATGCACAACATCCATTGTCCATAGGATAGGAGGTTGACCGCCATCTCCTCATACTCAAAGAGAAATGTGAAATAATTGTTTGGAAGGTATCTAGCCAACAAAACCTTAATTGCAATGGGAACCAAGTTATCCCAAATCCAAACCTAATTTCGTTGGGGGCTGGGATCCATGGCATAGCTTGATGAATACATGAACTTGATAGACATAAAGATTTTAAAAGATAGTTTCATTAGAGAGACATAAAGAACACATACCTTCTCCTTCAACTTTTGGATTTGCACTTCTTGTTTCTGGATTTCCATCTATAACCACTCTTGCAAACTATGAAGGGACACTTTCCAAAGTTGGGCTAGAAAGCCCTAAATCTTATATGATAGTTTCTTTTCCTTGGTTACCCAAAAAGACCTCCTAATGGGCTAGGAAATGCTTCATTTTCTTGTGAGAACAGGGTCAAAAAGGCTTGATGAGACAAAAGAAAATCTAAGAGATGATTACATGTATCATCTTGTTGCCTACCTAAAGTATGCATAGTTTCGCATGTGTGGGAGGGGGGAGGAGGGGAGGTCGTGGTGGGGTAGAGACTTGCATGGCCTCATGCCATGTGGTGGTAACTTGTCTTCTCTCCACCATGTGGCCAAGAGAGGGCCAAAATTGTAAACATCTATTTTCCTTCAACGCGACACCAATGAGAAAAATGTGAAAAGTCAATAAATTTCTCATGTACCTTGATTTATTATAGTTGAGATTTGCAATGGACACTTGTTCGTACGTCATAGAATTGACCATATTTAGGTTGTTTTATCGAGGAGGGATTTTTGTTTCCATGTATGAGTGAGAGAAAGAAGAGAAAGTGGAACCATACAAGTACCTTGCCACTAAAAAAAGCTTCCTCCTATAGTCAGTTACATTTGAGTGTATAGAGGCATATGGAGCCCTTTAGAGGGGTGAAGTGGACCGAGCACTCAAATTTTTTAAGTGTGCTACCTTGCAAGTATCCCATAATTTTTATGTATATGCATTGGTATATAATGGGTGCTTAAACATTATATTGTCTTGCAAACGGCTACTAACAAGCTTCATCATCGAGCTAGATTGTATCTCATATATTTTCATAGGATATGGAGGGCTAGAAAAAGCATGTGCAAAACTACACTACTATTGTATGTGTTGAGAGGGAGACTTTAGTGTCTACAATCATTACATAATGCATGTGGCATGTTAGCCACCCTTAGAGCATATCAATGAGTAATGTTATGAACGAATGTTATTAACTAATAAATTGAATTGGCTTTTGTTGGAAGAACTATCTCAAGGTGTTGGTATTTAAATGTTGTCTTTAAAACTTATTTGTTGTTGATTATTGCCTTAGTTTCTAATTTTGCATGTCTCCAATGGCATGATTGATAATTTGTGGTTCCTAGATATAAATATGACAAATTGAGGTGGACACTTCAAAACAAAAAGGAAGAATATATTGGTTCAATGGAAAAATATGAACTTCTTTACATTATGAAATGATCCCAGTTCGTTTACATGATGTCATCCAAACAAAATTCTATGTATTATGTGGATATCTATGGTATCCACAATACTCCAAACAAAGGTATACATACTTAATGGATATATATGGTATCCATAATACTCCCAAAGAACTCTAAAATCTCCAAATTAGAGTTATAAACTCCAAATTAAAAACTCGGAAAATAATTGCACTGAAAGGAGGGGTAGTTAAAAATGTTGGTTGCTTCACTAAGCTACATGTGAGATGTCACGTTCTCACACACACACCATCCTATGAGCTTACAATATGCACCGGCCTCTTGACTAGGAATTATAAAGGTTAGTAGGGAGGGGGGGTTATTATAGTGAGTAGTGGAAGAGAGAGGTTGCTTGATAGGCTGCCGCATGGGCAAGCCTACCTAGGCATGATGCCACCATGCCGAGGAGGGAGGAGGAGCCGTCTCGTATGCCGCAATGCTCGGAGAGGTGAGGCTGCGCGTCGCGACCTGGCCTTCGTGGTGGCCTACCGTGCGTGAAGAAGATGAGCGTCTTTCCCGATAGGCTTGATCCGTCATACGATGACGAACCAGGTGACATAATCGATGGGGGGCGGTGGCCAGATAACAGAATTTGAGCGGGGATTATAAATAATTTTGTAAGGTTTAGATAATACTTTAACCTTTATAGTGCTAATTGTTTCTGACCTATAACTCTATTACATTACTGGAATCCTTAGCTCTATTGACCTAACTAAACTTTTTTATTGACTTGGTCTAACTACTAACCTCGGAACTAACTAACTAATTAATTAAGTGGCCAACTTAGCTAGCTAACTAGCTAATAGAATCACTAATCTCGGGGTGTTTATTAACCTTAGTTTGGGACTTTATACAAACCTTAACTTAAGGTAGTAAAGTTAAGGTTAATAAACACACACACACACACAAATGCACAAACGCATGCACACACAAAATTATCACTAGTACATTTTCCGTTCTCTCCACAGTGACAAATTGCATACTCATGCATCAATTCTATATATGGGCACACACCTACCTTTGGCCCATTATGTTTATTTTCTTTCTTAGAGAATAGTCATTCTTTCCTTATGGTACACAAGGATGAACTTATTTCTTTGGTTGGTCCTTTGCATTACATTGATGTCATCTAGGACATCAAGAAGCTTTGGCCATGGTTGTTATCAGTCATTTGTTTCTCAATTTTGTATGGACCTTCTACATAGCTTGTGTGATCTGTATCAATTAATCTTATTCACCTTCTTCTAACATACATGGAAGACGTACAGTTAACATCAAGGTCTCAAGTTCTCTCGTATGTTTTGACAAATTATCTCTACTGTATAATTGCACAATCAGGCATGTACACTGATTTATTTCATAATTATGTATATCTACCTATATGAAATATGCATACCATAAATAATCTTTGTAATGGCTTTTTGGTTGGGATTTATACAATAGAATCGATGTGATCACACATATAGTAGACCCACTGAGAATTCTAGGATAAAATGGAACAATCTGTCAATTAATCATGGTAGCCCCTTACCCCCTAAAGGTATGCATGTGGATAATTGGCATCCATGTAAGAGTGAATTTAGATATCCTTGTTATACTAGTAATCCAAAATGTAAATCAATAAATAATGAACCATATTTTAGTATATTTGGTGCTAGAAATTAGGAGTTTAAATCCATGATTGTGTGCATGACAGTGAGTTTTTATACTACTTATCCGCATATTTAGATCAATCTATTAGTGCCTTAGTGATAGTATGGTGTCACCATTGGTTTGATTTGTCCACCAAGTACTCTAGATATGTGGAATATATATACACCACTCCTCCATATTCATTCCCCATACTTAAGAAGCAACATACATACCCTGTATTACTAGACAATCATACTATGTACTATTATGAATTGCATGGTGGGGGGGACTTACTCAAGTTGTTATGCCGAACACACACTATACACATTAGGAGAAGCTCACTCAACAATACACAAAGAGATATGGAGCCCAAAACCTTTTCTTGATCGTTTCTTCTTCTTCTTTCACACATTTTTCAATGTACATAAAGTATAAATAAGATACAATATAAAGGAAGTGGCTTACTAAGTCAAACAGTATATAACATACTATACTAATCAAATGGTGCCATAACTATGCTAACTATAGGTAGGTGTAACAAACCAAATATAATAAGTGATAAGCTAGTAGCCATGTAAGAGTTATAATGACCACTGATGTGCTAAGTGTAGATGTGCTTACCCATCTAACCAAGTACGTGGTCCATCATCAATGTCTGCACATATTGAGCTTACCATCTCAACACTCCCTCTCAAGCTCAACTATATCTCTACAACTCTAACTTTTGAAGCTTCTCTCCACCCAATGTCTTCCTATGTGTTGACATATACCAAGTCAATCTTACTTGTAAGTACCTTCACACTTGTGGAGAAACACGTGGATCTAGAACATGGCTATGGTAGATGGAACACAAAGAGAATGTTCATAATGACATAGGCTGAAGAGACCAACTGTTACTCAAATGAATTAGGTTCCAAGATGGAAGCTTGGACTCATAAACACAATCTTGAGTATGACACTGACTATGACTGAAAGGACAAAGTAAAGTTATATTCCATCATTGAATGATAAGAAGGTACATCACTTTATAGGCTCATGATGGTTCCCTTTTTCCCCACTGTGCTTATGGGATTCAAACATCTTCTATTTCAAGCATCCTTTCTAGCAAACTGCTTGTGTCTTGCCCTATTGCTCCATACAAAGAGGCTGTCACATGGGTGTGATTGCATATTTCTCAACACTCCTCCTCAATCACAACCATGAAAAAGGTACTAAGTGTACAAAGGCTGTCACATGGGTGTGATTGCATATTTCTCAACACTCCTCCTCAATCACAACCATGAAAAAGGCACTAAGTGTACAGAGGCTATCATGAGTAGAACCTTGCTAAGTGTGGGTATGCCACAAACATGGTAAACACTAGAGGCTGTCGAGCAGAAAAGGCTAAGTGTGGGTACCAAAAAACATGGCTAACATCTAGGGGCTGTTACAAGGCCTCACTAAGTGTGTAGAGGCTATTATGTGCATAGGTTTACATGACGAGTTTTACAAGGCATATGTCAGGAGCATTAATGGCAAGTACATTCAATACAAAGTTCTAGTGAAAAAATAGAGACAAGGACTAACAAGCCCTTGTGATTTTCTTCATTAGATATGTCATGGTAGGCATAGTAGATCTCCAATTCATTGCAAGTCTTATTGTTGATGTAGTCTAGCTTGCTCTTTTTGATCTTGTACTTGTTCTTCACTTTTCTCTTTTGGTCCTCTTCTTCTAGGTCCTCCTGATCTACTTCTCCATGGACTTTGCTTGCTTTGCTTCCATCAGTATTTGTATCAATCTTCATGTCCATGTCCCCCTCAAGCAAAGGCATCATCTTTGAGGCAGTGGAAATGACTTCAAACTCTTGCACTTTCTCCAAGGTAGCAGGCATGTCTTCGGGTTCTTTAGATGAATATGTTGATTGCTTTTTGGTGTAGGCAGCTTCATGTCCTCCTGCAAGTGGGTCACAAAAATCTTCTATGTATTGTAGATAAGCAACACAAGTTATGTTACTCTTCATGAAGTGTCTCCACATAGAGATCTTTTTGTTTGTCATCGTCATATCTGAGAATCAACCTCAAATCTTTGATTTTGCAGCAAAAGAGTTAAAAGAATTTGTGTCAAAAAACACAAGTGCAAGGCAGTGTGAAGACACACTTTGTAGTATCAAGAGATACTAGAGTTGAAGATGATGATTCTTAATGTTGAATCCTCCAAATTTAATCTTCTTCTTACTGGTTTGAATTGATGCTTTGCTGGAATCTTAAGTGTTGTAGCAGATCTTTGAGTGGCAGAAGAGAGAAAATGATGTAAAGATGAAGCTTTTGAGAAGTTGGCTATGACTACAAACTTTAGGGTTTCTAGGCAGCCCTGGTCTTTTGCTCTATGTGCAGTGTATACTTGATCATTTTCAATTTTTTTTAAATAGAAATGAAGCTTGGTAGATAGGCTACCAAAGCCCCATGATGGCACATTGAATCACACAGCGTAGGGAGCACACCAGCGTACGGATGCAAATAGGTGTAGAATGATGTTGAGAATAGCAAATGATGCTTGTATGTACACCCATAGAGGCTTGCCATAAGTGGCTTTGTATGAGAGAGAAGCAATGATGAATGCTCTAGGAAGAGATATCCAAAATCCCTTAAGCACGATGAGGAAAAGTGGTACTTTCCAAAAAGCTATAAAGGCATGTACTTGACACTCATTTGAATGGAATGGTACTTTTTAGTTTGAGTTACTCAAGATTGTGTTTATGAGTCCAAGCTAATCTATCTTGGAATCTAATTCACTTGAGTTACAATTCTTTATCTCAATTATGTTTTATGTTTATAATCGCCATAGCTAGCATAGCTCTAGATTTGTGTTTCCCAACATGGTATCAGAGCCATGGTGAGCTATGACTAGCCATTGCCATATCCATACATTAGGCCTATTCTCCATCTCATATCCTTCTCATCCTTCTCTTCACTTAAAATCCACCCAACTCCCCTCCCATCTTCTTTGAAACACACAGGAAGCTTAAGCAAGCATCAGCAAGTCTCTTTTCTTCCCTTCTTCGTTGACCCTTCTCCAAGCCACTTACTATCTATCCTGAAGATAGAGGATTATCAAACATGTCAAAAAAAGCCACCGTCTGAATGTTGTTCCCACTACAATGGTCCTAGGAGTGCTGAAGGCCCATCTGATCGGTGCCACCAAAGGCCACTGGCTCCTCAAGAAGAAGAGCAACGTCCTTACTGTCCAGTTCCCGCAAATCTTGAAATGGATCATCTTGGCAAAGGAAACCACGAGAGACTCCCTCAAAGCAGAGAGATGGCTACTTGTCGCAGATGGAGCTGCTTTGCTGGGTGCTCCTGCTATTTTTTCTGATGTTTCGTCTCTACAACTATGAGGAACTAGCATCTCTCTGAGACCAAGCAAGATGTTGATGTATTGAGAATCCTTTGGGACTCTCCATTGGCACATCGATTTGCATCCTTTTCACACAGGAGCAGGAAGCATTACAGCTCTACCGCGGAGGTCCACCATCACTTCTCTGCATTCGTTTGCAATGTTAAGCTTATCAAGTCCACCAACATCAAGAAGCTCCCGTACACTCTCATTGTTAATCAACTTGCTGATGTTACATGGGACGAATTTAAGAAAGCCTACTTGAGATCTGGGCAACAAAATTTTTCAGCCACCAAGGGTATCCATCTCCTGAGGAGCTTCTTTGCTGACCTTCCTATAAGGAAAGATTGGCATGATGATGGCATTGTGAGCCCTATCAAAAATCAAGCGCATTGTGGCTCCTGCTGGACATTCAGTACCATTGGTGCTTTGGAATCTGTACATGCTCAAGCCACTGGACAGATGGTACTACTTTCTGTGTAGCAACTAGTAGGTTGTGCTGGAGATTACTGTTGAGATGGCAAGCTCAACACCTGCAAGCATTGATGATGGACCGCTTGGATAGATGGGTCCACACGTCTACACTTAGCATGTTGGTGGTCATTATGACACTAACATGGCCACTGACTTATCACTTATTATATTTAGTTTGTTACACCTACCTATAGCTGGCAAAGATATAGCGCCAGTCGATTAGTGTAGTCGGTTATGCACTGTTTAACTTAGAAGGCCACTTTCCTTTATGTTGTATCTTATCTATACTTTATGTACATTGTATAGTGTGTGGAAGAAGAAGAAGAAATCAGCAAGAAAACGTTTTGGCATCCATCTCTCTTCTTGTATTCTTGAGTGAGCTTCCTCTTATGTTTACAGTGTGTGTTTGGTGCAGCAGCTCAAGAAAATCTCCCCACCATGTGATTCTTGACATGGTATCAGAACCACACCACTGAGAGAGGTTGATATTGAAGGCTGAAGTGAAGGAGAAGAAGAAAGGTTCGAGCAAGCAAGCAACGGGTAAGAAGCTCTCCCATTCTTCCACTCTCTCTCTTGGATAGTTCCTGTGGAGGCATCCGAAAGTAGGGTAGAGCAAAAATCTCAAATTGTTGTGAGATCTGGTGCACAAGCACAGCATTGTATATTCTACAGTAATTATTTTGGCCATCTAAGACCGTTTCAAGCCTCGTTTTAGAGCTGCAAGGTTGCGGACAACAGTTTTAGGATACATTATGATTTCAGCTATATTGATCGAAAGTGGGTGCACAGGTTATAGATTGCAAATCTGTAATTTTTTAGGTGTTTGTAGGAAGAAAACATAAGGTTTATCTGCAAATAGGTTGCAGATTACATGTACTACTGAGCAATCAGTGAAAAATGTTCCTTGGTGTAGTGTTGTGCATGTGTTGTGAAAGATTGCAGAAGACTAGCTTGATGTGTTGTATCCTTGTTTGTGATAATGGCAAAGAACACTAGAAATCCCATTATTGAGAAGCTCGACAAGAACAACTACTCTTCATGGAAGTTCCGTGTGACGAACTTCCTCATTGGAAAGGGCCTTTATGAGTTTGTTTCAGGTGAAGAAAAGGAGCCAGAGCTGAGTATCCCTCTAACTGCAGATGAATTAAAAGCATGGAAAGAATGGAATGCGAAAGACAAAAAGGTGATATACTAGTTATCTGCAGTCATTGATAATACAATGTTGGGACATATCAGGAATGCAGAAACTTCACATGCAACTTGGACAATTTTTGAGAACATGTTTTCAGTAAATACAAAGGCACGAAAGATTCAACTCAAGCAAGAGTTGAATGCCTTGAAGAAAGGAAAAATCTATGTCAATGAGTATGTGTTGAAGGTGAGGAGCATTGCAGATGCTTTAGCAGCAATTGATGCAATGCCTAATGATGATGATTTGGTTTCATCCACTTTGAGTGGCCTTAACAATGAGAAGGCATGGAAATCATTTGTTACTTCAGTATATGTACGAAAGCAATTTCTAGATTTTGATGAGTTGATCTCTCTCATGATTACCGAAGAGATCAATATGCAAGGTGACTCATCTAAAATAAATGGTGAACAGGTTCAAGCATTTTACTCAAGTTCAGGAAGGGGACGTGGTAGATCCTCTTCGACAGGCCGTGGTACGGGACGTGCTGGCGATAACCAGCAAAATAGGTACAATCAGCAATTTGGTGAAATGCAAGTTTTAAGAGGCCGAGGAAACTTTAGAGGCAGGGGGAGCTCTAGAGGAAGAGGTGGATGTCATAATAGAGGTTTTGGAAATTCTACTATTGTTTTCCATTATTGTGGCAAAACAGGCCATATTGTAGCCCATTGCTATGCAAAGAAGGATGATATTCGCAGTGGTAAATTGCAGCAAGGAAACTATGCATTGTATTCACGACAGAACGAAGACAAAAATGAGCGTCTGTTTGTTATGTAGCATATGATGAATGCAGTTACAAGAAAGGGGACACATGATGATGTATGGTATGTCGATTCAGGTGCATCTAATCATATGACCAATCATGTTGAATGGTTTGGAGAGATGCAAGACTTACAAAATCCAATTTATGTGCAGATGGGTGATGATTCATGCCACCCAATTTCACACATTGGAAAGGTTCCCTTGTCCTTGTATGATGGCTAGATAAAGAGTCTGACAGATGTATTACATGTGCCATCAATTACAAAGAATCCAGAGTCTGTTGGACAAATGGTAGAGCAGGGGTTGCAGGTCCGATTCAATGCAAAAGGTTGTTTTGTAGAAGACTTTAATGATAAGTCCAGGTTGGTCGCAAAAGGAAGTAGAGTTGGCCGAATGTCCACTTTAGACGCTGGAATTCCTGCAATGGATGTTGCTATGTATGCTAAAGAAAAAGGAGTAGTTGCAGATATTGAAATATGGTATAAATGTATTGGGCATGCAAATGTGCAAAGATTGAAATTAATGCAATCCAAAGGATTGGTTACAGGGTTGCTTTCTTTTAGAGTTGCAGAATTGCATAAAGTCTGTGAAGCATGCCAGTTTGGTAAGCATGCAAGACAACCCTTCTCACATGACAAAGAAGTGAGTAGAAAAGTACTTGATGTAGTGCATACAGATGTTCGGGGGCCTACACAAAATGTATCTCTTGGTGGCAGCAAATACTTTGTCACATATATTGATGACTGTTCAAGGAAGTTATGGGTATACTTCATGAAGGAAAAGCGTGATGTGTTTGAGCACTTAAAATATTTCAAGGCAGCTATTGAAATAGAAATAGGCTTAAAAGTGAAGTGCTTGAGATCAGATGGAAGGGGAGGATACCTCTCTAATGAGTTTACTGGCTTCTTGAGGACTCATGGGATAAAGAGGCAATCCATTTGCAGGTATACCCCACAACAAAATGGGGTTGCAAAAAGAAAAAATAGGCATATTGCAAAAGTCGCACGGGCATTAATGGCTGAAAAGAATATGCCTGAGGCTATCCATACTGTTGTCTATATTATGAACAGAACTCCCACAACTGCAGTTCATGGGATGACTCCTGAAGAGTGCTTTACTGGCAAGAAGCCTGATGTATCACACTTGAAGGTATTTGGATGTGTTGCATATATTCATGTGCCAGATGAGCTACAAAAGAAGCTTGATCCAAAGGCTACAAAATGTATTTTTATTGGATACTCTTTAGAGCATAAAGGATATCGCTGTTATAACCCTGTCACAGGTGAGTTCAGAGTGAGTAGGGATGTTATCTTTGATGAGATGGGCAACTAGTATGCATCTGCTGGTGATGTATTAGATGATGATAATGATCAGGAGAGTTATGTGCAGAAAGAAAAATAAGAATCACGGAGTCTTAGTGGACCAAAAACATCATTTGGTACTTGTGGGAGCTTTCACTCAACCACCAAGACCCACGGACCGCTTATTGTTTCAAGCATTCCAAGCGAGCTCTCATGGCTATCTCTCACCTAGCCGATGCGCCGTCGATCCTACAAATGCAGTGAACTTACCTTGATGCTCGATCGAGTACCCTCCTCTCTCTCACACTCCGGTAGCTCCACGATTCTCGATGCTAGCTCAAGCATCCTCAAGCCTCCTCCATCTCCAAGCTCCATCCTCCATAGCTGCGCGCGCAAGAGAAGAGAAGAGAAGAGAAGTAGAGGAGAGGAGATGGTGAAGAGCTTCACCCTCTTGATCCCTCACTCTCACACACACTCACTCCCTCACACTCTCACACTCCCTCTCTCAAGAGCATACACAAGCAAGAAGGAGAGAAGAAGAGAGGAAGAAGAAGACTAGTTTTGCCACACCAAAGAATGAGCTCTTCATTCACTTTTCAACCTTATATACAAAACCCTACTTCCCTTTTGGGCGGTCATCCCCTTTTCCCTTTTTTACATGGCCGGTCATAGCCTAAGCCATGTTTTCCATTGTCCTTTTATCTTCTTTGTTTCCTTTTCACTACCCTTCTATATTTACAAATTGCACGGGTGAGAGCCCGGCACTCTTTTACAAGATTTTAGGGTGCGCTTTTTATGCACCTTTCCCTTTTCGTGTCTGCCTTGGCCTTTTCAGGTTGTCCTTGCGCTTTTGGCCTTTTCTCCTTTTTTCCTTCAGTCAGGCTACCTTTTTTCCGCCTTTGCCCTGCGTCTTTTCCACTTTCTTTCACTCTCTTCGTGTTGGGGTTAACATTACTCCCCTCCTAGACGAGTGCCAATCCCATGGCACTCATTGGCGTAGGTAGCAGGTGGTAGCATGCACCGAAGACTTGGGGGACAGGGGCACCTGGGGCATGTACTGGTGACCGGTTCACGTGGGGGTTTGTTGGGGATGCTGCCTAGGACGATCTTTCCGGCTTGTCGGATGCTGGGTGGGCAATTAGCATTGGGCGTTGATGAAGAACGAATGCCACTTTTGCTGTGCTCGTCAACACCTGCAATTGAAAACCTCTCAGGTGGTCTCTCCCTAAGGGTAGTGCTAGTCTTCTGTATTGTGCACAAGACATTTGTTAGTAGCTTGGGAGACAGGTCGAACTCTAAGCAAGCTGAGAGTATTGTCCTGCACTTGAGGACCCAAACTGTGAATTAGTTCTGTGTAGGTATTATGTGAGTGCGGTGCTTGTACATACTTAGATATTACTTAGCTAGAAGACTGGTCGGCGTGGGGCCTTGTAGAGCAAGGAGCTAGGTTGGTGAAAAAAAATGTGTTAATGAGAAGATGAAGTACACCTTTGACGCCTGCTTGGAGACGTCGTTAGGGGTTTGCCATTGTCGTCAAAGCTTTGCTTTCTTTCTTTTCTTTTCTCTCTTTTTTCTTTCTCTTTTTTTTTTGTTTTTGTTTTCTTTTTTGTGATGAGGTGGGTACATGGAGGCAGCGGTACAAGGGATAACGAGAGTTCTACTCCTCATCATCCGAATGGTGGGTAAGGGTGGGCGGAGGGCGGGGGGCCTTGTTAAGGAATTTTCGGCTTAGCAAGTAGCCCTTAATGTGGAGGCGGGTTTTGAGGGTGGTGGTGGAGAGAAAGGGGTGGTTGCACTGTGTGAATTTGCTATCATTCATGTCTTCCAGCAGTGCACCACAGAAGGATGGCAAAAGAGCAGCACGCATCATGAGACGAGTCATGGTGGTGCTGTCTATGGCATTGGGGTCAAAATAGAGGGGTGGAAGGTGGCGTTCTTGGGGTGCAGGTTCTTGGTGTACTAGGATTCTAATTAACCTAAGGTAGTTACAGGTGGTGATGAATGCTGGGTCGGGGCAAGAGGTGAATTCGTTAAGGAATTTATCTATAGAGCTGTACAAGTTGGGAAGGGTGAAGAGAAGAGCGTTCCTATGGGAAGTGGTATTGGCATTATAAATGACGGGGAAGTCGAACCTGCCGTGGATGGACGGGTTAAAGTCCACTCCTACCCTTCGAGGATACGGCATAAAGGTGGGGTCATTCCTCTCTGAAGGGAGGGTGTTGCAAAATGCCATCCACACTTCCAGGTTGACGTCAAAAATGCGCCGCCTCCAGGTGGGTTGGCAATTATAGCCTTCCACTGTGCGAGGTATCTGGAGGACTTTGTCTTGCCAAAACTCGCGGTCCTCGGCTCCCCAAGCAGTTGGGTGGGCTTCACGCTCTGCTAACCATTTGGCCTTGAGCCTGGCCCCCATGGCGATGACATCCTCCACCAACTGAATGGGCAGCACCCTATTCAAGGCGGTGGGAAACTCGAAGCGCAGCTCGAAGGGGTCTCGGCTATACTCCTGCTATTCCCAGATAATCATTTCAGCGCGGTATTCAGCGGGGGAGTCTTGGGTGCGCAGCGGGAAAGGGGAGGCTGTTTCTGGGCAGGTCTGGCCTTCAGCTTTCTTCTTGCCTTCTCCACCATCTCCTTCCTTCAGGTGGTGTGGGCCACTCTTCGCTCGGCAGATGTGTCATGGGGTGGCACTTCGGTTTGTTGTGGTTGAGGGGGTGGTGGGACATATTCCTCTCCTTGAGGCCCTAGGTCAAGTTTTGGCTCACCCCCTTCTGCTTGCTCGTCTTCCTGTGTTTTCTCCTCAGTGAACCCAAGGTCATCCATCTCCTGTGTTGTCAGTCCTACTTGTGCCAGATATTTTCTTTGTTCTTCTAGGCTCTGCGGCGGACCTCCTAGCTGCAGTGGTACGTGCAGGCCTGCCGTGAGGGCCCTGCGGGCAATGGTTAGCTTTCTCTGCAGAGCTGATCATTGGCCTCATCTGTTTTTGATTGGGTGGTGTGGAGCAGCGTGTTGATAAAAGTGCGCTGCTGAGCTATCATAGCGAGCTGGGCTGCCTCTGCCTGGTTTTCAGCCATCACCCTGTCTCCCTCGGCCCTGGCCAGCCGACGTGCTAAGTCCCGCACTCTCTGCTCGTTATGATTGGACCATTCTTTTGCCCGTCTCTCCATATCTTCCAGGCTTTCCCCCCTGTTGGAGGGTCATTGCCATAAATTGTTGTTGCTGGGCTTCAAGCTCATGGCGCAAGCGGGACTGCTCTCGGTGTTCCTCTGCGATCTGCACGTTGAGTTGTTCTAGCCTTACCTGCAACCTGCGCACCTGTTCTGCCCTTAACTGATCCAGCTCTGCAACCTCCTGTCTAATTTTCTCAAGCTGACTCTGCGCCTCCAGGTTGGCTGCAGATAACTGGTCATTCTTGCGCTGAAGGTGGGTAGTTGTCTCCCTCTCCCTGGTGAGATGCTCCATTAGGATTTTTCTTCTTCCCTCCCAGGTAGCGTCACGCTCCTTTAGGGCTTTTAGCTCCTTCGTCTCCTTGGTGCTGGCCTCCTCCCTAAGCACAGCGATCTCCTTTTGATATTCTGTTATCTGCCTCACTCTGTCCAGCTGGAGGGCGGCTTGTGATTTGCGTTCCGCTGTGCCAGCTCCTCCACCGCTATCCTCCTTTCTTGCCTCGCCGTTTGCAATTGTGCGAGCAGCTCCTTCACGTAGTCATCGTAGTGGCCTGCTGGAGGTAGGGAGTGGGACATGATCGTAGTGGTGGCAATCTCCTCCACTTTTTGTCTTTTCACTTTTGGCCCTGGCTCCAGCTCGGCCGCCGCTGCCCTTTTGGCACCTAAAACTGGGGTGGCCCCGGCCGCTTCCCTTGCCAACTCTCTTTCCACCAAGAATTGCAACCAGGTGACCACGTTGCTTTCATCGATCTTTGGGGGAGCGGGGTTTTCCGAGGTGGGAGGGGGTATGCGCCGCGTCGTGGGGGGGTGCGGTGGGGTGTGGGGGGTGTGCCGTGTCGTGGGGGGGCTGACGCGGGGTGGGGTGGGTGGAGCGGGGTTTTCGGAGGCGTGGTGGGGTGGGGTGGGGTGGAGGGAGCAGGGTTTTTCGAGGTGGGTGCGGGGGGGCGTCGTGGGGGGGTGTGGTGGGGTGTGCCGTGTCGTGGGGGGGGTGACGCAAAGTGGGGCGGGTCGAGCGGGGTTTTCGGAGGCGTGGTGGGGTGGCATGGAGGGAGCGGGGTTTTTCGAGGTGGGGTGCGGGGCGGCGTCGTGGGGGGGTGCGGTGGGGTGGGTGGGTGTGCCGTGTCGTGGGGGGGTGGGGCGGGTCCTGGGCGGCGGTGGTAGGGGGTGTCACCCTGAGGGGGGTGGCTTGCATGGGTGGTACGAGGAGAGGGGAGACTGGCCTAACTGGGTCTTTTCCTTTCCCTTCTGTAGGAGGCAACTGCACAGGTTCCGGCATACCAGTGCTGGGGCCAGGTGCTTCAGGTTGGTATGGACTGCCTGCTCCTTCCACGTCTTTTCTCCGCTTTTCCTCGATGGAGCGACGGGTCGCCAACTCCAAATCTTCTTCTTCCCTCCTCCTCAGCTCCTCCTCAGCCCTCTTTCTTCTTTCCTCCTCTTCCCTTACCGACTCTCTTTGGGCCCATTCGAGCTCTTCCTTCTCTTTTCTCCTTCACTCCTCCTCTCTCTTTCGGTGCAGGGCTTTAGTCCGTTGCTCCGCCTTCCTTTTTGGTGCAGCCTAGGGTTCTCCCTCCTTGTCGGTATCCGTTTCTGTTTCATCAGACTGCTCTTCCGCCTGAGGCTGGGACTGCGACGGCGATTCGCCACCTTTTCCGTCATCTCCCTGTTTGTCCTCTCCCGCTCGTCCCTGCCCTATTGCCTCGTGGATGATCGCGGTGAGGGCACCTCCAAAACCTATGGTGGAGGCCTTGGAGGATGAGGCTTTGCGGGTTGATCGAGGTGAAGGGGATTCTCCTGCTACGGCCCTTCCTCCTGTTGCCAAGGCCTTTGCCGAGGCCTCAATTGTCCTTTTCACGAACCCGTTGAGGTTCACCTCATCCAGTGCTTGAGCAGCGATGCTTTCGAGTAGAGGCACATTGATTCTGGACATGATGCTATTGTACTGCTGACTCGAAAATAGGGTATGCATAATTTTCACCTGCAGTTGAATCTTTGGATCAGGGATGTCTACCAGGTTGACTCCGTCGTTGGTGTGGACCTTCACTTTGTCCATTCCCAACATGGCATAGACGTCCCTTTTTGGTTTCTTCTCCACCTTGTTCGGAAGCCCCAGTGCCCTTTCTATCAGTTCAGGGGTCAGTTCAACCTGCACTTGTCTGGTGGCTTCCCTGTCCCGCACCATGATGGTGCCCCTGTTTTTGTTGAAGGTGCGCAGGAACTCGACGCACAGGGTGTAGTTTATCCTCTGGCCCACTGCGTCCAGATACCTTTGTAAGTGGCATTGCTCTATAATCCGTCGTACCGCTAGTTCCTCAATAACCACGTCTTCCAAGTTGAATATGTGGCGGAACTTCAGCTGATTGAATGCTCTGGTTTCCATAGTGCGGTCGTACCGCACCTGTTCTTCCTCCGAGAAGGGGAGTTTGCCAGCTTTGTCTTGACCTGTCATGGTCACCACCTGTACATTCAGTCAATTAACTTTTTATTATTTTTGGCAACCAATTTGTTGGACGACCATATTCATAGCAGATTTTATCGTTCATAACCTGGGCGTTGGTTGGACAGATGGGTCGGGTTTGATCTTAGGGGCTATGCTACTGCGGTCAGCGGGGTTGCTGAGCTGCGGGTTGGATTGGTTGGGTAATGCCTCCCGTGGTGATGGCCGTTGCTTGGGTCGTTGGTCATGTGTGACGCCCGTGGGTTGACTCGCAGAGGAGTCGGATGACTGGGGTGGACCCTGCGATTCATGGTCTTGAGGTGTCGGGGAACAAGGCCTTGAGGTTGACATAGAACCAGGGCTTGTGACAGTTGGGATTTTGGGGATCCACAGCGAGGCATTCCCCTCATAGTAGCCTTGTGCACGCAGGAGGACTTTAGGGACCCATATTTGTTTAATCACGCGGCGCTTGTGATGATGGCGTCTTGGTTTCCTAGGTTTAGGTTTGTAGGTGTTCCGCGGACACGCGCGTCTGGTTCTAGGCAGGTCTCGAGGCTTCTTAGGCACCCATTGCAAGCGAGTCTGTTGGGGTTTTGCTTTGGGTGCGGTGGGCCACGGTGCGTGGGGATCTGGGTGTGGTAGATATGCACGGCCCTCCTCCTTAGTCCTAGGTGCGGCTATTTCTATCGGTGGCCCCGTGAGCGGTGCTGGGGTTATGAGGCCCTTGCTGAAAGTCGCGACAATAGGCACACTCCCGATTGTTAGGTGGATGCGTTGCGACTC
Source organism: Lygodium microphyllum (assembly GCF_053477565.2). Taxonomy (NCBI): domain Eukaryota; kingdom Viridiplantae; phylum Streptophyta; class Polypodiopsida; order Schizaeales; family Lygodiaceae; genus Lygodium; species Lygodium microphyllum. The sequence continues at coordinate 50,341,683 of NC_141136.1, forward strand.
ATAATCAACATTGCAACGGGTCTGCTTTTTAAAAGTTTGCCCGAGCAATGACTCTGTGCTTGCATTCCTGGCCTTGGGTAAGACATAAAACAGCATGGGAATAGTTTCAGTCTTGATAGAAACGGCAACTCTGCACGTGTCGAGGATCGGGTAGGATTGGGCCCCGTATGGGTTCAATCTGGCTGTTGTGGGATGAAGCATTGGTGCGCTAAGTTGGGTCCAATGCTCATGCGTCAAAATGTTAAAATCCGCCCCCTCGTCAATCAGGGCGTTGAAGGAGCACGTTGCTTGGCCGTGACCGTGATGCAGAGGTAGGCGGGTTCTACAGGCTCCTCCTCATTCTCGCAGATTTTCGTAAGTGTGGCTAGTCGTATTTTAATGGGCATTTCCACTATTGGTTGTTCATGCAGCAGATGAGTGGGCGGATAGTACTTCTTGATTCGACTGCCATTGAAGAACCCATTCCCTCACCATCCAGTGTTTCCAGCTCGACATTACCAGTTCGGCTGATTGTGCGGACTTTAAAGGGTTCGAGACCTCTGAATTTCATCTTTTTCTTGTGTCCTTTAACTGAGTAGACGAGCACTAGGTTACCCGGCTCAAACTCTCATTGCTTGACATGTTTGTCAAACCAGCTTTTGCCTCTAGCTTTCTCACAGATAAGTGAGTGGGTGGCTAGGAGACAAACCTCTGACAGGCGTTCTAGCTCAACCAAGCATTGTGTCCATGCTTCCCTCCCTTCCCATCGTTCTTGGAGTGCTATCCGCAGGCTAGGGACGAAGAATTCTAATGGGAGAATAGCTTCAGTCCCATAGGTTAGCCTAAAAGGCATTTGTCCGACGGCAGTCTTATACGCTGTTCGGTAGGCCCACAAGGCTGCCATCAACTTGTTATCCCAGTCACTTCATGAGGCTGAGACTACTTTGTTAGGACAGTGATGAGAATTTTGTTGGTTGATTCAGCCTGGCCATTAGCTTGAGGGTAGTATGGTGAGGATTTGCGATGGATGATGAGAAAGGTGGATAGGAGATGGGCTATCACTTCGTTGATGAAGTGCGTTCCCTGGTCGCTAACCAGTTCGATGGGGCAACCAAAACGCGAGATTACTTGCTCCCATAAAAACTTGGCAGTCGCCCTAGCGTCGTTTTTGCGCGTGGCCCTCGCCTCCGCCCATTTGGTGAGGTAATCCGTGGCCACCACGATGTATCTAGCTTGTGAATATTGTGCCGCGGGGTTGATGGGTCCTATGAAGTCAATCCCCCATTTTTCGAAAGGTTGGTGAGCGATAACCGGGGTTAACTCCATCTGATCTTTACGGACTAGGACCTTTGTCCGTTGGCACTTGTTGCAATGTTTGACAAATTGTGAGGCATCGCGGAAGAGTGTGGGCCACCATAGCTAGGACTGCAACACCTTTCGTGCTGTAGTGTCCCCGCTAAAGTGTCCTCCTACAATACCGTTGTGCGCCTCTGAGAGCACATCGTGTATCTCATGCTCACATACGCATCTACGTAGCAGACCGTCTTGCCCCAGCCTATAGAGCTGTCCTGCAATCAATTGATAGGGCTGGATTTTCAGGATTAAGCGCCTAAGCCGTGCCCGTTCTATTGGTCGTTCGGGCAGCCCATGCTCGAGCACTTGGACTATGTCGTCTACCCAGTATGGTGTCTGATCGGCCCTGAATAGGTCTCTTTCGCTGGACACATGGAATAGGTGGCTGTCTGGTAACTCGTCCACGATGCCTTGTGCAATAGCTTCTCCTGTGGGTATACGGGACAGATGGTCAGCCATGTAATGTTGTTTTCCCTTCCGTACCACCACTGAGAAGTCAAACTCCAGGAGCAGGAGAAGCCATCGGGCTATACGTCTTGTAGCGCAAGGTTTGTTGACTAGATAGAGCAGGGCTTGATGGTCTACGAAGAAGGTGAAGGGGGTGGCCAGTAGGTAATGCCGGAACTTCTTCACGGTGAATACCATGGCTAATCCCTTCCTTTCCATTGTCGAATAATTCCTCTCTGTCTCAGTGAGCTGTCTGCTAGCAAAACTCACTGGGTAATCTAAGTTATGCTCACCAGGTTGGCACAGCACTGCCCCCACGGCAAACTTAGAGGCGTCGATGTGTACGTGAAAAGTCATAGTCCAATCTGGGGATCATAGGATAGATGCCGTTGTTAGGGCTTTTTTCAGTTCCTCATAGGCTCGTTGGCATGCTTCAGTCCACTCGAAGGCAATTAGCAGTTTGTACAATGGCCTAGAGATCAGCGCGTAGTTCAGTACAAACCGTCGATAGTATCCTGTGTGACCTAAGAAGCATTGAACTCCCCTGTAATTACTTGGGGGTGGAAGGTCCACGATGACCTTGACCTTCGAGAAGTCCGTGGCAATGCCATTCTTGGACACCAAGTGTCCCAAGATGCATCCGTGCTTCACCCAAAACTGACATTTCAGGGGGTTGAGGGAGAGACGGTATAAGCGACACCGTTCAAAGACTGCACGGAGTTTTTCGAGATGTTGGGTCCAGGCCGAATGGACACACAGGTCATCGACGAAGACCTCTAACTCCTTGCGAAGCATGTCCTTGAATATGGTGCACATGAGGCGTTGAAAGGTGGCGGGGGCATTGGTTAGCCCGAATGGCATGACTACGTATGCAAAGACGCCCCACTCAGTGGCGAAGGCGGTCTTGTGCCTATTTGTAGGATGCACTTGCACCTGATTGTACCCCGAGAAGCCATCCAAGAAACTGTAGGCTTCCTTACCTGCCACCCTCTCAAGCATGTGCTCGATGTACGGTAAGAGGTAGTTGTCTCTCTTTGTCACGGCGTTTACTTTCTTGTAATTGACGCACACTCGAATCTTGCCGTTTTTCTTCATCACAATGACTATGGGTGACACCCAGTCTGTGTGCTCAATTTCGTAAATGAATCCGGCTCTCATCAGCTTGTCAATTTCCTCCTTGACAGCATGAGCGTGCTTTGGATTCATGGTGTATGGCCGCTGCTTGACCGGCGTTGCATCCGTTGTCATGGGTATGTTGTGAGTCACAACACTCGGATCTACCCCTCGTAGCTCATCTAAAGACCAAGCAAATACGTCCTGGTACTCCCGCAAAAGAGTGACAAGGCTGGACTCTTCTTCCGGGGTCAAGTCCTCGGCAATGAACACTGGTCAGGGTACTTCCCCTTCCAGGGCTAGGTTTACCTCCTTGACCTTGGCTGGCCCTTCGATTGGTTCGCGGGTTTGCCCTTGGCGCTTGGCACTTAGCAGAACCACCACCCTGTTGTCAAGATTGTGGGAGAGAAGGAAGGAGTCTCACTTGTAGCTTTCTTGCTTGCACAATGGGGGAATACACATAAAGGTGGAGGCTGAAAATAGTTTTCCTCTTCTTAGTTGTGTAAGCCAAAAAGAAGTCTCATACAAAGAAATAGAAGAACCCTATATATGGGTCTCAAACCAAACTCAACTAACTAAGGTGGCATAATAACTAAGCCACGAACTAGAGTAGATAAGGATAGCTGTCATGTAGCTATTATTCATGGGCGGTGTACCAACCGCATCTGCAACTGACAAGTCGGTGACATAAATGCACAATGGTCACCTGGCATATCACGAGTGGAGCTCGATATCTCAACACTCCCCCTCGAGCTCAATCCCAATTCTTGCACACCAAGCAGGTCTCTGAACTTGCGCAGCTTCTCTGCGCCCAATGCCTTCGTAAATATGTCAGCTACCTGATCCTCTGTGCTGACATAAACTAGATCAATAAGACCTAGTAAAACCCTCTCCCGCACATAGTGATAATGCACCTCAATGTGCTTTGTTCTAGCATGATAGACTGGGTTATTTGCCAAGTGTATACTGCTCATGTTGTCACAATAAATGACAACTCGCCCATCTGTAGGCTAATGCATATTATAAAGTAGCTTATGCAACCAAGCTACCTCACATGCAGCCATTGCTGCACCCCTGTACTCGGCCTCTGTGCTCGACAAGGCAACTGTAGGCTGTTTCTTGTTGCTGCAAGTGACTGCAGCACTCCCAAAAGAGAACACATATCCACTGGTAGATTGTCTATCAGAAATACTACCAGCCCAATCAGCATCAATGCATCCATGCAGCTGTATCTGAACCCCAGTCTCATAAAATAGTCCATACTGCAATGTGGACTTCACATACCTGAGTATGCGTCTAGCCACATCCAAATGCGGTTTCCTTGGAGCCTGCATAAACTGACTTACCAGTAGCATAGCTCAAATCTAGCCTGGTAATAGTCATATAAATCAAGCTTCCTACTATGCGTCTGTACATAGTAGGGTCTTCCAGAAGCTCACTTGCATCTGCGCTCATCTTCACATTCTGCTCCAAAGGAACTGAAATAGGCTTACAGCCTGTCATCCCATATTTGGACAGCATGTCCAATCCATACTGCCTCTGCAAGAGCTGTATCCCACTTGGTGATCTAATCACCTCAATGCCCAAGAAATAACGCAGCTCTCCCAAATCCTTCATCTCAAACTTCTGCTTCAATAGCATTTTCACATGAAGGATATCTTCATCACTGTCACCTATCATAATCAAATCATCAACATAAATGACAAGTACCATAATATCTTTCTCTGTTTTTCTTACATAAAGTGAGAAATCTGCCTTGGAAATCTGAAAGCCAATAGTGACAAGATACTTTCCTATCGTGTCAGACCATGCTCTAGGTGCTTGCTTCAAGCCATACAAAGCTTTCTTCAACCTGCAAATAAACTCAGGATGAACAACATGCACATTACCTGGTGGCTGCTCCATATAGACCTCTTCTTGCAAATCACCATGCAAGAAGGCATTCTTTACATCCATCTGATGAAAAGACCATCCCTTTGATGCAGCCATAGCAATGACTGCTCTTACGGTTGCCATCCTTGCAACCGGACTGAATGTCTCTTCATAGTCAATGCCATATGTTTGTGCATACCCCTTGACTACTAATCTTGCCTTGTATCTATTCACAGAACCATTTGCATTGTGCTTCACCTTATAAACCCACTTACAACCAATTGCATTCTTATCTTTAGGCAAATGTACCAATTCCCATGTAGCATTTGCTTCCAAGGCATCCATTTCTTCATCCATGGCTCTCTCCCATTTTTCTTTTCCCATGGCTTGCTCAAAAGAAGTGGGTTCTGGTTCCTGTATCACTTTGACGATATAGGCATAGTGAATGGTTGTAAATCCATCATATTTCAGCCTATCCACAGGATACCTAGCTCTGGTAGACCTGTGCAAAGTAGGCTCACTTCCAGCTGCTCTCAAAACATCCATGGTCTTCCTTACTCCAGGTGTAACAACAAAAGGAATACCCAACTCATCATCAATGCTCTGTTCTGAGCCACTAGATTCACCATCCACATAAGAGTGACCTGCATTCACATCAAACATGGGCTGATCAACCTTCTCTTTTCCTTTTCGTGATACCTGCATACCACTATCTGCATTGCTTTAAGAAGATTCTCCTGATCTCAATCTGCCTGTCCATGGTGAAGAATGTGAACCACTGCTAGAGGACGCTCCAGGTCCACTAATATTTTGTGACTACTGCTGTGAATTCTGTGCAGCATTATCATTTTGTGCATCTACATCATCAATCACATTTACTGGTTTATACTAGCTACTCATCTCATCAAAAACAACATCTCTGCTCACTGTAAACTTACGAGTAGAAGGGTTATAGCATCTATACCCTTTTTGTTGCAGAGAATAACCAATAAAGATGCACTTCTCAGCTTTTGGATCCAACTTGGATCGCAACTCATCTGGCACATGAACATAGGCAATGCAGCCAAAAATTTTCAAATGAGAAATATCTGGTTTCCTACCAGTATACCTTTCCTCTGGAGTCATGCCATGTATTGCTGCAGTGGAAGTCCTGTTCATTATGTAGACTGTTGTAGCAACTGCTTCAGCCCAGTAAAAATCTGGCAAGTCTTTTTCGTTGAGCATGGCATGAGATACCTCTCCAATATGCCAGTTTCTCCTTTCTGCAATTCCATTTTGTTGTGGGGTATGACTGCATGAATATTGCTGCTTTATGCCATGCTCCTGCAGGAACCTTGCAAACTCATTTGAGAGGTACTCTCCCCCTCCGTCTGACCTTAGGCATTTTATTTGTACGCCTGTTTCTTTTTCAACCATAGCTTTAAGAGTTTTGAAATGCCCAAAAACTTCACTTTTCTTTTTCATAAAATACACCCAAACTTTTCTGCTATAGTCATCAATAAAAGTGACAAAATAATGACAGCCTCCAAGAGATGCAGCTTTAGTAGTCCACACATCAGAGTGGATTAATTCCAATGGCTTCTTACTCTCTTGAACATGTCTAGGAAATGGTTTCCTTGCCTGTTTTCCAAACTGACAGGCTTCACATACCTTATGCATTTCTGCAACCTTGAATCTAGGCAATCCTTCAACAATATTTTGGGCTTGCAGTGATTTAAGTCGCTGTACATTAACATGACCAATGCGTTTATGCCAGATATCAATATCTGCAACTACACCGGTCCCATGTGCAAACATTGCTGCACTCAATTCAGGCATGTCTGCATCCAGCGTAAACATTCTGCCCTTCTTCTTTCCTTTTGCTATCAAGCGACCTTTATTTTTCATATCCTCAACAAAGCATCCATGAGGATTAAATCTGACATGCAAGCCCTGCTCAACCATTTAACCAATAGAAACCAGATTCTTGGTGATATTCGGGACATGAAATACATCCGACAGGTATTTCTTTTTCCCATCCTGCATAGACAAAGGAATTTTTCCAATCTGCACAATAGGATGTGCAGTATCATCACCAGTCTCCACAAATCCTGGTTTTTCCATTTTCCTTGTATCCTCCATCCATTCTGCATGACCTGTCATGTGGTTTGATGCACCTGAGTTAACATACCATACATCATTGCTTTCTTCTGCACTTGTCACAGAATTGTTCATGTGCTGCACCATAAACAAATGCTCATTTCTGTCATCACCCTGTCTACTAGAAGATGCATAATTCCCTTGTTGCAATTTTCCATTCATGATGTCATTCTGCTTTTTATAGCAGTCTTTAGCCATATGACCCATTTTACCACAATAGTAGCATTCAACATTACTGTTTGCATTTTGGCCTCTTTGCCATCCACCACGACCTCTTTGGCTCCCCCTGCCTCTAGAGTTACCACGTCCTCCTCCATAGGACTGGTTTTCTTGAGTTTGCTGCATATTCTGATTTCTACCACGGCCTCCAAATCGGCCTCCTCTACCTCTGCCTCTACCTCTTCCAGCTTTTGAGTAGAAGACAGTTTCTTTTGAAGTTCCTCCTGAAGAAGATGCACCACCATTTCTCTGCTCCTCAGAAATTAGAAGAGCAATCAACTCCTCAAAATCAGGAAATCTTTCATGAACTGAAATGGATGTCCGAAACTGTGCATAATCCTTTCCTAGACCATTCAAGGTCACAGAAACTAAATCATCATCTTCCACTGGCGACCCAATGGAAGCAAGTGCATCTGCAATCTTCTTCACCTTCATGTGGTAGTCATTGATGCTCATATTTTCTCTTTGCATATTATGCAACTCTTGCTTGAGCTGCATTTTCAAGGCTTGAGTATTTGTGCTATACATTTTTGACAAAGTAACCCATGCCTCATTTGGCGTACTTGCATCCTGAATATGCACAATCATAGAGTCTGAAATACTGATAGACAGCCAATACATAACTTTCTTGGCTCTCTCATGCCATGCTTTAAATGCCTGCATTTGCTGTTGATTGGGAACATCAGGAAGAACTGGTTCTTCTTCATTTCATGCAACAAATTCCCAATATCCTTTTCCCATAAGGAAATTCATCATTCTAAACTTTCATGCTTGGAAGTTGTTCTTGTCAAGCTTTTCAGTGACAATCTGTGAGAGAGAATCAGACGCCATTACAGAACACTTCAAAAAGTTCTGTCACTGCAAAGAACACAGCTTCAGCCTCACAAGGGCTAATCTGCAAAACTGACGAAAGTGGTATTTGACCACACAGTCACTCCTTAGTGACGATTTTGCATCAACAGGCAACAAGGATGATTCTGTAACTCCCAATGTCTCTGCACACAAGCATACGATGCAATTTCTACAGTAACTTTTCACCGACCTGTAGAACTTCTGCCTCCAAAACAGGCCCCGAAATGGCCTCAAATCAAAAAAACAGGGTCGCTGAGGGCTAAAGGCCTCACCCGCAACATATACTGCCCTCTTGCTTCACCGCGAAGGGCGTCTCAACCTGAGACAATGCACTCTTGCAATTTCCGGCTGTGCTACCTGCAGAGATCTGCTCCCAAAACAGAAAATGAAAGAAACACTGCTCCTCTTACCAGAACACCGCGAGCTTGGCTTGCTTTCTTGAGCTCCTTACCACGAACAAGGCTCTGATACCATGTCAAGATTGTGGGAGAGAAGGAAGGAGTCTCACTTGTAGCTTTCTTGCTTGCACAATGGGGGAATACACACAAAGGTGGAGGCTGAAAACAGTTTTCCTCTTCTTAGTTGTGTAAGCCAAAAAGAAGTCTCATACAAAGAAATAGAAGAACCCTATATATGGGTCTCAAACCAAACTCAACTAACTAAGGTGGCATACTAACTAAGCCACGAACTAGAGTAGATAAGGATAGCTGTCATGTAGCTATTATTCATGGGCGGTGTACCAACCGCATCTACAACTGACAAGTCGGTGACATAAATGCACAACGGTCACCCTGGCATATCACGAGTGGAGCTCGATATCTCAACACCTGTCCCCTCTTTTGAATTTCGAAAAGTGCTTAGGGAGGTCTTGTGGCTTCCTTTGTTCCTCTGATCGCACATCGTTGGGACGCTTAGCTTCATTTTGCGGTAACCGTCTGCGCCTCAGGTGGATAGGTAAGTCTCCCTTGGTGTGTCTGTTCATGGGTGGCCTAGGGATTTCTGGGTCATCATCTGAAGTAACTTCAGATTCAGAGTCGAATTCCCCATTTTCATTAGAGGAGGTGGTCTCCCCTGGCGGCCGCAGTTCGGATGGCGATTCGGTTCTAAGCATTGCTGCCATTCCTGGTTGGGCCAGGCCGGCTTGCTTAAAATCCACAGCTCCCATCTCTTCCAACCAAGCACGATCGCATTTCGCACACATGACTCCTTGGTCTACTCTACGGGCCGGTCTCGTCTGCGGCTTAGCATCTGCCCGGATTTGCTCAATCTCTCGCCCTTCGGTGTCATATTCTATGGTGTCCATCTCACCCTCACTTCCTTCATCGAAGGGTTTGCAATCTTCATATTCGTCACAGGAATCTGCCTCGCTAGATTGCTCATCGTCCCCCAAGGCTTGCTCTGCCTCGTCTTGTTGGTCAGGGACCAACGCCCAATTGTACCTGAGGTTCAATTCATGTACCCTGGTCCACTTCCACTCGGGTTCTTCCAAGAGGTCTTGGAGAGGCTTGAGATTGGCGGCTGCGTTGCGTGCCAGTCGGTCCGTTAAGTGCCCCAGTATTCCCTGGAGTTCTCTCCTGTTGGTAGGCACTTGGAAAGCGACAGGCTTAGGCCCTTCATGGAGGCTTGCTGCCATCATGTAGATAGGTGTAGGAAGTGTTTCTTTTGGCTTGCCAATTGTTTTGACAGCCTGGTCGTACGCCTCATGATCTGAGAACGGCAGGTCGAGTGTAGCAAGAACGTGCATCCAATCCCACTCGTCCTCTGGGCATGGGATATACTTAGTTAAGGACCCATAGGGTTCCTTGTCCTGGGTGTTTCCCTTGAGTAGAGTAGAGATGGCGTCTAGGTCGACTGGCGAGGTCTTCCAAGTGTCCATCTCTATTCTCACAGCGTTAGTTCGGTTGCCCAGGAAGATCAGGCTGTTACCCCAGTCTTCGATAACTCTAGCATTGCGCATCCAGGGTCGACCCAATAAGATATCATAGTCCACTCCCTTCATGACGATAAAGTCGACAGAGAACTGGACTCCTGCAATCTTCACTGGCCAATTCTTCAAGACCCCGAATGGTTTCACTCGCATACCGTTTGCTACCATGATGTTAAACAGAGCAGCTTCGACAGGCGGGTTTCCCCACTTCTGTAACACTGCGTGGCTAAGCACACTAACCCCAGCTCCTGTGTCTACAATCCCCTTTCTCGTTGCGTCTCCCAGGGCTAGGACTGGCAGGATTGCGTGCATCTCCAAGCCCTCCCAGAAGGCATTGACGTGTAAGGATTTAGGGCCGGAGTGTAGTGTTAAACTTGGTAAGTGTGTTTCCGCATCCTGGTCTCGAGTATCTGCCGGAGCTTGCTCGTATAGTCTCTCAACCCAATGCTTGAGGTCCTGCCATAGAGCAGAGTGTTGCTTGAGCAGCTCTCACAGGCCAACCGTTACAGGGGTGGTCACTAGTGTGGTTAGGAGATTGCTAAACACTCGTCCTTCCCTTCGTTCAGACTGTCCGGGCCAATGGCCGCGGCTGACCTGCGGGTCTGTTACGTCTAGGCTTGGCCTTGACGGCACTGCCTGTAGCATAGCAGCCTCGACAGACTTAGGTTGGGGTAGTGATAGCGGCGCACTCATGTTGGAGAGATCATCAATCTCATCCTCCGTGATGGGTTCGACATCCTTGAGGTGCTGTTGAGCCTCCCTCACCCATTCCTTCACCTTTTCTATGGCTTCCAATTGCCGCTTGGGGTGTGGGTATTCCCCTACCTTAGCTCTTTTCTTTGAGGCTGTTTTAGGGGCTGAAGTCTCTGCCTCTGCATCTGAAACTTTCTTTCCCTGGGGTAAGGTCGTAACGCTGTCGGTTTTTAGTGCGACCTTAGCCTCTGGTCTCTTCTTTTTTTGCCTACGGCTCTTCTTTCCTACTGAGGTCGCGTCGAGATTGCTAGGTCCTGGCAGAGAGATGCTGGCCTACTTTGTTTGTGCTCAGGTCATCACTCGTAGGGGGATAGGTGTGGCAATAGTCTCAGCGGGATGGACGGCAAATTAGCTGAACCCGAAGGCGGCTTCCGTTTTGGGCAGTCTATGAAAAGATGGGTGATTCTGCACTCTGCGCACCTTTGGTCAGCTTTGTCTCTACTTTGCTGCTCTCTTTCTGGGCAGCGTGATGAGACGTGACTGGGATGTCCACAAGTCCAACAAGTGACCGGGTCCTGTGGCTGCCCTCCCAGGCCTCTACCCCGTCCTCGTCCTAATGCCATCACCGGCACCGATCAGTAATCCATGAGGATTGCATTGCCCTCGTCGTCATGCGAGACATAAGGGTATATGTAGGTTTCTTTGTCACTGGGCTCCTCTACGTAGTGTACGGGAGCATTGCTTGGTGGGTGGGTCACATAGGGACCAGGCGGTCTAGGAATACCGGTAGGATTTATGTCCAGCCTAGGGACCGCTAGTTTCATATCGTTAGGCACTGGTAGGGCTAGCGGGGCTCCCCTTCTGAAGAATGGCTGTGGCCTGTTAGCCGGGTAAAGCTGGCCGTAGGGTTGCATATATGGTAGTCTTCGTGCTAGTCTACAGTGTGCGGCATCGTGGCCGAACCTACCACAGTTAGCGCAGGGTCTTGACCTAGGGTCCTGACATTCTGCTGGCAGGTGGTTTCCTCCACAGTACACGCACTGGACGTGCGGACGCGTCGGTCGCCTCAACATGTCTTGTATTTTGGCCAGCTCTGTCTTGACCTCGGCCAAGCCGTGGTCCCTCTCGGTGGCCTTCCCCTTATCTTGGGATGATGCGTTTGATCGCTCGCTAGAGGTTCGCATTCGCTCTAAACTCCGTGGGTTGATTTCTTCTAGGTTTGAGCTCCTGGAGCTCCGCTCTTTCAGCTGGTCATCAACCCTAATGGCTTCCTCAAAAACCCTAGCCACCACGTCTCGTTGCAAGCTCGAGTTGCCTGCTAGTGCCTTGTACAATTCTTCATCCCGAATCCCGCTGATGAATACGGTTGACACTGCCCTATCAGTCGGTCTTTCGCCTAAGGGGATTCTCTTAAGGAGGCTTCTCACGTGGGTCACATAGTCGCGGATGCCCTCCCTCTCCTTCTGCTTGACGTTCATCAGGCGCACTAGCAGGTTGTCAGAGTATCCGGGTTCGGAAAACCTCTTGACAAAAAGGTCCTTGAGGTTATTGAAGTTGGCTCGTTCTATAGCATCTAGGCTCGTATACCACATCCTACCCTTATTGCTTAAGCAAAGTCCGAATGCTTGCGAACGTTGGGCCTGGTCGTTGAGGCCATTGGCTTCGCAGACTTGCTCAAACTGCTCGATAAAGCTGTACGGGTCGTCCGATGTTGGGTTTACTCTTTGGTACAGATCGAGGATGTTGTTACTATGCTTGACAGGTTTATGGATTCTGCTACTAGGATTCTGCTAGTAGCTTGGTATTGGCCAAAGGTGCTAGATATGGCAGTGATTATGTAGTGCATGTCTCTCATGTAGGAGATTCTATGGTTGCAGTTACGCAGATACCACATGCATTGTTATGGCATTGTCACCTAGGCCATGTACGGCACACTGAGATGGATGCTTTATGTGATATGGGCTTATTCCCGCTCTCTAAGTTGATCATCTACATGTATTGCCTCCTCGAAGACTTGAGGTAGCACGTCCCGTTGTAAGGTGGAGTTACTGGCCAGAGCCTTGTAGAGCTCTTCACTCCGAATCCCATTCATGAACACTGTAGACACTGCCCTTTCGGTAGGTCGCTCATTGGCAGGGATTCTCTTGTAGAGGATACGCATGTTGAGATATCGAGCTCCACTCGTGATACGCCAGGGTGACCGTTGTGTATTTATGTCACCGACTTGTCAGTTGCAGACGCGGTTGGTACACCGCCCATGAATAATAGCTACATGATAGCTATCCTTATCTACTCTAGTTCGTGGCTTGGTTAGTATGCCACCTTAGTTAGTTGAGTTTGGTTTGAGACCCATATATAGGGTTCTTCTATTTCTTTGTATGAGTGTTCTTTTGGCTTACACAATTAAGAAGAGAAAAACTGTTTTCAGCCTCCACCCTTGTGTGTCTTCCCCCATTGTGCAAGCAAGAAAGCTCCAAGTGAGACTCCTTCCTTCTCTCCCACAATCTTGACATGGTATCAGAGCCTTGTTCGTGGTAAGGAGCTCAAGAAAGCAAGCCAAGCTCACGGTGGTCTGGTAAGAGGAGCAGTGTTGCTTTCATTTTCTGTTTTGGGAGCAGATCTCTGCAGGTAGCACAGTCGGAAATTGCAAGAGTGCATTGTCTCAGGTTGAGACGCCTTTCGCGGTGAAGCAAGAGGGCAGTATATACTGCGGGCAAGGGCTTTGGCCCTTAGCGACCTTGTTTTTTTTATTTGAGGCCATTTCGGGGCCTGTTTTGGAGGCGGTAGTTTTCTGCACGCACTCAGGAAAAGGCCCAGTTTTATGTTGTGTGACCACTGTTCTACAGGTCGGTGAAAAGTTACCACAGAGATTGCATCGTATGCATGTGTGCAGAGACATTGGGAGTTACAGAATCATCCCTGTTGCCTGTTGATGCAAAATCGTCACTAGGAAGTGACTGTGTGGTCAAATACCACTTTCCCCAGTTTTGCAGATTTGCCCTTGTGAGGGTGAAGCTGTGTTTTTTGCAGTGACAGAATTTTTTTGCAGTATTCTGTAATGGCATCTGATTCTCTCTCACAGATTGTCACTGAAAAGCTTGACAAGAACAACTTCCAAGCATGGAAGTTTAGAATGACGAATTTCCTTATGGGAAAAGGATATTGGGAATTTGTTGCAGGAAATGAAGAAGAACCAGTTCTTCCTGATGTTCCCAATCAACAGCAAATGCAGGCATTTAAAGCATGGCATGAGAGAGCCAGGAAAGTTATGTACTGGCTGTCTATCAGTATTTCAGACTCTATGATTGTGCATATTCAGGATGCAAGTACGCCAAAGGAGGCATGGGATACTTTGTCAAAAATGTATAGTACAAATACTCAAGCCAGGAAAATGCAGCTCAAGCAAGAGTTGCATAATGTGCAAAGAGAAAATATGAGCATCAATGACTACCACATGAAGGTGAAGAAGATTGCAGATGCACTTGCTTCCATTGGGTCGCCAGTGGAAGATGATGACTTAGTTTCTGTGACATTGAATGGTCTAGGAAAGGATTATGCGCAGTTTCGGACATCCATTTCCGTCCGTGAAAGATTTCCTGATTTTGAGGAGTTGATTGCTCTTCTAATTTCTAAGGAGCAGAGAAATGGTGGTGCATCTTCTTCAGGAGGAACTTCAAAAGAAACTGTCTTCTACTCAAATGCTGGAAGAGGTAGAGGCAGAGGTAGAGGAGGCCGATTTGGAGGCCGTGGTAGAAATCAGAATATGCAGCAAACTCAAGAAAACCAGTCCTATGGAGGAGGACGTTGTCGAAGAGTTTTCAAAAGCAAAGTCGTGACCACAGAGGCCTTTGAATAATTTCAGGATAGAAGGTCAATAGTGGCGGCCTCCACAAAGGATCATATTTACATTCCAACAACTCTTCAGAAGACTGATGAGACAAACAACTTATTAGCTTAATAACTCCCTCTTTTATATCAGAGAAGCTGAACTCTGTTATAACAGCTTGTTCTTTTGATTTAGACAGGTAATTATTGACTATATTCACATCCATGGCCTTTGAGAATCCTTTGAAAAGTTCTGAACCCTATAGAAAATCTTCATTATGACAGAAGGAACTCCAGTGTTATATGAAATACACTCTTACAAGCAAGATGTGAAGGTTTAAGCAAGTCATATAATCAGAGTATCAAGCTGAACTCTCCTTGCTCTTAACATGATTTGAGTAAGAATTTCAAGTAGTAGAATTGAGCATGACTTTCACTCTAAACTGCTGGCAGAGAGCCCCTGTTCAGTTCACAGACTCCAAGTCCAGAATGTTGCCCTTCTTTCCCTTTCATGTATAGATGCAGGGTGTCAAAAATGTTTCATTCTATTGCTTCTCCTCTCTGTCGCAGACATTCACCTCAGAAACAGAGGACTTTCTGGTCAATAAAAATCCAGATTTGATAAAATTCCTCAAGAGCATCATCACAAGCAGCATCACTTCATGGAATCCAAAGCTCATCTGATGCCTCCTTTGCCTCTAAGATTGAACAACATCTCAGAAAGGATCTTTCGATCAAATGCATAGTGTACGTCTATCCTCCAGAGTTCTTCATCACTTTTGATAGCCTTTGTGATTTTGTTATGTGACTTGTTCCGCATATCGAACTCCTTCCGTGCCCGAATGGTACCAGTTTCTGAGATAAACTTTGTCAAAAACCTCACATTACCTGATGTTCATCAGCAATAGCTTTCATAGTCGTACTCTGTCGCGGATCAGGAGCCTCCAGGGCAGTCGATTCGGTCTCCACTGTTGCGATGCTCTCCTGATCAGTCTGTATAATGACATTCGCACTGGAATCTGAAGAAGGATTGTCCTTCCGAATTATATCTCTGGCAGAGCTCGCATAGGCTATCGATCTGATCGTCAGCAGCCGATATTTCTCCACTACATGGTGATCTTGTGTTGGTACTCTGTCGTTGTAGTTGAATCATGAAATAGAATACCTGGATTAGCTTATACTAGTTGGTGACTTTCTAAACCTCACATTCCGAAAATCTGCCTTGTCAATGACTTCTTGTACTGAAAAAAATCAATTTTTGTCTCGGTGATCTCTCCCGTGGTTTATAAGGTCTTGATATATCAAGATCCTCTGGGTCATACGTCATTCCAGGGTAGAAAACTGGACCCTCTGGTCTGAAACTATACACTTCAGGACCCCAGTCGTCATCGTCGTCTTCTCCTTCTGGTGCAAATGTGCTACCTTCAGCAACTTCATCTACTAGTGGTCCATCTAGTTCAGCATTAACCAGTAACTCTCCCAGCTCGCGGACTAGCAAAACGACCCTTGGCTTCCCCCACAGTACCGGATTATTCGTGCCAAAAATAGCAAGGCTCCATATGCCCCTTCCACAATAGCTTCCTCCTTTTTCCAAAACAGGATTCGCCTCATCTCTCAGTGCGTCACTGTGTAGATTCTCTGATTCTGGTGGGAGTCGGAGAAGGTTTGAATGTCAGAGACGTGGGATACGTCATAGCCTGCCCGGTTACTGGGCCGGTGTTTGCAAGGTCAAAAGTGTCTCTACAATGGAATCGGCAGGTCGTAAACGCAGTGCGGTACACCATCAACAGTATCAGTATATACAGCAGTATGGTTCAGAAGAGGCCGAGAGACTAACTCCCCTTCGCTCGTCTTCCTTCGTCTTGAACTCCATTGTTTCCCCTATGCTCCCTTCCCCCACAGTCGTCGCAGGAGCATTCCCCATTTTTGCTTTCTTTCTTCTCCCTATTTTCCCTCCTACCCGATTCAAAACAAACTCTTTCTTTTTCTTTTTCGGATTCCCTGTTCTCCCTCTATTTCTCTCCTTTCTTCCAAAATAGGCTCCTCCTTTTCTAAAGCGAGGCTCCCCCTCCGCTTTCCTCCATCATCATTTTCCTATTCTCTAATTAAGCCCCATTCCAAGCTAAGGTTCTCCCAAAAAGCAAACAAACAGCCCATAAAGCTCTCTACAGCCTGAAATATTCCCGCCTCTGTACAAGCCCCAAAAAAAACCGACTTCCACAAAGAAGAATATAAGTATTAACTCCAATGCTCCCAAACATCAGCCTCTGTGCTATATGAGGTGCAACATAGTAGGCACTTCCCATGATGTCATTAAGTCTCTCCTCTGGCTTGACAAAAACCGATTGACCAAAATCAATAGCCTTCATTGATGCAGCTTCATCCTTCGTTGTGAAAAGAAAATTCTCTGGCTTCAGACCCCGATGAACAACACCTTGCAAGTGGTAGAAGGATACTATGTTCAAAATTTGCACCACAATAACCTTTGCATCCTCCTCAGAGTATCTTTCGCCCGTGAGAGAATGCGATCCAACAACTCTCCATCTTCGGCATAGAATGAAAGAGCAAACATAACAACTAAATATGTACAAAGTAACAAATCTCATGCACAACTTTTGGGTGGTTTACACGCCTCAAATGCGCAGCAATACGACATCCACCCCCTCTAATCCTGCGCATCCTCCGGATGGGCCAACTACCCATGATCATTATCATCAAGATCCACAAACAAATCAATCTCTTCGTTATGCATTTTCGGTAGATCAACAAGATATCCAGCCATATCATCTGTCTCTTCCATTGGAGTTTCTTGTCGTTGCTCTTCTCTCGAAAATTCTTCCAATGCATATTCCTCATCATCTCTTTTCTTGAAAATCTTGATTCTTTTTCCAGCAATAGGCACTCTAAGCACTGTTCCATCCAATTCTGTCAGCTCATATGTTGCATTATCAAAGACATGTCTGACTATGTATGGCCCAAACCATCTTTTCACCATTTTCCAAAAAATTTGCAATAACTTCCTCATTTTCCGCATGGTTCTAGTGTGGCTCTCATCCCAAAATAGTTTCTGCCCTTTTCGAAACAGCTCATAAAAACAATCTGCTATGTGTGCAAAATGGGGTGTCCAAATCATGTAAAACACACAAGCTCCAATGAATCTCTGTATCTCTGAAGTGGTAGAACAATACTCCATAATCTTGCCTATAAAATCCACCTTATTATCCACAGTCTTGTATTTCGTGTCAACCCTGGCTTCATTATGCTCTTCTGCATTACATAAACCTTGCTGTAAATCAGCAATTCTGCACTCCAATGGCTGAATATTCTCAGCCCTCTGCTCTATGGACTGCATAGAAACAGCCCCAAACTCTGAATGCTGAAATATTTCAGCAATAAACTCTGTTGGCTGAAAATTTTCAGCCCTCTGTCTCTCTGAAAGCTGATCATAACCAGCTGGAAACTCTGTTTGCTGAATTTCTTCAGCACTCAATACTCTTTGCTGAGTTACCTCAGCCTCTGACTCAATCTGTGACACAAAATCTGCAATTTCATGAAACATGTCCAGGGATTGCACTAATACATTACCATGACAATTCAGCATATCAGTTTTCAGCATATCTCTCATCTCTGTCATCGTATCTGCACAAATCACACTGTCATACATACCATCTATGTGCTCATCATCCTCCAAAATTCCTGCATTTTTCAAATTTTTCTCCTTCCTGCATATATACTGCCTGGCAGCTCTAGACAATCTAAAAGTCTTCTAATAGCTCATTGAACTATTTGCTGAAATCCCAACATAACCGGAGGAGAAAACACTACTGCTGCCAGGAGGCGAGAACTCCAATCTCCTCTCCTCTGTACCACCGTCGTCTCGCGAAACAGCGGTACCTAATGAAAACCCGAATCCCTCACAGTGGGTAAAGGTGCATCTCTGAGAGTATCCCTGTTTCTAACATGGTTCACACATACAGTCATAAACTGAACTGCTCTCATACCATCTTTACTACGAATCCGTGCATAAGCAGATCCATCATCCATGACCTTTGTCTCCATGCGCATCTCTGTAATGAATGGCTGTCCAAGAATTATGGGATAAGGGCACGAATCCTGCACAAAGAAATGAAAATCCTCCTCTACATCACCAATAGAAACCCTGACACTAGGGCAAGCAGCATATAAATCACCTGCAGTGTTATTGGCGGCTCTCATACGCCACCCATGCTCTACATCCATAGGCCATCTGTTACTCTCATAAACTCCACGAACAATGAGATTAATCTCTGAACCATGATCAACCAATGCAACATAAGGCACCTGTTTTTCTCCAACCTTTACCATCGTCTTTGTAGTTGCCCTAGCCCAATGGCTCCGCGAAAAGTGACTACGCGGTATCAAAACAGGCTCATCAATTTCAGCATAATGCATAGGCTGAACCCTCTTCTCTACCTGTGGCAAAACAGAAGCATTATCAACCATAACCTCATCATCATCTTCATCCAACTCTCCAATCAAAACTCCCTGTGTATTAGTGGTAGACAATGCATGTCTTTTTCTCTTCAGGACCTCCTGAAACTGATCCTGAAACTCTCTTTTTGAGATGCCCAAAATCTCGGAAATAGTGAAAGTCACCTCACTGCCAAGTATCTTATCATTAAAGATTTTCTTCATGTCTGTAGATGTCTCAATATCGGACATCAATCTGAATCCTGGCTGCTTTCTCTCTCTAGGCTCTTGCCTCTTTTCTCTCTTTTGAGCATCCTCCATCTGTCGATCTGGCCCTGGTCGTGAAGACGGTCCTGCAGTAGGTGGAGTAACAAACTCACCCCCTCTAGTCTTCTTAGCTGCACTTGGATTGTCTTCATCCCTCTTACACTTCTCCTCAACAAATACATCTGCACCATGAGATTTAGCCAAATAAGCATAAATAGAATACCTGTCAACAGGCGAGTCCCATCCTGTCTCTGATCTGATGCTAGAGCCTGCGCTAGTCAAAACAGTTTGCTGAATTTTCCCCTTGTTTGCAGTCTCCATAGCATAAGTCCATAGTGCGGACTGAGTCTCTGATCCCTTCTCAATCTGTACTCCATATGCAGAAGCATCACCTCTAGCCGTCACATAAGAAGTACGCGCAGCCATGTCCTCCACTAACTTCTTCATTCCACCTTTACCAAAGTTGGTAGCAAGTGGAGCTCCTGTCTCAGTCAACCAAATCTTACCATCTTGCCCCCAATATACCAAATTCTGCCTCCTTGCATCCTGGAAAGAGTCACAATCCCTGCAATGCTGATGCTCCGTACTATCACACCAAATACATCTCCGATCTCTCTTAGGTGCACTAGGAGCACTAGAAGAAGTAGCAGGCGCAGTCGAAGCAAACTGCTCCTTTAACTTACCCACCAACTCCGCTTTGACTGACTCAAGTGTCAAATCTGTGATACCTTTGATTATGTCATCAAGAGAAGTAGGTACCGATGGAGCGGATGGTTTTGGAGCAGAAGGCGTAGGCATCGGTAGTGGAACAGGAGGAATAGGTGGAGTAGAAACAGTAGGCACTGGCATAGGCCAAGAAACTGACTGAGGAGGAGAAGAAATAACAGGAATAGAAGTAGGCATAGGAGCTGATGATGGTGTAGGTGTCATGGAACCATTCTGTAGACGAGTCTTCCATATCCTCCTCTTGGTCAATGTCGAAACTGCATCCTGAGCATCCTGCCAATAAGTTTTAAGACCCATAGGCTTTGTGCGATCTTCAAGAAGCTCACCTAATTCTTCTTGAAGAGCAGGATCTGCAGCTTGCAAGAAAAGCTCAACTTTTTCAACATCCAATGCTCTTTGTTCAATAGCATCAAGCTGACTATACCTCTCTTCAAATTCTCGAATCAACTCCGAAGCAGCAAGACCCTTGTTTGGCATGTAGACCCACTCTCGGAATGACCGTCGAGTAGCCATACCAAAGTCCTCAAGGAAATATTCTTCTTTAAGAGCCTTCTTAAAATCTTGCCAATGTGTATTTTGAATAAATAAATCAGTCACCTTTGTCCTCAAAGCAGGTGTGACAAGACGAAGGAAGTACTTACTCATAAGTCCAGTAGGAACTCCAAAAAACCCCATTTTGATCTCATATGTCTTCAAATATGCTGAAACATTACGCCCGTCAAATAGCTTCTTCTCACTCTCAACTGCTTCAATAGCCTTAGTCGCGCTGTTTGCATTCTCCTGCTCCGAATAGAGTTGCCTTTGCTGAGACAACTGTTGTTGATGCAATTGTTGTTGCTGCTGCATATACATTTGTGTTTGCTGATTTTGGAGCTGCATATACATGGACATATTCTGCAAAATCTGTTTTAGATCCTCCGTTGAAGTACTGGACGCAGCAGTCATTGATGGAGCTGAAGTAGAGGCAACTGGAGTTGTAGAGGAAGCTGAAATAGAGGCTGAAGTATCTCCCATCCTGAAATTTCTGCGACGCTTTCACGTCGGGTTCACCAAAGATGTCGAAGAGTTTTCAAAAGCAAAGTCGTGACCACAGAGGCCTTTGAATAATTTCAGGATAGAAGGTCAATAGTGGCGGCCTCCACAAAGGATCATATTTACATTCCAACAACTCTTCAGAAGACTGATGAGACAAACAACTTATTAGCTTAATAACTCCCTCTTTTACATCAGAGAAGCTGAACTCTGTTATAACAGCTTGTTCTTTTGATTTAGACAGGTAATTATTGACTATATTCACATCCATGGCCTTTGAGAATCCTTTGAAAAGTTCTGAACCCAGTAGAAAATCTTCATTATGACGGAAGGAACTCCAGTGTTATATGAAATACACTCTTACAAGCAAGATGTGAAGGTTTAAGCAAGTCATATAATCAGAGTATCAAGCTGAACTCTCCTTGCTCTTAACATGATTTGAGTAAGAATTTCAAGTAGTAGAATTGAGCATGACTTTCACTCTAAACTGCTGGCAGAGAGCCCCTGTTCAGTTCACAGACTCCAAGTCCAGAATGTTGCCCTTCTTTCCCTTTCATGTATAGATGCAGGGTGTCAAAAATGTTTCATTCTATTGCTTCTCCTCTCTGTCGCAGACATTCACCTCAGAAACAGAGGACTTTCTGGTCAATAAAAATCCAGATTTGATAAAATTCCTCAAGAGCATCATCACAAGCAGCATCACTTCATGGAATCCAAAGCTCATCTGATGCCTCCTTTGCCTCTAAGATTGAACAACATCTCGGAAAGGATCTTTCGATCAAATGCATAGTGTACGTCTATCCTCCAGAGTTCTTCATCACTTTTGATAGCCTTTGTGATTTTGTTATGTGACTTGTTCCGCATATCGAACTCCTTCCGTGCCCGAATGGTACCAGTTTCTGAGATAAACTTTGTCAAAAACCTCACATTACCTGATGTTCATCAGCAATAGCTTTCATAGTCGTACTCTGTCGCGGATCAGGAGCCTCCAGGGCAGTCGATTCGGTCTCCACTGTTGCGATGCTCTCCTGATCAGTCTGTATAATGACATTCGCACTGGAATCTGAAGAAGGATTGTCCTTCCGAATTATATCTCTGGCAGAGCTCGCATAGGCTATCGATCTGATCGTCAGCAGCCGATATTTCTCCACTACATGGTGATCTTGTGTTGGTACTCTGTCGTTGTAGTTGAATCATGAAATAGAATACCTGGATTAGCTTATACTAGTTGGTGACTTTCTAAACCTCACATTCCGAAAATCTGCCTTGTCAATGACTTCTTGTACTGAAAAAAATCAATTTTTGTCTCGGTGATCTCTCCCGTGGTTTATAAGGTCTTGATATATCAAGATCCTCTGGGTCATACGTCATTCCAGGGTAGAAAACTGGACCCTCTAGTCTGAAACTATACACTTCAGGACCCCAGTCGTCATCGTCGTCTTCTCCTTCTGGTGCAAATGTGCTACCTTCAGCAACTTCATCTACTAGTGGTCCATCTAGTTCAGCATTAACCAGTAACTCTCCCAGCTCGCGGACTAGCAAAACGACCCTTGGCTTCCCCCACAGTACCGGATTATTCGTGCCAAAAACAGCAAGGCTCCATATGCCCCTTCCACAATAGCTTCCTCCTTTTCCCAAAACAGGATTCGCCTCATCTCTCAGTGCGTCACTGTGTAGATTCTCTGATTCTGGTGGGAGTCGGAGAAGGTTTGAATGTCAGAGACGTGGGATACGTCATAGCCTGCCCGGTTACTGGGCCGGTGTTTGCAAGGTCAAAAGTGTCTCTACAATGGAATCGGCAGGTCGTAAACGCAGTGCGGTACACCATCAACAGTATCAGTATATACAGCAGTATGGTTCAGAAGAGGCCGAGAGACTAACTCCCCTTCGCTCGTCTTCCTCCGTCTTGAACTCCATTGTTTCCCCTATGCTCCCTTCCCCCACAGTCGTCGCAGGAGCATTCCCCCTTTTTGCTTTCTTTCTTCTCCCTATTTTCCCTCCTACCCGATTCAAAACAAACTCTTTCTTTTTCTTTTTCGGATTCCCTGTTCTCCCTCTATTTCTCTCCTTTCTTCCAAAATAGGCTCCTCCTTTTCTAAAGCGAGGCTCCCCCTCCGCTTTCCTCCATCATCATTTTCCTATTCTCTAATTAAGCCCCATTCCATGCTAAGGTTCTCCCAAAAAGCAAACAAACAGCCCATAAAGCTCTCTACAGCCTGAAATATTCCCGCCTCAGTACAAGCCCCAAAAAAAACCGACTTCCACAAAGAAGAATATAAGTATTAACTCCAATGCTCCCAAACATCAGCCTCTGTGCTATATGAGGTGCAACATAGTAGGCACTTCCCATGATGTCATTAAGTCTCTCCTCTGGCTTGACAAAAACCGATTGACCAAAATCAATAGCCTTCATTGATGCAGCTTCATCCTTCGTTGTGAAAAGAAAATTCTCTGGCTTCAAACCCCGATGAACAACACCTTGCAAGTGGTAGAAGGATACTATGTTCAAAATTTGCACCACAATAACCTTTGCATCCTCCTCAGAGTATCTTTCGCCCGTGAGAGAATGCGATCCAACAACTCTCCATCTTCGGCATAGAATGAAAGAGCAAACATAACAACTAAATATGTACAAAGTAACAAATCTCATGCACAACTTTTGGGTGGTTTACACGCCTCAAATGCGCAGCAATACGACAACGTGGTAACTCTAGAGGCAGGGGGAGCCAAAGAGGTCGTGGTGGATGGCAAAGAGGCCAAAATGCAAACAATAATGTTGAATGCTACTATTGTGGTAAAATGGGTCATATGGCTAAAGACTGCTATAAAAAGCAGAATGACATCATGAATGGAAAACTGCAACAAGGAAATTATGCATCTTCTAGTAGACAGGGTGATGACAGAAATGAGCATTTGTTTACGGTGCAGCACATGAACAATTCTGTGACAAGTGCAGAAGAAAGCAACGCTGTGTGGTATGTTGACTCAGGTGCATCAAACCACATGACAGGTCATGCAGAATGGATGGAGGATGCAAGGAAAATGGAAAAACCAGGATTTGTGGAGACTGGTGATGATACTGCACATCCGATTGTGCAGATTGGAAAAATTCCTTTGTCTATGCAGGATGGGAAAAAGAAATACCTGTCCGATGTATTTCATGTCCCGAATATCACCAAGAATCTGGTTTCTCTTGGTCAAATGGTTGAACAGGGCTTGCAGGTCAGATTTAATCCTCATGGATGCTTTGTTGAGGATATGAAAAATAAAGGTCGCTTGATAGCAAAAGGAAAGAAGAAGGGCAGAATGTTTATGTTGGATGCAGACATGTCTGAATTGAGTGCAGCAATGTTTGCACATGGGACCGGTGTAGTTGCAGATATTGATATCTGGCATAAACGCATTGGTCATGTTAATGTACAGCGACTTAAATCAATGCAGGCCCAAAATATTGTTGCAGGATTGTCCAAATTCAAGGTTGCAGAAATGCATAAGGTATGTGAAGCCTGTCAGTTTGGAAAACAGGCAAGGAAACCATTTCCTAGACATGTTCAAGAGAGTGAGAAGCCATTGGAATTAATCCACTCTGATGTGTGGACTACTAAAGCTGCATCTCTTGGAGGCTGTCATTATTTTGTCAGT
This sequence comes from Lygodium microphyllum, assembly GCF_053477565.2. NCBI lineage: Eukaryota > Viridiplantae > Streptophyta > Polypodiopsida > Schizaeales > Lygodiaceae > Lygodium > Lygodium microphyllum. Next base: position 50,366,218 of record NC_141136.1, read on the forward strand.
TTTATTGATGACTATAGCAGAAAAGTTTGGGTGTATTTTATGAAAAAGAAAAGTGAAGTTTTTGGGCATTTCAAAACTCTTAAAGCTATGGTTGAAAAAGAAACATGCCTGCAAATAAAATGCCTAAGGTCAGATGGAGGGGGAGAGTACCTCTCAAATGAGTTTGCAAGGTTCTTGCAGGAGCATGGCATAAAGCAGCAATATTCATGCAGTCATACCCCATAACAAAATGGAATTGCAGAAAGAAAAAACAGACATATTGGAGAGGTGTCTCGTGCCATGCTCAATGAAAAAGACCTGCCAGATTTTTATTGGGCTGAAGCAGTTGCTACAGCAGTCTACATAATGAACAAGACTCCCACTGCAGCAATACATGGAATGACTCCAGAGGAGAGGTATACTGGTAGGAAACCAGATATTTCTCATTTGAAAATTTTTTGTTGCATTGCCTATGTACATGTGCCAGATGAGTTGAGATCCAAGTTGGATCCAAAAGCTGAGAAGTGCATCTTTATTGGTTACTCTCTGCAGCAAAAAGGGTATAGATGCTATAACCCTTCTACTCGTAAGTTTACAGTGAGCAGAGATGTTGTTTTTGATGAGATGAGTAGCTGGTATAAACCAGTAAATGTGATTGATGATGTAGATGCACAAAATGGTAATGCTGCACAGAATTCACAGCAGCAGTCACAAAATATTAGTGGACCTGGAGCGTCCTCTAGCAGTGGTTCACATTCTTCGCCATGGACAGGCAGATTGAGATCAGGAGAATCTTCTCAAAGTAATGCAGATACTGGTATGCAGGTATCACGAAAAGGAAAAGAGAAGGTTGATCAGCCCATGTTTGATGTGAATGCAGGTCACTCTTATGTGGATGGTGAATCCAGTGGCTCAGAACAGAGCATTGATGATGAGTTGGGTATTCCTTCTATTGTTACACCTGGAGTAAGGAAGACCAGGGATGTTTTGAGAGCACCTGGGAGTGACCCCACTTTGCGCAGGTCTACCAGAGTTAGGTATCCTGTGGATAGGCTGAAATATGATGGATTTACAGCCATTCACTATGCATTTATGGTCAAGGTGATACAGGAACCAGAACCCACTTCTTTTGAGCAAGCCATGGGAAAAGAAAAATGGGAGAAATCCATGGATGAAGAAATGGATGCCTTGGAAGCAAATGCTACATGGGAATTGGTACCTTTGCCTAAAGGTAAGAATGCAATTGGCTGTAAGTGGGTTTATAAGGTGAAGCACAATGCAGATGGTTCTGTGAACAGATACAAGGCAAGATTAGTAGTCAAGGGGTATGCACAAACATATGGCATTGACTATGAAGAAACATTCAGTCCGGTTGCAAGGATGGCAACCGTAAGAGCAGTCATTGCTATGGCTGCATCAAAGGGATGGTCTTTACATCAGATGGATGTAAAGAATGCCTTCTTGCATGGTGATTTGCAAGAAGAGGTCTATATGGAGCAGCCACCAGGTTATGTGCATGCTGTTCATCCTGAGTTTGTTTGCAAGTTGAAGAAAGCCTTGTATGGCTTGAAGCAAGCACCTAGAGCATGGTCTGACAAGATAGGGCAGTATCTTGTCACTATTGGCTTTCAGATTTCCAAGGCAGATTTCTCACTTTATGTGAGAAAGACAGAGAAAGGTATTATGCTGCTTGTCATTTATGTTGATGATTTGATTATGACAGGTGACAGTGATGAAGATATCCTTCATGTGAAAATGCTATTGAAGCAGAAGTTTGAGATGAAGGATTTGGGAGAGCTGCGTTATTTCTTGGGCATTGAGGTGATTAGATCACCAAGTGGGATACAGCTCTTGCAGAGGCAGTATGGATTGGACATGCTGTCTAAATATGGGATGACAGGCTGTAAGCCTATTTCAGTTCCTTTGGAGCAGAATGTGAAGCTGAGCGCAGACGCAGGTGAGCTTCTGGAAGACCCTACTATGTACAGACACATAGTAGGAAGCTTGATTTATATGACTATTACCAGGCCAGATTTGAGTTATGCTGTTGGATTGGTAAGTCAGTTTATGCAGGCTCCAAGGAAATCGCATTTGGATGCGGCTAGACGCATACTCAGGTATGTGAAGTCCACATTGCAGTATGGACTATTTTATGAGACTGGGGTACAGATACAGTTGCATGGATACACTGATGCTGATTGGGCTGGTAGTATTTCTGATAGAAGATCTACCAGTGGATATGTGTTCTCTTTTGGGAGTGTTGCAGTCACTTGGAGCAGCAAGAAATAGCCTACAGTTGCCTTGTCGAGCACAGAGGCTGAGTACAGGGGTGCAGCAATGGCTGCATGTGAGGTAGCTTGGTTGCATAAGCTACTTTATGATATACATCAGCCTACAGATGGGCCAGTTGTCATTTATTGTGACAACATGAGTAGTATACACTTGGCAAATAACCCAGTCTATCATGCTAGAACAAAGCACATTGAGGTGCATTATCACTATGTGCGGGAGAGGGTTTTACTAGGTCTTATTGATCTAGTTTATGTCAGCACAGAGGATCAGGTAGCTGACATATTTACGAAGGCATTGGGCGCAGAGAAGCTGCGCAAGTTTAGAGACCTGCTTGCTGTGCAGGAATTGGGATTGAGCTCGAGGGGGAGTGTTGAGATATCGAGCTCCACTCGTGATACGCCAGGGTGACCATTGTGTATTTATGTCACCGACTTGTCAGTTGCAGACGGGGTTGGTACACCGCCCATGAATAATAGCTACATGATAGCTATCCTTATCTACTCTAGTTCGTGGCTTGGTTAGTATGCCACCTTAGTTAGTTGAGTTTGGTTTGAGACCCATATATAGGGTTCTTCTATTTCTTTGTATGAGTGTTCTTTTGGCTTACACAACTAAGAAGAGAAAAACTGTTTTCAGCCTCCACCCTTGTGTGTCTTCCCCCATTGTGCAAGCAAGAAAGCTCCAAGTGAGACTCCTTCCTTCTCTCCCACAATCTTGACAACGCACCTGAGTAATGTAATCCCTAACGTCCTCCTTCTCCCTTTGACTGATATTCATTAATCTAACAATGAGGTTGTCCGAATACCCTGCCTCTGAGAACCTTTTGATAAAGAGGCCCTTGAGGCGAGCGAAGTTTGTATGTTCTGCATCATCTAGACTAGAGTACGAGGTCCTCCCCTTGTCGCCTAAACACAGGCTGAAGGCTTGGGCTCTCTGCGCAACGTCAGTAAGACTGTTTGCCTCACATACTTGCTCGAACTTCTCCATGAAGCTATACGGGTCACTGCTAGGTTCGTATCGAGCTAGTTGTTTCGCTACTATAGGGATTCTAGCCTGCCCTTTAGCCCCTTACGTGACTCCCAATCCTGACAGTAGCATGGTGGCTAGGGCAGTAGCACTTTGCTCCACGGATGTATTGTCCATGAGCCACTTTGCTACCAGTTCGCTCAACGTCATGCCAGCCTCTGTTGCCCGTTCCCTCTCTACATTCGGTCCGGACTTGGCTGCCCCTGCTAGGTCTAGCACTCTTCTAGCCTCGTACATATCCACGTCCTACTGCAGCCTTCTAGCCCTTTGCTCATGGTTGTAGGCAATTATGCCTTCCAATGCTCTCTTCATAGCTCTTCTCTCTTCTTCCAGGTTAGCCACCACTTCTTCTGTAGGTCTACCTTGGATCTCAGTTCTGGTGAGTAGATCGTAGTCGTGGACCAACTCTTGGACCAAAGTTGGAAATTCTCCTAGGTCTAATTGGTCTTCCCCTTGATTGCCTCTTGATCCCGACATTGTTTCTGTTTCCAGCTCCACGAGGTCATCGATGAATCCAATCAGCTCCAGTAGCTTCCACTCCTCTATCTTGTTGCTTCCCGTGTCCTTGTGTTTTCTCCAGGCACTACTAGTGGGGTGCTCAGGCACCTGTCTAAGTCTTGGGGTCTCCTCCTACTAGTGGGTTCCTTAATGTTATTAGGTATCCAAATGTGTTCCTTGTTATTTGAAAGCAGCGTCGATCCTTACTCGCACGTTGTGCTTAGTACTTTCGTGGAGCTTGGTGCGAAAACAGGCTCTTCTCTTTTCTTGTTGTGCAGGTTTAGTGGAGCACAAAAGTGAAATGCGGATGCAAAAAGAGTTTAATGCAAACTCCACCTTGTTTCTACCCACGTTCTTAGTCTAATTTGAGTTTCCCACTCGGTTCCCGGCTATTCTATGGTCTTTCCACACCCTGAGTTCGATTAATCTCCGAGGTTCTAACGACCAACTTGGGTTCTGGGGGTGTTCAGGGTTGCATCCTGGGGTCAGGTTTGTGGTCAGGTCAGCAAAAGATCCTTATCTTTGTGTTCTGGCAAGATGATCCGATTCTGGGAATCGGACCGTGGTGGTCCGACTCTGGAAATCGGACCGGTGCGGTCCTACTCTAACAGTCGGAAGATGTTGGTCCGATTCTGGACTAGTCCGAGTCGGACAGGGGTGGGTCAGATTCCTTCGATCGGGCGAGGTGTCTGATCGGACAGGCTGGTCCGAGCGGACAGTTGAGTGTCGGATTATAAGGGGCAATCCGAGTGCCACCTGGCACGTTTGATGGGGCTGGTCCGATCGTGGCAATCGTACTAGACTCGTCCGACTCACTCGCAATCGGACGGTTCGATTTTGGGAGTCGGACGGTCCGACTCCAGAACTCGGGTGGTCCGATTCTGGGAATCGGACCACTGCGAGTTGGTCTGACTGCGTCGGCGGTGGGCGCGATTCCAGCGCGTTTGAATCCTCCCTACTGTCTTCTGCACTCAATCATCACAAAGCATCCCATAACCGATCAGAGCGCTACTGGAACTCACTGGACTCACCTGAAGTGGCACGAATCGAATGCGCCTAGAATCGGGGTTTGCGTTTCCTCGTCCTGTGAACCAGAAGCTCTCTCTCTCTCTCTCTCTCACAACAAAGCCAACTAAGAAAATGAGGTCTGTCCTGGCCTCCCAGGCCTCTTAAGGTTCTTTCCCAGCACTGCAAAACCTTATAGCCAATTCCCTGTCCCTGGTTCACCTAGAAGCTTGAGTCTGGTCCCCTGTTTTCCTGTTTCCAGCAGCAGCCAGAACCTTTGTTTTATCTGGTTTTACCCTAATCTAACCTCCATCTAGTGCAGCCAATATGAAAAACAGAAATGCAGAACAGTAGTCCTAATCTAATGCTTCCAACAAACCAAAATACTTACATGTTCCTCAGATTAAAACCTCCTAAGTCTCCTAGTTATCTCGAGCACTAGTTCAGGCTGCAAACCCTACTTCCATGCTCGATCTGCTGCGTGCGGCACTCAAAGCTCAAATCCGTTGGTCCCGGCAACGGAACCAAAATGTGGGAGCTCTTCGAGCTCTACCCTGAGACCTACGGACCACTTATTACTCAAGTGTTTCGAACTGAGCAACCATGGCTACCTCTCACATAGCCGTTGCGATATGCCTACCTTGTGGGTGTAGTGAGCTTACCTTGATGCTCGATCGAGTACCTTCCTCTTTCTTGCACCCCTGCAGCTCCAGGATCCTTGAGGCGAGCTCAAGCAACCTCAATCCCTCTCCCATGAGCTTCATCCTCCATAGCCACGTTCAAGACCGGAGGAGAGAAGAGGGGAGGAGAAGATGAAGAGGGAGAATGGGGAGCTTCTTCTCCAAGTTCCCTTGCCCTCCCATGATCACTCCCTCACACACTCTCACGCTCTCAGTCCCTCTCACAAGCACAAGCAAGGAGGCACGAAGGTGAGAAACAGGAGGAGAAGAAGAAGGCGCTGTTTGCCACACACGAGGATGCTCTTCTCATTTACCTTTTAACTTTATATACATGCCCTCAATTTCCATGGGCAGTTGTCCCCCTTTTTTACATGGCCGGCCATTAGCCTAGGCCCTTTTTCCCATTGTCCCTCTATCTTCCTAGATTCCTTTCCACCGCCCGTCTACATTTACAAATTGCACGGGTGAGAGCCCGGCGCTTTTTTACAAGATTTCAGGGTGCGCCTTTATATTTTAAAATGCGCCTTTCCCCTTTTGTATTTGCCTTGGACCTTTAAGGTTGCCCTTGCACTTTTGGCCTTTTCTCCTATTCCTACTTCAGTCAGGCTACTTCTTTTTGTTTTTTCCGCCTTTGCTCTGTGTCTTTCCCGCTTTCTTTTGCTTTCTTCGTGTTGGGGTTAACATTAACCCCCCTCCTAGATGAGTGCCAGTCCCATGGCACTATGGCAGGAAGTAGTGGGATAAAGGATGCTAGTGGTAGGTGTGACTAGTGGTTGGAGGACACTGAGGCTTATGAATGAGAGGTGATGGGGTTTGATGACGATGCCCAAGAGAGATTCCAGCGTGATTTAGGCTTGCTGACAATTGCGGCATCTGTCTCACCGTTCTGGCGCCCCTCTAGAACTGGTCGTCGTTTGAGTATCCGAAACGTTTGAAACAAGAAGCAGTCCCTTAGGAAGATGGTATTGGAGGGATTTATTCTGGAGAAACCCTCCGAACACTGTTTGTCATGAAAAGCCGTGGCATGGGCTGAAAAACCCTTGTCTGGGAGGAGAGGATCTTCGGTTTTGAGGTGAAAATCTTCAGGCTTGTGGTGCTAATAAGCGATCCGTAGATCTTGAGGTAGTGGACATGGGTCATCGGACGGTGAGGTTCCAAGATCTATGCCAATGGCAGCCCATCAGTGGGCGGATGGTTGTCAACATGAAATCTGTGGAGCTACTGAAACCTTCGCAGCGAAGCTCCTGAAGTTGCAGTAACGGGGTCATGTCAGACTTCTGGAAAAATTCCTTGTCATTGGAGGATGTAGTAGACGATCGCCCTCAACCAAGCAGCCCATTCTGAAAACATGAACATAACCTGCAAGAAAAGTCATGCACTTCCTAGGGGGTGTGTCTATCTCACTGTGCAGTGCATGGTGCCCGTGCGAGTGGAACTGGGAGATGGGTCTAACCTTGGGCAAGCCCTTGGTAATGTCCCACACTTGAGGACCCAGTTTGTGCGGCTTTTGAGGTGCGATGTGAAACTCAGGGTGACAGGTCTGAAAGTCCTGCCCTTGATGTGCCCTGAGTGTGAAGTGGGGGAGGGGCTAGAGAGGACTCTAGATGCAGTGAGTATGGTGCACCACAATAGTGAACGAAGGCAGCAAGCACTTTTCTTCTTCTTCTTCTTCTTCTTCTTCTTTTTTTGGTGAATGAGAGAGAGGACATTGGGCGATGCATGGGGCACCTATTTACTCACGGGGTGGTCATAAGCATTGTGATAAAAATGTGCGACTTTGTAGGTATTCCTTAATACCGGCTCTAGCTCTTAGAGGAGTGGTGGACAAAAAGGGGTGATTACACCTTGCAAAACGGGTGTCACTCATATTTTCTAATAGTTCTAAGCAGAAGGCCAGGAGGAGAGTAGCGCGCATCATCAACCTCGCCATGGCTCTACTATTTATTCCTAGGTTAAGATAAAAAAAGAGTGGAGGGAGATGGGCTTCCTCTACGGCAGGTTTCTGGAGTAGTAAGAATTTGAGAAGTCGGAGGTAATTACAAGTGGTTAAGAATGCTGGATCGGGGCAGGAAGAGAAATCTACAAGGAAACGATTTATGGAGGGAAGTATATCTTCTGCCCTAAATGCTAAGCACTCCTCTGGGCTTCTAGCATTTATATTATAGATTCTCGGGAAGTCAAAATCCCCATGCAAATCTCTGTTGTAATCCACTCCATGCCTACGGGGGTAGGGCATGTAGATAGGATCATTGCGCTCTTCGGGGAGGGAGCTACAAAATGCGGTCCAGGCATCAAAATTGGTGTCCCAAATCCTCCTCCGTCATTTTGGCTGTGCCTGGTAGCCTTGGACGGATTTGGGAACCAGACCGACCTTGTCTTCCCAGTATTCTCGTGGCTCTTGCCTCCACCTGGTTACTATTATGCTTCTCTCTTCCATCCATTTGTTTGCGAGTTCGTTAGCCAGATCTTTGATCTTAGCTACGACTCCTAGAGGTAGGGCCCAGTCCAGGGATCGTGGAAAAGCGAATGAGAGCTCGAATGGCCTCTTATGTAGCTCTCTCTGGTGCCATATGACCAACTCCTAGGGCCAATCTACAGGATGCGTATCATTTCGCAGTGGCATGGGCTCCTCAGGAAGTTGTCGTGGAAGTATGCGCGCTCGGCGTTGGGCCTCTTCTGCTAACTCTTGCCTCCTTCTCCTTGCTGCAATTATGCGTTCAGGTAGCTCGGCGTTGGCAGGTTCCTCCTGTAGGATCTCTGGTTGAGGCGGACTCGGCATCCTTTGCAGCTCGTCTTCCTCATCTTGCTCGAAGTCCGGCCCCTCTTCGGCATTTCGTGCTACCACAGGAGGAACGACTAGTGGTGGTGGCGGCGGCTGCTCTTGCTCCTGAAAACCTAACTCTTGGAGCTCCGCAGTGGAAAGGCATGTACAGCGTAGGTAGTAAAACTATTGCTCTTTAGTTATTCCTGTAGTTGTTGGAAGCTCCCGCTCTTGAAGGCCGTATCGTAGCGCCCGGGTGCTTAGTTCCAACTTTCTTTTTACATGTTCCACTGTATCATCGCCCTCGGCTTGCGTCACGTGGAGCACCATGTTGAGAAAGGCCTGTTCCTGGGTCTTAGTCGTTATCTCTGCAGCCTCAACCCTAGCCTCGGCCAGCATTCTTTCACACTCTGCCACTGCGCCGTTCTGTTAAATCCCTCACCCTGTCAAAGTTCTTTCTTTCCCACTCCACGACTCTCTCCTCCATCTTTTGCCTTTGTTCCTCTAGCTGGCCCGCCAAGGTGGTTATTACCTGTTGCTGCTCATTTGAATAGAGCCATAGCTGGTTTCTTTCGTTTAGTTTTCGAGCGAGCTGCTCTTCAGCGATCCCTCTTGCTTGATCAACAATGCTGAGCCTGTGGTGTGCTTCGGTCAGGATTTTTGATTTCTCTTGGACCAACTGTTCTAGACTCTGGATTTCAGCACAGAGCAGCCTCTTCTGATTAAAGATCATGGCCGTGAGGGCTTCCACTTCCTCTTGGGAGGTCTCCAGCGCGTCTTGCAGTCTCTGCACTTCATCCTGTAGTCGTTTGGCTTCAGAGACCCCCGACCCTTCATTTTTTAGGAATTCAATTTCCCTGATTAGCCTGTCCTATTCCTCTTGCTCGTGCCATGACTGGGGCTCCGCTGCATATTCTTGTGGAACAATGGCTTCGCCTTCCTGAACCTCCCGGTAGAGCTGTTCCACTTGGGCCACCCTTTGCTGGAGATCACTATATTGCTGCATCAGAAGTTTTATGTTCCTTTGTTCCGCTACCAGGCTCTGCTCCTCATCCTCCAGCCTTTGCCTAAGGTGGCTTTCATTGGTTTGGGCTTGTTTCGTTTTCTCTTCTAGCTGGTCTCGCAGGGCCTTCATCTCTCTCCGTCTGTCAGCTTCTTGCCTTGAGACCTCTAGCCTGAGGGCTGCTGACGTCTCCTTTTCTTTCTCTAGTTCCAGCAGCGCCACCTTCTTTTCTTCTTTTGCCTTGTCCAGTTGCGTTAGTAACTCGGCCATATATGCATCATAGTCTGCGGCAGGTATGGGAGTATTAGGCGTGGTGGTCGATGCGTCCAGCCTCTGTCGTTTGGGATCTTGCCGAGACTCTGCATCTGCGGGGCAGCGGGCCTTTTCAATCGAGTTTCAGGGGCAATTTCGGCCACCCTACTTACAAGCATCTGCATCATGGTCATGAGATGTGCCGCATCGAGAGGAGGCGTGGGGTGTGCAGCAGTGGTGGTCATGATTTCGGCTGTTGTTGGCACAAAGGAGGGAGGAAGTGGATGTAGGAGGGACTTGCCCTTGCCTACGACCCACTGGTGCTACCTCCACACTTGCACTGGCTTCGGTTTTATGGCCGGGGCTTGCGGGTTCGAGTTCTTTGTCCCCATGGGTCTCTTCCACCGACCTTCGAGTGGCTTCTGCCAGTTCGGCCAGTTCCTGGAGTCGCTGCTTCTCAGCCTCTTCCTCTGCCCTCATTTTCCTGTCCGCTTCCACCTTCTTCGACTCCTCTCCTATTCTGGCGAACTCCTCCTCCTCTTTCCTCCTCCTTTCTTCCTCAGCCCTTCGAGACTCTTTCTTAGCCTATTTGATGTCAGCCCGTTCTTCCTTGCTTAATTTCTCTTTTTTCTCCTTCTGTTTCCTATCACTTTTGCTTTGTTCTGCGGGTTTGGTTGCTCGCGGAGGTGGCACTTCCTGCTCTCCCTCGTCGCTCACTGTTCTCTTGCTCGATATCCCTCCGCCATGGTGAGCTGAGCTTTGATGCGCCGCTTCCTCCTCCATGACGCCCTCATTCTTTATTGCTTCGTCTGTGATGGCTGTCAGGATTTCCCCATATCTGATTGTAGCCGCTTTCGACGCCGGTTTCTTCCTTGCGGAACGCGCTGTTGAGGCAGGGGACTCTCCTTCTGCTGGTGCTTCTGCGGGAGTGAGGAGGGCAACTGAACTTTGAATGGTCTTCTGTATGAATCCATTCCAGTCTATTTCTTTAGGGGTTCCTGCTACTATGCTTTCCAACAGTGGGACCCCGATCTGTTCATCAGCGCATTGTAACGCTGGCCCGAGAAGAGGGTATGGATCATTTTTGCTTGTAGTTCCACCACTGGGTCCAGGATATCAGCCAAGCTGATTCCATCCACAGTAGGCACCGCTTCTTTCTTGACTCCCAGCATGGTGTAAACGTCTCGCCTCGGCCTTCTCTCTTTCTTTGGCACAAGCCCCAGGGCCTTTTCTACAATCGTTGCATTGAGGGGCACTTCGATTCTCCTTTCTTGCTCCCATGTCCTTACTGTGACGGTGCCACAGTTCCTGCTTTTGTCGAAATTCCTCAGGAAATCCGCGCACATGCTGTAGTCCACCGCATGTCCCACCTTCTCCACGTACTTGTGGAGATGGCATCTGTCCACTAAGTCATTGATAGTGGGTTCCTCCATGATGGCTTCGTCCAGATTCAGTGTGTGCTTGAAAGTGAAGTGACTGAATCCGGGCGTCTCGATGGCGATGCCGAATTTGGTCATTTCCTCTTCTGAGAATGGTAGTTTGCCTCCTTTGTCTTGTCCTGCCATGGCGGTGACCTATCAACACACCATGCCAACATTTAATGCCTAGCAATCGGTGCATTTCTAATTAGAACTAAGTTTAAGAGAAGAATAGATGGGCTTAAAGTGGGTGCACTTGCTTAGAGGTTTGACCATTGCTATTGTTTTATTCTGCAACATTCCTCCATAGAAACTTTCTTAATTAACAATCTGCTAGCTAGATAACATAACTTTTCATCCTTGCTCTGCTCTTGGGCGTGCTCCCCCCTCTGTCAGGAATATTGCAAAGAATCCTTCCTAGGATTAGCACAGGAAGGATGAGGGAAGCACTTGTTCGCGTGGGTTGACTTACCTATCCAATAGCCAATCGTAGAAATTTGTATTGTATTCGAGTTGGGCATGACAATCCAGAGTGGATGGTTGGATGGAGACTTGGGAAATGTAGGTCAAAACATCGTGGAAGAGATCTCCAGTATTGAGGGGACTAGCAACATGTAATTCTTCTTGGGTGAGGAATTGGTCAATGTAGGGGTGGGCGAGCACATGGTCATCCAAATGCTGATTACGGGTGATGGCCAAGACCCTAAACGAGATAGGTGCTACGTATGTGGGGTCATATTCGATAGTTTTGATTGCCCTGCGTTGCTCAGCATTGGTCATTATGCGATGACCTTTTTTCTCCCATTGGATCCTTAGCATAAACCACTGCTGCAAGAATGTGGAAGGTGAGCTTGCCATCTACGTGAGCTCTTGCAGCTCCTGTTCAGGAGCAGAATGCGGAGGCTTGAGATAAGAGGTAATAAGCCTTCTGAGTGTAGCCTGATCCGTCGAGATTTCATCATTTGCTATCAGTTCGGCAGCAATTTTGGGAACTTTAGTGGTCATAAGTTTGTATTCCTCCCAAGTGCATGGTAGTGCACGAACCGCCGAAGCAAGCATTTCGTCAAGAAGACCTAGGTCTAGCCTCTCGTAGCTTCTAGCAAATGTAGTGAAAGTTTCATCTAACATTTTAATGCAGGCTATTAGATCGTCCCCAGAAGTTGCAGCAAGGTCCTTAGCCAAAGAGAGGAAAGGTCGTATTGCGTATGAAGGTTTAAGACCCTCTGATGGGGCTGGTGCAAGTGGACTAGATAATTGTGACTTCCTCATCGGTGTCACGGGTTGGGCCTCGCACTGGGAAGCCCTTTGAGATGCTGTAGGAAGCTCTAGAGGCACAGGGGTTGTACTTGGTTCTGAGTTAGCAGTAATTTTTGTTTGTAAGTTCTCAGGATTAGGTAGGTTTAGGACCTGGGGCATTTACTTTGGTCGATAGATGAGCTGAGGCTTGTTAGCCACCGCTGGCCCTAGCCTGTTAATTGTGTTCTGGGTGCCACTGGTGTAACCCTCTCTTGTTAGGAATAGATTGATTGTAGATGAGCTTCTTAGCAGGCCATTTTTAGGCACCCAAATCCAGGGATTGCCCTCGTAGTATCCTTGTGCTTGCAAGAGGTCTTTGGGAATCCAAAGCGGTATGGTTGTGCATCTGCAGCGGTAGTGCCTAGACTGCCTCTTGGGTCGGGACGGTTGATACTTTGGACGTTTAGGGTCACACCTGGGTGGTTTACCCTAATGTGGTTTTTGCCATTTTGGCACCCATAGAAACTTGGACTCTTTGGCCTTGTGAGCGCTCCTGGTGGCCATGGGTCTGGGATTGAGAACTCGGCATGAGGCCGTGGTTTCCATTTGTTTAAACCCGGGTTGAAGCTTGGTCGTGGGGGTTTCTATCGGCGGCTTCATAAAAGTGGGGGAGTTAGGGCAGCCCTTGCTAAAAGTCGTCACTATGCGCACATTGCCAATGGCAAGATGTATGTGATTTAGGTTGTAATCCACATTGCAATTGGTTTGTTTCTTGAAAGTGCGACCTAACAGCGATACATTACCAGCGTCCTTGGTGCCAGGCAACACATGGAAGAAGGCCGGTAAACTTTCAGACTCGATGGAAACGACCACCTTGCATTTCCCTAGGAGTGGGTAAGCGGTGCTCCCAAACGGGGTGAGTTGAGCGTTAGTGGGCTGTAGTTGCGGTTGACTAATGCGTGTCCAATGGTCATGTGTTAGGATGTTGTAGTCAGCACCTTCATCAATCAAGGCGTCAAAAGAATACACCGCTCCTGTTGCAACTGTAATCCGCAGGTATGCCGGTGCCACTACTTCTTCATCCTGATCTGTAAGGTTAGTTACAGTAGCCATGCGGATGTTCAGTGGGGTTCTAACATGGGCAGCTCATGTAATGGATGTGAAGGAGGATAGTACTTCTTAATGTGGCTGCCATTAAAAAAGCCTATTCCCTCACCATCAAGTGTCCTTTTACCGAGTACATGCTTTTACCGAGTACATCTTCTGTTTATGTCCTTTTACCGAGTACAGCAGAACAAGGTCCCCTTGTTCGAAGTCTCTCTGCATGACATGCTTGTCAAACTACATCTTTCGTCGAGCCTTTTTGCAAATCAGAGAGTGAGTGGCGAGGAGTCGGGTCTCTGTTAAGCGCTTAAGTTCTACTAAGCGGTTGGTCCAAGCCTCTCTGCCCTCCCAACGTTCCTGGACTGCTAGCCTCAAACTGGGGATGAAGAATTCTACGAGCAGAATGGCTTCAATTCCGTAAGTCAACCTAAAGGGCGTCTGTCCTACAGCCGTTTTATAATCAGTGCGATAGGCCCACAAAGCCGCCATTAGCTTGTTATCCCAGTCACTTCTCAAAGTAGACACGACTTTTGTAAGCACATTGACTAGAATTTTGTTTGTGGATTCGGCTTGGCCATTGGCTTGAGGGTAATAGGGAGAGGACTTCCGGTGAATTATTAGGAAGGTAGAGAGCAAGTGGGCAATTACTTCATTAATGAAGTGTGTGCCTTGGTCGCTTACAAGTTCGATTGGACAACCGAACCATGAAATGACCTGCTCCCACAGGAACTTAGCAGTGGCCCGAGCATCATTCTTCCTCGTGGCCCGTGCCTCTGTCCATTTCGTTACATAGTCGGTTGCCACAATGATGTATCGAGCTTGGGAATATTGTGCTGCAGGACTGACAGGCCCAATAAAATTGATGCCCCATTTTTCAAAGGGTTGTCGGGCTATGACAGGGCTCAGCTCCATCTTGTCCTTTTGCACAGGCACTCTGGTCCTTTGGTACTCATCGCAATGCTTTACAAATTTAGCTGCATCGCGGAATAGGGTGGGCCACCATAGCTGGGATTGTAGCACCTTTCGGGCTGTTGTGTCCCCACTAAAGTGTCCTCCAGCGATTTCGCCATGTGCTTTGTTTAATGCGTCGTGCATCTCGTGCTCACACACGCATCTGCGCAATAAATCGTCTTGTCCCAACCTGTAGAGTTGGCCAGCCTATCAGCTGATAGGGCTGAATTTTCAGGATAAGTCTCTTCAGCCAGGCCTTCTCAATGGGTCACTCTGTAGTCCATTTTCTAGCACTTGCACTATGTCATCAGCCCAATAAGGCGTCAGATCAGCTCTAAACAATTCTCGTTCACCAGACAAGTTAAAAAGATGGCCATCCGATAAATCATCAGGCACGCCTTGTCTAGCGGCTTCTCCTGTGGGTATGCGGGACATGTGGTCGGCCATGTAGTGCTGCTTTCCTTTGCGTACAACCATAGAGAAGTCAAACTCCAATAAAAGGAGTAACCATCTAGCTATGCACCCTGTAGCGCAAGGCTTGTTCACAAGATACAGTAGGGCTTGATGGTCAACGAAGAAGACAAAGGGAGTGGCCAACATGTAATGCCTAAATTTCTTCACCGCAAACACCATGGCCAACCCCTCCCTTTCTGTCGTGGAATAGTTCATCTCGGTTTCTGTAAGCTGCCTGCTGGCAAACTCACCGGGTAATCCAAATTATGCTCACCAGGCTGGCATAGCACGGCTCCAATAGCGAACTTAGAGGCGTCTATTTGCACATGGAACGTTACATTCCAGTCTGGGGCTCGCAAGATTGGTGCAGTCGTAAGAGCCTTTTTCAAT
Organism: Lygodium microphyllum; assembly: GCF_053477565.2. Lineage (NCBI taxonomy): Eukaryota > Viridiplantae > Streptophyta > Polypodiopsida > Schizaeales > Lygodiaceae > Lygodium > Lygodium microphyllum. Next base: position 50,381,266 of record NC_141136.1, read on the forward strand.
TCTTCATATGCGCGCTGGCAGTCCTCTATCCACTCAAACACTATCAATAGCTTGTACAAAGGTCTAGCTATTAATGCATAATTTAGCACAAATCGTCGATAATATCCAGTGTGTCCCAAGAAGCACTGAACTCCCTTGTAATTGTCAGGTGGCGGTAGGTCAACAATGACTCTGACTTTGGAAAAGTCAGTGGCAATGTCGTTCCTTGATACTACATGCCCCAACATGCATCCGTGTTTTACCCAGAATTGGCACTTTAAGGGGTTTAGCGAGAGGTGGTACAGCCTACACCTTTCAAAGACAGCTCGCAATTTCTTCAAGTGTTCATCCCAACTAGAGTGTAAACATAGGTCATCTACGAACACTTCCAGTTCGTGCCTAAGCATGTCCTTAAAGATGGTGCACATTAGGCACTGGAAAGTTGCGGGTGCATTCATTAGCCCAAAAGGCATGACAATGTAGGAAAATACGCCCCATTCCATGGCAAAGGCAGTCTTGTGCATGTCGTCGGGGTGCAGTTGTACCTGATTGTAGCCCGAGAAGCCATCCAGAAAACTGTAGGCTTCATTCCCTGCTACCCTCTCCAACATGTGCTTGTTATAAGGTAAAGGATAATTATCCCTTTTCGTAGCGGCGTTCACTTTCTTGTAGTTGACGCACACTCGGATTTTTCCATTTTTCTTCACGACAATCACGATAATCACACACCTGTTTCCTGATTGTCCTAGGCGGAAGCCATTAACGGGCATTGCCAACATGCCATCGGTGCCCTTGGGGCTCTTCGGAGTTGAAACTTTCAGTAGTGAGGATATGCCCATCCCACTACATGCTATGACGCGAGCTTAAACGAAACAAGTAGGCATCTCCTTACCAGGGCCAAGCAACCTTGATGCAACCTCAATAGGGAAGAAAAGCCGGAGGAGACGGAAAAAGAGTACTGATGCGAAGATAACCCTTAAAATCGAGGAAACGACTACGCTGGTGACGGGAAAGAGGGTCACAAACGCAGAGGCAGAGACCTCGGCTCCAAAGACAGCAGAGCTAGGGAGTGCCAAGGTAGGAGAATATCCCCATCCCAAACGACAACTCGAAGCTATAGCCAAGGTCAAGGAGTGGGTCAAGGACGCCCAAAAGCACCTTGAAGATGCTGAACCCATATTGGAAGACCCTATGGACGACTTCTCCAGTGTTAACACACCAGTCTCACCCTCAAAACCACCGGTTGGGAACATGCATGCACCCCTAAAGGTGGCTCAGCAGCAAGGCCGGGGGGAAGCTTACCAAGGCAGACAGGATGCATGGCCTAGAACTGCCAGCCTCAGAGGAAGACAAGGGTCCAATAGCCTCCTCACAACTTTGTTGTCCGCCCCAATAACTCTAAGCCTGGAGGATCTGCTTAGGAAAAATCACTCCTTGTGGCAGGAGTTAAAAGACTCAATCGAGGGACACACAGAACTGGTGGGCACTAATCCGCAAGATCACGACGCAGTTACACAGATCCCAAGTCTAACTCTACACACAGATCCTAAGTCTTTGTACATCAATGCTTTTTGGGAGGGCACTGAAATGCATGCAGTTTTGCCCGTCCTAGCCTTAGGGGACATGACTCGGAAGGGAATTGTAGACACAGGTGCCAGTGTTAGTGTGCTAAACCATGCGGTCCTAGAGGCATGGGGAAACCCTCCCGTAGAGACTGCTAGATTCAACATCACGCTAGCAAACAGCATGAAGGTAAGACCATTTGGGGTCTTAAAGAATTGGCCAGTAAAGATTGTCGGTGTGCAATTCTCGGTAAACTTTATTGTCATGAAGGGAGTGGATTACGACATACTATTAGGCCGACCTTGGATGAGGAATGCACGAGTCATAGAGGATTGGAGCAATGGATTGATTTTCCTAGGGAATAGAACTAGTGCAGTGAGGGTAGAGATGGACATTTGGACGACGACGTCTGTTGACCTGGCTGCCATCTCAGCCATGCTAAAAGGCAATACTCAACTGACCAAGCCCTATGGATCGCTAGCTAGATATTGTTGAGATATCGAGCTCCACTCGTGATACGCCAGGGTGACCGTTGTATATTTATGTCACCGACTTGTCAGTTGCAGACGCGGTTGGTACACCGCCCATGAATAATAGCTACATGAGAGCTATCCTTATCTACTCTAGTTCGTGGCTCAGTTAGTATGCCACCTTAGTTAGTTGAGTTTGGTTTGAGACCCATATATAGGGTTCTTCTATTTCTTTGTACTTGAGTTCTTTTGGCTTACACAACTAAGAAGAGGAAAAACTGTTTTCAGCCTCCACCCTTGTGTGTCTTCCCCCATTGTGCAAGCAAGAAAGCTTCAAGCGAGACTCCTTCCTTCTCTCCCACAATCTTGACATGGTATCAGAGCCTTGTTCGTGGTAAGGAGCTCAAGAAAGCAAGCCAAGCTCACGGTGGTCTGGTAAGAGGAGCAATGTTGCTTTCATTTCCTGTTTTGGGAGCAGATCTTTGCAGGTAGCACAGCCGGAAATTGCAGGAGTGCATTGTCTCAGGTTGAGACGCCCTTCGCGGTGAAGCAAGAGGGCAGTATATGCTGCGGGAGAGGGCTTTAGCCCTTGGCGACCCTGTTTTTTTGATTTGAGGCCATTTCGGGGCCTGTTTTGCAGACGGAAGTTTTCTGCACGCACTCAGGAAAAGGCTCAGTTTTATGCTGTGCGACCACTGTTCTACAGGTCGGTGAAAAGTTACTGTAGAAATTGCATCGTATGCTTGTGCGCAGAGACATTGGGAGTTTCAGAATCATCCTTGGTTCCTGTTTATGCAAAATCGTCACTAGGAAGTGACTGTGTGGTCAAATACCACTTTCGCCAGTTTTGCAGATTTGCCCTTGTGAGGGTGAAGCTGTGTTTTTTGCAGTGACAGAATTTCTTGCAGTATTCTGTAATGGCGTCTGATTCTCTTTCACAGATTGTCACTGAAAAGCTTGACAAGAACAACTTCCAGGCATGGAAGTTTAGAATGACGAATTTCCTTATGGGAAAAGGATATTGGGAATTTGTTGCAGGAAATGAAGAAGAACCAGTTCTTCCTGATGTTCCCAATCAACAACAAATGCAGGCATTTAAAACATGGCATGAGAGAGCCAGGAAAGTTATGTATTGGCTGTCTATCAGTATTTCAGACTCTATGATTGTGCATATTCAGGATGCAAGTACGCCAAAGGAGGCATGGGATACTTTGTCAAAAATGTATAGCACAAATACGCAAGCCAGGAAAATGCAGCTCAAGCAAGAGTTGCATAATGTGCAAAGAGAAAGTATGAGCATCAACGACTACCACATGAAGGTGAAGAAGATTGCAGATGCACTTGCTTCCATTGGGTCGCCAGTGGAAGATGATGATTTAGTTTCCGTGACCTTGAATGGTCTAGGAAAGGATTATGCACAGTTTCGGACATCCATTTCAGTTCGTGAAAGATTTCCTGATTTTGAGGAGTTGATTGCTCTTCTAATTTCTGAGGAACAGAGAAATGGTGGTGCATCTTCTTCAGGAGGAACTTCAAAAGAAGCTGTCTTCTACTCAAATGCTGGAAGAGGTAGAGGCAGAGGTAGAGGAGGCCGATTTGGAGGCCGTGGCAGAAATCAGAATATGCAGCAAACTCAAGAAAACCAGTCCTATGGAGGAGGACGTGGTAACTCTAGAGGCAGGGGGAGCCAAAGAGGTCGTGGTGGATGGCAAAGAGGCCAAAATGCAAACAGTAATGTTGAATGCTACTACTGTGGTAAAATGGGTCATATGGCTAAAGACTGCTATAAAAAGCAGAATGACATCATGAATGGAAAACTGCAACAAGGGAATTATGCATCTTCTAGTAGACAGGGTGATGACAGAAATGAGCATTTGTTCATGGTGCAGCACATGAACAATTCTATGACAAGTGCAGAAGAAAGCAATGATGTATGGTATGTTGACTCAGGTGCATCAAACCACATGACAGGTCATGCAGAATGGATGGAGGATGCAAGGAAAATGGAAAAACCAGGATTTGTGGAGACTGGTGATGATACTGCACATCCTATTGTGCAGATTGGAAAAATTCCCTTGTCTATGCAGGGTGGGAAAAAGAAATACCTGTCCGATGTATTTCATGTCCCGAATATCACCAAGAATCTGGTTTCAGTTGGTCAAATGGTTGAACAGGGCTTGCAGGTCAGATTTAATCCTCATGGATGCTTTGTTGAGGATATGAAAAATAAAGGTCGCTTGATAGCAAAAGGAAAGAAGAAGGGCAGAATGTTTACATTGGATGCAGACATGTCTGAATTGAGTGCAGCAATGTTTGCACATGGGACCGGTGTAGTTGCAGATATTGATATCTGGCATAAACGCATTGGTCATGTTAATGTACAGCGACTTAAATCAATGCAGGCCCAAAATATTGTTGCAGGATTGCCCAAATTCAAGGTTGCAGAAATGCATAAGGTATGTGAAGCCTGTCAGTTTGGAAAACAGGCAAGGAAACCATTTCCTAGACATGTTCAAGAGAGTGAGAAGCCATTGGAATTAATTCACTCTGATGTGTGGACAACTAAAGCTGCATCTCTTGGAGGCTGTCATTATTTTGTCAGTTTTATTGATGACTATAGCAGAAAAGTTTGGGTGTATTTTATGAAAAAGAAAAGTGAAGTTTTTGGGCATTTCAAAACTCTTAAAGCTATGGTTGAAAAAGAAACAGGCTTGCAGATAAAATGCCTAAGGTCAGATGGAGGGGGAGAGTACCTCTCAAATGAGTTTGCAAAGTTCTTGCAGGAGCATGGCATAAAGCAGCAATATTCATGCAGTTATACCCCACAACAAAATGGAATTGCAGAAAGGAAAAACAGGCATATTGGAGAGGTATCTCATGCCATGCTCAATGAAAAAGACTTGCCAGATTTTTATTGGGCTGAAGCAGTTGCTACAGCAGTCTACATAATGAACAGGAGTCCCACTGCAGCAATACATGGAATGACTCCAGAGGAGAGGTATACTGGTAGGAAACCAGATATTTCTCATTTGAAAATTTTTGGTTGCATTGCCTATGTACATGTGCCAGATGAGCTGAGATCCAAGTTGGATCCAAAAGCTGAGAAGTGCATCTTTATTGGTTACTCTCTGCAGCAAAAAGGGTATAGATGCTATAACCCTTCTACTCGTAAGTTTACAGTGAGCAGAGATGTTGTTTTTGATGAGATGAGTAGCTGGTATAAACCAGTAAATGTGATTGATGATGAAGATGCACAAAATGGTAATGCTACACAGAATTCACAGCAGCAGTCACAAAATATTAGTGGACCTGGAGCGTCCTCTAGCAGTGGTTCACATTCTTCGCCATGGACAGGCAGATTGAGATCAGGAGAATCTTCTCAAAGCAATGCAGATAGTGGTATGCAGGTATCACGAAAAGGAAAAGAGAAGGTTGATCAGCCCATGTTTGATGTGAATGCAGGTCACTCTTATGTGGATGGTGAATCCAGTGGCTCAGAACAGAGCATTGATGATGAGTTGGGTATTCCTTCTATTGTTACACCTGGAGTAAGGAAGACCAGGGATGTTTTGAGAGCACCTGGGAGTGAACCTACTTTGCGCAGGTCTACAAGAGCTAGGTATCCTGTGGATAGGCTGAAATATGATGGATTTACAGCCATTCACTATGCATATATGGTCAAAGTGATACAGGAACCAGAACCCACATCTTTTGAGCAAGCCATGGGAAAAGAAAAATGGGAGAAAGCCATGGATGAAGAAATGGATGCCTTGGAAGCAAATGCTACCTGGGAGTTAGTACCTTTGCCTAAAGGTAAGAATGCAATTGGCTGTAAGTGGGTTTATAAGGTGAAGCACAATGCTGATGGTTCTGTGAACAGATACAAGGCAAGATTAGTAGTCAAGGGGTATGCACAAACATATGGCATTGACTATGAAGAAACATTTAGTCCGGTTGCAAGGATGGCAACCGTAAGAGCAGTCATTGCTATGGCTGCATCAAAGGGATGGTCTTTACATCAGATGGATGTAAAGAATGCCTTCTTGCATGGTGATTTGCAAGAAGAGGTCTATATGGAGCAGCCACCAGGTTATGTGCATGCTGTTCATCCTGAGTTTGTTTGCAGGTTGAAGAAAGCCTTGTATGGCTTGAAGCAAGCACCTAGAGCATGGTCTGACAAGATAGGGCAGTATCTTGTCACTATTGGCTTTCAGATTTCCAAGGCAGATTTCTCACTTTATGTGAGAAAAACAGAGAAAGGTATTATGCTACTTGTCATTTATGTTGATGATTTGATTATGACAGGTGACAGTGATGAAGATATCCTTCATGTGAAAATGCTATTGAAGCAGAAGTTTGAGATGAAGGATTTGGGAGAGCTGCGTTATTTCTTGGGCATTGAGGTGATTAGATCACCAAGTGGGATACAGCTCTTGCAGAGGCAGTATGGATTGGACATGCTGTCCAAATATGGGATGACAGGCTGTAAGCCTATTTCAGTTCCTTTGGAGCAAAATGTGAAGCTGAGCACAGATGCAGGTGAGCTTCTAGAAGACCCTACTATGTACAGACGCATAGTAGGAAGTTTGATTTATATGACTATTACCAGGCCAGATTTGAGCTATGCTGTTGGATTGGTAAGTCAGTTTATGCAGGCTCCAAGGAAACCACATTTGGATATGGCTAGACGCATACTTAGGTATGTGAAGTCCACATTGCAGTATGGACTATTTTATGAGACTGGGGTTCAGATACAGTTGCATGGATACACTGATGCTGATTGGGCTGGTAGTATTTCTGATAGACGATCTACCAGTGGATATGTATTCTCTTTTGGGAGTGCTGCAGTCACTTGGAGCAGCAAGAAACAGCCTACAGTTGCCTTGTCGAGCACAGAGGCTGAGTACAGGGGTGCAGCAATGGCTGCATGTGAGGTAGCTTGGTTGCATAAGCTACTTTATGATATGCATCAGTCTACAGATGGGCCAGTTGTCATTTATTGTGACAACATGAGTAGTATACACTTGGCAAATAACCCAGTCTATCATGCTAGAACAAAGCACATTGAGGTGCATTATCACTATGTGCGAGAGAGGGTTTTACTAGGTCTTATTGATCTAGTTTATGTCAGCACAGAGGATCAGGTAGCTGACATATTCACGAAGGCATTGGGCGCAGAGAAGCTGCGCAAGTTCAGAGACCTGCTTGGTGTGCAGGAATTGGGATTGAGCTCGAGGGGGAGTGTTGAGATATCGAGCTCCACTCGTGATACGCCAGGGTGACCGTTGTATATTTATGTCACCGACTTGTCAGTTGCAGACGCGGTTGGTACACCGCCCATGAATAATAGCTACATGAGAGCTATCCTTATCTACTCTAGTTCGTGGCTCAGTTAGTATGCCACCTTAGTTAGTTGAGTTTGGTTTGAGACCCATATATAGGGTTCTTCTATTTCTTTGTACTTGAGTTCTTTTGGCTTACACAACTAAGAAGAGGAAAAACTGTTTTCAGCCTCCACCCTTGTGTGTCTTCCCCCATTGTGCAAGCAAGAAAGCTTCAAGCGAGACTCCTTCCTTCTCTCCCACAATCTTGACAGATATATTCCCTGCCGTGAGGATGAGAGGGATTGGATGCACGTGCTGGCAACCATTGACCTACCATTCTCGAATGAGGAAGGACCACCTCAGCAGGTTGCACCACAGTACCAACTGAAGAGCCAGTTGTGCCGCTTTGCATGATGGTAGGAAGCTCGCTCAACCCAGGCAAACCGGCCTCATCTCGCACCCCCAACAACAAACTAGAGCTTCAGGAGATCGTAGAGTATCTGTCCGATAAATTGAACGGCAATTTGGCCTTTAACTTAAAGCCTCTACGTGACCTTCTAGCTAAACCAGAATGGAAATGGAACAAAGTCCATGACCTGAACTTGTTATACAACTGGGCTTTAGTTACTGACGACAAGGAGTGTGAACAGGGAAGCTTAGGGGATGATGAGCAGTCAGAAGAACAAGACCTGGACGATGAGGAGTATGAGGACTGTCGCTCTATGGGAGAAGAGAGTGAAGAAGAGGTAGACACGATAGAGTACGACACGGAGGGAAAAGCGATAGAGCAAATCAGGGCAGACTTAAGGCCTAGGAAGGAAGGGCTCAGTCGAAATGAAAAAGGAGTCGTACTAATGGAGTGTGACAGATCCTGGCTGGAACAAATAGAAGCCGTAGATTACGGGCAAGCTGGAGTGGCACAACGGTGGGTAATCCCAGTGCTCAAGACAGATTCCCCTACCGAACTAAGACCCCCTGGGGAAACACCTTCCTCAAGTGAAGGATGCGAGTTCAACTCAGAGTCGGAAGTCAGTACTGAGAGTGATCCCGAGATACCACAACCATCTGAGGTCAAACGCACCAAGGGAGACTTGCCAGTCTACCTGAGGCGCAGGAGGCTAAAAGAGGAGGTCATGAAGCAAGTAATGGGCTCAGAAGCGGAAAGGTAGAGGAAACCACAGGATCTGCCCAAACGGTTTTTACAAAATTTAAAAAGGGTGACAGAGTGGTGGCCCTGCTAGGTGCAAAGAGAGAAGGTCAGACTAGTGAACCGATAGAGGGACCCGCCAAAGTCAAGGAGGTTAACTTGGCTGGAAAAGGCGAAAAACTAAGACCGGTATTCGTCACAGATGACTTGGCAGAAGAGGAAGAGACCAAACTTGTTGCGCTCCTGCAAGAGTACATCGACGTGTTTGCCTGGACACTAGATGAACTTAAGGGAGTCGACCCTAGGGTTGTGACCCATAACATCCCAATGATTCCAGATGCAGTGCCAACCAAACAACGACCTTACCCCATGAATCCTAAACACGCCCATGCAGTGAAGGAGGAGATTGACAAACTCATGAGGGCAGGTTTCATATATGAGATTGAGCACACGGGTCTCATGCAGCTCCCCATCTGAGCCATCCCTTGACTTATCATTCTCTTTGGGTATCGTCAAAGGTAGCTTGCATAGACAAAAAAGGATATTAGCATAATCAATATAAGGATTTACGTAAAGCACAATAACATAACTTTGAAAAAAAGTGTGCTACTTAAAACACATATACTAAAGTACCCTTAAAAGTGAATAATCAATGAATTGAGAAAGCAGATGCAAATACAACCCGACCTATGGCCCCATGTCAAGCTCTTGGCATAGCTCGCTTACACTAGATAGTGTATAGATAGGTCACCACAGAAAGAAGGGTCCACCAGGTCCTCCCCTTGTCGCCTAAACACAAGCTGAAGGCTTGGGCTCTCTGCGCAAGGTCAGTAAGACTGTTTGCCTCACATACTTGCTCGAACTGCTCCATGAAGCTATACGGGTCACTGCTAGGTTCATATCGAGCTAGTTATTTCGCTACTATAGGGATTCTAGCCTGCCCTTTAGCCCCTTGCGTGACTCCCAATCCTGACAGTAGCATGGTAGCTAGGGCAGTAGCACTTTGCTCCATGGATGTATTGTCCATGAGCCGCTTTGCCACCAGTTTGCTCAACGTCATGCCAGCCTCTGTTGCCCGTTCCCTCTCTACATTCGGTCCGGACTTGGCTGCTCCTGCTAGGTCTAGCACTCTTCTAGTCTCGTACATATCCACGTCCTGCCGCGGCCTTCTAGCCCTTTGCTCATGGTTGTAGGCAATTATGCCTTCCAATGCTCTCTTCATAGCTCTTCTCTCTTCTTCCAGGTTAGCCACCACTTCTTCTGCAGGTCTACCTTGGATCTCAGTTCTGGTGAGTAGATCATAGTCGTGGATTAACTCTTGGACCGAAGTTGGAAATTCTCCTAGGTCTAATTGGTCTTCCCCTTGATCGCCTCTTGATCCCGACATTGTTTCTGTTTCCAGCTCCATGAGGTTGTCGATGAATCCAATCAGCTCCGGTAGCTTCCACTCCTCTATCTTGTTGCTTCCTGTGTCCTTGTGTTTTCTCCAGGCACTACTAGTGGGGTGCTCAGGCACCTGTCTAAGTCTTGGGGTCTCCTCCTACTAGTGGGTTCCTTAATGTTATTAGGTATCCAAATGTGTTTCTTGTTATTTGAAAGCAGCGTCGATCCTTACTCGCACGTTGTGCTTAGTGCTTTCGTGGTGCTTGGTGCGAAAACAAGCTCTTCTCTTTTCTTGCTGTGCAGGTTTAGTGGAGCACAAAAGTGAAATGCCGATGCAAAAAGAGTTTAATGCAAACTCCACCTTGTTTCTACCCACGTTCTTAGTCTAATTTGAGTTTCCCACTCGGTTTCCGGCTATTCTATGGTCTTTCCGCACCCTGAGTTCGATTAATCTCCGAGGTTCTAATCACCAACTTGGGTTCTGGGGGTGTTCAGGGTTGCATCCTGGGGTCAGGTCTGTGGTCAGGTCAGCAAAAGATCCTTATCTTTGTGTTCTGGCAAGATGGTCCGATTCTGGGAATCGGACCGTGGTGGTCCGACTCTGAGAGTCGAACGGTCCGACTCTGGCAATCGGACCGGTGCGGTCCGACTCTAACAGTCGAACGATGTTGGTCCGATTCTGGACTGGTCTGAGTCGGACAGGGGTGGGTCTGATTCCTTCGATCGGGCAAGGTGTCTGATCGGACAGGCTGGTCCAAGCGGACAGTTGAGTGTCGGATTATAAGGGGCAGTCCGAGTGCCATGTGGCAAGTCCGATCGGGCTGGTCCGATCCTGGCAAACGGACTAGACTGGTCCGACTCACTCGTCCGATTTTGGGAGTTGGACGGTCCGACTCCAGAACTCGGGTGGTCCGATTCTGGGAATCGGACCACTGCGAGTTGGTCCGACTGCGTCGACGACGGGCGCAATTCTGGCGCGTTTGAATCCTCCCTACTGTCTTCTGCACTCAATCATCACAAAGCATCCCATAACCGATCAGAGCGCTACTGGAACTCATTGGACTCACCTGAAGTGGCACGAATCAAATGCGCCTGGAATCGGGGTTGCGTTTCCTCGTCTTGTGAACTAGAAGCTCTCTCTCTCTCTCTCTCACAACAAAGCCAACTAAGAAAATGAGGTCTGTCCTGGCCTCCCAGGCCTCTTAAGGTTCTTTCCCAGCACTGCAAAACCTTATAGCTAGTTCCATGTCCCTGGTTCACCCAGAAGCTTGAGTCTGGTCCCCTGTTTTCATGTTTCTAGCAGCAGCCAGAACCTTTGTTTTATTTGGTTTTACCCTAATCTAACCTCCATCTAGTGCAGCCAATATGGAAAACAAAAATGCAGAACAATAGTCCTAATCTAATGCTTCCAACAAACCCAAATACTTACCTGTTCCTCAGATTAAAACCTCCTAAGTCTCCTAGTTATCTCGAGCACTGGTTCAGGCTGCAAACCCTACTTCCATGCTCGATCTGCTGCGCGCGGCGCTCAAAGCTCGAATCCATTGGTCCTAGCAACGGAACCAAAATGTGGGAGCTCTTTGAGCTCTACCCTGAGACCTAGGACCACTTATTACTCAAGTGTTTCGAACTGAGCAGCCATGGCTACCTCTCACATAGCTGTCGCGCTACGCCTACCTTGTGGGTGTAGGGAGCTTACCTTGATGCTCGATTGAGTACCTTCCTCTTTCTTGCACCCCTGCAGCTCCACGATCCTTGAGGCGAGCTCAAGCAACCTCAATCCCTCTCCCATGAGCTTCATCCTCCATAGCCACGTTCAAGACCGGAGGAGAGAAGAGGGGAGGAGAAGATGAGGCAACAAAAGCATACTCATTAAAAAGATTTGAAGAAAAAAAGTGTAGGAAATGAAGGGGATGCAATGGCAGTGGAGAAGGAGAAGAGGAAGATGCAGGAGAGAAGAGCACACACAATGTAGGTGCTATCAAGAATGATATATGACAGCCTTGCAATGGCAGTGGAGAAGGAGAAGAGGAAGATGCGAGAGAGGAGTACACACAATGTAGGTGTTATCAAGAATGATATATGATAGCCTTATTGCACTATCTCATATATATGAATAAAGAATATGGGTGGTTACTATACACGGGCAAGCCCAAGGGCCTTTTACCCTAAAAACCTCCCACTAAAAGGCCAATGGGCCAGGGAGTGGAAAAACAAAGAAAAAAGAAAAAGAGACAAGGTGAGGAATCATGAAATCTCACCCAACGCTCAATCGGAAAGCGAGTTGTGCAATAAGTGGGAACCTCTGCAAAAGAAGAGTCAAGCATCCCCGAGTCCATGACATCGAGGAGACAAGTGATCCTGCAGCTCCATACAGTGGAGCAATCCAAGAATGCTTATCATGAAGCAAGCACAACTCATGAGTGCAAGGCTGTAATGCATAAGTATCAGAGTAGTGCATAGCATCAGCGTGATGCATGAAAGGTGAGAAGGATCGAAGCTTGCACTCGAGAGCTATGGCGGGAGAGCAAGAGCAAGAAAGAGAGAGACAAGAAATGGAAACTCCAACAGTCACAATGTGTGACCATGCCTTCCTTTATTCAAACTGTCACTAAAAGAATAAATAATAAATAACCAACTGCCAAGACAATGGAGCAAGCACTCCTCAAACATGTATCTGCATCCAGGTAAATCCAAGATCCGTAATCGAGGCATTAAGGTCCAAATAGCATCCAAGCTGCATAAGTGATAAGCCGATCAAATGCAAGCTACTCCACAAAATTCTCAAATGCAAGTTGATTCAAGCCCAAACATCTACCGTACTAGAGTCGAACCCAAAAGCATCCACATCAGACACATCAGTCCTATAATGGGTAGCACCAAGCATAAACCTTGTCAAGTGAAATGCTAGCTACAAAGAAAATGACATTGAACCAAGAATTGAGTTCTACTCTTTGCTCAAGAAGCATATGGGAGCATAAACATCAAAGTGGCATTATCCAAATACATCAACATATCATCTCGAGTAGTTGGGAGCACTCGTAGACCATAGGCATAACCAAATTGGAGGTAAAATAACCTATCAACCAAGGTAGCATAAATCCCAACCAACAACAAAGCGTGTGCATCCAAATCAAGGCTCAATAGCTCTCAAATAGCATATCTAGGCATAAACCATGATGACCAAGCATCAATAAATCCTTGCATAAATCAAGCTATGGAAGCTCAAACCAAGTCCCAAAGCATCTCAAAAGATTGGGCAAACATCCCCAAAGCATTTGGGCATCAAATATCAAGCCTCGGGAGCATCATATAAGCTAGGAGCATGACATTTTCTTGCTGTAAATAAACTCAGATCTGTTGTAGAACATTCCGTGATCAAAATTTGGCAGATTTGACATTGCCATTCGTCCAGAGCATGCTAAAACCCCAAGTTAGACTCTTACCTTGCCTAACTCAGGTTTCCGATACTTGAGATATGAGAAAAAATGAGAATTTTGAGCCGGATTGTGAAACAGGTGCAAAAAAACGTGAGATGCTACTGTGGGGCCTGCTGGTTATGCTATGGATAAGGGGGCAAATGCGGGCATGCAAGGTGCCCAATGAAGGCAAGGAATACCTGTAAAGAGCCTGTGAGGGCCGGGGAGAGGCGGGAGATGAAATCTTACGTCGAGGGGAAGAAGCCATGGCTGGCATTGAAGCTTCAAGCTCTAGGTCTTCAAATCCGGGTTGAAATAATGCTAGGCCAAGCTTCACAATCAAGATTTGATCCAAAGCTCTGATGAAGGGGATGCAATGGCAGTAGAGAAGGAGAAGAGGAAGATGCGGGAGTGAAGAGCACACACAATGTAGGTGCTGACAAGAATTATATATGGCAGCCTTATTTGCACTATCTCATATATACGAATAAAGAATACGAGCGGTCACTATACACGGGAAAGCCTAAGGGCCTTTTACCCCAATAGAAGAAAGACTTGAATGTAAAAGGAAGCATACAATAATAAGCACACCGTAATATGCTAGCAAGAAAAGCACTAGGATCATTGTAATTTATTTTGTAAAAGAGTGCCAAGCTCTCTCCCATACAAACTGTGAAGAATAAGAGGTGCGGGTTGAGGCCCACGCTAATAGGAAGGAGAAGAAAGGAGAGTAGAGGAAGGGACAAAGGCTAGACTAGAAAGGGGAATGGCCGCCCAAGGAGGGGATAAGGGCATGTACATAAGTCAAGAAATGAATAAAGAAGCTCATTCTTGTGTGTGGAAAAACTTGTTCTCTTCTTGTTTCTTATTCTTGCTTCCTTCTTGTGCATGAGAGAGGGAGAAAGGGAGTGTGAGGGAGTGAGGGACCATGCAAGGAATGTGAGGGAGTGAGGGACCATGCAGAAGCTCTTCTTCTCCTCTCTTCATCATCATCATCTTCTCTTCTCCCTTCTTGTGCACATAGCTATGGAGGTCGAATCTTGGACCTTGGAGATGGAGCTTTCTTGAGGTTGCATCTTGAATTATGGAGCCATTGGTGGATTCGTGGGAAGAGGTACTCGATCGGATTCAAAGGTAAGCTCACTACATTAGTGTGTGGAAGAGTACACATGGCTATGTGAGAGATAGCCGTAGCTCTTAGCTTGAAATGCTTGAAGCAATAAGCAGTCCTTAGATCTTGCTGGTTTTCCCGTGAGGGCGATGACATTTTGGTTTCATTGCGAGGACCAACATATTCAAGCTTGAGTGCTTGCACACTCTAAATCAAGTGGTGAAGTAAGAGTTCATCTTTGAAACGGTGCTTGGTTTTAGGTAGGAAGTAAGGGAGTCGAAGGGTATACGATCTATTTTGTGGATTAGTTTAGGTTTAGGAAGCTTCTTGTACATTGGTTAGAGTAGGAGTTGTGTATTTTGATTAGATTTGAGGCACAAGGGTGTGGAAAATAAGACAAAAGAAGGAAAAGATAACTCTTTGGATAACCAAGAAATAGGAAAACATGGAAAGAAAGGAAAGAGATTTTTTATGCCCATGAAGGAAAATAGAGTGTGAAGGAAGAAAGAGTGAATAAAAAAGGTGAAAGAAGGGGAAGAGAGAGCTCATTTGAATTCAGTGAGATTGAGAGAGGGCTAGTAAGAGAGAGACAAGGACTAATAGGTCTATAGGCAACAACACCTATGATCCTCGCCATTGACACTTTCGGCCCTTCTAGTTATGCTCTAAATCCTTTTTGCTAATTGTTTCATTGTTCTAGAATCCTAAGTACATTAAAAAGTGAGAATTAAGTCATAGAAGAGGATATTTGTGCCATTCAACAGGTTTTCAAGCATCGCTGATTGGATGGCCAAATTTGAGTCACTTAAGGTTGACCCACTTTGAGTGCAACTCAGATGAGGGTCTGACCACTTGGCCTTGGATAGAAAAACTTGGGCCTTCAATGGCCAAATTTGGGGCCTTGAACGGTCAAATCTATGACTCGGACGACCGAGTCTAGGACTCATACAAGCTGTCCAAAAACCTATTTTTTGAAAATTTTGGGACTTGTTAGATCTTGTTGCCAGCTGATCAGGAATCAGGGTGAAGTCTTGACCAATAGGTGGAACCATAGAACTATTTGTACTTGAAAACCTTGATCTAGCAGTTTGGGGGAAGACTGAAATACTGACCATTGGCTGCTACCGTAGATAGAGACCCAAGTTCACCCACTCGGTTGAATGGCTATGTCAAACCACCTGTCATGAATCGTAGATGACCCAACATCAATTATTAGGAGTAATCAAAACCCCGTCCAAAAGTAGCCAGAATGGGAAATTGATTGGACATAGTTGACTTCATCAAAGGTTACACTCGACATTGTAGGCATTTAAGTACATGTGAAAGCTGGGAAGTCTGATTTTTCATAACACACACTAAGTCACACTGCTAGTGTATAAGTGTTACACATTTGCAAACTATTGGGTTAACAAGGAGGAACACACTAAGAGGGATTAAGATAAAAACAAACCCACCAATAGGAGTACAACCTTGAGAGTCAACAGAAGAGTGACCCAAGACACCAGGAACAAAGACCTAGAGGAGACACACCCATCAAACCATTGAGGGAAGGAAAGGCTAGCCAAGATTAGGGATACAACTTTAGTCGGCGGTCTATTGACCTCATAGAAGCACTATGGACATGAGGAAACTACTATGGCATGCACCAAATCAAATGAAAGCAATCTCGACCTTGACCTTGACCTTAACGTGGTAGAGTACCCAAAAAATATCCACCAACTTGCTACACAGTACGTCCACCAATAGACAGGATTAGTGTACCATGGAAGACTAGTACTCAAGATGTCATAGCCGACCTTGAGGAGGAGAGGAGATTGGCAAGGATAGCATTGCAGTGCATTGTGAGTTATAGCTAAGAGCAAAGGGCTCAAATATTACATCAAGAGAGAGAGCTCAGTGAGGTTCAAAGGATCCTAGACATTTTAGATATGAACAAAACAAGAGGCAATGCCGATATAGAGAGATCCCTAGAAGCTGACCTTACAGTGAGTGAGCTACTCACAAAAAGATTGCTAGAAAATACCAATGTTGAGCAAAGTGGGGCAACCTTGGCATGACATCATTGCTAGTTGGGCTGGGAGTTACCCCAAATGTGAGGAGCCAAACGAAAATACCCATAGTTGCAAAGAAACTTGATAAATACTAGGCAAGCAATGACCCTTATAGCTTTGTCTAGTAGTTTGAGTAGGTATACGAGGCTAACAAACTCACAAATCTTGCTCAACAAGCACAAGAATTTGGTCTTTGCTTGGGAGACAAGGGCCCAAACTTGGTTCACTAGTCTAGACAATGTTGAATGCAATAACCTCACTCAGTTGTGAAGGATATTTGCTTGGGAGACAAGGGCTAGAAGACTTGGTTCACTAGTCTAGACAATGTTGAATGCAATAACCTCACTCAGTTGTGAAGGATCTCTTCATCAAGAGATTCTCAGAGGTAGGATACTTCGATAACCTCATTGTTAAGCTGATCAATGTCAGCCCCACCACAAAAAGATAAGGAGGACATATGGAACTACGTCACACATGTGAGGAGTCTCTATAGGAGGATACTTGTAGTTGAGCAGCCCAATGAGAAAGTGGTCTCTACCATGTTCATTAACGGGATCTGCAATGAGAAACTCTATAAGGCCCTTGCAAGCAACTTGAACATGAAAAGGGATGTGCTTGCAAGAGTTTTTGAGGAGGCTATATGGGGAGATGACTTGCTTAGGGTGAGAAGCTCTTGAGTTGTGAAGCAAGGTAGCAATGAATTTAGAAACATTGAGAGAGCTACTATAACTAGCGAGTAGCCAGCCCCCAGCGGCCAGTCCCCTAGTGAACAAGAAAAAGGAAAGAGAATTGACCAAACCAAAGCTATAGTCGAGCTAGCCACACTACAAGAGTTAATATGAAGGCCAATATGACCTCACGTGTAGTGCATACATTGTGGAGAGAACCACCTGCCTTCTGAATGTCCTAATCCTACATCAAGGCCTTGTGTCAATTGCGGAAGATTTGGGCATGATACCATAAACCTTACACTCAGCCATACTGTCTAGGAGTTAGGAAACCATACTTCAAAAGGGGATCCCCTTTGGCTCTCCTTGCACCTAAGGATTCAAAGCCAGTCACCTAGAGGATAGACATCAACCCAATGTGAATCCCTAGACTGTGATGACCTATCGTGACCCATCCCCATCAAGCGATGCCCTAGTGCACTTTGTGGAGGAAGATTCTTACTTGAACCGTTATGTCTCTTATGACTAAGAGGGTAATCCCATATTGATGGGGACTATAGACCTATGTCAGTCATGGCCTTAGCAGAGGAAGAGGTAGAGGACTAGGAGGAGCTTAGAACCAGGAACCCATCACATGTTGGATGTGTGGCCACCTAGGGCATATCTTGTCTCACTACCTTGAAAAAAAGAGTAAGAAAATAGAGAGAAGGCCGACTTGAGATGCCCCAAATGTGGAGTCACACACGTTTGCTAATTGCCCTAGGTGAAAGCCCTCCACTAGCTTAGTAATCATACAATCTATGCTAATCATACCCTTTTTCATCGAGTTACCTAACAATGATGCCACACCTATTCCCATAAATGTCATGACACGAGCTCAAAGAAAGTAGGCCGATATCTCATTACCTAAACCTAACAAATTGGATCCATCCTCTATAGGGAAGAAAAGTCGATGACAAAGGAAAAAGAGAATTAAGGCAAAAATAATGTTCAATATCGAGAGTGAGACCACATTAACCAAGGGAAAATAGGTAACTAATGTTGAAGCAGAAACCTTTGCTCCTAAGACAAGAGACAAGGGAAGCACCAAGGTTGGAGAGTATGTTGACCCCAACCAGTAGCTAAAGGCTACGGATAAAGTCAAGGAATGGATAAAAGAAGTGCAAGATCACCTTCAAGATGCTGAACCTATTGTTGAGGACGAGATTAACAACCATGAGCACACTAGTCTCTCCCACGTATCTGAGAGTAGGAGAAACAATATCACCACATAGGAATCTGCATGGGCAGAATGAGGGGGCCATAACTACACAAATGGATCAAGAGCATTGGAGGGAGGCAATGAAGCTAAGGAGGGAAAGACGGATGGAAAATTGTCAACCACACTAATAACAACTTGTGTGACATTATCATTGGGATAATTGCTTAGGCAAAACTCTACACTTTGGCAAGAATTGAAGTGATGGGTGGAACATAGTAATGAACATAAACTACAAGACTTTCCAAACCACGATACCATAACACATATACAAAGCCTAACCATGAATCCAATGTCTATGTCCCCACAATTGAATGCCTTTTGGGAGGGTAGTGAGATGCACACAGTCTTACATGTTGTTGCCTTAAGAGATACTACACGAAAGGGGATAGTGGACATACAAGCAGGAGTTAATGCACTTAGTCACACATTCTTGCAAGATTGGGGAAACCCACTAGTGGAAACCACAAAATTCAATGTCACTCTAGCAAATGGGATGAAGGTTAGACATTCCAAATCCTACTATAGGAAAACCTTGGATGAGGAATGTTAGAGTGATAGAGGGTTTGGGTAATGGCTTGATATTCTTGGGTAATAGATCAAAAGTAGTCCGTGGGAGATGGACACTTGGAAAACCTCACAAATGAACTTAGATACTATCTCTACCCTACTAAACGGTGAATCAAGGCCTAGAAGTGATTATGGACCTCTAACAAGGTACATTCATTGCCTTGAGGATGAGCAAGACTGGATGGATATATTGGAAACCATTGATCCCCCATTCTCGCAGGATGATGATGAATATAGTCAAGATGTATATTTAGCTAGTAAGGCTAACAATGGCATCACTTCTAACCTACCCACAGTGCCTCTGTGCATGATGGCAAGGAGTCCCATTAGCCAACCAATGCGAATGACCTATCAAGTCCCAACAAACAAATTAGAACTCCACAAAATCCTTGAGTACCTATCAAGTGAGCTAGCAACCAACCCAACTACCAATTTAAAGCTTCTCAAGGATCTTATGGAAAGCAAAGAGTGGCAATGGACTAAGGTGTAGACTTAACTTGTCATATAACTGGACTCTCATGACAAGTGTGGTAGAGCTCAAAAGTAGAAACCTTGCAAGCGACATGTAGTTCTAGTGTGAGGATTTTGACGATGGGTATGAAGATTGATGTTCCATCAATGAGGAGAGTGAAGAGGAAGTAGAGACCATAGAATATGACATGGATGGAAGATCTCTTGTCAAATCAATGTAGACACTAAACCCTAAGAGATCAATATGTTTTGAGTAAGCAAAGGAGTTACCAAGGTAGGTTGTGATCGAACTTGGCTATGGTAGATTATGAGCAAGTGGGATTAGTTCAATGCCTTGCATCACACAATAATTTCGGTGGAGTCAGCTTCAAAGTTGCGACCACCAAGAGAAATAGCCTCTTCTAGTGAGGATAATGAGATGAGCTCTGATAGTGACCCTGAAATAGCTCGACCACTCGGCACCCAATGCACCAAGGGGAATCTTCCAGTCCATCTAAGCTGCATGAAGTTAAAGAAGGAGAGAAAGAAATGGTCAAAGTCTTCAAAAGCTGAATGGAAAAAGAAACCTCAAGACCTACCTGAGCACTTCATGAAGCATAAAAAGGGTGATTGAATAGTAGTGTTAGTAGACACAAAAGAGAAAGGGCAAGCAAGTGAACCTATCAAAGGACCAACCAAGGTTAAGGAGGTCAACTTGTCGAGAGAGGAGGACAAGCCTCGACCCATGTATATAGAATATGAAAGTAGATGAGGGATTTGATGGGGATGCACAATGGAAGGTGGTTGAGACATGGATATGAAGGCTCAAGCTTTCTTCATTCTCTTCTTCTTCATTCTTCTCATTATATCTTCTCTACCATTCACTTTTCCAAGTATCTTACAAAGTGATAGACACTTTGACCTATAGAACACTTTATACAGCCTCTCACACACTTACTTAATACAACCATAGGTTAAGGCTTAGGATATGCCTTATTTCTCAACACTTTCCCTCAAGCTTAGAATGAGCTTGTCAATATAATACTCCAAGTGCACTCCTGAAATACTCAAATTTATCTTTACCTAATGCTTTGGTAAAGATATCAGCAACTTTTGACATGGACCAAGCCAACCTCTCTATCAATGACATTCTCTCTAATGAAGTGATAGTGCACTTCTATGTGTTTTGTCCTGGCATGGTAGACTAGGTTCTTTGCTAACATAATGTTGCTAATGTTGTCACAATATATGATGACTCCACCATCAATTGCAATCCCCATGTCACATAAAACCAATCTCAATCATGTCTACTCACATACTGCCAATGCAGTAGCTCAGTACTCAGCTTCTGTACTTGATAGAGAAACTGTAGGTTGCTTTTTGTTGCTCCAACTTACCATGGTTGATCCAAATAAAAGTGCATAACCACTAGTGGATCTCCTATCCATAAGATTACCTACCTAGTCTGCATCAGTATACCTAAACAAGGTGGGCTTTATTCCCTTCTCATCGAATAAGTCAAATCCAACGGACTTCTTCACATACCTTAGAACTTTCCTCACTGCATCCAAATGTGATTTACATGGTCTTTGCATAATTTGGCTAATCAATCCAACATCATAACTCAAATCTAGTCTTGTAATGGTTAAGTAGATAAGACTACCAACCATCTTTCTAAAGATAGTCACACCTTCCACATATTTCCCATCATCAATCATTTCAATGTTTTGATCCAAGGGAGTATCCACCACTAGCTTACATCTTTTCATGCCATACTTCTCCAATATCTCCAAAGAATACTATATTTCTACCAAATCAAATACCATGCTAGTGTATCAATGACGTCAATGCCCAAAAAATATCTCAAAAATCAAGTTCCTTTATGTCAAATTCTTTATAAAGACCATGCTTAACTTCGGCAATCTCCCTCTCAAGTGTACCTATAATAATGAGGTCATCAACATAGATGACAACCACAATCATGCCATCCTCTTTATGTCTCACATAGAGTGAGTAATCAGCCATACTCTGTTGAAATCCCATGCTGCACAAGAATCTATTAATCCTCTCACACCAAGCTCTTGGTACTTGCTTCAGTCCATACAATGCCTTGTTCAACTTGCATACATAATGTAGGTATTTAGGATTCACATACCCTTTAGGCTGATCCATGTATACTTCCACCTCTCATCTAACCGAGACTACCTTGCCATAGGACTAGATTCGTTGGGAATCCATCCAACCACTTCTCTCTATGGAAGCTCTTAGTTATCTAATTACCTACCAGATTATGTGAAAAATATAAAAATAGCTTCATTAATTAAAAAGAATCCTTTTATGCACAATTGTTTGTTTGTGTAATTTACTCACAGACATACAATCAGAATTAAAAGAATTCATTGATTATGTTTCATAATGTGTGTTCTCCTGCCCATACAGGAGAAAAATTACAATTTCATGTGCTCCCTCATCTGGCACATCTATACGTCACCAAGATCAAATCCATCTATAGCTAGCATTTTTAGGTGTCCCAAGTAGAACTTGGGCCATACAAGGGACCAAGTAGTTCCTAGGTGCGTAAAGGATTTACTAGCCACAGCCTCCCTGGCACCCTATCCACCTCCTACTTAATATGATCCCTGCTGGGAGACCTCTCGCCATCGGAGTCGGTCCATGCTTCCACGGTAGTAAAAAAAACATTTCTTCTTGGTATGGGGATTCAACACCTATCCTTCGGGGAGGTATATGGCTCCTCAGTTTTTATCAGTTCCAATACTTAATTCAATCAGGATTTAATCTAGAAAATCACAAACAAGATTGATGTCTTCAAGCAGTTATGACTTCAATCAATCATGCAACTTTCAAGTGATGATTAATCTAGTAGCAAACCGATACTTGAATTTCACATAATGAACTCTTTCCCTTGGAATTTAACTAAGGGTATCTAGATTTTGGGGTCTCTAACTTCCCAGTTTAAGGTTTATTCTTGTAACCAAGCTTCTTGGCCTTAAGTTAGTTTCTTTAACTTAGAGATATTTTCGGTCTTAAAATCTTCTATCAAAGCTTCTAGATTAAACTATATCATTGACTAATTTCTTTGGGGTTCATTCTTAATAAATCCATCTTGAAAATTTTCTCATGATTTCTCTTGAGTTCTAGAATTTTGTAGTTTTTCTAACAGTTTCTAGCCTATAAGATTTTCTAATTATTTACCAAGTGAATACTCTAAGATTGTAGTATTTCTTAAGAGACTTATTTTATTTCTATTGAATTTGGTTAGAATTTTTCAAAAAAAACCTATGGTATCGAAATTGGTAAAGGGTTTTATCTGTGCCCCTGACTCCGTTAGTGAATCTCGTACTCGCAACTCTAGCTGTTGCTTCTAGTTAGTAGGGTTGTTCACAATTTCTATTTTTGAATTCCTTTTTTCGAGGCCATGATGGAAATATGATTCATAGAAGAAGAAGAAGAAGAATATGGCAGAAATACTAGTTGGCAAGGGTGTAGACTCTCAATGACAATGATGGTTATTGCGGGATTCAATGATGTAGGCCTCACAGATGGTTCTTCTTGCCTCGTGGAGAGCAATACTTCTCTCTCTCTCTAGTAGATGGAATAGGGATGAGAGTAGAGGTATGACTTCTAACCGGATTGATAGAATAAGATAAAGTTCTTCAATGTCTTCTCTTCTCGTATTAGAGTAAAAAAGGATGAGAGACCTTCAGCATATCCCCTTCCTTGGGTTGAATGGAATGATGTCTCTTCGTCTCGCAGAATAGAGTCTCCTCCTTCTCGATGAATGTATTGTCCTCATCAAGATTGCTCTTGTCCCCCTCTCCCTGGTCATCCCCAAGCCCTAAATTTATAGTTTGGCAGAGGGGATGAAAGAGAGGACTCTTGCTTTTTAGCATTTTTCGATGACATCATCGATGACAAAGAGAGAACACTTTCTTTTACTGCTTCTGATGACATCATTGATGATGTTAGAGAGGGAGCTCCATTTTTGTAGTGTGAAGATAAAAATTTACAAATCTATGGGCAAGCATCATGTGGCATGTCGTCGGGTAGCCGTCACTCTAAGGCTTACATGACCAAGGTAGTGACCAAGGCATAGACCTTGGCATCTTGGCCTTGGCATACTTGGCAACAAGCTACAAAGGCTTTGTTGGTGCCATTGGTTGCGCATGAGAAGATCCCACTAGCTTGTGGGAAAATCTTCCCGGGAGGTCACCCATCGTCCTGACAGTGTCGTCACCCAAGTGCACTGTTGAGATATCAAGCTTCACTCGTGATATGCCAGGGTGACCCTTGTGCATTTATGTCACCGATTTGTCAGTTGTAGATGCGGTTGGTACACCGCCCATGAATAATAGCTAGATGACAGCTATCCTTATCTACTCTAGTTCGTTTATGGTGCAGCACATGAACAATTCTGTGACAAGTGCAGAAGAAAGCAACGATGTGTGGTATGTTGACTCAGGTGCATCAAACCACATGACAGGTAATGCAGAATGGATGGAGGATGCAAGGAAAATGGAAAAACCAGGATTTGTGGAGACTGGTGATGATACTGCACATCCTATTGTGCAGATTGGAAAAATTCCTTTGTCTATGCAGGATGGGAAAAAGAAATACCTGTCCGATGTATTTCATGTCCCGAATATCACCAAGAATCTGGTTTCTGTTGGTCAAATGGTTGAGCAGGGCTTGCAAGTCAGATTTAATCCTCATGGATGCTTTGTTGAGGATATGAAAAATAAAGGTCGCTTGATAGCAAAAGGAAAGAAGAAGGGCAGAATGTTTACATTGGATGCAGACATGCCTGAATTGAGTGCAGCAATGTTTGCACATGGGACCGGTGCAGTTGCAGATATTGATATCTGGCATAAACGCATTGGTCATGTTAATGTACAGCGACTTAAATCAATGTAGGCCCAAAACATTGTTGCAGAATTGCCTAAATTCAAGGTTGCAGAAATGCATAAGGTATGTGAAGCCTGTCAGTTTGGAAAACAGGCAAGGAAACCATTTCCTAAACATGTTCAAGAGAGTAAGAAGCCATTGGAATTAATCCACTCTGATGTGTGGACTACTAAAGCTGCATCTCTTGGAGCCTGTCATTATTTTGTCACTTTTATTGATGACTATAGCAGAAAAGTTTGGGTGTATTTTATGAAAAAGAAAAGTGAAGTTTTTGGGCATTTCAAAACTCTTAAAGCTATGGTTGAAAAAGAAACAGGCCTACAAATAAAATGCCTAAGGTCAGATGGAGGGGGAGAGTACCTCTCAAATGAGTTTGCAAGGTTCCTGCAGGAGCATGGCATAAAGCAGCAATATTCATGCAGTCATACCCCACAACAAAATGGAATTGCAGAAAGGAAAAACATGCATATTGGAGAGGTATCTCGTGCCATGCTCAACGAAAAAGACTTGCCAGATTTTTACTGGGCTGAAGCAGTTGCTACAGCAGTCTATATAATGAACAGGACTCCCACTGTAGCAATACATGGGATGACTCCAGAGGAGAGGTATACTGGTAGGAAACCAGATATTTCTCATTTGAAAATTTTTGGTTGCATTGCCTATGTACATGTACCAAATGAGTTGAGATCCAAGTTGGATCCAAAAGCTGAGAAGGGCATCTTTATTGGTTACTCTCTGCAACAAAAAGGATATAGATGCTATAACCCTTCTACTCATAAGTTTACAGTGAGCAGAGATGTTGTTTTTGATGAGATGAGTAGCTGGTATAAACCAGTAAATGTGATTGATGATGTAGATGCACAAAACCGTAATGCTGCACAGAATTCACAGCAGCAGTCACAAAATATTAGTGGACCTGGAGCGTCCTCTAGTAGTGGTTCACATTCTTCGCCATGGACAGGCAGATTGAGATCAGGAGAATATTCTCAAAGCAATGCAGATAGTGGTATGCAGGTATCACGAAAAGGAAAAGAGAAGGTAGATCAGCCCATGTTTGATGTGAATGCAGGTTACTCTTATGTGGATGGTGAATCGAGTGGCTCAGAACAGAGCATTGATGATGAGTTGGGTATTCCTTCTATTGTTACACCTGGAGTAAGGAAGCCCAGGGATGTTTTGAGAGCACCTGGGAGTGAAGCTACTTTGTGCATATCGACCAGAGTTAGGTATCCTGTGGATAGACTGAAATATGATGGATTTACAGCCATTCACTATGCATATATGGTCAAAGTGATACAGGAACCAGAACCCACTTCTTTTGAGCAAGCCATGGGAAAAGAAAAATGGGAGAAAGCCATGGATGAAGAAATGGATACCTTGGAAGCAAATGCTACATGGGAATTGGTACCTTTGCCTAAAGGTAAGAATGCAATTGGCTGTAAGTGGGTTTATAAGGTGAAGCACAATGCAGATGGTTCTGCGAATAGATACAAGGCAAGATTAGTAGTCAAGGGGTATGCACAAACATATGGCATTGACTATGAAGAAACATTCAGTCCGGTTGCAAGGATGGCAACCGTAAGAGCAATCATTGCTATGGCTGTATCAAAGGAATGGTTCTTACATCAGATGGATGTAAAGAATGCCTTCTTGCATGGTGACTTGCAAGAAGAGGTCTATATGGAGCAGCCACCAGGTTATGTGCATGATGTTCATCCTGAGTTTGTTTGCAGGTTGAAGAAAGCCTTGTATGGCTTAAAGCAAGCACCTAGAGCATGGTCTGACAAGATAGGACAGTATCATTCACTATTGGCTTTCAGATTTCCAAGGCAGATTTCTCACTTTATGTGAGAAAAACAGAGAAAGGTATTATGCTACTTGTGATTTATGTTGATGCTTTGATTATGACAGGTGACAGTGATGAAGATATCCTTCATGTGAAAATGCTATTGAAGCAAAAGTTTGAGATGAAGGATTTGGGAGAGCTGCGTTATTTCTTGGGCATTGAGGTGATTAGATCACCAAGTGGGATACGGCTCTTGCAGAGACAGTATGGATTGGACATGCTGTCCAAATATGGGATGACAGGCTGTAAGCCTATTTCAGTTCCTTTGGAGCAGAATGTGAAGCTGAGCGCAGATGCAGGTGAGCTTCTGGAAGACCCTACTATGTACAGACGCATAGTAGGAAGTTTGATTTATATGACTATTACCAAGCTAGATTTGAGCTATGCTGTTGGATTGGTAAGTCAGTTTATGCAAGCTCCAAGGAAACCGCATTTGGATGCGGCTAGATGCATACTCAGGTATGTGAAGTCCACATTGCAGTATTGACTATTTTATGAGACTGGGGTTCAGATACAGTTGCATGGATACACTGATGCTGATTGGGCTGGTAGTATTTCGGATAGACGATCTACCAGTGGATATGTGTTCTCTTTTGGGAGTGCTGCAGTCACTTGGAGCAGCAAGAAACAGCCTACAGTTGCCTTGTCGAGCACAGAGGCTGAGTACAGGGGTGCAACAATGGCTGCATGTGAGGTAGCTTGGTTGCATAAGCTACTTTACGATATGCATCAGCCTACAGATGGGCCAGTTGTCATTTATTGTGACAACATGAGTAGTATACACTTGGCAAATAACCCAGTCTATCATGCTAGAACAAAGCACATTGAGGTGCATTATCACTATGTGCGGGAGAGAGTTTTACTAGGTCTTATTGATCTAGTTTATGTTAGCACAGAGGATCAGGTAGCTGACATATTCACGAAGGCATTGGGCGCAGAGAAGCTGCGCAAGTTCAGAGACCTGCTTGGTGTGCAGGAATTGGGATTGAGCTCGAGGGGGAGTGTTGAGATATCGAGCTCCACTCGTGATATGCCAGGGTGACCGTTGTGCATTTATGTCACCGACTTGTCAGTTGTAGATGCGGTTGGTACACCGCGCATGAATAATAGCTAGATGACAGCTATCCTTATCTACTCTAGTTCGTGGTTCAGTTAGTATGCCACCTTTTGGTTTGAGACCCATATATAGGGTTCTTCTATTTCTTTGTATGAGACTTCTTTTTGGCTTACACAACTAAGAAGAGGAAAACTATTTTTAGACTCCACCCTTGTGTGTATTCCCCCATTGTGCAAGCAAGAAAGCTACAAGTGAGACTCCTTCCTTCTCTCCCACAATCTTGACATGCACTTGGCTGCCAAGTGACTATCCACTAGGCTAGTTCTTTTTGTTAATCTATACTACAAACATAGTATTAATAAGCTAGTCTTAGGAGGGTCTCCCAAGTCTTTCTTCCATGAATTGGCATATAATACCTCATTAATAATAATTATTATCTTCATATATGTATAATGGTAAGATGCATAATCGTCAAAACCAAATCTTTTAATAGGGTATCTCAACCTGCTAGACTTGCATACCACTAGATTACTCAATGGTGCCTTTATATTTCCATGTGCTTTCTTTACACCTAGTGTCTTGACTAAAGGAGCTCTCTGAACCACTAGAATCATCATCAAGAATTGCATGACTAGTAGATACATTATTACTATGTGGCACTTTCTTCTTCCCTTTGACATTACCTGCAACACTAGTATATGACCTAAGGATGTGGGACTACTCCTTAGTCTCTAGACCAAGGATTGGTTGTAGATCCACTACAAGATGATATCTCTAGTCCACTAAGAGTCTATGATTCCTACTTTTCTACTTGCTCATGACTATCATGGTTATCAACATCATTCAACACATCTCCACTAAATACATACCAACTACTCATCTCATAAAAAATAACATCCCTCCTCACCCAAAACTCCCCACTAATAGGGTTACAATAATAATATCCTTTCTCCTCAGTAGAGTATCCAATGAAAATATATTTTTCAACCTTTGGGTCCAAATTCTTTTATGACTCATTAGGCACATGAACATATGCAATACAACCAAATACTTTAAAGTGTGATACATTAGGTTTCTTTCCTTTAAAACTTTCTTTAGGAGTCATACCATGAGTTGCAATTGTGGGAGACCTATTCATAATGTAGACAATAGTATGAATAGACTTTAAAAAAAAAGCTTCGGTATATTCTTTTCAGTCAAATCAATATCCATGCAACTTCTACAACATGTCTATTTTTCCTTTCTGCAAGCCGATTTTGTTGTGGGGTATACCTATTACGTAACCTGGCGCTTTATCCCATGAGACCTAAAAAAGTCATTGAACTCATTAGAGTAGTATTCTCTAGCTCCATCTGACCTCAAGCATGCAACTTTTAAGCATGTTTCTATTTCAACAATAGCGTTGAAAGTTTTGTAGTGCTTGAACACTTCACTCTTTTCCTTCATGAAATATAGCCAAGTTTTCTAGAGCAATTATCAATGAATGTAACAAAGTACTTACTGTCACCAAGAGATATATTTCGGGTAGGCCCAATTTACTCTTTGTAGCTTCATAGATGTAAGCCCAATTCAAACATTTGTAAGCACAACATCAAGTATATCCTTTATTACATCTCTCTCATGTGAAAACGGTTGCCTTGCTTGTTTTCCAAATTCACATGCTTCACAAACTTAATGTAGTTCTACAACTCTAAATCTAGGAAAATCTATAACCAACCCTTTGGATTGCATTAATTTTAGCCTTTGTAAGTTTTTATGTCCAATACATTTGTATCATATTTCAATATTTGGAACTACACCTTTGCCTTTAACATACATATTAACATTTATATCAGGGATTTCAACATCCAAAGTAAGCATGCGATCAACTCTACTTTCTTTTGTACCAACCTTTACATTTATTAAAGTCTTCAAAAAAGTTTTCCTTCTCATTAAATCTAACCTACAACCCTTTCTCTACCATTTATGTCATCCCCCTCATGGGCAAACCACCAAGACCCACGGACTGCTTATTGCTTCAAGCGTTTCAAGTCGAGAGCTATGGCTACCTCTTACATAACCCTGCATACTCTTCCACACACTAATGTAGTGAGCTTACCTTCGAATCCAATCAAGCACCTCCTCCCATGAATCCACCGATGGCTCCATGCTTCAATATGCAACCTCAAGCAAGCTCCATCTCCAAGCTTTGAGCTTTGACCTCCATAGCCATGCACACAAGATGGGAGAAGAGAAGAAGATGATGATGAAGACAAGAGAAGAAGAGCTTCTCCATGGTCACTCTCACACACTCTCTCCCTATCTTACACTCCCTCTCTCATGCACAAGAAGCAAGCAAGAGCAAGAAATAAGAAGAGAGCAAGTTCTACCACACACAAGAATGAGCTTCTTTATTTATTTCTTGACTTATATACATGCACTTATCCCCTCCTTGGGTGGTCATCCCCCTTTTTGTTCTAGACTTTGTCCCTTCCTCTACTCTCCTTTCTTCTCCTTCCTATTAGCATAGGCCTCAACCTGTGCCTCTCATTCTTTACAATTTACATGGGAGAGAGCCTGACACTCTTTCACAAAATAAATTATAACGCACCTGACACTTTTCTTGCTAGCATATTATGGTGTGCTTCATATTGTGCGCTTCCTTTTACATTCGAGGATTTTTTCTGCACTTCATGTCTTCAGATTTTTTTTAAAAGTGTGCTTTTCTCTTCCATTTTTCTCTCCTTGGGAGTGTCTTCCATTTCCAATTTCTGGGCTTTTCCATCTTGGACTTCCTAGGGTTTAACATTACCCCTCTCCTAGCTGGGTGCCAATTCCATGGCACCTAATGACACGGGTTAAGTTTGCAGAGGGCTGATGAGGAATGGTGTGTGGGGTTGTTGAGGAGGTGGGCCACATTGGGCATGTTTTGTGAAGTGAGTTCTAGAGGTTTCCAATGGCAAAGATAGATGAGTGGTCGACGAAGACCTCTGTAGGTGTTGGTTTACCTCACCACTGTACAATGTTCCTAAAAAGAAAAAGAGTGCACTTCCTATAAGGGGTTGTGTCTACCACCTTACTATGCACTGCTCTGTGTGAGGGTCCTTGGGTAATTCACTATATGTATACCCTCTATATCACGTGCATTCAAGGCCTATTTCTAAATATCCTTATTTGTGAATTTTTCCTTAATAAAACATAACCCTTTTATATTCAATTTGTAAGTAACCCCTTTATATGGGACCCTTATGTGTAAAAAATGTGTAAAAATAGTATCTTAAAAATTACTTATGTTAAACCCATGTGATACATACATATATTTATGACTGAGCTCCTCGAAACTAGAACCATAGGCAAGCCTAAAGTGTTGTCCCACACTTGAGGACCCAATTTATGTAAAATGGAGGTGCTTTGAGTGACTTAGAGAGATAATTCTATCAATTAAGTCCTACCCTTGATGTGCACTAAGTTGTGATGTGGGGGAAGGGCTAGAGTGGTCTCTAGGTGCAATGCTTGTGACACTCGTAGAGTACAGATGGGCTGATTTCATTATTGTGTTTCTTTTCTTTCCACTTCTTTCATTCTTGTCCTTTTTATTTTTATTTTATTTTATTTTCTTTTATTTTTATTTTTCCTATTTTATTTTATTTATTTTCCTTTTTTTGAATTATAAAGGGAGCACACTAAGAAACATCTCATTCATGAGCAAGGGCCAGGTTGCGTTTGGTGGCTTGAGGGCTTTGCTTGGAAAGGCTCTACTATGTAGATACCTCTTCAAGTTAGCTCTTACATTGAGTGGAGTAGATTACAAATGGATGGTTACACTAGTGAATCTACTGTCACTCATGTCTTCTAAGCGATTCATACAAAATGTTGGCAAGAGGGTGGCCCTCATCATGAGATGCACCATTACAGAGCTATCTATCCCATCATTGATATCAAAAAAGAGGGGTGGCAACCACTCTTTCTCTGTAGAATATTTGCAATAGACATAGATAGTTACACGTAGTGATGAAGGCGAGATCAGGGTGTGAGGAGAAGTCTTTGAGGAAACTTGGTATAGATGGATGGAGGTCTCTTTCAATGAAGATCAAGCTTCCTTTAGGGGTTAAGACATTTACGTTGTATATAAGAGGGAAGTCGTATCTACCATGTACCTACCGGTTGAAATCAACTCCAATCCTTCTTGGGTAGGGCATGTAGGTAGGATCATCTCGTTCATTTGGTAAGGTGCTGCAAAAATCCATCCAGGCCTCTAGGTTGGAGTCTTGAATGTTTTTGTGCCACCTAGGCTGAGCCTCATATCCCTCCATCCTCTAGGGTACCTCCACCACCTTATCTTCCCAGTAATCTGCAGGTTCCTATTGCCACCTCGTGGGATATCTCATCCATTCCTCTAAACATCTCCTCCCTAACCTTTCGGAAAGCTTAATGACATCCTCCACCACCCTAGGAGATAGTACTCTATCCAATGTATGAAGGAAGGTGAAGGAGAACTTGAAGGGGTGGCCAAAATTTTCCCATTGCTCCCACACTGCAAGTTCTTAGCCCCAATTGATAGGGTCCCACTCCTGGCTTTGAGGGATGGCCACTTGTGGAACTTTCAATGTCTTGTCTTGGAGCTCCTTGGGAGCAAGTTCCACATGTTCTCTTATTTTGTGCCTCATCTCTACCATTTGTTCAGGTGGCACAGCTTCCTCCCCTTGCTCTTTTGGTTGTACTTGTGGTTGTAGAGGGGGCTTGGTTCCTGCACTTGTTCTTTCTCTTGTTGGTCTGGTTTGAAATTGGGCTCTTCTTCTTGGACCAGCTCCATTGGCTCTTGTTGAAGTGGCTGCACTTGCTGTTTGGGCTCCCCAAGCCTTAGCAAGGCAAGTTCCCATGAGGTTAAGCCAAATGAGATTAGATGGGCACATTGCTCCTCTACTCCCAACTTGGTGTTAGGCTTGGGTGCCTTGGCATGGAATCCATGTTGCAGCATCCTCCTTTCCAGTTCTAGTTTTATTTTTACTTCTTTCAGTGTTTCTTCTCCACGTGACTACGCGACTTTCAACACTGTGCTAAAAAATGTGCGTTGTTGCTCCAGCATTCTTGTCTCGATAGCAGCAGATTTTCTCTCTACTAGGAGGTGTTCACTCTCAGAATGGGCCAACTTGTAATCTAAGTCTTTGACTATATCTTCATTCTTGGCTACCTATTCCTCTACTTTCTCTTTAATTTTCTCTAGCCCTTGATTTTGATACCATGCTGGGGTGGTGATCACGTGCTGTTGTTCTCGCCACAATGTGTGTATTTGTTGCTGCTTCTGGTTTTTGTATTCTACTTGTTTCCTCAGTACATCTTGCTCATGGAGAGTTGCTTGAAGCTAGTTGTGCAACTCCATCAGCTTCTTTGTGGTCTCCTCATCTCTTTGGGTCCTTGCCACCTATAGCTTTGTCTTTACCTCTTCAACTCCTTGATTTCAAGCTCTAGGTGGTTGTTCTTCCTAGAGTTGAAGGTGCACATGTTTTCTAAGGAAATGGGATTCTCTCTTTCTTTATCATATAAATCCTTTAGGCTCTCTTCTCCTTCCCTTGCCTTTAAGGCCTCTTTTAGTATGATTATCTCCCTATTTATGATGGTCATTACCATAGCTTGTTCTACCTTGTAATCTGTGAAGGTGATCTGCTCTTCTTCGAGTTCTGTAAACATGGCCATTTTATCCTCTATCACCTTGTCGAGTTGGCTTTGAAGCTAGTTTACCAATTCATCGTGATCTTCAGTGTTGCGCATGGCTGAAGGCACCGAAGTAGTTGACACTTCTAAGCAGGATACCTTTGGCCCTTGGCGTGATAGTTTCTTAGCTTCTACTACTGGCCTCTTTATTTCTACAAGGGGGGCTCCTTCGCTAGGTGTGTAGGAACAATTTATAGTACTTTTCTTACTAAGTACTACACCCAAGCCATGTGAGAGATGGATTCTTGGACCTGAAAAGTGACAAAAATGTGCTAAAATATTTTAATTAAGGCAAAAAACCAGCCTCATTGGAAGTAGCAGTGACGGATTTGTCAATTTCAGCATCGTAATATGAGATTTGAAAGCCTTTTCGATGAGCAGTTTTGCACATTTTTCATAAATTTTCCAGGTGCTAGATCAAGCCAGACCAAGTAATTGGCAGTTCGGGACCTCAAGACGAACTGGCTAGATTTTTCGCAACTCAAAACGAGATGCAGAGCCTGACAGTACCAAGGTCAAAATGGACAAGAGATTTAGAAAGTTGGGCATGGAATTGGCCCCCTTTAAAAGAAACAAATTCATAATTGGGGGGGGGGAGGGGCATTTTTGAAATGGCACAACTACAACCACCACCCCCTTTGTGCCAATTTTTTAGATGGAGGCTATGGTAGACTACAAGCAAGGCATCCAATAGGCATTGGCAATGATCTTCCTGATTTTTTTGTTCCTTATTGCCACCTGTGCCTTGTACAATGGCTAACCAGTTGCAAAGAACAGAAATCAATCTTTCTCTCTCCTCCTTCTCTCTCCTCTAAGAGGCTGATCACACGTAGAAAATCAAGAAGGAAGGGAGATGAAGCATGCCTGTCTGACATGGATTTCTCCAAGATCGAAAGGAGGATGAGAGGCAATGTCCAACGCTGTTGCAAAACTGATGATCTCATTATTTTGATGTTTGATGGCTTAAATTATGTGCGCATGGAAAGAAAATTTGTATGAATCATGTTTGAAGTATGTTTGAAGGCTCTACATGATAAAATGCAAAACCCATAGTTGTACATAGTCGTAATTAATAATTTAAAACCCGAAATGTGTCTAATAAGAGAAAATGAGAGTTTCTTGCGTTTCGGGTTGGGGAATGTTCATATGGGATTAAAAACTAAAAAAAGCCAATGTTCAATCAATATGATTAGTCAAGACACATAAATAAGATAATTCTCATTTTTATGAACAAATAAATGAGGAAAATAGGAAAAATAAGGAACATTTTAGTTTTTGCACTTAAAAAAGTAGGGAAAAATATATTTAATGTTTGTGAATGCATAACAAGGTTGGAGATGAGGGTCCTTAGTCAAGCCTTGTTTCTATGTTAGAGTATGTTTTTATCGATTTTTACATGAAAAATTACATAAAAATGAATGTTACACCTACCCAATGAAACGATAGGAGGGAAGAGGGATTGTAAAAGTTAGTGGTTGCTGAAAATGTTTTAAATTCTAATTTCTTTGATTATGCATAGCATATAGACCGATCACCGTTTAAATTTAAGAGAGACTAGTAGCACGAGGAAACTCGGTGCTAGTCTCTAGCAACGCTGCAATTACGAGTAGCTTGGAAATCATTAAAAGATTTATATTTCACCTCATGTGGCTAGTTTTATACCATAAACTATTTGAGCACGAGGTGTGTCATCCAAATTGCATTATGCATATCACATGGTAACTCCTAGATGCATACCAATTGATTATTAATTACGTGACTTACACTGAGTTGTGAGGAAACCCAAGCTATAAGCTAGATGATCGAATCTTTGGGAAATTATATAGTGATGAAATTTTATATCCTGGAATGTTTGAGATAAATAAGAGCTGATTGTGTTCGTATATGCTTTTTCTAGGTCAAACTAGAATTTGAGTTTAGGGTTTGGAAATGCTTTAGCACTGACAAACAGAGGTCAAGGGATGACCATGAGTCCTCCTAATGGGAGAGGAAACATAATCTCAAATGTGCCCATGTTGCTAGCTCCTCCTAGAGTGACCATGCCGATGACGAGTCAAATAGCTCCACTGACTGTTAGAAGCCCGATGATAAATCCTATCGCTAATCTAAGGAATCAACAACCAATCCCTAATCAAGTGGTTTGGCCAATAGAACAACATGTAGATGATTGTGGCTATAATTCAAGTGCCTTGAATGTCATTGGCGAAGTTAAGGATATGATGAAGCACTATACTGATATGATTAGTGAACAATATAGATAAATAGCCATCAAGGTTAATTTCCTTAAGAAGCAATAGATTTTGATAGGGAGTCGATGCCCTGAAGAGGGCGGCCCATCAAGATTCAGCTGTAAGCAGTGTGGTGGTCAACATTTCTCTAAGAATTGCCCCAACATTAAATGCAACATATGTGGGCAGTTTGGCCATTTAGCTTGGAGTAAGATTAGCTCTCTCCAGCAACGAAGTAAACAGCCAGTTCCAGTTAATCATCGAGCACAAGGGAATAATCTCTAGCAAGATGAAGGACCGAAGCAAATATTACAATGATGACAGGCTATGGTAGAAGAGCTACCTAGTGGTAGTGAGGTTTTCCTTATAGAAGCACTTTATATCAATGGCACGGAAGCTGCGAATCTACGGGTTATTACAAGAGGTCAAAATGGTAAAGAAGTCGACAAAGCTAAAGAAAAATCTGTCAAGGGAAACCCTATCCAAGATGGTAAGGGGAAAAAGTTCTTAATCCCAACATGGAAGGCGGACCTCTCTGTAATATTTCCGCGTACCGCGTACCGTAAATATTAACTTACCGCACGCCGTGTAAACCCTGTGCAAGGGTATTCCCTACTTCGTAATTATTGGTAACCTCATCCACACCATGCCCGCTCAAAAATGAGGCCTCCATGTCGAGAATTAAAGGCCGGGGTTGAAGACCGTAAAAGCCGCGAGGAAACAACCGCTTGGGAAGGGCAAATGGGATAAATTCAAGGCAAATTTTTTTAATTATTATCCCTTCCCCCAGCCGATGCATGGCTGGAGGAGAGGGAGTGTGGGGAGGAATGGCCAAGGAGGAGTGGGACGGATATGCATGAGGAGGAGTCCTCCACGTGTGTGGAGGCCCTCTTTCCCAAGGCCTATAAGAACCCCCTCTTGGGGGGGGGGAAAGAAGGACATGGCGGCAGAAGGCTGTCGAGAGGGAGAGGCCGGACGTGAAGGGAGGGGCCGGACGTGAAGGGAGGAGGCCGGCCGTGTGAGGAAAGGGTCGCCATGTCGCCGTGCTGAAGGAGGTGAGAGGAGACGTGGGTGCCGCCATCGCCATAGACCAGGCGGTGTGGTAATGGAGGGGGGGGAAAGTCGCTGGCCGCTGGGGGAGCCGCCGACAGGGTGCCGCCACCTCGCTGGAAACCACCAGGCCGCCGCCGTCCTCGCCTCGACCACACCCTTTCCTCCCATGATCATTGGACCCTCCCCTGACGTGGCCACGTGCTGCCAGAAGCTCTTAGAAGCTTCTCTAGGAAGCTTCTAAGGGGGCTTCTCAAAGCCCCTTCCCGTGGAGTCCCTTTATAAGCCCAATTTTTACCCCGGGATTCAATCCCCCTTTCCCAATGCATTCCCACACAGCCCATATTAGCCGGTGTAAGTCCCCCCTTCTCGTGGATTCCCAACACAAGTCCCTTCCCACTAATCACCTACAAGGCAGGTCCTAGGATTTTAGGGAAGGAGAAGAAGAACCCTAAAGCCTCCATTCTTGCGAGGTCCATTTCCACAAACCAAGCTCCAACCCCGCAAGGCCTTCCATAAGGCCAAATTCCGCAAGCTGGTATTCCCAAGGATCCACAATTCGAAAGGGATCTCCTGCGTACCAGGGAGAAAAGAACAAGATCTTGAGGCTGCGTACCAGGGCGAGCAAATTCACCGATTGCGTAAGGGAAAAGGCAACCTGGAAGTCTGTAATTATGTCATGATGGGCCCTAAAAAGTCACAAGACGCGCCTGCGGAAGGATCTTCTCCTGGTATTTACGAGGATATTTCCCGGAGCCCACAAGTCCAGGTTTGATCTATTTGGATTCCACACAGAAGTATTGAGTTAATCACGATAAACTTCATGAATTAGGAAGCACTCATGCATGTCAAATGCAACTAGTCAAGTTAAATGCAATTGGAAAATGAATTGGCTATTTGAACATTTATTAGAAATAGCTTAAGATATGAAAATTGATCATTGGTACGTTCAATGGAGTTAATGAAAAGAGCATAAGGTGTCTATGCATTTGCAGGACCTTATTAGTAAGTTTCTTTTTGTGCATTCAAAAGTGACGAGCCTAGGACAACTGTTGCCTCATTACAAGGTTGAAATTATTGAGGTACACCTTTTTACTAGGCATGGAAAGATTAATGGCATGTCCCATTTTTAGATGAATCTTCCTTGTAATGATTTATGAGGAAAAGTTAACACCCATAAGATGTTATTCGAAAAGGAATAGAAGGGCACGAAAATGATCTATGGACTTGCAAGTGGCATGACTATTTGATGTAAGTCCTAGTAGGACCTAGGAAAGTTAGTGTTCAGATTATCAGGCATTTTTACTTTGCCAAGGAAAGATAGGGTTATTGTGAACCATGTAATGCGTAGAAGCAATGAATCGCATGTTTACACGTATTGGTGAAGTTGTATCTATTGTTCTCCTTTAGATCTAGTTTATTACCTTTAGGAACGGTTTCATCCTTGTCGCAAGACAAGTATATTGAGTTGTCTAAGTCACCTAAACCACAAGAGATTCATATGGGCATGGTTCGGTCGATATGACAAATATCCCAAGTGCTAACTAGTGTTTAGCGCGATAAGGATTCGACCTAGTTTTACACTTGTTGCCAAGTCTAAACCCGCAAACCCAAAGATCTTACACACGTTCACGAAATGTCGAATCAATTGGATGTTCATGCATAAAATGATCTAAGGTTTTATCCTAAGGATCATTCGTTCTAATGATGAAACTCCGACGGAGTTGCAAATTTCTAGGACCATGGGACAACATAATTAGGAATGGGTTGGAGGATACCCTAAACCCTGCTACTCGGCTAGAGGTAATTCCGTGGCCGGAGGACGCCATTCAATGGGTGGAATGATCCCGTGGAATGATGCAACACATGTGCAAAAAGGTTGCAACATCGTATAGACTTGAGATTTGTCCACAAGAGAGTTTTGTCATCTCTCGAAATGAGGTTGGCAAGTTACTGAAAGAATTTAACTTACAAGAGGATGAGTAATCATCCTGTTACTCACTTTTCTTGGGGGATAATTGCCAAGGAAAAGGAAAGTTAGGTATTTGCCTTGAAACAAATGACCAGACAATAAACTAAAGCGACATGGTCGCTGGAACCTACCACAACAAAACCTAAAGTATTGGTAGGGTATGACCCTAACCTAAGAATGATAGGAATCTTGCCAAGTTGCAATTGATTCCGGATCGAATGCGGGTTGCATTCGGAGAAAAGGAGTCACTCCTTAACAGTTGCCAGCTAAAAGACCACTGAAATTGATTGTGCTTGTAACAATTTAGAAAAGCATTGTTTGCATTGTTTGCTCAATGAACTAAAGGACGAAAATATATCTAAATACTTCAGGTTGAAGCCTGAAGGGAGAGGCAGCTTCAGTTACCCCCGACTGCCTGCCTGACCCTAACCAAGGGGGTTGTTAACCGCGCCGGGAACGTGGACCGAACCCGCCGCGGGAGGTCTCTCCGTTGAGTTCTACTTGGAGCAGGAGGACGCTTGGGTGCCAGAGGGGGCTCTGGCCGTAAATCCCTCGCCTTCCGGGCCCTGCACAAGAGGCTAACGTGACTCGGGATTGGATCTCGAGGCCCGCATACTAGTCTACGGGCGGAAGCTTGGAATAGTGATCCCTGGTGGATTACTGGATAGCCTTCGGGCGGATTATGAATACGCCTACGGGCGGGAACTCCTTGTATTTCAAAGATAAAATGATAAAATGATAATAAAGAAGTTGTTTGGCATTGTTTTCTTTATGTCCTGTGATAAGATTACGTGAAGGAACCAGTGCATAACAGGGTTAATCAAAGAAGCTGTTTGTATATGTCAAACTAATGTGGTAGGTAATTACATAACTAAAACAAACCGAGGAAAGTGCGGAGGATGGACCATGGGTCCGTCCTATGGATGGGTGGTCCCGGTTAGCCGGGAACTTTTCTCAAAGTCTTCGACGAATAGAGGATGATCGTCATCTCCGAAACAAGTAACGAGAACGATGACTTAGAATTAACTATTACCCGATTCACGCTGTTTTAGGGGAACGGAATGGGACTATGCCTTGGCAGAGAGGTCGAGCCTTGCATCCCTCTCGTTTCCCATTCTCCTTGAACCAAGTGCAGCGTAAATCCGCTTCGGACCTGGCGTTTCTGCGTAAAGTAGTTCGCTCGGGTCTGAGGCTAGTTGCTGCTAGCTAATGACCAAACATGAAAACCCAAATTCAGGTCGATCCTAAGTGGGAACGTCCAGAATACTTCCGCTACGGGACAGACACGGGAAGACCTAGATTGCAAAACCCGTAACATTCCATGGGAGTGCCGGGTGGAGTTTTCTAGACAACCTTTCCGATGGACTGCTAAGACGTGTCCTAGAGGATTCTAGTAGACACGTTACACTCTCAAAGCCGTGGATGGTAAAGCCGACCCGAAAAGAAGAAGGCAAATGCCAAGAAATAAGAACCAAAGCCGATTGAAAGACCAAAAGAGAGAATGGTTTGGTGAGAAAAGCAAGCTCTTGCTAGTTATCATGAATTCAATTTACCGAGTTCTCTTTGTGAAGTTAAGCTAGATCTAAATTTGCTATAGTTAATTAAATTGTCTCTAGGAGTACGCGAGGAGTTTAAGAAAATTCTACACATTGGGTATATCATTGAGCCCTTGGGAATAGCAAGAGTAAGAGATGATTGGTTTCAGCATGCTGAAGAGCATTGTCCCAGGGTAGTCGAATATGTTGATGGAATATTAGTGGACCATGCTATTGTGGACACAGGCTCTTTAGTCAACATTATGAGTTTGGAATTGATGGTGAAATTGGGATTAGAAATAAAAAAAGATGCCTCCACAATCCTTCGAATGGCTAATGATAGTTTAAGACAACCTGAAGGTTGCATCACTAAAGTCCATGTGATTGTTGCCAATGTAGAATGCATTCTGGACTTTAGGGTCATTAGGTTTGTAGGGCGTCCTAGCTATCAAGTGTTGCTAGGCATGCCATGGATCCTACAAGTAGACTGTTTGCTTGATATACCCGTTGGGGTCGATTAGTTGAGGTGCTAGATGTGTAGCAGTAGATGCCTATCCAAAATCTCCTCAGAGTGAAAGAGTTCCTTTATCTTCGTCAGAGTTTGATACACTAGATGCTCCATTTGATAGTGAGATGTCATCAAGTGACGAATCCAATGAGGGGTCCATTACAGAAGATATCTAGCAAGTGACTTTGAATGAGCCAATAGAGGCTCAAGAGAGGATAAGAGATGTGGATGTAATCGAGATTGATCTTGGTATGATGAATGATTCACGGCCAATCAAATTAGGGTCCACGCTCAATTCGAAAGAAAGGAAGGACTATGTGTCCTTGATTCAAGAATTTCACGATATTTTTGCTTGGAGTTATGACGACATAAGAGGTATTCCTCCCAACCTCTAGCTGTTCATACCACTCCTCTAAAGGAAGGTAGTCATCCTGTGTGTCAGAAAGTAAGGCATATGCCTTTCAAACTGAGGGATGGGCTGTTCGAGAGGAGTTACATAAATTGTGAAAAGATGGCTTAATCTTCCCTATTCAGCACAATGAATAGTGTTCACCTGCTATTATCAGGAAGAAAAATAATCAAATCTGGCTTTGTGTAGATTTTAGAGAGCTTAATCAGTAGACGGTTAAGGATTACTACATATTGCCATTCATTGATCACATTTTGGATCACTTAGCGGGTAGGGAAATCTATTGGTTTATGGATTGCTTTATTCGATATAATCAGACGGCCATTGTGGAGGAAGACAAATTGAAAATGACATCTATTATTGTCTTTGATACCTTTGCATATCATGTGATGGCCTTTAGTCCATGCAATGCACCTGGATCTTGGTAATGAACAACTGATAAGAACTTTGGTGATATTTTCCCAGAGGAGTTAAAAGTCTTTACGGATGATCTGGGGGCAGTCACCACAAGGGAGTGACGATTGATTATTCTTAGGAAATGCTTTGAGCATTGTAGACAATTCTGCATTGCTCTTAACCCTAGGAACTACGTATTTGGAGTGCCCTATGGGTTGTTACTCGGCCACATGGCTAGTTTAGTTGGTATTGTGACTGACCCTGAAAAGATAAAGGTCATTGTCTCTATGAGCCCACCATGTACTCCAAAAGAGATACATAACATTCTATCATCAATGGGATATTATTGAAGATTTATCAATGCTCTAACAGAAAGAGCGTTGCCACTAACAAACCTTCCTGTTTGTTTGAGTGGAATGAAGTCTGTCAAGTATCCTTTGATGATGTGAAGTAGGAATTAGCAAAAGCTCCAATCTTAAAAGCACCCAGAAGAGGTGAAGTTTTCTACATTTTTTTAGTAGCCACAATGCATAGTATCAACTGTTTAGCTCAAATTTGGGAGGAGAAATGGTATCATCCAATTGCCTTTGCCACTAGTAGGAAATTGGGGGTATCTGAAGTTAACTACACATACATGGAGAAATTGTGCCTTGGAATGGTCTTTGCAACAAAGAATTTCATGCATTATATTCTCTATGAGAAGGTAGTATTATTTAAGAAGGTGGAAGGACTCAGATTGTTACTAAATAAGTTGCGGCCGCCTGATCGTTTAGCAAAATGGTTAATCTTTTTGCAAGATCTTGATTATGAGATTAGGAGCAAGCCACCGAAGCTGCATGGTATTGTAGAATGCCTTGTGGATTTTGGGGAGCCAGAAGAAATCTTGGTTGAGGGAAGTGATATTGAGGGTTTGTTTAGGATCGATACAACTTCCATCCCTTCCTGGTATGCGGCGATAACACATTATTTGTCTACATAAGGATTTGGGGCTGCGTTATCGAAGTCTAAAAAGAGAAAAATCAAGCAACAAGAATTATGCTTTTCGATCATAGTGGGTGTCTTATATTGGAGAGAAGTAGATGATATATATCATCGTTGTGTAGTACCGAATGAGATACTATTTATTCTTGAAGAGTGCCATGATTCAGCATGTGGGGGACATTTTGTTGGCTGGCTTACGGCCCAAAAAGCTCTCTGTGCTGGAAATTGGTGGCTGTTGATTTTCCAAGATGCTTTCAGTTATGTTAAGCAATGTGATGTTTGTCAAAGACACAATGTGAGGAAAAATTGTAGGTGACCTCTAAATCCCATTTTGGTAACGTTACCCTTTGAAAAATGGGATATTGATTCTGTGGAACCAATACACCCTTTATCAACTATGCAAAAGCGGTATATTATTGTAGCAACCGAATACTTTACAAAGTTGTCTGAAGCTCGAGCAACGATGAAGGAAAATGCTAAGGAGATGGTCAGTTTCATTATGGAGCAAATTGTTTGCCATTTTGGGCTACCAAAGGAGATTGTGTCTAATCGAGGGACACACTTCTTGAAAAAGGTTATAGTGGCCTTGACTGAAGCTTTGAAGATTAAGCACAACAAGACTACCCCATATAATCCTCAAGAGAACGATTAGGTTGAGAGTATGAATAAACAACTAGTAGGAATATTATCCAAGATCGTATCAGCAAAAAGCACGCGCAATCAAGATAAGGAATTATATGTGGCAGTATGTGCTTATAACACGATGTTCAAGAGACCCACATGCCACACCCTATTCAAGCTAGTATATGGGGAGGAGTGTATTTTGCCGTTAGAAATAGAGCTCCTCACTGTATGTTTTGCCCTAAATCATTCATTGGGAGAGGAAGAAGCATTATAGGAATGGCATACTTCCCTGGCACATCTTAATGAGATTTGATTGTAGGCTTTACTACATCAAGAAGTAGGGAAGAGGAGAATGAAAGCCTTGCATGACCTTCGGGCTAAGAAGTACAAATTTGCGAAAGGTCAGTTAGTGTTGTATTATGATGCTCAAAGGGAGCTCTTTCTAGGAAAATTAGAACCCAAATGGAATGGACCATACAAGATTGTACATTTAGGAAAGAATGGCTCTATGGCCCTTTTAGCAGTTTTGCAGGAGATAGAGTTTAAGACTAAAGTTAACTTTAATAAGCTGAAGCCTTACTATGTGTAAGGGCTGGGCTTGGTGCTTACGCAAGTCCTTCAGGATTCGGCTTTAACATGCAGTAGGTACTAAGATGAGCAAATGGGACGAATCATTCCTTATTTGGAGCATCTGTACCTTGAGCAACGTTACCACCAAGGTCGAGTGATTTGGTGGAATAAAGGACATCAGGTTATTGAATGGCACGATGGATCACTTACGTGGGAAATTAAGGTCTATTTCCACCATTATCAACGAATTCTGAGACTAGTATTCTTATTGAGTTCAGCGAGGAAGGAGGAATTGTGCCTTTTATACACCCTCGCTCTCGACTTGATTTTGATTATCATAAGTATGAGTGAGTTGATTAGTATGGTGTGGCCTATCAATGAAGCATGGGCTTATACTCTGTATTTTGATGGAGCTTCCAGAGGACCCGCTAAACATGCGAGCATTGGTATGGTCATTAAAGATCCCCGACATAAGGTTGTTATGAAGATGGTAGTCCATTTAGGACCCTATTTTACTAATAATATGGAAGAATACAAGGCCTTGATCATGGGGCTGATGATGTGGTAGTATTCGCTGGCAATTATTGGTTAAAGGTGACTCGCAATTAGTGATTTATCATCTAAATGGGACCTATAGTGTATGGGATCCCATTTTATGAATGTACCATCGTGCATCTTTAGATATGTTGCATATCTTTAAGACAGTGACTTGTCAATTAGTTCCTTGAAAATGGAATCACTTTGTGGATTCCTTGGCTAACTATGCTTTCGTGGAAGATGTCTTTTTCAATTGTGGTCCAGGGGAGCTCTTGCAATTACCCCCTAACGTCAGCCTTGGACTACTTTGGGCTCTTCTTGATGACACATCGTATTTCGGATGCCGATAGTTAGTTTGGGTTATGAGTTAGGTAGCAAGTGAGCACCCTTCTACTTTGTCATGGATGCATAGGAATGTGTATCATTATATTCATCGAACACCCCTTGCTACTTATATAGGAGGGTTAGCTAGTAACCTGATGCACTAAGTGTAAGGCCTATGAGGCCTTACCCTTGGTCGGTTTTGTGCTTTAGTAGAGTAACATTAGGACCAAGGGATTGTTCTAATCGTGCAT
This sequence comes from Lygodium microphyllum, assembly GCF_053477565.2. NCBI lineage: Eukaryota > Viridiplantae > Streptophyta > Polypodiopsida > Schizaeales > Lygodiaceae > Lygodium > Lygodium microphyllum. The sequence goes on from NC_141136.1 coordinate 50,425,561, forward strand.
TGTGCTAAGTGGTGGTAAAATGATTTATTTCATAAGGCCAAGAGAGCCGATTTTTCGCAAGTACTAATGTTTTATTTCTTTAGGCCAAGAGGGCCGGTTCTATTTGTTGATATCTCTTTAGGCCAAGAGGGCCATATGTCTATTTGGTGCAAGTACGTTTAATGGTCTTCTATTTTAGTGGTTGCATCACACAGGTTGGATGAAGTACCTGGAGGGAGCCTTTGCTGTGGAGGAGCTTATTGTGGCCATTCCAAGTGGTATCGTCCCCTTTCCGAGTTTTTTCCTTAAGCAGATAATGTTATGTGTATGTAAGGGTTATTTTCTTTTCGTTCGTTGGGGACCGACAATCAAGACATGAAGTCCTAGGATTTGGTTAGGTATATCTGGGGAAGATTTGAGTAGCCGTCTTCCTCCTGATAGGTCATTGTCAAGTGATAAAGACCTGTGATAGAGGGTTAGTCCTTGTGACCTTGTCCTCCCTGCTTGCTAGGCGGTTGTCCTAAGAGTCCCTTCTAGTGTGCGACAGTTAGAGAAGCCTACCAAAGCATTAAAGTGAATAGCAAGTTCTAAATCTATTTAAAAATACAAATTACAAAGGTGTGTAAAAAGGGGTTCTAACCCCTCAATAAGAAAAGGAAAAGAAAAAAAACAAGAAAGTTCCTACAAGTGGTTGATTATCGCCTTGCGGAGGCTTGGTAGGTTCCTAGGGGACAAGTCAACCCATGGCCGATGCCTTGTCTTCCTAGGGGTAGAAACTATCCGAAAATAAAAGAAAGGATGGTTGGAGAGAAAATAAAAGTGAGAATTAAAAAAGGATTAAGTGTCACCTCGCGAGAGCTTGGTAGGTTCTTGGGTATCGAGTCAAGGCCTAAGGCCAATGCCGTGTTCTCCTTAGGTCACTCTACGTTGAGCTCCCTCCTTTTACATGCCCGAGTATAGAACCTTGAAAGGAAAATGTGCCATAAGAAGAAACTATGATGACCAAGCTATAGGATTCCTTGCCTAGTAGGAGGTCGTGGTCTAGTTGTCCTAAATTAGGTAGGTAGTTTAGACCACCACTAGGATGACCTATTTAATAGGCTTTTTATCTAGTCTGTGTTAGAGCAGTTGGTTAGCAACTCACTCTAGATTTCTTTCATATTATGCTAGGTCTATCCCTTGTGGATTTTCATGCCTTGATTCTATCACAGGGTAGGGTGACAGTTGTGGAGTGTTTTGTTGCGTATTTGTTGTTTCAACTTGATGCTCTTTATGGTTATATTTGTGTAGATCTATTCATGGGATTCGATGGGCTGAGTTGCCCTATCTTGTGGTCGCCAATGAGAGATGGATTCTTGGACCCAAAAAGTGACAAAAATGTGCTAAAATATTTTAATTTAAGGCAGAAACCCAATCTTGTTGGAAGTGACTGAGGCGGATTTGTCAATTTTTAGCAGTAGTGGAAGATGGGATTTGAAAGCGGTTTTGAAAAGCAGTTGTGGATTTTTCAAAATTTTTAGGTGCCAGATCAAGCCAAACCAAGTAATCGGCAATTCGAGACCTTAAGAAAAATTGGTGGGATTTTTTACAACTCAAAACGGGCATTAGACAGCAGAGCCGAATGGTACCAAGGTCAAAATGGCCAAGAGATTTAGAAATTTGGGCATGGCCCTTTGGGGGGCCAATTGGGGCCCCTTTAAAAAAAAAAATCGTAATTGGGGGGGGGGGGGGGGGGGGAGAGGTGCGCAAATCGGATGCCATATGCTTCCGTAGTGAATGCCGGAAGGTCCCCAAGAACAAAAGAACTCTACTTTTTGCACAAAACTCAAGGTAAAAAGCATGCACGACATGAACAAGAGACCAATTGGGTGCAATCTCCCCCCATGCCTTGTGTGAGCGCTCCACAAAGCATGTATTTTATGTATTAATTATCTTCAAGCTCAAATAATAGCCCCAATTACAAAATAGCACGCTTTTGGCTTTTGAGTTTGCTTTAGCATAAAATAGAAATAAAGCTAATGGGCGGTGCCCAAAGAGTCAGGCGTACCCAATACAATGTCCAAATACAAATATCATAATCGTGCGCCCATGCGCATACAAAATAATAAATAAATATCCAACGCCTCAATAAATAGGCGCGACAAAATATAGGCGCCATGCCTAAAGTATGCGCTCATCAAAATATAAGTGATAACTCAAATACTCACTATCCTCCAATGCTTTCCTCCGCCACTGCTGCTATCTCTACACATCAACTCAAGCATTCACAATCGTTAGTAAAATAATACAATTAAACTGACAAAAGTGAATACCTAGCAGTCCTCAGCTACATAAATAAATCAACTAGTTAGAAATCAATCCTAACCTTAATTTATTACGAGTGCGCACTCTAAACTCATAAATGTGCAATTGGCTGCTAGATGTCCAGGTTGGTGGCATTTGTAACACACTATAGGTTTGGCTTTAGATACATTGTTTGCAATGGCAGGAAGTCTAGGAATATTAAGATTTGGCTGTGAAGTTGGCTTGTGGTTTTGATTGGTATTGGATGGTAAAGCAGGTGGTTTTGCCCAAGACTTACAGAAAGATGATGATGGAAAATGACCTTGATTAAATCTTCTAAAATTTGAATTGAATTGCTTAGATCCATAGTTACCATTGGCTTGAAATTGTTGTGGATGCTTGTCTCTTCCTCGAAGCTTGTCTTTAGAGTCATGAGCTAAAGAAATTATATCTTCAAGAGTTGCAGGCTTGAACATATTGACTTCAGCGTAGTAATGCCCAAGTAATCCAGGCATATACTTGCGCTTGTGTGTCATTTCAGGTACGTCTTCAAGCATGCGTAACTGGAGTAATGCATTCCAAAAGCGTTGGTTTACTGAGGAATAGTCTCACGATCTCTTTGCTGAAGAAGGTCCCATTGCTTTATGGCTTTTTCATGAAATTGTGGAGGAAGGAAATTCTGCATAAACTTCTTCTTGAAATTCTCCCAGGTAGTGGGACAATCTATACTCTTACAAACCACGGTCCACCAAAGAGATGCTCTATCCACTAAATGATTAGTGACACACTTGATTTTATCTTTTTCTGTGTATGTTTCCTCATGAAAATAATCATCAAACTGACTGATGAATGCAAGAACAGTTTTTCCATCTCGAGTGCCATTGAAAGTACGGAATTCGAAATTTCTTTTACTTATCTTTGTTTCTTTCTGGATGGATTGAGCTTCGAGAGTCACGTCGATGGTACGTCGAATAAGATCTTCAGATTGTGGTTCCTCTTTGTCAGTTAGTGGATCTTTATAAATTAGCCAATTGAGCTTGTAATGCTTGCCGAGCTCGTCGTTCTTCATCCAACTACACCATAATTAAATCCAGCTTTTTCTCCATCGTAGGTTCAAGAAGATCGCCTTCAGCCATTAAATCATCCATATGTGGTTCCGTCATCCTGCAAAACTTCAAAAGACCTCACACTCTCAAAATCCAATTAGCCGGATGAGCGTAGCTCAAGATCGGGTGTACAAGGCTTATATATTTTTGTGTGTGGCTTTCACAATCTTCGTCTTTGGCTATTGCAGGATTTGTAATCTTTGAAAAATCTACGTTTTGACCTTCTACGTGTGCTGAAACTGGTTTAGCAAGCCTGTGTATGCGAACAATACCTTCCAAAGAACAACTTTGCAGTTCGGAGTTTCTACGCAAGAACAGTCCTTCTAGGAGTTTTGGACAGAAGTCAGTTTTGACTTCAAGTGACTTGTCTGACTTGCAGAGTTGCAGACTTATGAGACTTGCAGAGTACCAGAACTTGCAAAACTTGAGTGACTTAGAAGACTTGCAGAATTTGTAGACTTTGAAGACTTGAGTAGTTGGGAAGCCTTAGTAAACTTAGTTTACTAAGTCGATGATTTTTAGGACATGAATATGTCCTCGGCGGAAATTTCGGCGCCCTAAAGGTCCTGACGTCCCTGTTGATCAACGATTTGAAGCTTTTATAAAGCTTCAAATTAGACTAAGCTTTAAAACTTTAGAACTTAAGCTTTTAAACTTAACAATAGATATGGCTTATCTCTGTAACTCCACGACTTGTATAAGAGGATGTAGGAGTGGTCCTCCGTCTCGTTGCAGGCCAGTCCTTCGCGATCAGAGGATGGAAACAGAGGTTCTTGACCGCCAGGAATCCACCTGTATCGACCGTTCGCGATGAGATTGACCGTAGAGCTCGATCGTTCCAGGAGCTCCGCCTTCGCACAAGATGGGTAGCGATTGGAAGCTCTCGATCTCAGCTTCACTCTTATACCACTGGTGCACAGATCGGATGCCGTATGCTTACGTAGTGAATGCCGAAAGGTCCCCAAGAACAAAAGAACTCTACTTTTTGCACAAAACTCAAGGTAAAAATCATACACGACATGAACAAGAGACCAATTGGGTGCAATCTCCCCCCATGCCTTGTGTGAGCGCTCCACAAAGCATGTATTTTATGTATTAATCATCTTCAAGCTCAAATAATAGCCCCAATTACAAAATAGCACGCTTTTGGCTTTTGAGTTTGCTTTAGCACAAAATAGAAATAAAGCTAATGGGCGGTGTCCAAAGAGTCAGGCGTACCCAATACAATGTCCAAATATAAATATCATAATTGTGCGCCCATGCGCATACAAAATAATAAATAAATATCCAACGCCTCAATAAATAGGCGCAACAAAATATAGGCGCCATGCCTAAAGTATGTGCTCATCAAAATATAAGTGATAACTAGAATACTCGCTATCCTCCAATGCTTTCCTCCGCCACTGCTGCTATCTCTACACATCAACTCAAGCATTCACAATCGTTAGTAAAATAATACAATTAAACCGACAAAAGTGAATACCTAGCAGTCTTCAGCTACATAAATAAATCAATTGGTTAGAAATCAATCCTAACCTTAATTTATTACGAGTGCGCACTCTAAACTCATAAACGTTTATTAATTTAATATGCATTTTGTGGAATCACCCGCTATGGAATCACCCATGTACACACTAAATTAATGAAACGCCCGAAAAGGATAGGCGTCCCCATCAACTTCTCGCACAAAGAATCCACTTTGTGTATGATCCCCGGTCAACAAAGTTTACGGAATCCACCGTAAAACCTCACGGAATCCATCGTGGCATGGAATCCACCGTGAGATATGCCTCCTGGCATCAGGGGGAGGGGCTATTTATGAAACAGCGCGGCTGCATTCGCGGTCTCCTTTGCACCGATTTTTAAGATGGAGGCCATGGCAGCCTACAAGCAAGGCACCCAACAGGCACATTGGCAATGATCTTCCTGATTTTTGTGCTCCTTATCCCTGCTTGCGCCTCATACAATGGCTCCCCGATTTTAGAGAACAAAAATCAATATTTCTCTCTTCTCCTCCTCTCTCATCTAAGAGGCTGATCACACACAGAAAATCAAGAAGGAAGGGAGATGAAGGATGCTTGTCCAACATGGATCGGATTGCTCCAAGTTTGAAAGGAGGATGAGAGGCAATGTCTAGCATTGTCAGGGAATTGATGATGGATTCGTTGGGTGCCCGAAACCATTTCATAAAAACACAAAACGCGCAAATGAGCGGTATGCTCAATTTTTACAAAGAAAATCTCATTATTTTGATGTTTGATGGCTTAAATGATGTGCACATGAAAAGAAAATTTGTATGAATCATGTTTGAAGTATGTTTGAGGCTGTACATGATAAAATGCAAAATGTGTAGTCATACCTAGTCAAAATTAATACTTTAAAACAAAATGTATCTTAATAAAGGGAAAATGAGAGTTTCTCCTGTTTCAAGTTGGGGAATGAAGTTCATATGGGATAAAAATTTGAAAAAAACCAATGTTTAGTCAAGACACATAAATAAAAAAATACCACATTCTTATGAATGAACAAATTAGGAAAAACATGGAAAACAAGGAAAATTTTAGTTTTTGTGCCTAAAAATTAGGAAAAAATATATTTTATGTTTATGAATGCATAACAAGGCTAGAGCATGAGGGTTATAAGCCTTATTCAAGCCTTGTTTCTATATTAGAGTTTTTTTTTTCAATTTTTACATGAAAACTACATAAAGATGAATGTTACACTTACCCAACGAAATGGTAGGAGGGAAGAGGGATTGTAAAAGTGAGTAGTCACTAAAAATGTTTTAAATTTTGATTTCTTTGATTATACATAACATATAGGCCGATCACCATTTAAATTTAAGAGATACTAGTAGCATGAGGAAACTTGGCTAGTTGCAATTATGAGTAGCTTGGAAATCATTAAAAGATTGATTTTGCACCTCACATGGCTGGTTTTTTATCATAAACTGTTTGAATACAAGGTGTGTCATCCACAATTGCATTATGCATATCACATGGTAACTCCTAGATGCATAGCGATTAATTGCCAATTACATGGCCTACGCTAAGTTGTGAGGAAACCCAAGCTGTATGTAATCGCCCATAGGAACCCTCCCCTAAAATTTTAAAAGAAAATGAAATTTTTTTATCACTAGTTCAACTTTTTTTACTCCCCCCTCTCTCCCCGCCGATAGCAGTCAGGGGAGGGGGAGAGAGAGTGGGAGTGGTGGATGATGGGGGGGAGGCATGCAACCTCCAGGTGGAGGGGTGGCCATGCCACCTACCTCCTCCCCTAGGCTTCTCCCCTCCCTAGGAAGAGAGGGAGAGAGGCTACGTTGCCACCCTTCTACCTCGTCAGCCCACTACAGCGGCGTGGGCCTCCGTCTGAAGGATTTTCCCCTCCCCTCGTCGCTGGGCGCTGCATACTCCTCCCTGGGTCTTTCAATTGCTGGCCGTCCGATCGACGTTGTCCCCCTGTGACCTATTGCAATCGGTAACCTCTGGTCTGTCGGTTGCCTCGCCACCCAGCCTTCCACACGTCACCTCCCCCGTTAGCACTACGCAGGGTCATCTGGGGCCTTCGACCCTAGTCACCCCCTAATTACGAGGTGCCGCGGGACCCTCCCTGGGCCCCCAAAAAAGCCGCCTCCCCCCCTGGTTGCTTCGGGCTGTGGGGAGAAAAGGAGAAGGAGAGGATAAGAAGGAGAGGGTGAGAGAAGAGAAAGAAGGAGGGAGAGACAGAAGAGGAGGAAGAGGTAGAGAGAAGGAGGAGGTGAGAAGAAGGAGTGGGAGAGAGAAGGGAAGAGGGAGAGAGAAGGAGAAGGTGAGAAGAAGAAGGAGTGGGAGAGAGAAGGGAAGAGGGAGAGAGAAGGAGAAGGTGAGAAGAAGAAGGAGTGGGTGAGAAAAGGAAAGAAGAGGGAGAGAAGGAGAAGCAGAGAGGAAAAGAAGGAGTGGGAGAGGGAAGTAGAGGGAGAAAAGTAGAAGAGAATGAGTAGGAGAGAGGTAGAGGAAGAGGAAGTAGAGGGAGAGAAGTAGAAGAAGAGAAGGAGGGGGAGAGAGGTAGAGGAAGAGGAAGAAGAGGTAGAGGGAGAGAGGAGAGAAGTAGTAGTAGAAGAAGAAGAAGAAGAGTAGAAGGAGAAAAGAAGAGGAGAGGAAGAGAAATAGAGGGAAGGAGCAGAAGGAAAAGAAGTGGGAGAAGGAGAAGAAGTGAGGGAGAGAAAGAGAAAGAGAGAGAGAGAGAGAGAGCAGAAGGAGAAAAGAAGTGGGAGAAGGAGAAGAAGTGAGGGGGAGAGAGAGAGAGAGAGAGAGAGAGAGAGTAGGAGAATAAGTGAAAAGAAGAAGAAGAGAGAGAGGGAGAAAGAAGGAAGGAGAGGAAGTGAGAGTTGGTAACCGCAACAAGCCACACCCAAGCCACTCTCTCAGCAAAGGACCCCATCCAGCGGTCTTTTCGTCCAAATCTGTCAACCCAAAACCCGTCACTTCCCAATCTTTGCGAGGCGAATGGCTCCCAATAAGAAAGTCACGAGAAGCGTAGGTGCCCAAGCCACCGTTAATGCTGGAGGGGTGAGCGGAACGACCAATGTAGCACCCACGAATCAAGCCCAGGTTCTAAGCATTAAAAATTAATTTAGGAATTATTTCTCATGGAAGGGATGAAAGGATTGATGTCATGCTTAGGGTTTTCTTGACTCTAAGAACTAAGTTGCATGCGCGAAACGGTAGAGGTTGGAATTTGCATAAGATTTTATGCATAAAATGATAAGGTTATCGCCTTACCTCACATGAAATGATAGCTTTTACCCACATAAAATGATAAGGTTATCTCCTTACCTCACATGAAATGATAGCTTTTACTCACATAAAATGATAAGGTTATCACCTTACCTCACATAAAATGATAGCTTTTTAACCAGTTCAGTGCATGAATAGCCATTTAGAATTCACATTTCGTAATCATGGTTAAAACAAACACATGAAATGTTATTTTCTGTCCATGAGATATACTTGCATCATTAGACAAAACCCTAAACTTTCATATACGCAAATCACATGTGATCTGGTGCATTAGAACTAAGTACTCATTGCCACGAATAAAGAGAGATAAAAGTCGTTTAGGGGGTACAACTATACTAAATGCACAAAGGCCATGATGGTTAAGGTTGATTGGGAAATCCTGCATAGAACCACACTAAGAGAATTGAAAGGATCGCATGAATCTAGGTTGCATCTTGAAAGGCTAAATGAAGAATCATGTGTTGCCATGTGTGTTAACTGAGCTTGATTGGAATTAGAGATTAAAAGACCCTTGGTTGGGTTGCGAGTAAGGCATGTCTGTTGCCTTGATTGACCAACTAATGCGTGAGTTAGGGATTAAGATACCCTAAGGTAGAACCCAAGGGAAAAGGACAAGTCAAAATTAAGTTATCTTACCAAGGCCATTTGCTTACGAAATCTTGTTTTGGAATTATTGGGATCTCGCCAAGACGTGAAAAGACCCAAGATTGGATGATGGGAGCATCCGGAAAAAAAAGGAGTCACACCTTAGAAGTCGATCGCACAAACGACCTCCGAAATGTTCATGCTTATACTTAGATACATTATTTGATCTCTTTTCTCAAGGAACTAATTCAAGGAAAACACTTAATGCTTCAGGTTGAAAGCATGGAGAGAGAGGCAGGAACAATTACCTCCAACTGTCTGCCTGGCCCTATCCAAGGGGGTTGTTAGCTGCGCTGGGTATATGGACCTAACCTGCCGCGAGAGGTCTCTCCGTGGGTGCTACTTGGAACGGATGACGCTTGGGTGCCAAGGGAGGCTCTGGCTATAAATCCCTTGCCTCCGGATCCTACACAAGGGACCGACATGACTCGAGATGGAATCTTGAGGCCCGTATACTAGTCAATGGGCGGAACTTGGAGCAGCAATCCTGTAGATTGCTACGTTAGCCTTCAGGCATGATATTGGATGTACTCTAGGATTTTGATAAATAAAGAGCAGTTATTGGAGAAAAAGGAACTTGCTTGGCATTATTATTGTGTCAGTGCCTAAGTTATGTGAAGGAACTCGTGATTAATTTGTTTAATTAAGGAAGCTGATTTTTTATGTCAAAACGTAATGTGTTAGGTAATTAGATAACTAAAAAAAACTGAGAAAAGTGTGATGGACGTGATTTAGGTCCGCCGTCCTATGGAAGGGTGGTCCCGGTTAGTTGGGAACTTTTCTCAAATGATGAGATTAAGACAATCAAGACCTAGTATCAGTAGATGTAGAATTTTTGATTTATTCTGTTTTAGGGGAAAGAAATGGGACTATGCCATTCATTAGAGAGGTTGAGCTTCACATCCCTCTCGTTTTCCATTCTCCATGAACCAAGTGCAGCATGAATCCGCATCGACTCTGTTGTTCCTACGCAATGTGGTACATCTGGAGCTCGACTCTAGCTCCTTCCTAGAAACTTTGCTGATAGGAAAGGAACCTTGACCTCAGGTCGATCCCAAGTGGGAATGGCTAGACACTTCCGCTCAGGGCAGACTCGAGAAGACCTAGATCACAAACCCTGTGTCATTCCCTGTGAGTGCCAGGCAGAGCCTTCTAGACACTCCTCCCGATGGGCTGCTAAGACGTGCCCCACAAGCAAACAAGCGGGCACGTTACAGTTGGTATCAGAGCAAACCAACAGGATCTAAGATTTACAAAGGAACTTAATGGAGGAAGGTAAAGGGAATAAGGGGATAGCCAGGGGAAGGTGAGTGGAATAGAGCAGAGTTTTTTGTTGAAAACATTTCCTTACTCACTTATGGATGCTAGGTTGCAGAGTCACAAAGCATGGGACAAATTCTTGGTGTTCCAGGTTATGTTTATGACTACAATGCGTGCTTCGGATTATCAATGGAGGCTAGGCACGATGAATATCCTAGACCGTATCTACAATCCTTCACCCCTATATGCGGAACGGAGGTGGACGGGAGAATCATGAATATATTACATAGCAGCCCACCAACTTGCGTACCTTCAGACCAACTTGAAGAGAATCAAGTGGATGGAGGATTTAAAGATCGTGAAGCTATTCATCTTTGTCGAAGCTCATGCAAATGCAACCCTACATGTTGCCGGTCAGCAAGTCAAGCAGAACAAGTATGTGTATGAAGAAGTGACTCGGGTGATCCCTGCTGACAGAATCAAAGTGCTGGGGTGTTATGAGAAGAACGGGTATCAAAGGAAGGGATACCCCAAGCTTCCCATGACTTATCATTTCCTGAAAATCCATGACCCCACTCCATATTATTACTTAGTCCCTGTAGCCGATTGTAACACAATCCTATTTTCCCTAAACTGATGTACCAATCAGCTTGTTCTACTTTCCCAAAATAAATGTACTCAAAGGGCTATGCCCTCATGAATGAATAAGATTTTTACTACTGTCTATCCTGACTATAAATATTGGCAAAGGAGTTAAGCGATTAGGTCACTTGGTTAAAAGCTGTGCTGGTCATGTTAACGTAATATGGGAAACGCTTGATAAGTTTTTTTAAAAACATAAAGAATCTTATTGTCCAGGTGCAACCCCAAGTGCAGGTTCCAAGTCTGACCCTGCACTAAGTACAGCTATGATTCAAGAGAAGAAGTTCCTTCTCAAAAAAATCAAGCCATCTGAGTTCGATGGCAAGGGAAGGACTGTTCAAATTGACATCGAGATCTGGATCGAGTCCATGGAGGACTATTTTGAGGCAGCAAGAACTGCACTGGCTAACCAAGCTATGCTCGCCAAACTTAAGCTTACAGGAAAAGCAAAACTTTGGTGGAAATAGTGGTGCAGAGACCAAGGGATCTCAGAAGGGATAGTCACTTGGGAGAAGCTTAAGGAAGCTGTGCGAGGGAGGTATCTGCCACCTGCCTACGCACACAGAAGATGAACAAATTCTATGGATTGAAGCAACTTGGACTATCCCTTGATGCATATTATTCAAAGTTCATCTCTCTCTTAAAGTACGCGCCTCCAATGGATATGACACAACAGGTGTTAAAGTTTTGTGCTGGGTTAAATCCCCCCATAAACACCCGCTTGGAATCAATGTGCCCAACGGACCTACAAGACGCACTCATTTGAGCTGCACCAATAATACAGGAGGTGCAGACCAAGCCAAGGAACAATAGGACTTGGCCTTACAGGGATCAAAACAAGGGAATGTATAGGGCTCAGACTAAGAGAGCGCAAGGTCAGAATCAGGGACAAAGGAAGAAAGCTAGGACCAATGCTGTCAACAACTTTGTCCCTACACGAGGTAATGACCACAATCTACATTGCTTCCATTGCAACAAGCCCGAACACTTCAAGAGGCAGTGTCCCAAGCTTAGCAGAGGACATCGCCAAGGGCAATTCCAAGGAGCCGCCCATGGCCAAGGAGCCATAGTCATGGCTAGAGGGAGAACCTCCAGTGTTTCCAACAAGGAGCTAGGTGACGAAGAAGATCCATCCATGGATGCTGACATTGAGAGGGCAACGGTTCACACTGCTCTTCACAAGAAGGGTCTGAATCGCCAATTCTCGGTGATCCAAACTCCATCAAATTATGAAGGTAAAAGCTTCAAAACCCTAATCGATTGTGGCAATACACATTCATTCATTTGACCGATCTATGCAAAAAGGCTAGGGATAGCCACAATAGATGCACCTACTTTACTTGTGGAATTGGCAAATGGTCGTGAGGTCTCTTGTACTAGGCAAACTACTAAGGTGAAATTCCTACTGAGTGGGAAGCCGACTTTGGTAAGATTTAGGGTAATGAACCTAGGTGCCCACGAATGTTTACTTGGTATGGATTGGCTAATACCCAATGATGCCCACATCCATTATGGAAAGGGCCAAGTCTCCTTCCAAAATTCTGAAGGGGAACTAGTTACAACTCAAGGAGAGGCTGGTAAGCCAAAAATACAGCTGGCAAAAGCAACACGGATTATAAAAGGAGTTAGAAAGGGCCTACCTGTCTATCTGATTAAACTGAATAAGCTAGATCAGAATCACAAATCGAGGGAAGACTTCTCATGGTTAAAGGAATATGCAGATGTATTTCTTGAAGAGCTGACAGAACTTCCTCCTCATCAAGACCACGAAATCAAGATGGCGCCAAGAGTTGCTCCAGTTGCAAAGAGACCGTATAGGATGTCCATCCCGGAAGCTATTGAACTGAAAGAGCAACTTAAGCAACTATTAGACCAAGGCTACATCTGTCCTAGCAATTTGCCATGGGGAGCTCCAGTACTATTCCAAAGGAAGAAAGATGGAACACTTTGGCTATGCATTGACTACAGAGGGTTGAATCAATCAACCATTAAAAACAAATGCCCCATTCCAAGAATAGATGAACTACTTGACCGTCTTCAAGGTGCGAAGATCTTCTCTAAGATAGATCTCAGATCTGGAAACTATTAGATAAGGATCAAGGAAGAAGATATCCCGAAGACTGCATTCAGCACAAGGTATGGACACTTTGAATTCCTAGTGATGTCATTCGGGTTGACAAATGCTCCTACTACCTTCATCAGGTTAATGCAGGATATCTTTAGGCCCTATCTTGATGACTTCGTACTCGTCTTCTTTGACGATACCCTAGTCTACTCTAAATAGGAAAAAAATCATGAACCCTAGCTTTGCATTGTTCTTGAAATAATGAGAGCACACAAGCTTTATGCCAAGAAGAAGAAGTGTGCATTTTTCAAGCGACAGATTGAATATCTGGGATTCACGTTCTGGAATGGCCAACACCAACTTCTATCAAAGAAATACGTAGCTTTCTTAGATTGACAGGATGGTATAGGATCTTCATCAAAGATTATGCTTTGATTGCAGCACCTCTGACTGATCTACTAAAGAAGCAAGTAGCAATTGTATGGTCACCTGCCGAACAGACCAACTTTGACAAGCTAAAGCAAAGCTTCGTATCAGCACCCATCCTGAAAATTCCTGATCTTAGTAAGGAGCTGATGCTAGCGCACTTGCCTTAGGATGTGTGCTTATGCAAGAATGTCATCCTGTAGCATATTCTTCAAGGAAATTGAAGAGCCATGAAAGGAATTATGCTACCCACGATCTGGAGCTGTTGGTTGTCATCCATGCTCTCAAAATTTGGAGACATTACTTGCTAGGTAACTAATTTTCCTTAGTGACGGACCACAAGAGTCTTCAATGGATCTTCACCCAGAATGAGCTTAACATGAGGCAATGTTGATGGATCGAAGTGCTGGAAGAATATGACTTTGAAATCAAATACAGGCTTGGAAAAGAGAATGTAGTTGCCGATGCACTTAGTCGCAAGGCATTTCTAAACTCTCTTGTTTTGCAAGATCCGTCAATAGCAAGATCTCTAGCCACAAAGGTATCAATTCCAAACAACCCAATCCTTGAGCTAGCTAAAGAAGAGGCATGTCATGACCCAATCTATCAGAAATTGCTAAGGGAGATCCCCGTCAAGGATCAAGACCCAAAGCTAAAAACAAAGTATCAAGAATTCTCTGTCAATAGTGGACTTGTCTACTTTAGGACAAGATTATGTATCCCTACAAGCCAAACTCTCAAGCAAAAGATACTTTGGGAAGCCTATGAATCCCCTTTCTTAGGACATCCTCACTATGCCAAGACCCTTAATGCGGTCAAGAAGAGCTATTATTGGGATAGGCTCAAAGGTGACGTTCTCAAATATGTCACAGAATGTTTGTCTTGTCAACGCATTAAGACAGAACATGTTAAAATGCCGGGAAAATTGCAACCACTTGACATCCCCCAAATGAAATGGGAATTCATCAGTATGGACTTTGTTATTGGCCTACCCCAAGTTCAGGGAGGATACAGCTCTATCATGCTTGTAGTAGATATGCTCACCAAGGTAGCACATCTCATCCCTGTCAAGACAAACTATAAAGCCTTAGACATCGCAAGATTATTCATCAAGAAAATATTCAAATTTCATGGGTTACCCAGAATAATCATTAGTGATCGTGACTCTTGTTAGAAATGCGGGATCTAGAGCATGGCAAAACCGGAAGCTATGGAGGATGGAAAGAGAAGTGTAGACTCATGATGGAATGGACACTGTTTGTTACACAAGTGAATTAGGTTCCAAGATTGAGACTTGGACTCATAAACACAATCTTGTGTATGTGGACAATGACATTGACACTTTATTGAAATGAAAAGAGTACTATCATTGCATTAAGAAAGGAAGCAAGTACAATTCTTTATAAGAAAGTAGGAAACTGCAGTAGGCACCATTGTGCATATGGGATAAGTTAGCCTGCATATCCTTGACCCTGAGATTCCATACAAAGAGGCTGTTTGAGTGTGATTGCTGATTCTCAACACCCCTCCTCAATCACAACTAGGAAAGGCACAAAGTGTGTAGAGGCTGTAATGAGAACCACCTGCAAAGTGTGGGCATACCACAGACATGGCAAAACACCAGAGGCTGTCGCAGAAAAAGCTAAGTGTGGGTACCATAAACATGGTGGACATCCAGAGGCTGTAACAGGGGCCTCACAAAGTGTACAGGGACTGTAATGCCAAGTTACATAAGGAGTTTACAAAGCTTATGGCAGGAAGCATTAGGGCAAGGAAAATACAAGGCTTTTTAAAACAGTCTATCAGAATTATGAGAGTACAAGGACTAATGAGTCTTGTCCTTCCGATCCTGGTGGTCTTCATCTTCTTCTTCCTTTGCTTCATTTTCTTCTTCTTCTTTGACTGCGACTAGATAGGCCTTTTGGGATCTCTTTCTTGCGTGGCAGAACTTCTCGGTGTGTCCGGTCCTTTTGCAGAAGTCACAAAAGAGCTGATCCTTCTTGCCTTTGTACCTGTTGCCAACATATAATGCATGCTCATCTCTAGAGGTACTTGGTTCTTCTTTAGTTTTTAGCTTCTTTTCTTCTTCTAACAGTGATGCCTGGATATCAACAAGTTCAGGATTTGGCATGTTGATTAAGGTTGTTGATACATTATTATATTCAGGAGGCAAGCTCTTAAGTAGAACACCGATGCAAACATCTTCATCCATTTTAATGTTTATTCCTGCAAGTTGGGTTAGGAGTCCTTCCATGTAATTGAGATGTGTGGCAAGTGATGTGCTGGACTTCATTTCAAGCCTGAAGAACTCAATCAGGAGACCATACTTTGATGATTTAGATTGTGCACCGAACAGGGTGTCAAGTCTTTTCCATGTATCCTGTGAGGTCTCACAGTTATCCACGTGATGGATATAACTGTCGTCTAGCTCTAGTTTGATAATGGCCTGAGCTCTGTCATCATTCTTTTGCCAAGTAGTTGCAAGGTCCGCGTCCCGACTTTTCTTCTCTTTGCCATTTGTGATGGCCCAGAGACCCTTCTTCATCAGGATGAGCTTGATGCGGGTTTGCCAAGTGTGGAACCCGACTCCTTTGAATCGAGCATTTGGAGAATCTTTGCCCATGTTAGATTTACGGGAACAGTAGCAAATCAACACCAAAAATTCTGAGATTTTATCAGTAGAAGAGCAGAATGCAGTGTGTCAAGAGACACGGTTAATGACAGTGTGAAAACACACCATGTCAGTGTTGATGTTGAGCTTGATTTTTTTTTATTCTTCTTGTTTGGGATCATTCGGTCATTCTTCAATCTTCTCAGGTCCTTCCCCTCCTTGATTTGATGCTGGGTCAATGGATTAGAGTGACAGAGACTTGGGTTGAGTGTCAGGAGAAAGAAAAACTGAGAAAGAAAAGCTTGAGAAATTTTTGGCTATGGTGGAATTAGGGTTTCTAAGACAGGGGCCTGGTTTTTTCAACATTGCAGGAGCTATACTTGATCATTTTAAAAAATTTTTACATATCTAGGAAGCTGACTTCATGGGCTACAAAAGCCCTATGATGATGATCAAAATCGTGGTCAGTATGCAGCACGCAGGAGCCACGAACAGAATCGGCGCAAATCTGGACAGCGAGGTCGAATTTCTGCAATACTGGAGCCAGGGAGCAGCAATGTCATCGATTATTGTGCCAAGATGAAGCGCCTTGAGCAGAGGAACAACTCTCCAGAAGAATTCGTGGGCTGAAATGGCCTGGTTGAAGAGTTATGGAAGCTCCAAGCAAGGTAGGTCCTGTCTGGCTATGGCAGACACAGAGCAGAGATTGGGGATTTTCACAATGCTGAGCTCCAGATGGTCCAATTCCTGGATTGATGTGATACAGGGAAGCTTTATGAGTTGGGGAATACTTTTCTAGAAGGAAGCTCCAAGAGATTTGACCTGTGGAGTGAGATATAAGCAGTTCAATCTGACAGGGTGCTGCTGGCTATGGCTGCCATGGAAGCTTCAGTGAGAGTAGAGTTGGGAGACGAAGTCATGAGCTGACATTGAGCTAGACTGAGGTTGAAAGGAATCAAGAGAGGCTAGACAAGCAATGCCATGCCCAACTGGGCTCTGATACCATGTTAGAAATGCGGGATCTAGAGCATGGCAAAACCGGAAGCTATGGAGGATGGAAAGAGAAGTGTAGACTCATGATGGAATGGACACTGTTTGTTACACAAGTGAATTAGGTTCCAAGATTGAGACTTGGACTCATAAACACAATCTTGTGTATGTGGACAATGACATTGACACTTTACTGAAATGAAAAGAGTACTATCATTGCATTAAGAAAGGAAGCAAGTACAATGCTTTATAGGAAAGTAGGAAACTGTAGTAGGCACCATTGTGCATATGGGATAAGTTAGCCTCCATATCCTTGACCCTGAGATTCCATACAAAGAGGCTGTTTGAGTGTGATTGCTGATTCTCAACAACTCTCTCTTCACATCACAATTCTAGAGGGCTATCTTCAAGGATATTGGGACTCAAAGTACAGCTTACATCCCCAAACTGATGGTCAAATGGAACGAGTCAACCAAGTCATTGAAGATATGCTTAGGGCATACTGTTGTCGTGAACCCAAAAAGTGGATTCAATATTTGCCACTAGTTGAGTTTGCCTACAATGCTTCTTACCAACAAAGTATTCAGATGACCCCTTTTGAAGCATTGTATGGGCAGAATTATCATACTCCTTTGAGCTTCTCGGATCCAACCCTGAGGGTAGAAGCTTCAAGGCAGATGCTGGAAGACATGGATGATCAAATCAAATCAATAAGACAAGACATCCAAGCCGCCAAGGATAGACAGAAGGCTTACACGGACTTGAAACGGCAAGACAAATCCTTCGTTGAAGGTGATATGGTCTTCATCCGCGTATGCCCTAACAAGACTTCACTATCCTTGGGAGAATACAAGAAGCTAAGTCCAAAGTATTGTGGACCTTATAAGATCACTAAGTGCATAGGACCTAATGCTTACAGACTACAGCTGCCCACAACCCTAAAGGTTCATAATGTATTCCACATTAGCCTATTGAAAAAGTATCTACCTAATCCAAATCATGTACTTGATGATAAGCAAGTTGTAATGCCTAGCCAAGGAGTCCTTGAGCTACGGCCTGATAGAGTCCTAGATGTTAGGGAGAAGCATTTGAGGTCAAGGACCTTGAGAGAATATCTCATCCAGTGGAAAGATTATCCCAAAGAGGATGCCACCTAGATGGACAAAGATACTCTCAACCAACAATACCCCCAGGTCCTCTCGAGATGACGACATCTCGATTCCTCTAATGGGGAGAGAATGTAATGGGCTATAGGAACCCTCCCCTAAAATTTTAAAAGAAAATGAAAATTTTTTATTAACTAGTTCAAATTTTTTTACTCCCCCTCTCTCCCCACCGACAGCAATCGGGGGAGGGGGAGAGAGAGTGGGAGTGGTGGATGATGGGGGGGAGGCATGCAACCTCTAGGTGGAGGGGCGGCCATGCCACCTACCTCCTCCCCTCCCCTATATAAGGAGAGAGAGTGGGAGTGGTGGATGATGGGGGGGAGGCATGCAACCTCCAGATGGAGGGGTGGCCATGCCACCTACCTCCTCCCCTCCCCTATATAAGGAGAGGGCTTCTCCCCTCCCCAGGAAGAGAGGGAGAGAGGCTACGTTGCCACCCTTCTCCTCCGTCAGCGCTGCAGCATTGTGGGCCTTCGTTTGAAGGTTTTTTCCCTCCCCTCGCTGGGTGTTGCATACTCCTCCTTGGGCCTTTTGACTGTTGGATGCTGCATACTCCTCCCTGGGCCTTCTGACTGCTAGCCATCTGATCGACATCAGCCCCTGCGACTTGCTGCAATCGACAGCCTCTAGTCCATCGGCTGCCCCGCCACCCAGCCTTCCACACGTCACCTCCCCTATCAGCACTACGCAGGGGCATCTAGGGCCTTTGACCCTAGTCACCCCCCCAATTATGAGGCTCCGTGGGACCCTCCCTAGGCCCCCAAACAAGCCACCTCCCCCTTGGTTGCTTTGGGCCATGGGAAGAAAAGGAGAAGGAGAGTATAAGAAGGAGAGGGTGAGAGAAGAGAAAGAAGGATGGAGAGAGAGAAGAGGAGAAAGAGAAAGAGAGAAGGAGGAGGTGAGAAGAAGAAGGAGTGGGAGAGAGAAGGGAAGAGGGAGAGAGAAGGAGAAGGTGAGAAGAATAAGGAGTGGGAGAGAGAAGGGAAGAGGGAGAGAGAAGAAGAAGGTGAGAAGAAGGAGTGGGAGAGAGAAGGGAAGAGGGAGAGAGAAGGTGAAGGTGAGAAGAAGGAGTGGATGAGAGAAGGGAAGAAGAGGGAGAGAAGGAGAAGAAGAGAGGAAAAGAAGGAGTGGGAGAGGGAAGTAGAGGGAGAAAATTAGAAGAAGAGAAGGAGTAGGAGAGAGGTAGAGGAAGAGGAAGGAGAGGGAGAGAAGTAGAAGAAGAGAAGGAGGGGGAGAGAGGTAGAGGAAGAGGAAGAAGAGGTAGAGGGAGAGAAGTAGTAGAAGAAGAAGAAGAAGAAGAGTAGAAGGAGAAAATAAGAGGAGAGGAAGAGAAAGAGAGGGAAGGAGAAGAAGGAGAAAAGAAGTGGGAGAAGGAGAAGAAGTAGGGAGAGAGAGAGAGAGAGAGAGAGAGAGAGAGAGTAGGAGAATAAGTGAAAAGAAGAAGAAGAGAGAGAGGGAGAAAGAAGGAAGGAGAGGAAGTGAGAGTTGGTAATCGCAACAAGCCACACCCAAACCACTCTCTCGAAAAAGGACCCCATCCAGTGGTCTTTTCTTCCAAACTTGTCAACCCGAAACCCGTCAAGGTCCAGACTACCCAATCTCCACAAGGCGAATGGCTCCCAATAAGAAAGTCGCGGGAAGCGTAGGCACCCAAGCCACCGGTAAGCTAGAGGGGCGAGCGGAACGACCAACGTAGCACACACGAATCAAGCCCACGTTCTAAGCGTTAAAAATTAATTTAGGAATTATTTCTCGTGGAAGGGATGAAAGGATTGATGTCATGCACAGGGTTTTGTTTACTCTAAGAACTAAGTTGCATGCACGAAACGGTAGAGGTTGGAATTCGCATAAGATTTTATGCATAAAATGATAAGGTTATCGCCTTACCTCACATGAAATGATAGCTTTTCCCACATAAAATGATAAGGTTATCGCCTTGCCTCACATGAAATGATAGCTTTTACTCACATAAAATGATAAGGTTATCGCCTTACCTCACATAAAATGATAGCTTTTTAACCAGTTCAGTGCATGAAGAAACACATGAAATGTTATTTTTTGTCCATGAGATATACTTGCATCCTTAGAAAAAACCCTAAACTTTCATATACACAAATCACATGTGATCCGGTGCATTAGAACTAAGTACTCGTTGCCAGGAATAAAGAGAGATAAAAGTCGTTTAGGAGGTACAACTATACTAAACACACAATGTGCATGATGGTTAAGGTTGATTGGGAAATCCTGCATAGAATCGCACTAAGAGAATTGAAAGGATCGCATGAATCTAGGTTGCATCTTGAAAGTCTAAATGAAGAATCATGTGTTGCCGTGTGTGTTAACTGAGCTTGGTTGGAATTAGAGATTAAAAGACCCTTGGTTGGGTTGTGAGTGAGGCATGTCCATTGCCTTGACTGACCAGCTAATGTGTGAGTTAGGGATTAAGATACCCTAAGGTAAAAGGTTGGAATTAGAGATTAAAAGACCCTTGGTTGGGTTGCGAGTGAGGCATGTCCGTTGCCTTGACTGACCAGCTAATGTGTTAGTTAGGGATTAAGATACCCTAAGGTAAAACCCAAGGGAAAAGGGCAAGTCAAAATTAAGTTATCTTACCAAGGCCATTTGCTTACGAAATCTTATTTTGGAATTATTGGGATCTCGCCAAGACGTGAAAAGACCCAAGATCGGATGTTGGGAACATCCGAAAAAAAAGGAGTCACACCTTAGCAGTCGCTCGCACAAACGACCTCCAAAATATTCATGCCTATACTTAGGTACATTATTTGATCCGGATGTTGGGAACATCCGAAAAAAAAGGAGTCACACCTTAGCAGTCGGTCGCACAAACGACCTCCGAAATGTTCATGCCTATACTTAGGTACATTATTTGATCTCTTTGCTCAAGGAACTAATTCAAGGAAAACACTTAATGCTTCAGGTTGAAAGCCTAGAGGGAGAGGCAGGAACAGTTACCTTCGACTATCTGCCTGACCCTATCCAAGGGGGTTGTTAGCCATGTCGGGTATATGGATCTAACCCTCCGCGAGAGGTCTCTCCGTGGGTGCTACTTGGAGCGTTGGGTGCCAGGGGAGGCTCTGGCTATAAATCCCTTGCCTCTGGATCCCGCACAAGGGACTGAAGTGACTCGAGATGGGATCTTGAGGCCCGTGTACTAGTCAACGGGCAGAACTTGGAGCAGCAATCCTGTAGATTGCTGGGTTAGCCTTCGGGCGTGATATTGGATGTACTCCAAGACTTTGATAAATAAAGAGCAGTTATTGGAGAAAAAGGAACTTGCTTGGCATTGTTTTTGTGTCAGTGCCTAAGTTACGTGAAGGAACCCGTGATTAATTTGTTTAATTAACAAAGTTGATTTTGCATGTCAAAACATAATGTGTTAGGTAATTAGATAACTAAAGCAAACTGAGGAAAGTGCGCTGGATGTGATTTAGGTCCGTCCTATGGAAGGGTGGTCTCGATTAGCTAGGAACTAAATTTCTCAAATGATGAGATTAAGACAATGAAGACCTAGTATCAGTAGATGTATAATTTCTGATTTATTCTGTTTTAGGGGAAAGGAATGGGACTATGCCATTCGGCAAAGAGGTTGAGCTTCGCATCCCTCTCGTTTCCTATTCTCCATGAACCAAGTGTTGTTCCTACGCAAAGTGGTACATCTGGAGCTCGACGCTAGCTTCTTCCTAGAGACTTTGCTGATAGGGAAAGGAACCCTGACCTCAGGTCGATCCCAAGTGGGAACGGTTGGACACTTCCACTCGAGGCAGACTCAGGAAGACCTAGATCGCAAACCTACGAGTGCTAGGCAGAGCCTTCTAGACACTTCTCCCGATGGGCTGCTAAGACATGTTCCGCAAGCGGACAAGCGGGCATGTTACACTGTAGGCTTTGGGAAATTGTCAAGTGAGGACATTTTATATCCTAGAACATTTGAGATAAATAAGAGCGGACTGTGTTCGTATGTGCTTTATGTTAGAGCAACGCATCTTGGAGCCAATCCTCGAGGTGTGGGAGAGCTACAATGGGGCCACGACATTCAGGCAGAGGAGTGCCTCCTTTATATTTGTATCATGTTGGTGTACTACACCAAGATGTGTGGGATCTCCCTTTGAGGAGTAAGGAAGGGCAATTGTTGGACTACGTTCCACTACAAATGCAATATCTATAGTAGCAATTACTAGGGTAGCATGTCCCTTGGATGCTCTTGGCCCCACAAGGCTGTGTGGGGTTGTCTTTGTGAGTGTTAGAGGCTCAGCTAGTGCCTATAGCCAGTGTCGGTCCCATTTTAGGTCCTGACACCATGATGTTGCTGTCATTGACCGCCCCTTCCATAGTTATTTATGTTTAGGTGATTGTAGGGGTGGCCATGATTGGTGGATTGGGTGTAGAGGGGCTTTACACTTGCCTTCCACCATTAGTCTTGGTCGTGCCTCTTTAGCTCTGCACTCATGCTTGGCACATCACCTCGTGCTAGACTCATCATTGCTAATTCTTGAGATCACAAGGGCTGCTCCTTTATCTCCAAATGGCCAGGGCGATCTCCTCCTCCTCCTATTGCCTTGGTTGTTTTTTCTCCTCTTCTTGTTTCTTCTTGCGCTCTTCTTTGAGCCTTTTCGATTGTTTTCTTAGAGGTGGACTAAGTTCTTCTTATGGGTGAAAGGTGAGAAGGATCGAAGCTTGCTTGGAAGTGAGCTATGATGGAAGCAAGAGCAAGAAAAGAGAGAGACACAAATGGGAACTCCAAGAGTCACAATGTGTGACCGAGTCTTCCTTTTATTCAAACTGTCACAAAAAAAATAAGGAATAAAGTGACGGTGATGGGCACCCGCCACCTTCAGTGTGCAGTGGCGGGTACTATTAGTGTAGTAATACAACGGCTAGGCAGAGGCGCCTTTACCCCCAACAACCTCCCACTTAAAGGTGAATCTTCCCTAGTGAGGAGGGAAAAGAAAAAAGAAGAGACAGTACAATGTACACATGTATAACAGGATGAGGAAAAATGTCATCTCATCCAACGCCCATCAATCTCCTAAGGAAGAAAAAGCTCTCAATAGTTAGGCTTTTCATGAGCAGATCTGTAGGATTTTTGTTAGTGGAGATCTTGAAAAGGTCAACAGACTTGTCCTCCATGACCCCACATATGAAGTGATACCTCACCTTAACATGTTTTTTCTTCACATGGAGGACCGAATTTTTGGCTAGCTGAATAGCACTCATAGAATTTGAATGCAGCGTAGGGATAGTATCAATCCCAATGTCATGAACCAAACAGCCCAGCCATATGGCCTCCTTGCAAGCCTCAGTGGTTGCAATATACTTGGCCTCAATGGTAGAGAGAGTTGTACATTTCTGAACCTTGGACATCCAAGAAACAACACCTCTAGCATAGGTAAAGACATAGCCAGAAGTGGACTTCCTACTATCTGCATGTCTTGCATAATCGGAGTCTGTGTAGCCTACAACTCCTATATCCTGGGGCTGCCATAGCAAATACACAAATCTGCTATGCCCTTCAAGTATCTCATGATACCCTTTTTATAGCATCCTAATGCTTTTTGCCAAGTGTAGCCATATAGCGTGCCACAACACCAACTGCAAAGGCAATATCTGAACGAATGGCTATCATAGCATACATCAAACTACCCATGATTGATGCATAAGGGATCTTGGCCATCTCTGCCCTCTGCTCATCTGTCTATAGACAATCGGCCTGTGAAACCTTCACATAAGAAAGTAATGTACAACCAATATGCTTTACATCTTACATGTAGAAATGCTCAAGGATTTTATGAATGTGCTCCCTCTGTGAGAGGTAGAGGAGTCCCTGATGCCTGTCGCACTTAATGAGCATACCAAGAATGTGAGAGGTATGTCCCAAATCCTTCATCTCAAAGCTCTTCTTTAGCTGAGATTTAAGAGCATCCAACTCATCATGAGCTTTCCCTGCTATGAGCATATCATCCACATAAAGTACCAAAATAAGCAAGGAGCCATCACGGGCACAGATCCATAGCACTCCTATTGTAGCCTTGTGACTGCATAAAGGCATCAAACTTATGTTCCCACTCCCTAGGTGCCTACTTCAAGCCATAAAGACTTTTCTTCAACTTGCACACTAGGTGCTTCCTGCCAGGCTCTACAAAGCCCTTAGGTTGCTCCATGTATATCTTATCATGCAAATCTCCATGCAAGAATGCAATCTTGACATCCATCTGATACATTTCCAAGTCAAGCTACACAACTAAGGCCAAAACCAAGCGTAGGGTGGTCATCTTGACAACAACAGAAAAGACTTCATCAAAGTCAACTCCATGCTCCTGTTTAAAACCCTTAGCAACAAGTCTTGCCTTATAAGCCGACTTGGGGTTTCGAGGGGTACTTTTTAGCTTGTACACCCATGTGCATGGCAAAGCCTTCTTGCCCTGACGCAATGCAACAAAATCCCAAGTCATATTCTTATGCAAGGAGTTTGTCTCAAATTGCATAGCCCTCTCCCAGGAGTGACTTTTGTTGAGATATCGAGCTCCACTCGTGATATGCCAGGGTGACCGTTGTGCATTTATGTCACCAACTTGTCAGTTGTTGCAGATGTGGTTGGTACACTGCCCATGAATAATAGCTAGATGACAGCTATCCTTATCTACTCTAGTTCGTGGCTCAGTTAGTATGCCACCTTAGTTAGTTGAGTTTGGTTTGAGACCCATATATAGGGTTCTTCTATTTCTATGTACTTGAGTTCTTTTTGGCTTACACAACTAAGAAGAGGAAAATTATTTTCAGCCTCCACCTTTGTGTGTATTCCCCCATTGTGCAAGCAAGAAAGCTACAAGTGAGACTCCTTCCTTCTCTCCCACAATCTTGACATGGTATCAGAGCCTTGTTCGTGGTAAGGAGCTCAAGAAAGCAAACCAAGTTCGCGGTATTCTGGTAAGAGGACCAGTTTCGCTTTCATTTTTCTGTTTTGGGAGCAAGTCTCTACAGGTAGCACAGCCGGAAAGTGCAAGAGTGCATTGTCTCAGATTGAGACGCCCTTTGCGGTGTAGCAAGGGGGCAGTATATGCTGCGGGATAGGGCTTTAGCCCTTGGTTGCTTTTTTTTTTATTTGAGGCCATTTCGGGGCCTATTTTGGAGGCGGAAGTTTTATGCACGCACTCAGGAAAATGCCCTGTTTTACGCTGTGCGACCACTGTTCTACAGGTCGGTAAAAATTTACTGTAGAAATTGCATCGTATGCTTGTGCGCAGAGACATTGGGAGTTACAGAATCATCATTGTTTCCTGTTGATGCAAAATCGTCACTCGGAAGTGACTGTGTAGTCAAATACCACTTTCGTCAGTTTTGCAGATTTTCCCTTGTCAGGCTGAAGCTATGTTCTTTGCAGTGACAGAATTTTTTGCAGTGTTCTGTAATGGCGTCTGATTCTCTTTCATAGATTGTCACTGAAAAGCTTGACAAGAACAACTTCCAAGCATGGAAGTTCAGAATGATGAATTTCCTTATGGGAAAAGGATATTGGGAATTCGTTGCAGGAAATGAAGAAGAACCAGTTCTTCTTGATGTTCCCAATCAACAGCAAATGCAGGCATTTAAAGCATGGCATGAGAGAGCCAGGAAAGTTATGTACTAGCTGTCTATCAGCATTTCAGACTCTATGATTGTGCATATTCAAGATACAAGTACGCCAAAGGAGACATGGGATACTTTGTCAAAAATGTATAGCACAAATACGCAAGCCAGGAAAATGTAGCTCAAGCAAGAGTTGCACAATGTGCAAAGAGAAAGTATGAGCATCAATGACTACCACATGAAGGTGAAGAAGATTGCAAATGCACTTGCTTCAATTGGGTCACCAGTGGAAGATGATGATTTAGTTTCTGTGATCTTGAATGGTATAGAAAAGGATTATGCACAGTTCCGAACATCCATTTCCGTCCGTGAAATATTTCCTGATTTTGAGGAGTTGATTGCTCTTCTAATTTCTGAGGAGCAGAGAAATGGTGGTGCATCTTCTTCAGGAGGAACTTCAAAAGAAGCTGTCTTCTACTCAAATGCTGGAAGAGGTAGAGGCAGAGGTAGAGGAGGCCGGTCTGGAGGCCGTGGTAGAAATCGGAATATGCAGCAAACTCAAGAAAACCAGTCCTATGGAGGAGGACTCTAGAGGCAGGGGGAGCCAAAGAGGTCATGGTGGATGGCAAAGAGGCCAAAATGCAAATAGCAATGTTGAATGCTACTATTGTGCTAAAATGGGACATATGGCTAAAGACTGTTATAAAAAGCAGAATGACATCATGAATGGAAAATTGCAACAAGGGAATTATGCATCTTCTAGTAGACAGGGTGATGACAGAAATGAGCATTTGTTTATGGTGCAGCACATGACCAATTCTATGAGAAGTGCAGAAGAAAGCAATGATGTGTGGTATGTTGACTCAGGCGCATCAAACCACATGACAGGTCATGCAGAATGGATGCAGGATGCAAGGAAAATGGAAAAACCAGGATTTGTGGAGACTGGTGATGATACTACACATCCTATTGTGCAGATTGGAAAAATTCATTTGTCTATGCAGGATGGGAAAAAGAAATACCTGTCGGATGTATTTCATGTCCCGAATATCACCAAGAACCTGGTTTCTATTGGTCAAATGGTTGAGCAGGGCTTGCAGGTCAGATTTAATTCTCATGGATGCTTTATTGAGGATATGAAAAATAAAGGTCGCTTGATAGCAAAAGGAAAGAAGAAGGGCAGAATGTTTACGTTGGATGCAGACATGCGTGAATTGAGTGCAGCAATGTTTGCACATGGGACCGGTGTAGTTGCAGATATTGATATCTGGCATAAACACATTGGTCATGTTAATGTACAGCGACTTAAATCAATGCAAACCCAAAATATTGTTGCAGGATTGCCTAAATTCAAGGTTGCAAAAATGCATAAGGTATGTGAAGCTTGTCAGTTTGGAAAACAGGCAAGGAAACCATTTCCTAGACATGTTCAAGAGAGTAAGAAGCCATTGGAATTAATCCACTCTGATGTGTGGACTACTAAAGCTGCATCTCTTGGAGGCTGTCATTATTTTGTCACTTTTATTGATGACTATAGCAAAAAAGTTTAGGTGTATTTTATGAAAAAGAAAAGTGAAGTTTTTGGGCATTTCAAAACTCTTAAAGCTATGGTTGAAAAAGAAACAGGCCTACAAATAAAATGCCTAAGGTCAGATGGAGGGGGAGAGTACCTCTCAAATGAGTTTGCAAGGTTCTTGCAGGAGCATGGCATAAAGCAACAATATTCATGTAGTCATACCCCACAACAAAATGGAATTGCAGAAAGGAAAAACAGGCATATTAGAGAGGTATCTCGTGCCATGCTCAAGGAAAAAGACTTTCCAGATTTTTACTGGGCTGAAGCAATTGCTACAGTAGTCTACATAATGAACAGGACTCCCAATGCAGCAATACATGGGATGACTCCAGAGGAGAGGTATACTGGTAGGAAACCAGATATTTCTCATTTGAAAATTTTTGGGTGCATTGCCTATGTTCATGTGCCAGATGAGTTGAGATCCAAGTTGGATCCAAAAGCTAAGAAGTGCATCTTTATTGGTTATTCTCTACAGCAAAAAGAGTATAGATGCTATAACCCTTCTAATCGTAAGTTTACAGTGAGTAGAGATGTTGTTTTTGATGAGATGAGTAGCTGGTATAAACCAGTAAATGTGATTGATAATGTAGATGCACAAAATGGTAATGCTGCACAGAATTCATAGTAGCAGTCTCACAAGATATTAGTGGACCTGGAGCATCCTCTAGCAGTGGTTCACATTCTTCGCCATGGATAGGCAGATTGAGATCAGGAGAATCTTCTCAAAGCAATGCAGATAGTGGTATGCAGGTATCACGAAAAGAAAAAGAGAAGGTAGATCATCCCATGTTTGATGTGAATGCAGGTCACTCTTATGTGGATGGTGAATCCAGTGGCTCAGAACAGAGCATTAATGATGAGTTAGGTATTCCTTCTATTGTTACACGTGGAATAAGGAATACCACGGATGTTTTGAGAGCACCTAGGAGTGAACCTACTTTGCGCAGGTCTACCAAAGCTAGGTATCCTGTGGATAGGCTAAAATATGATGGATTTACAGCCATTCACTATGCATATATGGTCAAAGTGATACAGGAACCAGAACCCACTTCTTTTGAGCAAGCCATGGGAAAAGAAAAATGGGAGAAAGCCATGGATGAAGAAATGGATGCCTTGGAAGAAAATGCTACATGGATCATGGGTAACAACATGTACCTCACCACTAGTAACAGTGGTAACACACACTGCATCTTCTCTATCTCTGACTCTCTGCTCATGTCGAGTTCGTCTCTGTCTCTACTGCTCTCTAATCCATTTGAAACATTTTCTTTTAACATGCCCAAGCTTCCCACAATGGAAGCATACATCTGTAGAAGAAGAATCTATAGAAGACGACAAGGAATCCAAGTCATTATGAATAGGGCTATCCATAGCATCCACAGAGCTCAAGGAGTCGAGGGATGTCCCAACATAGGGAACTTGCTCATCAAGACAACTGTCAATAGAAACACAAGTGGTAGAAGCGTGCTGTTGCAAGTACTTTTCCATCCTCACTGGAGAGGAAAGCACAGAAGCATCAACCAGAGATGCAGAAGCTTCCACATGAAAAATACTCATAGCTAAGTGCATGACATAACCAACCACAAATGTGTAAAGGCCAAGACATCTGTCAAAAGAGCATATGATATTCAGCCATGAAATCATTCCATAACCATAATGGCAAACATGACTCTACAATACATCAGACCACATAGTAGCATCCAAGTCAATGCAAGACCAGTAAGTGGCATAAGATCTTGCAATGGTCAAGCTCTAAGAGAAGCCCAAGTATCTATACAACAACATCCAAATAAGTAGCTCTGTAAAGTACATGACAGTAGAAAAAGTGCATAGCCGGGTAAGCATCAAGAGCAACTGCTCTCTAACTTGTATGGGCAGAAGCAACCCAACTAGCATAGAAGCTAGGCAACACAGAAGCAACAAAGCCATAATTGCTAAATCCAAGCACTGTCAAGAAGTCTAGTGATCAAGAAGTAACCGCAAAGAACCAAGCATCAATGAGCAATGAAATCTCAATAACCAACTGCCAAGACAATGGAGCAAGCACTGCTCAAAACATGTATCTGCATCCAAGTAAATCCAAGATCCATAATCCGGGCATTAAGGGCCAAATAGCATCCAAATTGCGTAAGTGATAATCCAACCAAATGAAAATTACTCCACAAAATTCTCAAATGCAAGTTGATTCAAGCCCAAACATCTGCCATACTGCAGTCGAACCCAAAAGCATCCACATCAAACATCAGTCCCATAATGGATAGCACAGGGCATAAACCTTGTTAAGTGAAATGCCAACTGCAAAGAAAATAACAAAGAACCAAGAATTGAGCTCTACTCTTTGCTCAAGAAGCATCCGAGAGCATAAATATCAAAGTGGCATCATCCAAGTACATCAAGATATCATCTCGAGTAGTGGGGAGCACTCGTAGACCATAGGCATAACCAAACTAGAGGCAAAATAACCTATCAACCAAGGTAGCATAAATCCCAACCAACAACCAAGTGTCCACATCCAAATCAAGGCTCAATAGCTCTCAAATAGCGTATCTGGGCATAAACCATGATGACCAAGCATCAATACATCCAACAGGACACCCGAATGTCAACAAAGAGCACTATGCATAAGCTGTCCCTCATAAAACATTGCTGCCCAAACAATGTACAGTAGTAAATCCCTGCATAAATCGAGCTATGGAAGCTAAAACCAAGTCCCAAAGCATCTCAAAACATTGGGCAAACATCCCCAAATCATTTGGGCATCAAATACCAAGCCTCGTGAGCATCACATAAGCTAAAAGCATGGCATTTTCTTACTGTAAGTCAACTCAGATCTGTTACAAAAAAAATTATGATCAAAATTTGGTAGATCTGACATCCATTGCGTTTGGAGCATGCCAAAACCCCAAGTTAGACTCTTACCTTGCCTAAATCGGGTTTCGGATGCCTGAGATATGAGAAAAAACGAGATTTTTGAGCCAGATTTTGAAACATGCGCAAAAGAAACGTGAGCTGCTATTGTGGGGTATGCTACTTATGCTAAGGATAAGAGGGCAAATGGTGGCATACAAGGTGCCCAATGAAGCCAAGGAACACCTGCAAAGAGCCTATGAGGGCCGAGGAGAGGCGGGAGATGAAATCTTACCTCGGGGGGAACAAGCCATGGATGGCATTGAAACTCCAAGCTCTAGGTCTTCAATCTGGGCTGAAGTAATGCCGAGCTAAGCTCTAGGAGAGGTGGGAGATGAAATCTTACCTCGGGGGGAAGAAGCCATGGATGGCATTGAAGCTCCAAGATCTAGGTCTTCAATCTGGGCTGGGGCCAAGCTCCACGATCAAGCTTTGATCCAAAGCTCTGATACTAGTTGAAGGGGATGCAATAGCAGTGGAGAAGGAGAAGAGGAAGATGCGGGAGAGAAGAGCACACACAATGTAGGTGCTATCCAACTAAACTGACATCATTATTGCACTATCATATTATATATGAATAAAGAATGGGTTGTCACAATGTACTCGGGAAGGCCCAGATGTCTTTTACGCCAACAAATACATGTTAGAGATCATTGCCAAGTGAATTTCCAAGCCCGAAGAAGCATTACATAGCCATCAATGAGGAGTAGGTGAGCTACTATAGTGTGCTATCCAAATTAGCCAAAAAAATGGCCCAAATTTTCTAATCTCTTCTTTTGCTCCTGTGTATCCATGTGGCCTCAATGGTAGTGGTTAGAGGCTCTAAGGGGTGCCCAAGGAGGCTCAGAACAAGCCTCAAGTGCCCAAATGCAAGAGGGAGAAAGATCCAAGCTCCAAGGGTTTGGGCTATGGCTGACCTAATTGACTGCAACCTAAGAACTGAATAAAAGCACTAAAAGAACACTTCAATACCTCTGTAGCAATGCCTTGAGGGTGCCTTAATAGGCTGGGAAGGTGCTCGAGAAGCCGGGGAGTGATAGGAGCTTGGGAAGGTTGGCTATAGCTGCTGAGAAGGAGACCTAATGTTGTAGGTGTTTGAATGGAAGCTAAGAATGCCACGAACCAAGCTCGGGAAGTCAAAAAGCCTCACTCTAATACCAGCTGAAAGGTAAGAAGGATCGAAGCTTGCTTGGAAGTGAGCTATGGCGGAGAGCAAGAGCAAAAAGAGAGAGACACACAAATGGGAACTCCAATAGTCACAATGTGTGATCGGGCCTTCCTTTTATTCAAACTGTCACAAAAAGAATAAGGAATAAAGTGGCGATGATGAGCGCCCGCCACCTACAATGTGCAGTGGTGGGTACTGTCAGTGTAGTAATACACGGGCGGCTAGGCAGAGGCGCCTTTACCCCCAACAATGGGGATTTTAAGAGTGATCTTTTTCCTCCCCCCTAGCTCGACAACTTTAAGCCTTGCTACTACCGACTGTCCTCTCACTCGAGGCTTCTTGCTATTGAGAGGGTGGGTGAGTCTCCTTTTCATTAGCAGCTCTTTGTGTATCATCCTACTATTCCTTCTTGTGGAATTCATCATCCTCCTATTCTCCTACTGAAATTGAGATAATTGAGCTTGCTGGGGTGGGGGAGCGATGCTCCTCTTGGATAGGCAATGGCTCCAAGGTCTCCTCTACTACTTCTCTTTCTGACTCTCCTAGAGCTTCCTGAATGATGGTTGTTTTAGTGCTCCTCTAAAGCCTATGGTTGAAGCCTTGGAAGTAGGTTTTTTCCTCTCTGACTCTGCTATGGTAGCCGAAGACTCCCCTCTTATTGCCCTTGGTGCTATAGCTAGTACTTTTTCCAATGCTGCCAGGATTGTCTTCCAGACAACATAGACATTCCAATTTACCTTATCGGCATCTATTGCAAGGCTCTCTAGCATAGTATGCCTTTTTTATTCATGAGAGTATTATATTTTTGGCTTGAGAAAAGGTTATGGACCATTTTTGCCTGCATTGAGATGGTGGGTTTAGGAATGTCAGCTAGGCTGATCCCATAATTTGTGTATACCTTCTTTTTGTCCATCCCTAGCATCTTGTATACATCTCTCTTTGGCCTCTTCTATGGCTTCTCTACACAGAAGGCCTTAAGAGCTAGATCTTGGTGGCCGTCCATCTTCCAAGATTCATTTGAGTATGTTAAGAGATGGGATACTTATCAACTACATGATAGTAGGGAGAATAGGAAGCAACCACTTACCCCAATTATGGTTATACTTTCATTTGAAAAGTGGGGCATCAATTTTGTAGGTCCTATTACTCTGTCATCCACTATGCAAAAGCGATATATTATCGTGGTGACTGACTACTTTACAAAGTGGTCAAAAGCATGAGTGACAAGGAAGGATGATCCAAAAGAGACTGCCAGTTTCCTATTAGAGCAGATTATATGCCGATTTGGTCTGCCAAGAGAATTAGTATTGGACTGTGGAACCCATTTCCTAAACAAGGTAATTCAAAGCTAGCGTGGCAAGTTAAGCATAACAAGAGGACTCCTTATAACCCGCAAGCAAATGGGCAAGTTGAAAGTACTAACAAGCAGCTTGTGGGTATTCTATCAAAAATAGTGTCTGAGAAGAAATGTGATTGGGATAAAAAAAGTATGTGGCGGTGTGGGCGTATAATATGACATTTAAACGAGCCACTAGCCACACCCCATTCAAATTAGTTTATGGGGAGGAGTGTGTCTTGCCGTTAGAGATTAAGTTGCTGACCATAAGATTTGGAATCAATCCATTCTTTGGGTGACGAGGATGCCCTATTCAAGCACTTTACGACTCTGGTCCACTTGGATGAGCTCAAATTGCAATGTGTGTTGCACCAGGAAGTGGCTAAGCATCGCATGAAGAAGTTGTATGATTTGAAAGTAAAGAAATATACCTTCAAGAAGGGGCAGTTAGTTCATTATTATGATGCGTGGAGAGAACAGTTCCTGAGAAAACTTGAGCCCAAATGGGATGGTCCCTACAAGATTATAAGAATAGGGAAGAATAAATCCACGGCATTACTAGCTGATCTTGAGGGAGTGGAATTCAAAAATAAGGTTAATCTTAATAAGATTAAACCTTATTATTTATAAATGCACTAACAAAATAAATGCCTTGTACATCAATACTGGGTTGATCAAGAACTTGCAAGAGACGGAAGAGGTTGATGGGATAGTTGATTCCTTATTTGAAACACCCATTTTAGAATATAGTTCTAGTGACCTTGTTCTAATGACCTACTAGGCAGCCATTCTAGGAGTTTCTATTAGTTGTGAGGTAGTTAGAAAATCCTACTAGAATAAATATATGCAAAGAAGTAAATCCTTAAATAGTTGAAGAATAAAAATATACAAAGGTGTGTAAAAAGTCATTCTAACCCCTCTAACATAGAAAAGGAAAGCAACAAAAATCCTTGAGCAGTTGTTCATTGCCTTGTGAAAGCCTGGTAGGTGCTTGGGGACAAGTCAAGACCTAGGGCTGATGCCTTGTCTTCCTCAGGGTGGCATCTAGCTGAAAAAATAAGAATAAGAGAAGGTTGGAACAAAAATAAAAGTAAGCATTAGAAAAGGATTACATGTTTCCTTGCGAGGGCTTGGTAGGTTATTGGGTATCGAGATAGGACCTAAGGCCGATGCCCTATTCTCCTTGGGTCACTACACTCAGCTCCCTCCTTTTTACACGCCCGAGTATGGAAAATAAAGGCCTAAAAGGACAATGTGCTCTCAAAGACAATATTTCTTGATCAATCTATAGGAATACTTGCCTAATAGGAGCTCCTGGTTGAGTTGTCCTCAGTTAGGAAGGTAGTTCAGACTACCCCTTAGGATCACCTCCTTGATAGTTCTTTTTAGCTTGGCCATGTTGGAGAAGTTGGTTAGTGACTAGCTTTAGCCTTTCTGTCAGCTTATGCTAGGCCTACTCCTCATGGATTTCACGCCTTGGTTTTTAGGGGGTAGGTTAAAGTTGTGATGTGTTTTTTTGTGTATTTTTGTATCAGCTTGATGCTCTTTGTGGTTGTGTTGTTGTGCAGATTTGTTCGTGGGATTCGACGAGCTGAGTCACCCTATCTCGTGGTTGCAAATGAGCAGTGGATTTTTTCCCCACACAAGTGCTCAAAATTTGCCAAAAAATCAAAATTGTAAGGGAAAATTGAATTTCGTCAAAGGCAGTAGAGGAAATTGGGTCGATTTTAAGTGGTAAGCAACAGACGGGTTTCAAAAGTTCTTTAAAGTCCCATATAGCGATGGTTGGGGAATTTTCATAATTTTTTTGAGTGTTTGATTGGAATTCTAGAAGTGGCTGAGAGTGGGGGACTCCAAAGACGGGCATGTAGAAATTTTCAGAAGTCAAATCAGAGGCCGGGAAGATGAAGTGCAGGAGGCCGGACATGTCAAAGCAAAAAAAAAAAGGCCGACTTCAAAGTGGTTTGGACATGGACTTGGTAGGGCGCCCTTAAAAGGGGCCTTAGGGGGGGAGATTTGAAAAAAAAAAATTTCGAGAGGGGGGAAGGGGGGGGTTTCAAAATGGCAGCCTACAAATTGCCGCTCCCCCTTCGCGAGGCGTTTTCTTTTTAGAGGCCATGGTGGCTAAAAAACAACACATGAAACAGAGATCACCCATGAATTTCTGTAGCCTTTTTCTCCCTATCAGTGTCTACACGAGGAATGGCTGCTCGGATGGCCCGATCCAAATTCAGTATTTCTCTCTCCTCCTCTCTCTTCCAAATGGTGGTTCATGCGGGTGAAATCAAGAAGAAGAGGACTGAAGGATGCTTGTCCAACGATGATCGGATTGCTCCAAGATCAAGAGGAGGCTGAGGGGAGGTGTTCAAAACTATAAAATGATCATTGGTTGGTCCGTATTAATTATCAAAAAAATCCGCAACACGCTCATAAGCAGTATGCCTCATTTTTATAAAGGAAATTTGGTTCTTTTTTATGATTGATGGTCTAAATGAAATTCATATGGAACGAAAATTTGTTTGGATCTTTTTTGCATCATGATTGAGGGCTGCACATAAAAGAAATGTAGAACCTTAATGATACATAGCCATAAAAATTGAATTACAACCCGAAAAGTGCATTTTTTGAGGAAAAATGAAGACTTCGTTGGTTTCGGGTGGAAAAAAGAGATTCATGTGGGATAAAATTCTGATAAAAAACATCTTTCACTTGTCATAATCAATCAATAATCATAAATTAAAAAATAACCTATTTGTATGAATAAATAAATAGGAAAAATAAGAAAAATGAGATAAAATGGATTTTTGTACTTTAAAAATTAAGGAAAAATATGATTAATGTTTGTGAGATTTTAGAAAGGTTGAGGCATGAGGTATAGCCTTAATTCAGCCCTTGCTTGTATGTTTTAGTGTCTTTTTATTGCTTTATACATTGAAAATGACAAAAAACAAAACCCTACACCTATGCAACGATGCAACACATAAACAGTAGGGGGAAAAGAAGGGTTGTGGAAGTGTTTAAGTGTGAAAAATGATGCAAAGTCTGACCTTTTGTTTGTGCACATCATATAGGGTGATAATCATTTTAAGTTTAAAGAGACTAGTAGCGCGAGGAAACTCGATGCTAGCCTCTAGCAACGCAACAACAACGTACAGATTGGAAATCATTGAAGGGCTAATTTTTACACTCCACTTTGCTTATTTGTTGTAGAATAAAAAAAATTTGCACAATAGGCATTCACATTTGCATTTTTCATGCCACATGGTATATGACCCTAGATGCATAGCACTTGTATGCCATATTCACTTTCAAAAGGGCCAAGTCACATTCTTGAATCTTGTAGGACAACAAGTGACCACACAAGGAGAAGCAGGGAAACCAAAGATTCGATTAGTGAAAGCTTCTTAAATCACTAAAGGTTTAAGAAAAGGCTCACCTATATACCTAATCAAATTAAATAAGACTAAGCATGATAAGGAAGCCAAAGATGAATCGTCGTGGCTTAGGGAATATGATAACATATTTCCTAAAGAATTAACTAAACTTCACTACAGAGAGAAGTTGACCACGAAATCAAGCTAGTACCAAGAGCTGCACCAGTTGAAAAGCGACCATATCGAATGTCCATTCCGAAAGTCATAGAACTAAAGAAACAACTCAATGATGGACCTAAAAACGGGCCGGCACTGGCTCATGCACTAGCCGGGCCTCGTCACTACGCACAAGACAACCCCTCGGCCTCATGGCCAGGAGCGTCTATCAAAATCTCTGCCTTCCTAAACATTGCGTTTGTAATACGTCGTTTGTAGTCCACTCTTCTCTCACCCACTACTCCTCAGAGGGAGTCCCTTTCACATAGCCAAAAGGCTCGAATCACATACACATGGGGTTCCTCCTACGGCTGAATGCCGTCAACCCTCTGCGACTCTCCTACACCTTGGGGATTGGCCCCTCGATGCGTCGCTCAACATCTAAACATTTCGCACAAAAGTCGCTCAAGGTACCAAATAAGCGTGTCCAGGAGTGTACCATTTCTTCCTCACTTGCTTTCCCCTTTGGGACCCGCGTCTACCTACAGCATGGGTGCCTCACTGCCTCTCATCGTAGGCCAGGTTCTAATAAACCAATTGCAATGCATGTCCAGGAGCTGGTCACTGATACTTTTTAAATTCTTTTCATGCTCTATGCATTTGGTGGATGCCTAGTGCTCAAACATTTAGCAAAACAGTATCGTGCACAAGTGCAAAAACATTCTTTTAATGGTTTCCAACTACCGTTCTTGCTTCGTTGCATGGGTACCGAGGTGATCCTCGTGCTACTAAGCTCTTAATTTTAATTATCATCCATCCTAAATGCTATGCATAAAAATCAGAAACTTTTCCATCATCTCACACGGCATTTAGACATATTTCAACTTCTCTACCCTTCCCCGTTTAAATATTGTGTCGTTGCATAGATTTATGGGGCATTTTACCATCATTTTATGTGAAAAAACCGGAAAAAACCACACTAGAACAAGAAGGTGGGGTTGAACTGAGGCAAATCCTCATGCTTCAGTCCCCACAAACATCCACAAACATTGTTCTTATTTATCCTTATTTTTTGAAGCCCAAAATATATTTTTTCCCTATTTTTTAGGGTTTTTCCACCCTTTTCTTGCCCTTTTTTCCCATTTTCTCTCATTTTTTAATTACTGAAAATTAAGAATAGATTAGGGGTTGTGGCCCTTAGTTCCTTCTTGCAGAAAAATGAAAGTTTAGTTGGTATTCCTATTTACTTTCCCATTTTTATGCCAAAAAACCGTCATTTCCCCTTGATTTTTCATATTTTACGTGTTTTAATGTATTATTTTGAACCACAAGATGCATATTTTTCTGATTCTCTGATTATGACCAGCAAGAATTCATGGAAAACAGCAACATGAACAATTTTTAGCCCACATGAACAACATTTCATCCATCAAAAGCCATAGAAGCTCAAATTTCCTTTGAAAATTTTAAATTACCGCTTATTTGCGTGTTTCGGGTTTCATGTCCATGGCTGCAAATCTGGAAATCAGCAGCACTTCATGTCCAGCACAATCACCAATCACCATTTCCAGCCGGTGGAGCAATCCGATCCATGCCGGACAAGCCTCCATCATTCTTTCTTCTTCCTTCTTCTTCCCACATGAACTTGCCTTTAGAAGAGAGAGAGGGAGGAGAGAGAAAGACTGAAATCAGAGATCTTCAAAGAGAGCATCATTTGACGGGCGAAGGGCGGCGAAGTGATTGGCATCCAGGGGGGAATGAGGGGCAATGATGATTGGCATGGGTTGTTTGCAGGCTGGAGATCACCATCAAGAGCATGGAGCGCATTTTTCGGCGCAGTATGGCGCCCCCTCTTCTCCACGGTTTTTCCTCATCTCCTACATCAAACTTTCATGCTACATTGAAAATTGGGCTCCCAAGGGTCACTTGCCCATTTTGGCCAAATTTTGTCCACCTCTTCGTATCTTGACCGGTTTCTTGGCCATTTCCCCGTCCGGACTCGGAATTGAGCTCTGAAAAATCCTGGGTGTCTGGCTTAGCATCCCGCATTGGCCAGTAGCTCGTGTCAACCTGCACGACTGTCTGAAAAATTATGAAAAATCAACAAGTGTCACTCGGGCACCTTTAAAGCACTTTGGCGCTTAAAATCGTCCTAGATCGAGCCGCCGCCTTTGACGGTGAATATTTTTCCCTTGATATTCATAATTTTTTGCTATTTTTAAGCACTTCCCGTCACCTAAATTCCGCTCTCATCGGCGACCACGGGATAGGGCGACTCAGCCCGTCGAATCCACGAACATATCTGCACATAAACAACCAAAGAAGCATTAAACTGATACAAAACAAATATATAATAACACTCAGCACAATGCTCCCCCTACCCTTGGACAGAACCAAAGCATGACATCCACAAGGAATAGGCCTAGCATCATCTAATAGAAGATCCGAAGTGAGTCACTAACCAGCTGCTCCAACACAACCAAACTAAAAAAAAACCTATCAAAGAGGTTGCCCTAAGTGGTAGTTTGCACTACTTACCAACTAAAGACAACACCACTAGGAGCTCCTGCAAGGCGAGGACTCCTATAGCCTGATCAAAGAGTATTTTCTTTCAGTACATTTCTTCTTTTAGGGTTGTTATTGGATGAACATACTTGGGCATGTAAAAAGGAGGGAGCTGAGCGTAGTGACCCAAGGAGAACAGGGCATCGGCCTCAGGACCTGTCTCGACACCCAAGAACCTACCAAGCCCTCGCAAGGCGACACTTAATCCTTTTCTACCGCTCACTTTTATTTTCGCTCCAACCGTCCTTGTTTTGTCACTTTTTTTTCCAGCAAGAAGCCACCCCTAGGAAGACAAGGTATCGGCCCCGGGTCTGACTCGTCCCCAGGAACCTACCAGGCCTTCGCAAGGCAATGAGCAACTGCCTATACATTTCCATTTCTTTTCTTTGCTTTAATAGGGGTTAGAACCCCTTTTTACACACCTTCATATCGATATTCATCTTTTAGGATGTACAGAGTTTCTTGACATCATTATGATTATCTTCTGGCAGGCTTCTCTAACTGCCTCACTACTAACAAGAACTCCTAGAACGGCTGCCTAGCAGGTTAGCAGAACAGGGCCACTAGGACGTCCTTCTAAAGCACGTCTTTCGATGCCTGACAATGTCTTTACAGGAGGCAATGACTACTCCGACCTCCCTCAAA
Source organism: Lygodium microphyllum (assembly GCF_053477565.2). Lineage (NCBI taxonomy): Eukaryota > Viridiplantae > Streptophyta > Polypodiopsida > Schizaeales > Lygodiaceae > Lygodium > Lygodium microphyllum. Next base: position 50,464,823 of record NC_141136.1, read on the forward strand.
CATACTTAGCCTAAACATGGGACTTCATGCCTTGGTTGCCGGTCCCCAACAAAAATGTATCCCCTCGACAATTACAAATACACATATAACAGGAAAGAAAAGTACTCGTAAAGGAGAAATATCACCTGGATTGGCCACAAGAAGCTTCCATCGCAGCAAAGGCTCCTCCAGGCTCCACCAAATTCCACTAACCACGAAATCTGTCCAACACAACACTAAAACAAAAGCCCAATTAAACGCACCCGCACTAGACAGGAAAATGGCCCTCTTGGCCTAATGAAATCAGACACTTCACTACAAAACTGAATCGGCCCTCTTGGCCTAATGAAATAAAACAATACTACATAATATCCTCCTAGAAACAATTATGATAGACATCAAAGCATACCATTCCCAGGGGAACAGAGGCTCGTAGCCCTAAACTAGGTGCATTAGATTATGACCTATCCCTCCTGCGTATATCGCAAGAGGTGTTCGCATCACGTGTCGTCTAACCAGTCTGTGGGTCCAAGATAATAAAGGCAGATGAGTCTCGCTTACCCTCTGCATCACCCAGATCAACCATCGTCTGCCAAAGAGGGCATGTTCAGAAAGCATACCCCACAAGCGACCAGGTCCTGTCTCATCGTCAATAGATATATCGGGACAAGGGCCACAATTAAAGAAGAGGTCTTCTTCATACGCGAAATTAGCCAATGAATCGGAAAACTGATTCCAGTTCCGTGGAATCAGTTGAAAAGACACTCTATCAAATTCGTCTAGCAGGGCTATGGCAGTATGATGGTACATACAAAGGATGGGGTTCCGTACCATGTATGTCCCATTGAGTTGATTTAAAACCAACTGAGAGTCCCCTTTCACCAACAATTGGCGGATACCACCCTTCTTCGCAATATTCAAACCCATAATCAGGGCTTTGTATTCTGCCATATTATTGGTAAAATTCACCCCGAGATAAGTAGCTAACTTCATGACAATGCGTCGTCGGGGGTCTCGGATGACAACTCCTACACTTCCTTTTTTGGATGCACTCCTGGACGCCCCATCAAAGTACAAGGTGTACGTCCATAAAGGGTTTACATATCCCGCCATCTTGAACTCTACTCGTAATTATGGTAATCGAAATTCAGCATATTCAACAGGTGGACTGTAGGCTCCATCCCTCCATCATCATTGAATTCAACAGGGATGCTCGTCAAAATTTGTAGGCAGTGATGGTAGAAGACCTTGATCTCCCAACTAAATGTCCCGCCTTCTTGCTTAGTCACCTTATATCCTTTGCTCCACCAAATGAGCTTTCCCTGATGATACCTCTGTTCTAAATATGGGTGTTCTAAATAAGGGATCAGACGACCCATCAACCTCTATCACGATTTCCTTGCAGATATTTGATCGACCGCGCCTAGACCTGCAAGGCAGTCATAGCATTAGTGCAATCAGAAATAATAAGGTTTAATCTTATTAAGATTAACCTTATTTTTAAATTCTATCCCCTCAAGGTCAGCTAACAAGACTGTGGATTTATTCTTTCCTATTCTAACAATCCTATAGGGCCCATCCCATTTGGGCTCTAGCTTGCCTGGAAATAATTCACGTCGTGCGTCATAATACAGAACAAGCTGTCCTTTCTTGAAGGTGTATTTCTTGGCTTTGAGGTCGTGTAGCTGCTTCATTCGGCGCTTCGCCACTTCTTGGTGCAATAAGCTCTGCAACTTAAGCTCATCTAAATGTGCTAGTGTCGTCAAGCGCTCAAAAAGTGCATCTTCATCGCTCAAAGAATGATTGATGGCAAACCGAATAGTCGGCAGCTCAATCTCTAAAGGAAAGACACACTCCTCCCCATATACTAACTTGAACGGGGTATGGCCAGTGGCTCGTTTGAAAGTCGTATTATAGGCCCACACTGCCACGTATAACTTTTTATCCCAATCCCGTTTCTTTTCCGACACAATTTTGGACAGGATGACCACAAGCTGCTTGTTGGTACTTTCAACCTGCCCATTGGCTTGCGGATTATATGGGGTTGTCTTGTTATGCTTGATGTGCCACAACTCTGTCAAACCTTTGATCACCTTATTTAGGAAATGGGTTCCACGGTCCGACACTAATTCTTTCGGCGGACCAAACCGGCATATTATCTGCTCTAAAAGGAAACTAGCAGTTTCTTTAGCATCATCTTTCCTTGTTGCACGTGCTTCGGACCACTTTGTGAAGTAGTCAGTTGCGACAATGATGTACCTCTTTTGCGTAGTCGACGACGGAGTAATAGGACCCACAAAGTCTATTCCCCACTTCTCAAATGGAAGTATCGCCATAATAAGGGTGAGTGGTCGTTTCCTATTCTCTCGACTATCATGTCGTTGGCAAATATCGCATCGCTTAACATACGCAAACGCATCCTGGAAGATGGCACGCCACCAATAACCTGCTCTTAAAGCCTTTTGTGCTGTAAGCCGTCCAGCAAAATGGCCACCGCAAGAGAATCGTGGCACTCTTCCAAAATGAATGGCACCTCATCAGGCATCACACATCGGCGATAGACCTCATCAACCCCTTGCCGATATAATGTACCTGCGACCAAAGCAAACTTTAACGCTTGCTGCTTAATTTTCCTTCTCTCAGCTTTAGATAGTTCAGATCCCGCCTCTCCCGTTGATAAATAATGCGTTATTGCAGCATACCAGGAGGGAATAGATGCCGTATGTATTTTAAATAACAACTCCATGTCACTACCTTCAGCCACAGATTCTTTCGGCTCCCCAAAGTCCACTAGACATTCCACGATGCCTTGCAACCTTGGTGGCTTACTCTTGATTTCATAATCAAATTCCTGCAAAGTGATCAACCACTTTGCTAGACGATCAGGCGGCTGTAGCTTATTCATCAATAATCGAAGTCCCTCCGCCTTCGTATAAAGCACGACTTTCTCATAGAGAATATAATGCCTAAATTTCTTGGTCCCAAAGACCATCGCTAGACACAATTTCTTTATGTAAGTATAGTTAATTTCGGATACCCCCAGCTTCCGGCTGGCAAAAGCGATCGGATGGTACCACTTCTCTTCCCAAATTTGGGCTAAACAGCAGAGCTGATACTATACATGGTGGCTGCTGAGAATATATAGAACACCTCACCTCTTTTAGGTGCTTTTAAAACGGGCGCTCTTGCTAGCTCTTGTTTCACATCCTCGAATGCTACCTTACAAGGGTCACCCCATTCAAACAAACAGCTAAAGGACAATAAATTTGTAAGCGGCAACGTTCTTTCTACCAAGGCGTTGATGAATCTACGGTAGTAACCAACCGAAGACAGAAAGCTATGAGCTTCCTTCGGAGTGCGTGGTGGACCCATGGCAACTATAACTTTGACCTTCTCGGGGTCTGTCGCAATTCCCACCGAACTGACTACATGACCCAGCAACAGCCCATAAGGTACTCCAAAAACACACTTCCGTGGGTTTAGGGCGATGCAAAATTGTCTACAGCGCTCAAAGCATTTTCTTAAAATGAGCAACTGCCTTCCTCTCACGGTGGCGGCCCCTAAGTCATCAATAAACACCTTCAACTCTTCGGGGGATATGTCACCGAATGTCTTATCTGCTGTTCGTTGCCACGAACCCGGCGCATTGCATAAACCAAAGGCCATCACATGGTACGCAAAAGTTCCAAATACATAATAAAAGTTGTTTTCAACTTGTCCTCTTCTGCAATTGCCATCTGGTTATATCCTGCAAAGCAATCCATGAACGAATATATCTCCCTACCCGCTAATTGATCCAAAATCTGGTCAATAAATGGCAATGGGTAGTAGTCCTTAACTGTCTGCTTATTCAGTTCTCTAAAGTCTACACATAAACGGATTTGATTATTCTTCTTCTTTCTAATCACAACTGGCGAACACCATTCCGTGTGTTGCACAGGAAAAATCAAACCCGCTTTCCGAAGCTTCTGTAACTCTTCAAACAGGCCGTCCCTCAATTCGAAAGGCATACGCCTTACTTTCTGCCGTACAGGACGACTGCCCTCCTTCAACGGAATTGTATGAACAACAAGACTAGGAGGGATGCCTCTCAACTCATCATAACTCCAGGCAAAGATATCACGAAATTCCTGGATCAAGGCCACATAGTCCTCCCTTTCTGTTGTACTAAGCATAGAACCTAATTTGATTGGCCGCGAATCATCAAGCGTACCAAGGTCTAGCTCGATAACATCTGCATCTCTTATACGATCTTGGCCCTCTATCGGCTCATTCAAAGTGATCTGATAGATGTCTTCCGTGGTGGATCCCTCTTTAGACTCATCACTCGATGATGTCTCACTGCCAGATAAATCTTCTAATGTCTCCAATTCTGTAGAAGATAGAGGGGCTCTCTCACTCTACGGGGACTCAGGATAAGCATCAACCACCACATGCTGGGCACCTCTGCCGAATATTAGCCGACCGGCGGGTATATCCACTTGGCAGTCCGCTTGCAAGATCCAAGGACATCCGAGTAATACTTGGTAACTTGGCCGGCCTGCAAAACGAATCACCCTAAAGTCCAACAGGCATTCTACATTTGCAACAGTGACATGGACCTTAGTAATGCAGCCTTCTGGCTGTCTCAAACTATCATCTGCCATTCTGAGAATTGTGGAGGTATCTTTCTGGATCGCAAGACCCAACCTTTCCATCAGTTCATAACTCATAATGTTAACAGATGATCCCGTGTCCTTTATTGCCTCTTTCTTAACTTTCACCTTCTTCTTTGGTGTTTCCTTATTAGCTTTACTCTCTACGGGCTTCAAAGGTCCCCCTTCCATGGAAGGATCCAAAACTTGCGTTCCTTTGTCGCCTTGTTTAGGGTTTCCGTCGACAGGCTTATCCTTGTCGGCTTCTCTACCCTTTTGACCTCTTGTATGTCAAGATTGTGGGAGAGAAGGAAGGAGTCTCACTTGTAGCTTTCTTGCTTGCACAATGGGGGAATACACACAAGGGTGGAGGCTGAAAACAGTTTTCCTCTTCTTGGTTGTGTAAGCCAAAAGAACTCTCATACAAAGAAATAGAAGAACCCTATATATGGGTCTCAAACCAAACTCAACTAACTAAGGTGGCATACTAACTGAGCCACGAACTAGAGTAGATAAGGATAGCTATCATGTAGCTATTATTCATGGGCGGTGTACCAACCGCGTCTGCAACTGACAAGTCGGTGACATAAATACACAACGGTCACCCTGGCGTATCGCGAGTGGAGCTCGATATCTCAACACTCCCCCTCGAGCTCAATCCCAATTCCTGCACACCAAGCAGGTCTCTGAACTTACGCAGCTTCTCTGCGCCCAATGCCTTCGTAAATATGTTAGCTACCTGATCCTCTGTGCTGACATAAACTAGATCAATAAGACCTAGTAAAACCCTCTCCCGCACATAGTGATAATGCACCTCAATGTGCTTTGTTCTAGCATGATAGACTGGGTTATTTGCCAAGTGTATACTACTCATGTTGTCACAATAAATGACAACTGGCCCATCTGTAGACTGATGCATATCATAAAGTAGCTTATGCAACCAAGCTACCTCACATGCAGCCATTGCTGCACCCCTGTACTCAGCCTCTGTGCTCGACAAGGCAACTGTAGGCTGTTTCTTGCTGCTCCAAGTGACTGCAGCACTCCCAAAAGAGAACACATATCCACTGGTAGATCGTCTATCAGAAATACTACCAGCCCAATCAGCATCAGTGTATCCATGCAGCTGTATCTGAACCCCAGTCTCATAAAATAGTCCATACTGCAATGTGGACTTCACATACCTGAGTATGCATCTAGCCGCATCCAAATGCGATTTCCTTGGAGCCTGCATAAACTGACTTACCAATCCATTAGCATAGCTCAAATCTGGCTTGGTAATAGTCATATATAGACCTCTTCTTGCAAATCACCATGCAAGAAGGCATTCTTTACATCCATCTGATGTAAAGACCATCCCTTTGATGCAGCCATAGCAATGACTGCTCTTACGGTTGCCATCCTTGCAACCGGACTGAATGTTTCTTCATAGTCAATGCCATATGTTTGTGCATACCCCTTGACTACTAATCTTGCCTTGTATCTGTTCACAGAACCATATGCATTGTGCTTCACCTTATAAACCCACTTACAGCCAATTGCATTTTTACCTTTAGGCAAAGGTACCAATTCCCATGTAGCATTTGCTTCCAAGGCATCCATTTCTTCATCCATGGCTTTCTCCCATTTTTCTTTTCCCATGGCTTCCTCAAAAGAAGTGGGTTCTGGTTCCTGTATCACTTTAACCATATATGCATAGTGAATGGCTGTAAATCCATCATATTTCAGCCTATCCACAGGATACCTAGCTCTCGTAGACCTGCGCAAAGTAGGTTCACTCCCAGGTGCTCTCAAAACATCCCTGGTCTTCCTTACTCCAGGTGTAACAATAGAAGGAATACCCAACTCATCATCAATGCTCTGTTCTGAGCCACTGGATTCACCATCCACATAAGAGTGACCTGCATTCACATCAAACATGGGCTGATCAACCTTCTCTTTTCCTTTTCGTGATACCTGCATACCACTATCTGCATTACTTTGAGAAGATTCTCCTGATCTCAATCTGCCTGTCCATGGCGAAGAATGTGAACCACTGCTAGAGGATGCTCCAGGTCCACTAATATTTTGTGACTGCTGCTGTGAATTCTGTGCAGCATTACCATTTTGTGCATCTACATCATCAATCACATTTACTGGTTTATACCAGCTACTCATCTCATCAAAAACAACATCTCTGCTCACTGTAAACTTACGAGTAGAAGGGTTATAGCATCTATACCCTTTTTGCTGCAGAGAGTAACCAATAAAGATGCACTTCTCAGCTTTTGGATCCAACTTGGATCTCAACTCATCTGGCACATGTACATAGGCAATGCAACCAAAAATTTTCAAATGAGAAATATCTGGTTTCCTACCAGTATACCTCTCCTCTGGAGTCATTCCATGTATTGCTGCAGTGGGAGTCCTGTTCATTATGTAGACTGCTGTAGCAACTGCTTCAACCCAATAAAAATCTGGCAAGTCTTTTTCATTGAGCATGGCACGAGATACCTCTCCAATATGCCTATTTTTCCTTTCTGCAATTCCATTTTGTTGTGGGGTATGACTGCATGAATATTGCTGCTTTATGCCATGCTCCTGCAGGAACCTTGCAAACTCATTTGAGAGGTACTCTCCCCCTCCATCTGACCTTAGGCATTTTATCTGTAGGCCTATTTCTTTTTCAACCATAGCTTTAAGAGTTTTGAAATGCCCAAAAACTTCACTTTTCTTTTTCATAAAATACACCCAAACTTTTCTGCTATAGTCATCAATAAAAGTGAAAAAATAATGACAGCCTCCAAGAGATGCAGCTTTAGTTGTCCACACATCAGAGTGGATTAATTCCAATGGCTTCTTACTCTCTTGAACATGTCTAGGAAATGGTTTCCTTGCCTGTTTTCCAAACTGATAGGCTTCACATACCTTATGCATTTCTGCAACCTTGAATTTTGGCAAACCTGCAACAATATTTTGGGCCTGCATTGATTTAAGTCGATGTACATTAACATGACCAATGTGTTTATGCCAGATATCAATATCTGCGACTACACCGGTCCCATGTGCAAACATTGCTGCACTCAATTCAGACATGTCTGCATCCAATGTAAACATTCTCCCCTTCTTCTTTCCTTTTGCTATCAAGCGATCTTTATTTTTCATATCCTCAACAAAGCATCCATGAGGATTAAATCTGACTTGCAAGCCCTGCTCAACCATTTGACCAACAGAAACCAGATTCTTGGTGATATTCGGGACATGAAATACATCGGACAGGTATTTCTTTTTCCCATCCTGCATAGACAAAGGAATTTTTCCAATCTGCACAATAGGATGTGCAGTATCATCACCAGTCTCCACAAATCCTGGTTTTTCCATTTTCCTTACATCCTCCATCCATTCTGCATGACCTGTCATGTGGTTTGATGCACCTGAGTCAACATACCATACATCATTGCTTTCTTCTGCACTTGTCACAGAATTGTTCATGTGCTGCACCATAAACAAATGCTCATTTCTGTCATCACCCTGTCTACTAGAAGATGCATAATTCCCTTGTTGCAGTTTTCCATTCATGATGTCATTCTGCTTTTTATAGCAGTCTTTAGCCATATGACCCATTTTACCACAGTAGTAGCATTCAACATTATTGTTTGCATTTTGGCCTCTTTGCCATCCACCACGACCTCTTTGGCTCCCCCTGCCTCTAGAGTTACCACGTCCTCCTCCATAGGACTGATTTTCTTGAGTTTGCTGCATATTCTGATTTCTACCACGGCCTCCAAATCGGCCTCCTCTACCTCTGTCTCTACCTCTTCCAGCATTTGAGTAGAAGACAGCTTCTTTTGAAGTTCCTCCTGAAGAAGATGCACCACCATTTCTCTGCTCCTCAGAAATTAGAAGAGCAATCAACTCCTCAAAGTCAGGAAATCTTTCACGAACGGAAATGGATGTTCGAAACTGTGCATAATCCTTTCCTAGACCATTCAAGGTCACGGAAACTAAATCATCATCTTCCACTGGCGACCCAATGGAAGCAAGTGCATCTATAATCCTCTTCACCTTCATGTGGTAGTCATTGATGCTCATATTTTCTCTTTGCACATTATGCAACTCTTGCTTGAGCTGCATTTTCCTAGCTTGCGTATTTGTGCTATACATTTTTGACAAAGTATCCCATGCCTCCTTTGGCGTACTTGCATCCTGAATATGCACAATCATAGAGTCTGAAATACTGATAGACAGCCAGTACATAACTTTCCTGGCTCTCTCATGCCATGCTTTGAATGCCTGCATCTGCTGTTGATTGGGAACATCAGGAAGAACTGGTTCTTCTTCATTTCCTGCAACAAACTCCCAATATCCTTTTCCCATAAGGAAATTCGTCATTCTAAACTTCCATGCTTGGAAGTTGTTCTTGTCAAGCTTTTCAGTGACAATCTGTGAGAGAGAATCAGACGCCATTACAGAATACTGCAAAAAGTTCTATCACTGCAAAGAACACAGCTTCAGCCTCACAAGGGCAAATCTGCAAAACTGGCGAAAGTGATATTTGACCACACAGTCACTTCTTAGTGACGATTTTGCATAAACAGGAACCAAGGATGATTCTGTAACTCCCAATGTCTCTGCACATAAGCATACGATGCAATTTCTACAGTAACTTTTCACCGACCTGTAGAACAGTGGCTGCACAGCATAAAACTGGGCTTTTTTTCTGAGTGCGTGCAGAAAACTTCCGCCTCCAAAACAGGCCCCGAAGGAAGGAAGGAAGGAGTCTCACTTGTAGCTTTCTTGCTTGCACATTGGGGGAATACACACAAGGGTGGAGGCTGAAAACAGTTTTCCTCTTCTTGGTTGTGTAAGCCAAAAGAACTCTCATACAAAGAAATAGAAGAACCCTATATATGGGTCTCAAACCAAACTCAACTAACTAAGGTGGCATACTAACTGAGCCACGAACTAGAGTAGATAAGGATAGCTATCATGTAGCTATTATTCATGGGCGGTGTACCAACCGCGTCTGCAACTGACAAGTCGGTGACATAAATACACAACGGTCACCCTGGCGTATCGCGAGTGGAGCTCGATATCTCAACATTGTAAGTACAGCTCACAAATTAGAGGTTTCAGCATCATTAACGCGTACAGCCTCAATCAAACTAACCCCACTACCACTAGGTAGCTCCTCCACTGTAGTCTTTGGTTGTTGAAGTATTTGTTTAGGCCCATCTTCTCGTTGGGAATCATTTCCTTGGGCACGATGATTAATAGGCCCTGGTTGCCGACTTCCTCGCTGGAGGGAACTGATCTTACTCCAGCAAGTAGCTGCTAAATGGCCAGATTTTCCACAAATGTCGCACTTAACATTTGGGCAATTTCTTGGATAGTGCTGCCCACCACACCATTTGCAACTAAACGTCGATGGTGTACCCTCCTCTGGGTATCTACTTCCTATCAAATTTTGTTGTTTTTTAAGGAAGTTGACATCAACGGCTATTTGCCTATACTGCTCCGTAATCATATCGGTATAATGTTTCATCATGTCCTTAACCTCGCCAAGAACATTGGAAGAACTCGACTCATAGGCTTGGTCATTACCATGTTGTTCCATCGGCCTAACAATTCGATTAGGCACTGGTTGTTGAGCCACAGGCATGGTGTTAGAATTGACCGCCTTCAACCATTTGACTGCCCGTAGGCATCAACATGCTAGGGGGAGCTGGTAATAAAGGGACATTCTGCATCATGTTTCCTCTCCCATTAGGGTTAGCCATCGCTATCCCTTGGCCACTACTGCCATTGGTCATTGCCACGTTATTTCCCAATACTAAACCCATGTTCGAATTGCCTCGAGAAGCATAGGCTGCTTGTAGTCGGGATTCCACCTCTTGTGCTCGTGTAATGGCAGTATCTATATCCCCCAAGGGGACACTACTCAACTGCAATTGGATATTAAAGTCCAAACCAAGTAGGAAATATTGCAATTGGGCAGCTGCGGGAATAGGAATAGAGGTGTCCAACTTACGGAAAACCTCTTTTATCTTCTTCGCATAAGCACGAATATCCTCGTGTGGTTCTTGGCGGGTCACGTTAAGTACACGCAACCAATATTACCCATCCCTTTTAGGGGCAAACTCCCTTCGAAAAGCTACATAAAATGCATCAATGTTCAATATGGTTCCGGCTTCTAAACCATGATACCATATAGCGGCTCTTCCTTTGAGAGTCATATTGAAGAACATCATTAAATGTCCTTCTTCTTGGATGCGACAGTTAAACATCAACTTTTGAAACTCCCTAATGTGGAGTTCCGCATCTTCCTCAATTAGCCCATTAAAAATGGGTAACGGGTAACCTAGTGCCAGCAAATCCATCGTTCCTGCTGGAATTGCAATAGGCTGCGCCATGACGAGGATTGGATTTGCACTAGGAATAGGGGACGGTGGGGTTACGCCTCCCGCACTTGATATAGACTGGATTATGGAGGGAAGGGGAGCACTAGAGCTTCCACCTTCTCCTAACTTACTGCTTGTGGTACCAAGACCACTAGATCCACTACCTCGTAAGGGTTCAGCACCGCTACGCTTAGGGGAATATCTCCTAAAAATTTCAGCACGTCGCCTAGCTCTTTCGTCTCTTTCTTGCTTTTGGATTTCTGCTAGACGATGCTTATCAATAAATAACGGATCAATCTCAGTATCCTTTGGCATAAACTGCTAGTTGGTCCCTAAACAACCAGGATTCGAGGACCGCCACTTTTAAGCGGCTCCCGGCAGACGCACCACTGATGGACCTAAAAACGGGCCGGCACTGGCTCATGCACTAGCCGGGCCTCATCACTACGCACAAGACAACCCCTCGGCCTCGCGGCCAGGAGTGTCTATCAAAATCTCTGCCTTCCTAAACATTGCGTTTGTAATACGTCGTTTGTAGTCCACTCTTCTCTCACCCACTACTCCTCAGAGGGAGTCCCTTTCACATAGCCAAAAGGCTCGAATCACATACACATGGGGTTCCTCCTACGGCTGAATGCTGTCAACCCTCTGCGACTCTCCTACACCTTGGGGATTGGCCCCTCGATGCGTCGCTCAACATCTAAACATTTCGCACAAAAGTCGCTCAAGGTACCAAATAAGCGTGTCCAGGAGTGTACCATTTCTTCCTCACTTGCTTTCCCCTTTGGGACCCGCGTCTACCTACAGCATGGGTGCCTCACTGCCTCTCATCGTAGGCCAGGTTCCAATAAACCAATTGCAATGCATGTCCAGGAGCTGGTCACTGATACTTTTTAAATTCTTTTCATGCTCTATGCATTTGGTGGATGCCTAGTGCTCAAACATTTAGCAAAACAGTATCGTGCAAAAGTGCAAAAACATTCTTTTAATGGTTTCCAACTACCGTTCGTGCTTCGTTGCATGGGTACCGAGGTGATCCTCGTGCTACTAAGCTCTTAATTTTAATTATCATCCATCCTAAATGCTATGCATAAAAATCAGCAACTTTTCCATCATCTCGCACGGCATTTAGACATATTTCAACTTCTCTACCCTTCCCCGTTTAAATATTGCATCGTTGCATAGATTTATGGGGCATTTTACCATCATTTTATGTGAAAAAACCGGAAAAAACCACACTAGAACAAGAAGGTGGGGTTGAACTAAGGCAAATCCTCATGCTTCAGTCCCCACAAACATCCACAAACATTGTTCTTATTTATCCTTATTTTTCAAAGCCCAAAATATATTTTTCCCCTATTTTTTAGGGTTTTTCCACCCTTTTCTTGCCCTTTTTTCCCATTTTCTCTCATTTTTTAATTACTGAAAATTAAGAACATATTAGGGGCTGTGGCCCTTAGTTCCTTCTTGCAGAAAAATGAAAGTTTAGTTGGTGTTCCTATTTACTTTCCCATTTTTATGCCAAAAAACCGTCATTTCCCCTTGATTTTTCATATTTTACGTGTTTTAATGTATTATTTTGAACCACAAGATGCATATTTTTCTGATTCTCTGATTATGACCAGCAAGAATTCATGGAAAACAGCAATATGAACAATTTTTAGCCCACATGAACAACATTTCATCCATCAAAAGCCATAGAATCTCAAATTTCCTTTGAAAATTTTAAATTACCGCTTATTTGCATGTTTCGGGTTTCATGTCCATGGCTGCAAATCTGGAAATCAGCAGCACTTCATGTCCAGCACAATCACCAATCACCATTTCCAGCCCGTGGAGCAATCCGATCCATGCCGGACAAGCCTCCATCATTCTTTCTTCTTCCTTCTTCTTCCCACATGAACTTGCCTTTAGAAGAGAGAGAGGGAGGAGAGAGAAAGACTGAAATCAGAGATCTTCAAAGAGAGCATCATTTGACGGGTGAAGGGCGGCGAAGTGATTGGCATCCAGGGGGGAATGAGGGGCAATGATGATTGGCATGGGTTGTTTGCAGGCTGGAGATCACCATCAAGAGCATGGAGCGCATTTTTCGGCGCAGTATGGCGCCCCCTCTTCTCCACGTTTTTTCCTCATCTCCTACATCAAACTTTCATGCTACATTTAAAATTGGGCTCCCAAGGGTCACTTGCCCATTTTGGCCAAATTTTGTCCACCTCTTCGTATCTTGACCGGTTTCTTGGCCATTTCCCCGTACGGACTCGGAATTGAGCTCTGAAAAATCCTGGGCATCCGGCTTAGCATCCCGCATTGGCTAGTAGCTCGTGTCAACCTGCACGACTGTCTGAAAATTTATGAAAAATCAACAAGTGTCGCTCGGGCACCTTTAAAGCACTTTGGCGCTTAAAATCGTCCTAGATCGAGCCGCCGCCTTTGACGGTGAATATTTTTCCCTTGATATTCATAATTTTTTGCTATTTTTAAGCACTTCCCGTCACCTAAATTCCACTCTCACTCAAGAACCTCTTAGATCACGCAGTACCTCACCCTGGGAAGCTCCAGTGTTATTTCAAAAAAAGAAGGATGGGACTCTCTGTCTCTGGATTGATTATCAAGGGCTAAATTAGATAACAATCAAGAATAAGTATCCAATTCCAAGGATCAACAATCTACTTGATCGACTGCAAGGAGAAAAGATTTTTGCCAAGATTGATCTCAGATCAGGGTATTACTAGATTAGAATCAAGCAAGAAGATATCCCAAAAACCGTTTTTAGCACAAGGTGTGGTCATTACGAGTTTATCGTAATGTCATTTGGATTAACAAATGCCCCTACTACCTTCAACATATTAATGCAAGATATAATGAGACCTTATCTTGATGATTTCATCCTTGTATTATTTGATGACATCTTAACATATTCCAAGGATGAAGGAAGTCACGAGTCACAATTGCGGACAGTTCTTGAGACAATGCAGACTCACAAGCTGTACGCTAAGAAGAAGAAGTGTGCGTTCTTCAAGAAGCAAATCAATTATTTAGGGTTTATAGTTTTAGCGAAGGGAATTTTAGTAGATCTGGCCAAGGTTAAGGATGTATAAGACTGGGTACCTCCAACCACCATAAGTGAAGTTCTTAGCTTTTTGGGTTTAACAGGATGGTATTGGGTCTTTATAAAGAATTATGCCTTGATTGATGCACCCCTCACCGACCTACTTAAGAAGCAAGTTGCCATTAAATGGACCCAACTTGAATAGTCTAGCTTTGATAGGCTGAAGCTAAGTTTAGTCACAGCCCCGATCCTCAAACTACCCGATCTTAGCAAAGAATTCAAAGTGGTGACCGATGCGAGCTCTCTTTCTTTGGGATGTAACTCATGCAAGAAGGACATCCATTAGCGTATTCCTCCAGAAAATTGAAGACTCATGAGAGAAATTATGCTACTCATGACTTGGAATTACTTGGAATTATCCACGCTCTTAAGTTATGGAGACATTATCTACTCGGGAAGAAATTCTCACTAGTAACCGACCATAAAAGTCTTAAATGGATCTTCACTCAACGAAATCTAAATATGAGGCGACATCGGAGGATCGAAGTCTTGCAAGAGTATGATTTCAAGATCAAATATAAACTGGGTGCAAAGAGAATGTAATTGTAGATGCTTTAAGCCACAAATCATTTCTCAATGCACTTATCGTAGAAGATCCTCTTAGAGCTCAAACACTAGCTACAATGATATCAATGCCTAGCAATTCCATCATTGATCTAGCCAAGGAGAAGGTGAATAATGATCCCAAATATCAGCAAATGCTGAAGGAAATTTAGAATAAAGAGAAAATCCCAAGCTTAAGACAAAGTATCTTAATGAAGGGCTTGTCTACTTTAGGACAAGATTATGTATTCCTTCAAGTCAAGAACTTAAGAAGAAGATACTATGGGAAGCTCATGATTCTCCATTTTCAGGACATCCTGGCTATGCCAAAACTCTCAATGCAGTTAGGAAAAGCTATCATTAGGAAAATCTCAAAAGTGGCATACTTAAATACATAACCGAATGCTTGAGTTGCCAATAGTTAAGTTGCTAGGAAAGCTACAACCACTTGATACTCCTTTGATGAAATGGGAATTCATTAGTATCGCTTTTGTAGTTGGATTACCCTGTAACGTGCCCGTTTGTCCGATTGCAGGACATGTCTTAGCAGCCCATCGAGAGGAGGATCTAGAAGGCTCTGCCTGGCACTCACAGGGAATGATACAGGGTTTGCAATCTAGGTCTTCCCGAGTCTTCCCCGAGCAGAAGAGTCTAGCCGTTCCCACTTGGGATCGACCTGAGGTCAGGGTTCCTTTCCTCCTGGCAAGTCTCTAGGTCCTCATTGTCTTATCATCTCATCATTTGAGAAAAGTTCCTAGCTAACTGGGACCACCCTTCTGTAGGACGGACCTGAGTCATTTCCACCCGCACTTTCCTCAATTTTCTTTACTTATCTAATTACCTAACACATTATGTTTTGACATGCAAAATCAGCTCCCTTCATTAAACAATTTAATCACGAGTTCCTTCACGTAACTTAGGCACTGACACAAAAACAATGTCAAGCAAGTTCCTTTTTCTCAAGCATCTGTTCTTTATTTATCAAAATTCCAGATTACATCCAACATCATGCCCGAAGGCCACCCTAGCAATCTACAAGATCGTTGTTCCAAGTTCCTCCCGTAGACTAGTACACGGGCCTCGAGATCCCATCTCGAATCACGTCGGCCTCTTGTACAGGATCCAAAGGCAAGGGATTTATAGCCAGAGCCTCCCTTGGCACCCAAGCATCCTCCCGCTCCAAGCAGTACCCACGGAGAGACCTCTCGCGGCAGGTTAGGTCCATATACCCGGCGCGGCTAACAACCCCCTTGGATCGGGCCAAGCAGATAGTCGGAGGTAACTGTTTCTGCCTCTCCCTCCAGGCTTTCAACATGAAGCATTAAGTGTTTTCCTTGAATTAGTTCCTTAAGTGAAGAAATCAAATAATGTATCTAAGTACAAGCACGAACATTTTAGAGGTAGTTTGTGTGACCGACTACTAAGATGTGATTCCTTTTTCCCGGATGCCCAGCACCTGATCTTGGGTCTTTCTGTGACTTGGCGAAATCCCAATAATTTCAACAAGAGCAAATAGTCTTGGTAAGTTGACTTATACTTTCTTAGGGTATCTTAGTCCCTAACTGAAGCACTAGCTGGTCAGTCAAGGCAATGGACATGCCTTATTCGCAACCCAACCAAGGGTCTTATAATCTCTAATTCCAACCAAGCTCAGTTAACACACATGGCAACACATGATTTCTCATTTAAATTTTCAAGATGCGGTTTAGATGCGTGCGATCCTTCCAATTCTCTTAGTGCAGTTCTATGCAGGATTTCCCAACCATCATGCATGTTGTGTGTTTAGTATAGTTGTCCCCTAAACAACTTTTATCTCCCTTTATTCCTGGCAATGAGTACTTATTTCTAGTGCACCAGATCACATGTGACTTGCATCTATGAAAGTCCTAGGGTTTTGTTCCTAACGAAGCAAATGTATCTTATGAACAGAAATTAACATTTCATGTGTTTCTTTTAACCATAATTGCGCAACGTGAATTCTAAATGATTATTCATGCACTGAACTGGTTAAAAAGCTATCATTTTATGTGAAATAAGGCAATAACCCCATCATTTTATGTGTGTAGAAATTATCATTTCATGTGAGGTAAGGTGATAACCTTATCATTTTAGGTGAGTAAAAACTTATGTGAATTCAACCTTGCCATTGTATGCAACTTAGTTTTTAGTATTAAAAAAACCTTATGCACGACATTAATCCTTCCATGAGAACTAAGTCCTAAATTAACGTTTTTAATGCTTGGAACCTGGGCTTGATTCGTGTGTACTGTGTTGGTCGTTCCGCTCATCCCTCTAGCATTACCGGTGGCTTGGGCGCCTATGCTTCCCGCGACTTTCTTCTTGGGAGCCATTTGCCTCGCGAAGATTGGGGTAGTCCGGACCATAACGGTTTCGGTTAGACATGATCGGTTGGGAAGACCACCAGATGTGGCTCGTTGCAAGGAGAGTGGTTTGGGTGACTCGTAGTGGTTACCCCCTTTTTCTTTCTTCTACCTCTCTTCTTCTCCTTCTCCCACTTCTTTCTCCTTTTGCTCCTTCCTCTTTTCCTTCCTCTACCACTTCTCACCTCTCTTCCTCTACCTCTTCTTCTTCCTCCTCTTCCTCTCTCCTTTCCCTTCTTCTTTTCCTCTCCTCCTTCTCTCCCTTTTTTCTTGCTCTTCCTCTACCTCTCTCCTACTCCTTCCCTTCTACTACTCCGCCTCTACTTCCCTCTTCCTCTACCTTCTTTTCCTCCCTCCTTCTTCTTCACTCCTTCTCTTCTCTCTCTCCCTCCTTCTTACTCTTCTACCTCCTTGTTCTTTTCTACCCACTTCTTCTTTCCTCTTCTCTCCTTCTTTTTCTTCCCTCCTTCTACTTCTTATCCTCTCCTCCTTCTACTTCTCTCCTCCTTCTACCTCCTTCCTCTACTTCTTACCCTCTCCTCCTTCTTCCCTCCCTTTACTCCTTCTCCCTCACTCCTACTCCTTCACTCCTTCTCCTTCTCTTCCCCCCTCTCCCTCCTTCTTTTCTCTCTCTTTCTTCCACTCCTTCTTCTCACCTTCTTCTCTTTTCTCTCTTCCTCCTCTTCTCTCTCTCTCTCTCTCTCACCTTCTTTCTCTTCTCCCACCCTCTTCTTCTTATCCTCTCCCTCTACCTTTTTCCCCTCACGGCCCAAACAAGGAGATCATTTATTTTGGAGGGCTCAGGGAGGGTCCCGTGTCTGCAGTCAAAAGGGGGGCTGACTAGGATCAAAGGCCCCTATGGCCTACGCCGAGTTGTCGAGGGGGGGGGGTCCTGTGTGATGTGAAGAGAGAGTTGCGAACACTAATGATTCTTCTGGGTAACCCATGCAGTTTGAATATCTCCTTGATGAATAATCTTGCAATGTCTGAGGCTTTATAGTTTGTCTTGACAAGGATAAGATGTGCAACCTTGGTGAGCATATCTACTACAACCATTATAGAGTTGTATCCTCCCTGAACTTGGGGTAGGCCAACAACAAAGTCCATACTAATGAATTCCCATTTCATTTGGGGAATGTCAAGTGGTTGCAATTTCCCTGGCATTTTGACATGTTCTGCCTTAATGCGTTGACAAGACAAACATTCTGTGACATATTTGAGAACGTCACCCTTGAGCCTATCCCAATAATAGCTCTTCCTGAGACCGCATTAAGGGTCTTGGCATAGCCACGATGTCCCGAGAAAGGGGAGTCATGGGCTTCCCAAAGTATCTTCTGCTTAAGAGATTGGCTTGTGAGGATACATAATCTCATCCTAAAGTAGACAAGTCCACTACTGATAGAGAATTCTTGATACATCGTATTTAGCTTCGGGTCTTGATCTTTGATGGGGATCTCCCTTATCAATTTCTGATAGACTAGGTCATGACATGCCTCTTCTCTAGTAGTGCACTAGCATCAGTTACCACTTCAAACTCCTTACTAAGATCAGGAAGTTTCAGGATGGGTACTGATACCAAGCTTTACTTTAGTTTGTCAAAGCTGGTCTGTTCTGCAAGTGACCATACAATTGCTACTTGCTTCTTTAGTAGATCAGTCAAAGGCGCTGCAATCAAAGCATAGTTTTTGATAAATATATTGTACCATCCTGTCAATCCAAGAAAACTATGTATTTCTTTGACAAAAGTTGGTGTTGGCCATTCCAGAAAGTCTCTGGCTGGATCCACTTAAATTCTTTCCGCTTATACAATGAATCCCAGATATTCAATCTGTTGCTTGAAAAATGCACACTTCTTCTTCTTGGCATAAACCTTGTGTGCTCTCATTGTTTCAAGAACAATGCGAAGCTGGGATTCATGATCTTTTTCCTGTTTAGAGTAGACTAGGGTATCATCAAAGAAGACGAGTACGAAGTCATCAAGATAGGGCCTAAAGATATCCTGCATTAACCTGATGAAGGTAGCAGGAGCATTTGTCAGCCCGAATGACATCACTAGGAATTCAAAGTGTCCATACCTTGTGCTGAATGCAGTCTTCGGGATATCTTCTTCCTTGATCCTTATCTGATAATGTCCAGATCTGAGATCTATCTTAGAGAAGATCTTCACACCTTGAAGACGGTCAAGTAGTTCATCTATTCTTGGAATGGGGTATTTGTTTTTAATGGTCGATTGATTCAACCCTCTGTAGTCAATGCATAGCCGAAGCATTCCATCTTTTTTCTTCTGGAACAGTACTGGAGCTCCCCATGACAAACTGCTAGGATGGATGTAGCCTTGGTCTATTGAGTTGCTCCAGTTCAATCGCTTCCTTCTTCATCACCCAACTCCTTATTGGCAACACTGGAGGTTCTCCCTCTAGCCATGATGGTGCCTCCTTGGCCATGGGCGCCTCCTTGGAATGGCCCTTGGCATTGTCCTCTGCTAAGCTTGGAACACTACCTCTTGAAGTGTCCAGGCTCGTTGCAATGGAAGCAACAGAGATTGTTGCCATTACCTTGTGTAGGAACAAAGTTGTTGACAGCGTTGGTCCTAGCTTTCTTCCTTTGTCCCTGATTTTGACCTTGCGCTCTCTTAGACTGGGCCCTATATATTCCCTTGTTCTGATCCTTGTAAGGCCAAGTCCTGTTGTTCCTTGGCTTGGTCTGCACCTCCTGTATTATTGGTGCAGCTCGAATGAGTGTGTCTTGTAGGTCCGTTGGGCGCATTGATTCCAAGCGGGTGTTTATAAGTGGATTTAACCTAGTACAAAACTTTGACACCTGTTGTATCATATCCATTTGTGGCGCGAACTTTAAGAGAGAGACGAACTTTGAATAATATGCATCAAGGGATAGTCCAAGCTGCTTCAATTCATATAATTTGTTCATCTTCTATGTGCGGTAGGCAAGTGACAAATACCTCCCTCGCAGAGCTTCCTTAAGCTTCTCCCAAGTGACTATCCCTTCTGAGATCCCTTTGTCTCTGCACCATTGTTTCCACCAAAGTCTTGCTTCGCCTATAAGCTTAAGTTTGGCGAGCATAGCTTGGTTAGTAGGTGTAGTTCATGCTGCCTCAAAATAGTCCTCCATGGACTCGATCCAGACCTCAGCATTAGTTTGAACAGTCCTTCCCTTACCATCGAATTTAGGTGGCTTGATTTGTTTGAGAAGGAACTTCTTTTCTTGAATCACAACTGTACTTAGTGCAGGAGTCGGACTTGGAACCTGCACTTGGGGTTGCACCTGGGCAATAAGATTCTTTATGTTAAAAACTTACCAAACGCTTCTCACATTACGTTAATATGACCAGCACAACTTTTAGCCAAAAGTGACCTAATCACTTAACTCCTTTGCCAACATTTATAGTCAGGATAGACAGTAAAAAATCTTATTCATTCATGAGGGCATAGCTCTTTTGAGTACATTTATTTTGGGAAAGTAGAACAACCTGATTGGCACATCAGTTTAGGGAAAATAGGATTGTGTTACATTCAGCTATAGGGACTGAGTAATAATATGGAGAGGGGTCATGGATTTTCAAGAATTGATAAGTCATAGGAAGCTTGGGGTATCCCTTCCTTTGATACCCGTTCTTCTCATAACGCCCCAGCACTTTGATTCTGTTGGCAGGGATCACCTAAGTCACTTCTTTGTACACATACTTGTTCTGTTGACTTGTTGACCACCAACATGCAGGGTTGTGTTTGCGTGAGCTTCGACAAAGATGAATAGCTTCATGATCTTTAAATCCTCCATCCACTTGATTCTCTTCAAGTTGGTCTGAAGGTACGCAAGTCGGTGGGCCGCTATGTAATATATTCCTGATTCTCTCGTTCATCTCCGTTCCGCATACAGGGGTGAAGGATTGTAGATGTAGTCTAGAATATTCATCATGCCTAGCCTCCGTCGATAATCCGAAGCACGCATTGCAGTCATAAACATAACGTGGAACACCAAGAATTTATTCCATGCTTCATGACTCTACAGCCCAGCATCCATAAGTGAGTAAGGAAATGTTCTCAACAGCAAACACTGCTCTATTCCACTCACCTTCCCATGGCTGTCCCCTTAATCCCCTTTACTTTCCTCCATTAAGTTCCTTTGTAAATATTAGATTTCGTTGGTTCGCTCTGATACCAACTCTAATGTGCCCGTTTGTCCGATTGCAGGACACGTTTTAGCAGCTCATCGGGAGGAGGGTCTAGAAGGCTTTGCCTAGTACTCACAAGGAATGACATAGGGTTTGCGATCTAGGTCTTCCCGAGTCTGCCCCGAGCGGAAGAGTCCAGCCGTTCCCACTTGGGATCGACCTGAGGTCAAGGTTCATTTCCTCCCGGCAAGTCTCTAGGTCCTCATTGTCTTATCATCTCATCATTTGAGAAAAGTTCCCAACTAACCGGGACCACCCTTTCGTAGAACGGACCTGAGTCACGTCCACCGCACTTTCCTCAGTTTACTTTAGTTATCTAAATACCTAACACATTACGTTTTGACATGCAAAATCAGCTCCCTTAATTAAACAATTTAATCACGGGTTCCTTCACATAACTTAGGCACTGACACAAAAACAATGTCAAGCAAGTTTCTTTTTCTCAAGCATCTATTCTTTATTTATCAAAATTATGGATTACATCCAACATCATGCCCGAAGGCCATCCCAACAATCTACAAGATCGATGTTCCAAGTTTCGCCCGTAGACTAGTACACGGGCCTCGAGATCCCATCTCGAGTCACGTCGGTCTCTTGTACGGGATTAGGATGCAAGGGATTTACAGCCAGAGCCTCCCCTGGAACCCAAGCGTCCTCCCGCTCCAAGTAGTACCCACGGAGAGACCTCTCGCAGCGGGTTAGGTCCATACACCCGACGCGGCTAACAACCCCCTTAGATAGGGCCAGGCAGACAGTCGGAGGTAACTATTTCTGCCTCTCCCTCCAGGCTTTCAATTTGAAACATTAAGTGTTTTCCTTGAATTAGTTCCTTGAGTGAAGAAATCAAATAATGTATCTAAGTACAAGCACGAACATTTCGGAGGTAGTTTGTGCGACCGACTGCTAAGGTGTGACTCCTTTTTCCCGAATGCCCAGCACCCGATCTTGGGTCTTTCCGTGACTAGGCAAAATCCCAATAATTTCAACAAGAGCAAATGGTCTTGGTAAGTTGACTTATACTTTCTTAGGGTATCTTAGTCCCTAACTAAAGCACTAGCTAGTCAGTCAAGGCAATGGACATGCCTTATTCGCAACCCAACCAAGGGTCTTATAATCTCTAATTCCAGCCAAGCTCAGTTAACACACATGGCAACACATGATTCCTCATTTAAATTTTCAAGATGTGGTTAAGATGCATGCGATCCTTCCAATTCTCTTAGTGCAGTTCTATGCAGGAGTTCCCAACCATCATGCATGTTGTGCGTTTAGTATAGTTGTCCCCTAAACAGCTTTTGTCTCCCTTTATTCCTAGCAATGAGTACTTATTTCTAGTGCACCGGATCACATGTGACTTGCGTCTATGAAAGTCCTAGGGTTTTGTTCCTAACGAAGCAAATGTATTTTATGAACAGAAATTAACATTTCATGTGTTTTTTTAAACCATAATTGTGCAACGTGAATTCTAAATGACTATTCATGCACTGAATTGGTTAAAAAGCTATCATTTTATGTGAAATAAGGCAATAATCCCATCATTTTATGTGTGTAGAAATTATCATTTCATGTGAGGTAAGGTGATAACCTTATCATTTAAGGTGAGTAAAAACTTATGCGAATTCAACCCTACCATTGCATGCAACTTAGTTTTTAGTATAAACAAAACCTTATGCACGACATTAATCCTTCCATGAGAACTAAGTCCTAAATTAACTTTTTTAATGCTTGGAACCTAGACTTGATTCGTGTGCGCTGCGTTGCTCGTTCCGCTCATCCCTCCAGTATTACCAATGGCTTGGGCGCCCATGCTTCCCGGGACTTTCTTCTTGGGAGCCATTCGCCTCGTGGAGATTGGGGTAGTCCGATTACGATCGGTTGGGAAGACCACTAGATGTGGTTCGTTGCAAGGAGAGTGGTTTGGGTGACTCGTAGCGGTTACCCCCTTTTTCTTTCTTCTACCTCTCTTCTTGTCCTTCTCCCACTTCTTTCTCCTTCTGCTCCTTCCTCTTTTCCTTTACCACTACTCACCTCTCTTCCTCTACCTCTTCTTCTTCTTCCTCTTCCTCTCTCCTTTCCCTTCTTCTTTTCCTCTCCTCCTTCTCTCCCTTTTTTCTTGCTCTTTCTCTACCTCTCTCCTACTCCTTCCCTTCTTCTACTACTCCCCCTCTTCTTCCCTCTTCCTCTACCTTCTTTTCCTCCCTCCTTCTTCTTCACTCCTTCTCCTTCTCTTCTCTCTCTCCCTCCTTCTTACTCTTCTACCTCCTTGTTCTTTTCTACCCACTTCTTCTTTCCTCTTCTCTCCTTCTTTTTCTTCCCTCCTTCTACTTCTTATCCTCTCCTCCTTCTACTTCTCTCCTCCTTCTACCTCCTTCCTCTACTTCTTACCCTCTCCTCCTTCTTCCCTCCCTTTACTTCTTCTCCCTCACTCCTACTCCTTCACTCCTTCTCCTTCTCTTCCCCCCTCTCCCTCCTTCTTGCTCTTCCACCTCCTCCTTTTCTCTCTCTTTCTTCCACTCCTTCTTCTCAGCTTCTTCTCTTTTCTCTCTTCCTCCTCTTCTCTCTCTCTCTCTCTCTCTCACCTTCTTTCTCTTCTCCCACCCTCTTCTTCTTATCCTCTCCCTCTACCTTTTTCCCCTCATGGCCCAAATAAGGAGATCGTTTATTTTGGAGGGCCCAGGAAGGATCACGCGTCTGCAATCACTCATGGCCCAAATAAGGAGATCGTTTATTTTGGAGGGCCCAGGAAGGATCACGCGTCTGCAATCAAAAGGGGGGGTTGACCAGGATCAGAGGTCCATATGGCCTGTGCCGAGTTGTCGGGGGGGGGGGGGGGGGGGGGGGGAGGGATGATACGAGGGACTGGGTGGCGGAGCAGCCACGTCAATCA
This sequence comes from Lygodium microphyllum, assembly GCF_053477565.2. NCBI lineage: Eukaryota > Viridiplantae > Streptophyta > Polypodiopsida > Schizaeales > Lygodiaceae > Lygodium > Lygodium microphyllum. The sequence continues at coordinate 50,488,922 of NC_141136.1, forward strand.
CAGGGGGGTTGTGAGACCCCATTCGGAAGGCCCAGGGAGGTGGCAAATGCATGTAGTCCAAGCGATGGGGTTGGCTACGAACAAGGCCCCAAGGGGGTTGGCGCAGTCAAACGCAAGGGGGGTTGTGCAGCAGGATGGCAAGCCGATAACGGTGTGAGATGGGCGTAGCCTCCCTCTCCAGGGGAGGGGAGGATAGTTGGCATGGCCACCCTCCACCTGGAGGGTGCATGCCTCCCCTGCCAAATCCACCACTCTCACTCCCTCTCTCCTCCCCCGACTGATGTCGCCGGGGAGAGAGGGGAGGGGAGTAAAAAAAAATTGAGTTTAATGAAAAAAATTTCATTTTCCTTTAATATTTAAGAGGAGGGTTCCTATGCCCCTTACATACCCTCAATAAAGGGGGATACAACTTGATCATGGTAATTATGGATATGTTGACTAAGGTTATCCACCTTATTTCGATCAAAACTAGCCACAAAGCCTCACATAGAGCCAGGTTATTTTTCAAAGAAATGTTTAGACTTCATGGACTACCAAAAAGAATTATCAGCGATCGTGATTCTCTATTCACTTTGCATTTTTGGAAGGGATTATTTGAAGCTCTCAATACACAGCTTTGTTTTAGTACATCTTATCATCACTGTCAAACTGATGGGCAGACAAAGCGTGTAAATCACGTCATTGAAGACATACTTAGGGCATATTGTTGCAAAGAACCTAGACGGTGGATACAATATCTACCTTTGGTGGAATTTTCTTAGAATATGTCCTATCATCAGAGCATTCAGATGACCCCATTTCAAGCTCTATATAAGCAAGAATGCCTAACTCCGCTAAACTTCTCCGACCCTACCTTGAAGGTTGAAGCTTCTAAGAAGATGCTTGAAGAGATGGAAAAACAATTCAAAACCATCAAGCAAGATATACAAGCTGCCAAGGATCAGCAGAAAGCCTATGTTGACCTAGGGAGAAAAGAGCGAATCTTCCAAGGGGACAAGGTTTTTATCCGTGTACGCTCAAAGTGGAGTTCTTTATCCTTGGGAAAATTCAAGAAGCTAAGCCCAAGATACTATGGACCTTACAAAGTCATAAAGGCTCTTGGGCCTAATGCTTATAATCTACAACTTCTTGAAACCCTAAAAGTTCATGATGTATTCCATGTCAGCCTCTTGAAGCCCTATGTACCTAATCCTGATCATATTATTGATGATCAACAAGTTGTAATGCCGAGCCAAGGTTTACTTGAACTTCAACATGATAGAATCTTGGATGTAAAAGAAAGAATCCTTAAGAATAGGACCCTTAGAGAATATCTCATCCAGTGGAAGGATTATCCTGAAGAGGATGCCACTTGGATCAATGAGGTAACCCTTATGAAAGAATACCCCCAGTTTCTATCGAGATGAGGACATCTCGATTTCTCTAAGGAGAAAAGAATGTAATGCCCCCATTACTTAGTTTATTTTAATGTGTGTATACATTCCAAAGAAAATTGATTTATGAAACTGAATCTCATTATAAAGATAATTATTATTATTAATGAGGTATTATATGCCAGTTCATGGAAGAAATCCCTCGCAGTGCTCTAGTACAGCCACTGTACTTTTGCCCTAAGATAATTTACAGTTCCGGTTTTGAGACCAAACCCTTAACCGAGACCACCCTGCCATAGGACTGGATTCGTCAGGAATCCATCCACCCACTTCCCTCTATGAAATTTCTTAATTATCTAATTATCTACCACATTACGTCAAACATATAAAAACAGCTTCATTAATTAAAAAGAGTCATTTTATGCACAGTTGTTCATTTGTGTAATTTACTCATGAACATATAATTAGAATTAAAAAAAATCATTAATTATGTTCCATAATGTGTGTTCTCCTGCCCATACAAGAGAAAATTTACAATTTCACGTGCTGCCTCATCCGACGCATCTGCAACATGTCACCAAGATCAAATCCACCTATAGCTAGCGTTTTTAGGTGTCCCAAGTAGAACTTGGGCCATACAAGGGACCAAATAGTTCTTAGTAGCGTAAAAGATTTACTAACCAGAGCCCCCCTAGCACCTTCACCACCTCCTACATAATATGATCCCTGCTGGGAGACCTCTCACCATCCGAGCCGGTCCATGCTTCCAAGGTGGTAAAAACACCCCCTCTTGGTATGGGGATTTAGCACCTATCCTTGGGGAAGGTATAGGGATCCTCAATTTATATATGTTCCAATACTTAATTCAATCGGGATCTAATCTAGAATATCACAAACAAGATTGATGTCTTCAAGCAGTTATGACTTCAATCAATCATTCAACTTTCAAGTGATGATTAATCTAGTAACAATCGATACTTGAATAATTTCACATAATGAACTCTTCCAGATCCCCTTGGAATTCAACTAAAGGTATCTAGATTTTGGTGTCTCTAACTTCTTAGTTTAAGGCTTATTCTTGTAACCAAGTTTCTTGGCCTTAAGTCAGGGGCCTTGAGTCGATTTCTTTAACTTAGAGATATTTCCTGTCTTAAAATTTTCTATCAAAGCTTCTAGATTAAACTATATCCTTGGCTAGTTTCTTTAGGGTTTCGTTCTTAGTAAATTTGTCTTCAGTTCACTAGTCTTCTTTTCTATGGGGTTAACATTAAAATTCCTCATGATTTCTCTTGAGTTATAGGTTTACATAGTTCCTCTAATAATTTCTACCCTATAAAATATTCTAATAATTTACCAAGTGAATACACTAAGATCACAATATTTCTCAAGAGACATATCCTATTTCTAATGAATTCGGATAGAGATTTTTAGAAAAACCTATGGTATCACAATTGGTAAAGGGTTGTTATTCACGCATGTGACTCTGTTAGTGACTCCCATGCTCACAACTCTAATTGTTGCTTCCATGTTAGGTGGGTCATTCGCGATTTCTGCTGTTGAATTCTTTTTCTTCGAGGCCATGACAGAAATATGATTTGTAGAAGAAGAAGAATAACAAGACAGTAATACCAATTGGCAAGGGTGTGAGACTCTTGATGATGATGATGTCATCGAGAGTTTACCTTCCAATCGCCGCTATCTATACTCTAACCAAAATGATTGGATTTTGTCTAGCTAGTTAACCCTAGGTCTACCTCCCAGGGGAAGCGTCCTGTCATTACCCATGGAGGACCACCTGAAGGTTTGTAATTGACCTAACAATCACCTATCAGCATCTAGCTCACGTCTGGAGGTGTCCTTCAAGAGGCTTCTTGTCTGGAAGGAGTGACTGCCATTACCCTTGGTTCATGGAGTACAACTCTTTTTTCCAGTAGTAGCAGACTAAGGATATATGAAATCCTTCATAGTACTCTACCATAGTCGCCATACATTTCCCCTATGATAATTTATAGTTTGGATTCTAAGACCAAATCCTAGGTAAATTAGCAAATCGTCCCTTCCTAGAGTTTCTTCCTAGCATTTGTTTTTGGGAAAATCTCTCAGCTAATTGAGACCACCCTGCCATAGGACTGGATTTGTTAGCATCCATCCACCCGCTTTCCTCTATGGAAGCTCTTAGTTATCTAATTACCTACCACATTACGTGAAACATATAAAAACAGCTTCATTGATTAAAAGAATCCTTTTATGCACAATTGTTAGTTTGCGTAATTTACTCACAAACATACAATTATAATAAAACAAATTCATTGAATATATTCCATAGTGTGTGTTCTCTCGCCCATATAGGAGAAAAATTACAATTTCACATGCTTCCTCATCCGGCACATCTGCACGTCACCAATATCAAATCCACCTATAGCTAGCATTTTTAGGTCTCCTAAGTAGAACTTGGGCCATACAGGGGACCAAGTAGTTCATAGGTGCATAAAGGATTTACTAGCCAGAGCCCCCTTGGCACCCTATCCACCTCCTACTTAATATTATCCCTGCTGGGAGACTTCACACTATCAGAGTCAACCCATGCTTCCGCGGTGATAAAAACATCATATGTTGGTATGGGGATTAAGAACCTATCTTTGGGGGAGGTATAGGGCTCCTCAATTTACATATGTTCCAATACTTAATTCAATCAAGATCTAATCTAGAAAATCACAAACAAGATTGATGTCTTCAAGAAATTATAACTTTAATTAATTATGCAACTTTCAAGTGATGATTAATCTAGTAGTAATCGATACTTGAATTTCACATAATGAACTCTTTCCCTTAGAATTCAATTAAGGGTATCTAGATTTTGGGGTCTCTAACTTCCTAGTTTAAGGTTTATTCTTGTAACCAAGTTTCTTGGCCTTAAGTTAGTTTCTTTAACTTAGAAAAATTACTGGTCTTAAAATCTTCTATCAAAGCTTCTAGATTAAACTATATCCTTAACTAATCCCTTCGGGGTTTTGTTCTTAGTAAATTCGTCTTGAATTCACTAATCTTCTTTTCTAAGGGGGTTAATATTAAAATTCCTCATGATTTCTCTTGAGTTCTAGGTTTTCATAGTTCTCCTGAAAATTTCTAGCCTATAAGATGTTCTAATAATTTACCAAATGAATACTCTAAGATTGCAGTATTTCTCAAGAGACTTATCTTATTTCTATTGAATTCAGATAGAAATTTTTAGAAAAAACTGTGGTATCTCGATTGGTAAAGGGTTGTTATCCGCTCCCGTGACTCCGTTAGTGACTCCCGTGCTCACAACTCCAACTGTTGCTTCCATGTTAGTAGGGTCGTTCACAATTTTTGTTTTTGAATTCTTTTTATTCGGGGCCATGACGGAAATATGATTTGTAGAAGAAGAAGAAGAATACAGCAAAAATACCAATTGGCAAGGGTGTAGACTCTCAATGATAATGATGGTTATTACAGGATTCAATGATGTAGGCCTCGTAGATGGTTCTTCTTGCCTCATGGAGAGCAATATTTCTCTCTCTCTAGTAGATGGAATAGGGACAAGAGTAGAGGTATGACTTCTAACCAAATTGATAGAATAGGATAAAGTTCTTCAATGTCTTCTCTTCTCAAATTAGAGTAGAAGAGAAGAAGAGACCTTCAATGTATCGCCTTCCTTGGGTTGAATGGAATGATGTCTCTTTGTCTCGTGAAATAGAGTCTCCTCCTTCTCGATCAGTGTCTCATCTTTGTCAAGATTGCTCTTGTCCCACCTTCCTAGTCATCACTAAACCCTCAATTTATAGTTTTGCAGGGGGTAAAAGAGAGGACGCTTGCTTTTTAACGTTGTTAGATGGCATCCTCGATGACAAAGAGAGAATACTTTCTTTTAGCACTTTTGATGACATCATTGATGACATAAGAGAGGGAGCTCCATTTTTGTAGCATGAAGATAAAAATTTACAAATACATGGGTGAGCACCACGTGGCGTATCATCGAGTGGTTGTCACTCCAAGGCTTATGACTAAGGCGGTGACAAAGGCATAGACCTTGGCATCTTGGCCTTGGCATACTTGGCAATGGGCTAGAAGGTTTCATTGGCATCGTTGGCTGCCTGCGAGAAGCTCCCACTAGCTTGTAGAAAAAACTTCCCGGGAGGTCACCCATCCTAACAGTGTCATCACCCAAGTGCGCTTAATTGGAAAGTGACTATCCACTAGGCTAGTTCTTTTTTTGTTGTTCTATACTGCAAACATAGTTTTAATAAGCTAGTCTTAGGAGGGTCTCCCAAGACTTTCTTCCATGAACTGTTGGACATCATGCAAAGTAAACATACCACTTGAAGGAAACTCTAGTTGGACATCTCTAATACCAACAATATCCAATGCCAAGTCATTACTCAATGTGACAGATCATGTTATGCTTACAGTAGGAGTGGAACCACTCTCGATAAGGGGTGGTATGAAATGAATCCCTTGAATCAAGCAACCAACACTGTGCATAGGTAGATGAGGTATCGGTCAATGGTGAAACATCAAGAAACACTATATTAGGGAATTTGGAAATTTTCATGGACTTTGGGAATCCCCAATACCTATTATTTGACCATATGGTCAAATCTATTTGTTTTACTTAAATGTGAACTCTATCATAAATGCTATATAAGCTACCTTCCCAAATCCCATTTTCAAATATGGATCAAGATTTAGCCATATGGTCAAATATTTATCAATTATTTGAAATTGGAACTTCGAAAATTCCCAAATTCTCTAATATGGTGTTAAGAGAAGAAGTTGCAAGTATGTAGTCATCATCAAAATTAGTTTGCAGAATATTAATCTCTTTAATCTTGACATTGGACTTACTAGAGACAATGCTACAATCATCATTCTTTTCCTGCACTTTATCATTTTCCTTTTCTTTGCGTTTCTCATCATGCATTTTATGACACTATGGCCAAATATGACCTTGCTTCCCATAATAGTGACAAGTTAATACAGACTTACAACCATGAGACTTATTGCGAGATTGTCCACTTAATTGAGAATGAGACTTCTGAGAGTCTCTCCCATGGCAGGCATTACTGATCCTACCATTATCGCCTTTAATTGTCAAAGCATGAGAGGTGTGGGAAGTATCTACATTCTTTCTGTTAACCTCTTCATACCCTCTACATCCTGTAATTGCAGCCCATGAGCAGGTGTATTTCTACACATAGTAGTACCGAATGTGCCCCATGAGTGAAGCAAGGTAATCATCAAGAAGAATGGAGGAATATTTTTCTAAAAATCAATCCCCTGAAAAGATGTGGCTAAAAATAGAATGAAACTCATTTAAATGGGCAAACATAAAGGTTGCCTCCTCCATACGAAGGTCCATGAGTTGCTTCAACCAATCCATTTTAGAGGTAGGCTTTGCTTATCATAGACATTATGAATCTTATCCCATAACTACTAGGCCGTCCATGAGTTGCCTCAACCAATACCTCCATGTTAAAAAAGAGTAGTAGTGTGTGGTATTGTGAGACTATTGCATTTGAATTATCATTATACATTTATTTCTTAAACAATAATATCGTTATGATTTGTAGGAAAAACCCAGGGTTGTTTCAAAAAGCTCAAAAAATCAATTTCAATTGCAAAATCACGAAATTAAAAGCTCACAAAAATAACGCACTCCATTAATAATAATAATTATCTTCATAATTAGAGCTAGTTATTTTTTCTTTTTTTAAATACGCAATATAAATCAATTTTCTTTTGAATGTATATGCACATTAAGATAAACTAAGTAATGGGGACATTATATACGCAATCAATGATGTCACTAGAAGCGCTGAAAGAAAGCGTTCTCTCTTTGTCATCGATGATGTCATCAAAAAACTCTAAAAAGCAAGTGTCCTCTCTTTTACCCCCTGCAAAACTATAAATTGAGAGCTTGGGGATGACCAGACAAGGGGACAAGAGCAATCTTGACATGGACAAGATCATGATCGAGAAGGAGGAGACTCTATTTCGCGAGACAAAGATACCTCATTCCATTCAACCCAAGGAAGGTGATATGCTAAAGGTCTCTCATCCTCTTCTACTCTAATTCAAGAAGAGAAGACATTGAAGAACTTTATCCTATTCTATCAATCCAGTTGGAAGTCATACCTCTACTCTCGTCCCTATTCCGTCTACTAGAGAGAGAGAAGTATTGCTCTCCACGAGCCTACATAATTGAATCCCACAATATCCATCATCATCATCGAGAGTCTTACATCCTTGCCAACTAGTATTACTATCGTGTTCTTCTTCTTCTACGAATCATATTTTCATCATGGCCTTGAAGAAAAAGAATTCAAAAGCAGAAATTGCGAACATATATGCACATTAAAATAAACTAAGTAATGTATAAACTAATTTTCTTTTGAATGTATATGCACACTAAAATAAACTAAGTAATGGGGACATTATATTCTTCCCTCCTTTGACATCAATGACATCATCAATGAAAAAGAGAGAATGCTTTCTTGTAGCGCTTCTGATGACATCATTGACATCAGTAGGCGCGAAGGCAAAAATTTACAAATATATGGGCGAGCATTGTGTGGTGCGTCGTCGGGCAGCCGTCACTCCAAGGCGATGACCAAGGCATAGACCTTGGCATCTTCTTGGGCTTGGCATACTTAGGAATGGGCTATGAAGGCTTCGTTGGCGTCGTTGGCTACATGCGAGAAGCTCCCACTAGCTTGTAGGAAAAACTTCCTAGGAGATTACCCATCCTAGCAGTGTTGTCACCCAAGTGCGCTTAACTGCCAAGTGACTATCCACTAGACTAGTTCTTTTTTTGTTGTTCTATACTACAAACATAGTTTTAATAAGCTAGTCTTGGGAGGGCCTTCCAAGTCTTTCTTCCATGAAGAACTAACATATAATACCTCATTAATAATAATTATTATATTCATAATGAGAGTCAGTTTCATAATTAGAGCTAGTTATTTTTCTTTTTTTTTAATATGCAACATAAATCAATTTTTTTTGAATTTATACGCACATTAAAATAAAGTAAGTAATGGGGACATTACATTGCCTCTTTTGTGGTAATGAGATTAATGTGAGTGGGGATTGGTGGGGGTTCAATTCCTATCAGTCGCATGGAACTTTCCTTTTTATTTGTTGGCAACTCAAGCATTTGGTTATGTATTTAAGTATGTCACTTTTGAGCTTCTCCCAATGATAGCTTTCCCTAGCTATATTGAGAGTTTTGGCATAGCCATGATGTCCTGAAAATGGGGAATCATGAGCTTCCCATAGTATCTTCTTCTTAAGTTCTTGACTTGAAGGAATACATAATCTTGTCCTGAAGTAGACAAGTCCTTTGTCAACAGAGAAGTTATGATACTTTGTCTTAAGCTTAGAATTTGAAGTGGTGACCGATATCAGCTCTCTTGCATTGGGATGCATACTCATGCAGGAAGGACATCCAATAGTATATTCCTCCAAAAAATTGAAGACTCAAAAGAGAAATTATGCTACTCATGATATGGAATTACTTGCAATTATCCATGCTCTTAAGTTATGGAGACATTATCTACTTGGGAAGAGATTCTCATTGGTAACCAACCATAAAAGTCTTAAATGGATCTTCACTCAACCAGATCTAAATATGAGGCAACATCGGTGGATCGAAGTCTTGCAAGAGTATGATTATGAGATCAAATATAGACCAGGCAAAGAGAATGTAATTGCATATGCTTTAAGTCGTAAATCATTTCTCAATGCACTTATCTCAAAAGAACCTCTTAGAGCTAAAACACTAGCTATAATGATATCAATGCCACTTGGGACACCTAAAAATGCTAGCTATAGGTGGATTTGATCTTGGTGATGTGCAGATGCGTCAGATGAGGCAGCATGTGAAATTGTAATTTTTCTTTGGAATGTTTATTCACATTAAAATAAACTACGTAATGGGGACATTACATCCAAAGATTGGCACGTATAACAAATGGATGTGAACAATGTCTTCTTGCATGGTGATTTGCAAGAAGAGTTTTATATGGAGTAGCCAATAGGTTGTGAGAATGTAGAGCATCCCATATATGTGTGCAAGTTAAAACAGTCACTCTATAGGTTGAAACAAGAACCTAGAGCATGGTTTGACAAGATAGGAGAGTATCTTGTCAATTTTTGCTTTTATGTATCTTATACAAGTCATTCACTTTATGTGAGAAAGGGTAATGTAGGTTTAGTTATCTATGTGGATGACTTGATTATTATAGGCGATACTGACAATGGACTAACAATGTTAAGGGTCTTTTGAAGTAAAAGTTTGAGATGAAGGATTTGCATGAGCCAAGGTACTTTCTTGGCATTGAGATAATTCGATGTGCTAATGGAATATGGCAGTCCCAAAGGCAATATGGCATGGATATGTTATCGAAGTATGGTATGATGATATGTAAACCTCTTTCAATTCCATTGGAGAAAAATCTGAAGTTGAGTGCTAATGTTAGGGATGAGATAGAAGACCCTACTATGTTTAGAAAGATAGTAGCAAGCTTGATCTACATGATCATCATAAGGTCAAACTTGAGTTTTGTTACTAGACTTAGATATTTTATGCAAGTGCCTAGGAAGCCTCATTTGGATGCAATTAGATGCATATTGAGGTATGAAAAGTCCAACTTTTATATGGACTTTTTTATAAGGTAGGTAAGGATGTGTATGTGTTTGGGTACACAGATGTAGATTGGGCTAGTAGCAAGTCTAATAGAAGATCTACTAGCAAAATCATGTTTTCCCTTGGTAGTGTAGTGGTTACTTAGAGCACTAAAAAAAACCAACTATTGCTTTATTGAGTACAAAGGCTGAGTATAGAGGTGCTTCTATGGCAACATGTGAGGTGGTATGGGTACAAAAGCTATTGGGTGATTTGGATGTGCAAGGAGATGGCTAGTTGTCATTCACTATGACAACATGAGCAACATGCAGTTAGCTTGGAACCAAGTGTTCTACGCTAGGACATAACACATTAAGGTGCATTACCATTTTGTGAGAGAGAAGGTACTTGCAGGAGAGATTGACTTGGTATATGTCAACACACAACATTAGATAACTTAAATTTTCACAAAGGCATTGGGTGAAAAGAAGCTTTAGAAATTTCAAAGCTTAGTTGGAGTTGTAGAGATGCAACTGATCTTGCGAGGGGGTGTTGAGATGGCAAGCTCAACATATGTGGACATTGATGATAGACCACCTAGCTATATGGATTTGCACATCTACACTTAGCACGTCGGTGGTCATTATGATCCTCACATAGCTAGTAGGCTAATTTCCTTTATATTGTATGCTATCTATACTTTATGTACATTATATTGTGTAAGAAAGAAGAAAAAAACTAGCAAGAAAAAATTTTGGCCTCCATCTCTCTTCTTATGTTCTTAAGTGAGATTCCTCTTGTGTGTACTGTGTGTGTTTGGCACAAGAGTTCAAGCAAGTCCCCTCATCATGTGATTCATAACAACTCAAAGATAAGAAAGACCTCTATGTGTGTGTGTGTGTACATAGGTTCCAGGGATTTGGATTCCAAAACATTAGTCATATCCTACTCTTTTGCCTCAAGTAGTAGTGATGATAAGGCAAGCTCTTCTTGATTTAAAAATTCTAGCTTGGTTACTTGCCTACTCATGAACCCCTCTTCCTTGATTTGCAACACTACCTCATCCCTAGTGGGCCTATGCTCAAGTTGCAAAGGTAATGGTTCCATGCTATTATGGAGAGTCTCCCTGGAGATCTGTAATTTTCATTTCAATTCTTCAACTATATCTTCTTCACTTGGAGCAATGATATCTAATAATCTTCTAGTACAGATTCTCTCTTGTATTTTCATGATCATTTTGACCACATTGTCCCTATCAATGTGTAATATTTCTACAACAAAGTATTAAAGACCCTGGATCCCACGCAAAAGCAATCCGAAGTAATCTCCTGCAACCAAGAAACACTAGCCTAAGTGCACCATCCTCGTGCATTAACGATACCAGCCCCCACGTTGTGCATAGGAAACCATGGCTCAAAACCGTAGCCCACTGCGGGAACTCCCCTTCAAGGGAAAAAGGATAATGAATTATTTGCAAAAAAAAAATATAAAATCCCTCCCCTTCACCCGTTGCATGGCGGGGAGAGGAAGTATGTGTTGGAACTTGTGGAAGGGCATGGGAAGGAGGGCATGCAATCTGCCACTTGTGTGGCCACCCCCCCACCTTCACCCTATAAGAAACCCCCCCTCCCAAGCTTGGGAGGGTCATCGTAAGGACCTGCCCGACGTCGACCTACTGCCGCCGCCTTACTGTCTGCGCCGCCAGGCTGCTACTGCCGCCAACTTCATCATCATCGTCGTCGTCGTCGTCGTCGTCGTCGTCGTCGTCATCATCTTCACCATCGTCATCCTCACCATCATCACTCCTTCACATGTCACCTCTGTCATCCAGAAGCTTGAGAAGCTTCTATTGAAGCTTCTCTAGGCCAAGTTCACCCATGCCTCTCAGTTTTTTTTAGACCGTGTCTTGCAAGGCCCGATTCCTGTGCAGGGAAGGAAATCTCGAGCAGTAGTGACTTCCAAACGTGCAAGAGAGCCAAGGGAGAGTTCACTGAGTCGAAGTTTACTTCGTCAGTGGCTCCTATGCAAAAGTCGAGAGGAGCACACACGGGAGCTTCCACCCAAAGTACGAGAGTGGACAACGCCCCAATTTTGAATGCCCAGGTTCCAAAAGAAATATTTCCGCATGGAAAGGATGCACAAAGCATGTTTTAATTCACATAGGAAACTTAAATGCATTGGAAAATTTACATACTCGCTCGATTTACAAAGTGTAGTTGCACGACGAGTACTTGAAAAAATTGCTTGCACTACCATGGTAAAGGGTAGTCGCATTTTTGAACATATGATGCATAGGTTAAAAGATGAAATTGTGCGAAGGCGTCCTTGTTGCATCTCGCAAAAGATAGGGCTTATGACACATAATGCACTTATGTAATAAATTCCTGGTTGTGACTCGTGTATAAGATAATTGTAGATGGACATTAAATGATGTCTAAATAGTTGCAATGAAAGGAAAAGATTTATGATTTTTGACAAAAACATATATTATGCAATTCGCATGCAAATGAATAGTTACAATTTAGGTTGAGTTAAGCGATAAAGGAAGGATTAAATCAATGATGTATTCATTGGTGTCTCGTCATGAAAGAATGATGCATCCATGCATAGAGATCCTTTATCAAAGATCGAAATTGGGAAAGGACGCATCTTCATTAAAAAATACTAAAGCTTTGAATTCGATGCATCAACGTAGGGTTTATAAGAAATAGCTCTGAATGTCAATCATTATAGCATAGGGCAAGGAAAAGAAAGATCCTATAGTTGCATAAAGGCAAAAAGGTATATGGTCTTGAAATTGCATGGAATGATACATCTCACTCATCTTGCAGTTACTTACATCTTTTAGGGAAGTACTTGCAAATTTAGAAGAATGTATTTGCATCTTTAAAGGGAAGATCATCTTTAATCGTGGGTTGGTTAGATCAACTAAGTAATTCGCATGTAATTGAGTAACTTACACGAAACTCATAAAGATACGATTAGTTAGCATATGACAGTCACCTTAATGTGCTAGGTAGGGTTAAGCTATGATAAAATTCCGCTTAGTATCGCACTTGGAATGCCGATTTAATATTTTCGATCTTAAAAATTTCTACTCACATTCATGAAATGTTAGGGTTATTAAATCTCCGTGTAAGAATGATCTAGGGTTCTCACCCTAGGGATCAGATGACCAAACACTAGACTTCCGCAAGGAATCTAGGGACCCTAGGGCCGAAATGTTATCAGCCTAGTAGGATTAGGGTTTTGAATTGGGGTCAACAGGACTCTCAAACCCTATATCGTGATCAAGAAATACTATATGATGGGAGATATGATCCCCCAAGTTAGGTATTGACACCTATCTCGTGCAACAAGCAGCAATGTCACATGCTCTTGTGTCTAAATCACAAAATAGTACCGCTACACCTTAGACCAAGTTTGGCGAGTTCTAATTACAAGTCTACTTTTCTAGGAATTGAGTAGTCATCCTGCTACAACACTCTTCCTTGGAGACTGATTTGTCAAGCTAGGGTAGTTATGAATTGCCAAGAAAGCAATTGACCACCCAAGTTAGGGCGATGGGGTTGTCCAGGATTTATTAACTATAATATAAGGAAACCTAAGGTAGTAACAATTTGGGTCAACAGAGTATAAACCCTAACCCAATGAAAAAGGGCAAACAAGCAACTCAGCTTACAAAACCCTTGGGATCTTGCCAAGCCGCGGTTGATCTAGGATCGAATGTTGGAAGTATTCAGGGAGAAGGAATTACACCTTAGCAATTGGCCGTACAAACGACCACTGGAATGCTCGTGATTGTACACTTAGGTGCATTGTTTGTACTTCTTTGCTCAAGGAACTAATTCAGGAAAAACAACTAATGCTTCAGGTTAAAAGCCTAGAGGGAGAGGCAGAATCAGTTACCTTCGACTGTCTGCCTGACCCTACCCAAGGGGGTGGTTAGCCAAGCCATGTACATGGACCGAACCCGCCGTGAGAGGTCTCTCCATGGGTGCTGCTTGGAGCAGGAGGACGCTTGGATGCTAGGGGAGGCTCTGGCCATAAATTCCTTGCCTCCGGAGCCTACACAAGAGGCCGACGTGACTCAAGATGGGATCTCGAGGCCCGTGTACTAGTCAACAGGCGAAACTTGGAATAGCGATCCCTGAGGATTGCTGGAATAGCCTTCAGGCAGGTTATTTGATGTATTCCAAAGACTATGATAAATAAAGATCAAATGTTGAAAAAGGAACTTACTTGACATTGTTTTTCTGTGTCAATGCCTAAGTTAGGTGAAGAAACTAGTGATTAATTGGTTAATCAAGGAAGCTGTTTTTGCTTGTCAAACTAAATGTGCTAGGTAATTAGATAACTAAGCAACCCAAGGAAAGTGCGGTGGACGTGACTTTGGGTCCATCCTAGAAAGGGTGGTCTCGGTTGGCCGGGAACTTTTCTCAAAGGAATTGACTACGAGGTAACAATGACCTAGAATCAATAGAGCTAGAGTCCCGATTTATGCTGTTTTGGGGGAACGGAATGGGACTATGCCTTATGGGCAGGGAGGTTGAGCTTTGCATCCCTCTCGTTTCCCATTCTCCTTGAACCAAGTGCAGTATAAATCCGCTTCGACCCTGATGCTTCTGCGCAAAGTGGTTCATCTGGGGCTTGACGCTAGCTACTTCCTAGGAACTTGACTTTTAGGAAACCCTGATTCAGGTTATTCCTAAGTGGGAACGGCCAGATGCTTCCGCTTCGTGGCAGACTCTGGAAGACCTTGATCGCAAACCCCATGACATTCCTTGTGAGTGTCGGGTGGCGCTTTCTAGACTCGCTTCCCGATGGGCTACTAAGACGTGTCCTTCAAGTGGACAGGGGGACATGTTACAGTTGGTATCAGAGCAAATAAACGGGATCTAATATTTACAAGGAAACTTAATGAGGGGAAGTAGAGCAATGTTTCCATTAAGAACATTTCCTTACTTACTTATGGATGCTGGCCTGCAGAGTCGTGAAGCATGGAACAAATTCTTGGTGTTCCAGGTTATGTTTATGACTGCAATGCATGCTTTGGATTATCGACAAAGGCTATACATGATGAATATTCTAGACGGCATCTACAATCCTTCACCCCTGTACGTGGAACGGGGATGGACAGGTGAATCGAGGATATATTACATAGCAGCCCACCGACTTGCATACCTTCGGACCAACTTGAAGAGAATCAAGTGGATGGAGGATTTAAAGATCATGAAGCTGTTCATCTTTGTCGAGGCTCATACAAACGCAACCCTACATGTTGGTGGTCGGAAAGTCAAGCAGAACAAGTATGTGTACGAGGAAGTGACTCAAGTAATACCTGCCGAGAATATAAGAGGTTCTCTTCAGCTTTCCACCATAGGCTTTTCATCCACCATCAATTGGTTGAAAAGAGCTCTCGAACATATTATTCTCAATCAGCACGAACTGATCACATACAATTATTATAGCACATACACAAACACTAACACAACCATCTGAATGACACCTCCAAAAAGAGAGATATATATAATTAAGAATCATCCAAGATACATTGTAAAGGCATCAATGAAGATGATCCCTTTTGAAGGCTTGGTGGTTTCGAAAGCAATCCATGGAGAAGGATTCATCTACAAATGTCTTTGGAGGATTTTGAAAGAACTGCAAGCAGCACATCCTTTCTAGCAAGACAAGGATCAGAACAAGGGAATGTATAGGTCTTAGGCTAAGAGAGCACAGGGCCAAAATCAGGGACAAAGGAAGAAAGCTAGGGCCAACACTGTCTCAACAATTTCGTTCCTATACAAGGTAATGGCCGCAATCTCTGTTGCTTCCATTGCAACGAGCCTGGTCACTTTAAACGGCAGTATCCCAAGCTTGGCAGAACACAAGGTCAAGGGCCATTCCAAGGAACTGTCCATGGCCAAGGAGCCACCGTCATGGCTAGAGGGAGAACCTCTAGTGTTGCCAATAAGGAGCTGGGTGATGAAGAAGATCCATCCATGGAAGCTGACATTGAGAGGGCAACGGTTCATGCCTCTCTTCATAAGAAAGGCCCGAATCGCCAATTCTCAGTGATTCAAACTCCATCGGATTATCAAGGTAAAAGCTTCAAAACCTTGATTGATTGCGGCAGTACACATTCCTTCATTTCACCAAGTCTGTGCAAAAAGATTAGGAATAGCCACAAAAGATACACCTACCTTACTTGTGGAATTAACAAATGGTCCTGAGGTCTCTTGTACCAGGCAAACTGCTAAGGTGAAATTCCTACTGGGAGGAAAGTTGACTTTGGTTAGATTCAGGGTAATGAACCTAGGTGTCCACGAATGTTTGCTTGAAATGGATTGGCTAATACACAATGACGCCCACATTCACTGTGGAAAGGGCCAAGTCTCCTTTCGAAATTCTGAAGGGGAACTAGTCACAACTCAAGGAGAGGCTGGTAAGCCAAAAATTCAGCTGACAAAAGCAACTCGGATAATAAAAGGAGTTAGGAAGGGCCTACCTGTCTATTTGATTAAGCTAAATAAGCTAGATCAGAATCAGAAATCTAGGGAAGAACCTTCATGGTTAAAGGAATATGCATACGTATTTCCTGAAGAGCTGACTGAACTTCCTCCTCAAAGGAAAGCCAATCACGAAATCAAGCTGGCGCCAAGAGCTGCACTAGTCTCAAAGAGACCATATAGGATGTCCATCCCAGAAGCGATTGAGCTGAAGGAGCAACTCAAGCAACTGTTAGACCAAGGCTACATCCGTCCTAGCAGTTCGCCATGGGGAGCTCCAGTGCTATTCCAGAATAAGAAAGATGGAACGCTTTTGACTACAGAGGGTTGAATCAATCAACCATTAAAAACAAATACCCCATTCCAAGAATAGATGAACTTCTTAACCATCTTCAAGGTGCGAAGATCTTCTCTAAGATAGATCTCAGGTCTGGATCTTATTAGATAAGGATCAAGGAAGAAGATATCCCAAAGACTGCATTCAGCACAAGGTATGGACACTTTGAATTCCTGGTCATGTCATTCGGGCTGACAAATGCTCCTGCTACCTTCAATAGGTTAATGCAGGATATCTTTAGGCCCTATCTTGACGACTTCGTACTCGTCTTCTTTGACGATACCCTAGTCTACTCCAAGCAGGAAAAAGATCATGAACTCCAGCTTCGCATTGTTCTTGAAACAATGAGATCACACAAGCTTTATGCCAAGAAGAAGAAGTGTGCATTTTTCAAGCGACAAATTGAATATATGGGATTCATTATATCAGCAGAAGGAATTTCAGTGGATCTGTAGAGACGTTCTGGAGTGGCCAACACCAACTTCTGTCAAAGAAATACGTAGTTTTCTTGGATTGACAGGATGGTACAGGGTCTTTATCAAAAACTATGCTTTGATTGCAGTGCCTCTAATCTACTACAGAAGCACGTATCAATTGTATAGTCACCTATTGAACAGACCAACTTTGTCAAACTAAAGCAAAACTTGATATCAGCACCCATCTTGAAACTTTCGAATCTTAGTAAGGAGTTTTAAGTGATAACTGATGCTAGCACACTTGCCTTAGGATGTGTGCCCATACAAGAAGGTCATCCTGTAGCATACTCTTCAAGGAAACTGAAGAGCCATGAAAGGAACTATGCTACACACGATCTAGAGCTGTTGGCTGTCATCCATACTCTCAAACTTTGGAGACACTACTTGCTGGGTAACAAATTTACCTTAATGATGGACCACAAGAGTGTTAAATGGATTTTTACCCAGAATGAGCTCAATATGAGGCAACATCAATGGATTGAAGTACTGGAAGAATATGACTTTGAAATCAAATACTGGCATGGAAAGGAGAATGTAGTTGCCAATGCACTCAGTCGCAAGGCATTTCTGAATTCTCTGATTTTGCAAGATCCATCAACAACAAGATCTCTAGCCACAAAGGTCTCCATGCCAAACAACCCAATTCTTGAGCTAGCTAGAGAAGAGGCATGCCATGACCCAACCTATCAGAAATTGCTAAGGGAGATCCCCATCAAAGATCAAAACCCAAAGCTACAAACAAAGTATCAAGAATTCTCTATCAATAGTGGACTTGTCTACTTTAAAACAAGATTATGTATCCCGGCAAGCCAATCACTCAAGGAAGATACTTTGGAAATCCCATGACTCCCCTTTCTCAGGACATCTTGGCTATGCCAAGACCCTTAATGCGGTTAGGAAGAGCTATTATTGGGATAGGCTCAAAGGTGACGTTCTCAAATATGTCATGGAATGTTTGTCTTGTCAACGCATTAAGGCCAAACATGACAAAATGCTAGGGAAATTGCAACCACTTGGCATTCCCCAAATGAAATGGGAATTCATTAGTATGGACTTTGTTGTTGGCCTGCCCCAAGTTCAGGGACGATACAACTCCATTATGATCATGATAGATATGCTCACCAAGGTTGCACATCTTATCCCTATTAAGACAAACTATAAATCCTTAGACATTGCAAGGTTATTCATCAAGGAAATATTCAAATAGCATGGGTTACCCAAAAGAATCATTAGTGATCGTGACTCTCTTTTCACCTCACACTTTTGGAGGGCTATCTTCGAGGCCATTGGGACTCAACTCTGTTTCAGCACAGCTTACCATCCCCAAACTGATGGTCAAATAGAACGAGTCAACCAAGTCATTGAAGATATGCTTAGGACACATTGCTGTCGCTAACCCAAAAAGTGGATTCAATATTTGCCATTGGTTGAGTTTGCCTACAATGCTTCTTACCAACAAAGCATTCAGATGACCCCTTTTCAAGCATTGTATGGGCACAATTTTCGTACCCCTTTGAGCTTTTCGGATCCAACCTTGAGGGTCGAAGCTTCAAAGCAAATGCTGGAAGACATTGATGACCAAATCAAATCAATAAGACAGGACATCCAAGCTGCCAAGGACAGACAGAAGGCTTACGCGGACTTGAAACGGCAAGACAGATCCTTCGTTGAAGGTGACATTGTCTTCATTCATGTACGTCCAAAGAAGAGTTCCCTATCCTTGGGTGAATGCAAAAAGCTAAGTCCAAGGTATTGTGGACTCTACAAGATTCTCAAGTGCCTAGGGCCTAATGCTTGCAGACTTCAACTCCCTGAAAACCTAAAAGTTCATAATGTATTCCATATCAGCCTATTGAAAAAGTATGTGCCTAACCCTAGTCACGTGCTTGATGATCAACAAATTGTAATGCCCAGCCAAGGAGTCCTTGAGCTATGGCCTGATAGAATCTTAGATGTTAGGGAGAGGCATTTGAGATCCAGGACTTTGAGGGAATACCTCATCCAGTGGAAAGATTATCCCGAAGAGGATGCCACTTGGATGGATGAACGTACTCTCAACCAACAATACCCCCAAATCTTCTCGAGATGAGGACATCTTGATTCCTCTAAGGGGGAGAGAATGTAATATTTCTACAACAAAGTATTAAAGACCCTGGATCCTGCGCAAAAGCAATCCGAAGTAATCTCCCGCAACCAAGAAACACTGGCCTAAGTGCACCATCCTCGTGCATTAACGATACCATCCCCCGCGTTGTGCATAGGAAACCATGGCTCAAAACCGTAGCCCATCGTGGGAACTCCCCTTCAAGGGAAAAAGGATAATGAATTATTTGCAATTTTTTTTTATAAACTCCCTCCCCTTCACCCGTTGCATGGCGGGGAGAGGGAGTATGTGTTGGAACTTGTGGAGGGGCATGGGGAGGAGGGCATGCAATCTGCCACTTGTGTGGCCACCCCCCCATCTTCACCCTATAAGAACCCCCCCTCCCAAGCTTGGGAGGGGCATCGTGAGGACCTACCCGCCGTCGACCTGCTGCCGGCTGCCTTACTGTCTATGCCGCCAGGCTGCTACCATCGCCAACGTCATCGTCATCATCATCATCATCATCATCATCATCATCATCATCATCATCATCATCATCATCATCATCGTCATCCTCACCATCATCACTCCTTCACACGTCACCTCTGTCATCCAGAAGCTTGAGAAGATTCTATTGAAGCTTCTCTAGGCCAAGTTCACCCAAGCCTCCCGGTTTTTTTTAGATCGTGTCTTGCAAGGCCCGATTCCTGTGTAGGGAAGGAAATGTCGGGCAGTAGTGACTTCGAAACGCATAAGAGAGCCAAGGGAGAGTTCGCTGAGTCGAAGTTTACTTCGTCAATGGCTCCTAAGCAAAAGTCGAGAGGAGTGCATGCGGGAGCTTCCACCCAAAGTACGAGAGTGGACAACGCCCCGATTTTGAATGCCCAGGTTCTAAAAGAAATATTTCCGCATGGAAAGGATACACAAAGCATGTTTTAATTCACATAGGAAACTTAAATGCATTGGAAAATTTACATACTCGCTCGATTTACAAAGTGTAGTTGCACGACGAGTACTTGCGATTGCTTGCACTTCCATGGTAAAGGGTAGTCGCATTTTTGAACATGTGATGCATAGGTTAAAATATGAAATTGTGCGAAGGTGTCCTTGTTGCATCTCGCAAAAGATAGGGCTTATGACACATAATGCACTTATGTAATAAATTCCTGGTTGTGACTCGTGTATAACATAATTGTAGATGGACATTAAGTGATGTCTAAATAGTTGCAATGAAAGGAAAAGATTTATGATTTTTGACAAAAATATATATTATGAAATTCGCAAGCAAATGAATAGTTACAATTTAGGTTGAGTTAAGCGATAAAGGAAGGATTAAATCAATGATGTATTCATTAGCGTCTGGTCATGAAAGAATGATGCATCCATGCATAGAGCTCCTTTATCAAAGATCGAAATTGGGAAAGGATGCATCTTCATTAAAAAATACTAAAGCTTTGAATTCGATGCATCAACATAGGGTTTATAAGAAATAGCTCTGAATGTCAATCATTATAGCATAGGGCAAGGAAAAGAAAGATCCTATAGTTGCATAGAGGCAAAAAGGTCTATGGTCTTGAAATTGCATGGAATGATACATCTCACTCATCTTGCAGTTACTTATATCTTTTAGAGAAGTACTTGCAAATTTAGAAGAATGTATTTGCATCTTTAAAGGGAAGATCATCTTTAATCATGGGTTGGTTAGATTAACTAAGTAATTCACATGTAATTGAGTAACTTACATGAAACTCATAAAGATACGATTAGTTAGCATATGACAGTCACCTCAATGTGCTAGGTAGGGCTAAGCTATGATAAAATTCCACTTAGTATCGCACTTGGGATGCCAATTTAATATTTTTGATCTTAAAAGGTTCTACCCACATTCACGAAATGTTAGGGTTATTAAATCATCGTGTAAGAATGATCTAGGGTTCTCACCCTAGGGATCAAATGACTAAATACTAGACTTCCGCAAGGAATCTAGGAATCCTAGGGCCAAAATGTTATCAGCCTAGTAGGATTAGGGTTTTGAATTGGGGTCAATAGGACTCTCAAACCCTATATCGTGATCAAGAAATACCATATGATGGGAGATATGATCCCCCAAGTTAGGTATTGACACCTATCTCGTGCAACAAGCTACAACGTCATATGCTCTTGTGTCTAAATCACAAAATAGTACTGTTATACCTTAGACTAAGTTTAGCGAGTTCTAATTACAAGTCTAATTTTCTAGGAATTGAGTAGTCATCCTGCTACAACACTCTTCCTTGGAGACTGATTTGTCAAGCTAGGGTAGTCATGAATTGCCAAGAAAGCAATTGACCACCCAAGTTAAGGCGACGGGGTTGTCCAAGATTTATTGACTATAATATAAGGAAACCTAAGGTAGTAACAATTTGGGTCAACAGAGTATAAACCCTAACCCAAGGAAAAATGGTAAACAAGCAACTCAACTTATGAAACCCTTGGGATCTTGCCAAGCCGCCGTTGATCTAGGATCGGATGCTGGAAGTATTCGTGGAGAATGAGCTACACCTTAGTAGTTGGCCGTACAAACGACCACTAGAATGCTCGTGATTGTACACTTAGATGCATTGTTTGTACTTCTTTGCTCAAGAAACTAATTTAGGAAAAACAACTAATGCTTCAGGTTAAAAGCCTGGAGAGAGAGGTAGAATGAGTTACCTTCGACTGTTTGCCTGACCCTACCCAAGGGGGTGGTTAGCCGCACCGGGTACATGGACCGAACCCACCTCGAGAGGTCTCTCCGTGGGTGCTGCTTGGAGCAGGAGGACACTTGGATGCCAGGGGAGGCTCTGGCCATAAATTCCTTGCCTCCGGATCCTGCACAAGAGGCTGACGTGACTCAAGATGGGATCTCAAGGCCCGTATACTAGTCAACGGCGGAACTTGGAATAGCGATCCCTGAGGATTGCTGGAATAACCTTCGGGTAGGTTATTTGATGTATTCCAAAGACTATGATAAATAAAGATCAAATGTTGAAAAAGGAACTTGCTTGACATTGTTTTTCTATGTCAGTGCCTAAGTTACGTGAAGGAACTAGTGATTAATTGGTTAATTAAGGAAGCTGTTTTTGCTTGTCAAACTAAATGTAGTAGGTAATTAGATAACTAAGCAACCCAAGGAAAGTGCGGTGGACGTGACTCTGGGTCCGTCCTACGAAAGGGTGGTCCCGGTTGGCCGAGAACTTTTCTCAAAGGAATTGACTGCAAGGTAACAATGACCTAGAATCAATAGAGCTAGAGCCTCAATTTATGTTGTTTTAGGGGAACGGAATGGGACTATGCCTTACAGGCAAGGAGGTCGAGCTTGGCATCCCTCTCGTTTCCCATTCTCCTTGAACTAAGTGCAGTATAAATCTGCTTCGACCCTGATGTTTCTACGCAAAGTGATTCATCTAGGGCTCGACGCTAGCTACTTCCTAGAAACTTGACTTTTAGGAAACCCTAATTCAGGTCGGTCCTAAGTGGGAACTGCTAGACGCTTCCGCTTCATGGCAGACTAGGGAAGACCTTGATCGCAAACCCCGTGACATTCCTTGTGAGTGTCGGGCGGCGCTTTCTAGACTCCCTTCCCGATAGGCTGCTAAGACATGTCCTACAAGTGGACAAGGGGACATGTTACGCAATGGTTACATTTTTCTCATGATGTACATTTTCTAGCCAATGGGCTAATTGCTGGATGGTTTTTGTACTTTGTTGCTCCATCTAATCAATTTTCTTCCTTGCTTTCTCTAGCTCTCTGTCCTACCATCTTATTAGGGCATCTAGGGTTGCAAGATGCTCCATCTTGAGATGTTGCAATTCCTCATTCTCCTTGGTTAGCTCCTCTATTTTCTTCTTGATGATGCTCTTGGTTGAGATTTTCTTCTTCCTATCACTCAACTGCCTTGAAAAATCTTTGCTTCACATGTGCAACCTCTTCTTCTTTCTCCTTAACTATTTTATCTATTGAATGTATATGTTTAACTCTCTAGTTGAGTTATAGTTTATAGCCCTAGCTTCTAGCTCCTATTTGTTCTCTTTTTCTTGGTTGTATAGTTGCAAGGTGGGTGATTCTCGTGGTTGAGTGGTTGTTTATGCTGATTCCCTTGGTGGAGATAGAGGAGATAGTAGTGGGTGGGATGGGTTGCTTGGTTCTTGATTCTTGGTTCTCTCAGGGTGGGTGATTGTAGTGGATGTTAATGCCAATTCCCTTGGTGGAGATAGAGGAGATGGTAGTGTATGGATGGGTTGCTTCCCTTTGCATTCCCCCGAGCTTAAGAGCATCTATGTTAGTAGTGCTTCTACCCTTCTTTGTGCTCTTGCTTGAGCCTATTCCAAGTGAGGGGTGAGGTGAGTTCATGGCATCCGGATCCTCAGCTATACTTAGTTGTTCAACTAATTTTTGGATGGCCAAGTTATAGTCTTCTACCTCTTTCCTCCTTCACTTCTTCTTTCTAGAGCCTAGGCTGCCCTCCACTTGCAATTCAACCTCTGTTCTTTTGGAATCCTCCAATTATTTTCTACAACATTCTCCTCTTCTGATGTCTTCATTCTCCTTAGGTGTGTTTTTTTGGCAAGCTTTCTTAGGCGAGCTTCTTAGCCATGGAAGTAGGTAGGTGAGCTTTTAGGTCAAATGAATCTAATATAATATTTAGTCAAGGTTACTCATATTGGTGTACTAAGCCCTTATGAGGCATCCAAGGCTAATGTCATCCATGACAACTTTGATTACAAAGGCCATAAATCAATACTGCTTGTAAACAAGAACTTGCAAATATGAGTGAACAGAGTTCATACTAGAGTGGTTAAATATGTTTGGTTGCAAACTTTACATGGTATATTCTTAATTATCATAGAAAGAACCTTATCCACATGTATTAAAATGAAACATGAAAATGATTTGTGATGACATCATAATAATAAAGAATTACCATTATATCAAAGATACTGATAAAATGTATCCATTGAAGAGGACCCTTACTATTGTGTGCAATAAGCTCCACATGCACAATATGATCCTCATGTGTCACCAACTAGGACTCATGCCATAGGGTACCCCTTGGATTTTTGGAATTTGTCGCCTTGCTCATGTGATATGAATAGCCTTGCCCTACAATCCACAATCCCATGGAGTTGGTGTTGTCTTTAGTGGGGAACCTTTATGGGGAGCTATAGAAACCTTGAAAATTGCCCACCACATGAACTAGTCAGAACGATACATGACAATAGTGTGCTACAAGGATGCATACTAAGATTTTATGTGCGAGGTGATTCATGTAGACATGTCGACTCTCTCTCTCTCTCTCTCTCTCTCTCTCTCTCTCTCTCTCTCTCTCTCTCTCTCTCTCTCTCTCTCTCTCTCTTATTGCACCTTGCCACTTGGCATGCCATGCCACCCATCTCGTTACTCCATAGAACCATGAATGTTCCTACATTGTTGTGGCTTGGACCCAACAACACTAGATCATGCAACTCTGTCAAAACCAACAATGCCACCCATCTCACTACTCTATAGAACCATGAATGTGCCTACATTGTTGTGGCTTAGACCCAACAACACTAGATTGCTCAACTCTGTCAAAACCAACAATGCATTCCTAGCCTCCTCCTTCAACCCCATCAGGGTTGAATTTGCTAGCTATGACATCATTAAGAGGCAGCCACATAATATATTTCACCTCAAGACAAGCTAGTGGTCATAGGTGGAGATGAAGAAAACAAAGTCTTGTGCCGCGATGAGGGACTTATTGTTCTATATTCACCACACATAGATAGGATGACTCTAGGAGGTGTGCAAGCCAATGAGTCCATGGGCCAATGAGAGCGGAATTTTGATGCCGAGAAGTGCTTAAAAATAGCTAAAAATTACGAATATCAAGGGAAAAATATTCAACGTCGAAGGCAGCGGCTCGATCTAGGACGATTTTAAGCGTCAAAGTGCTTTAAAGGCGCCCGAGCGACACTTGTTGATTTTTCATAATTTTTGAGACTACCGTGCGGGTTGAGAAGAGTTACCGGCCAATGCGGGATGTCAAGCCGGACGCCCAGGATTTTTCAGAGCTCAATTCGGAGTCCGGACTGGGAAATGGCCAAGAAACCGGGCAAGATACGAAAAGGTGGACATTAGAGTGGCCAAATGCAAGTGACCTTTGGGGCCTTGGGGGGCATTTTATGCCACATCAAAGCGTTGCATTTTTTGAGGAGCAAACGCATGGAGAACATGGCACCATCAGGCGGCCGAAAATTGCGCCGCATCTTGAGGAGATCAATCTCCTGCCTGTAAACAACTACTACAAATGATCATTGCCCTTGCTTCCCCTCTGCCTGCAGGTCATATCGCCATGCTTCACTCGCGCAATGGTGGTCTCTATGAAGATCTCTGATTTCAGTCTTTCTCTCTCCTCCCTCTCTCTCTTCTAAAGGCAGATTCATGTGGGAAGAAGAAGGATTGACGGATGCTTGTCCAATGAAGACCGGATTGCTCCGTGATGCAAGAGGAATGAAGATTGCTGATTGTGGACTATCATGAGCATTAATGGAGGCTGGAAATCAGTCCCGCAATGAGGCATAAAAACCCACAACCCGCAAAGAACGGTAATTTTATTTTTACAAAGAAAATTGATGTTTTATGCAATTTGCTTCATGAGTATTTGTTCCCATGGGATGATTATGCATTATGTTGTTGTTTGCTATGAGTTTGATCAGTTTATGCTCAGAAAATCAGAAAATCATAAGTGTTGTGACTGAAATTTGGTGTAAAACCCGTAAAACACGCAAAATAGGGGAAAATTGGGTGTTTTTTATATATAAATGGAAAATATCATAATACACACCAACTAAATTTGTGTTTTTGCTACAAATGAACCTAAGGGCCACAGCCCACAACTAATTTTGCCTTTTCAGGTATTTAATATTGCAAAAAAATACAAGAAAATAAGGGAAAATGGGTAAAAATAAGGGAAAAATAGGTTTTGAGTGTGCGAAAAATACTAAAAAATAAGTTTCATATTTGTGTATATATGGGGGGTTTGAAGTATGAGGTTTAGCATCAGTTCGGCCTTACCTTTATGTTTTAGTGAGTTTTTATTGCTTTTCATACAAAAAAAACCATGGAAAATATTACCCTAAACCTATACATCGTGCACAATCTAAACGGCGAGGGGGTAGAGAGAATTAGAGTGGTGTTTAAGTGCTGAGAGAAAGAAAAGGCTGATTGTTTTCATCTATGCATATCATATAGATCGATCGTTAATTTAAAATAAGGATCTAGTAGCACGAGGTCTCCTCGGTGCTAGGTTCGTGCAATGTAGCAATTACGCCTCAGAGAAATTCATTGAAAGAATGTTTTTGTACTAAGCACAATGCTGATTTTTCTTTGTTTGAGCACATGGACATTCACAATTTGCATGAAGCATAAAATGATAAAAGGTATCAGACAATACCTCCTGGATGCATAGCACATGTATTCTCTAGATCGTGACCAACGTTGAGTGAGTAAGGTTGTTCCAAGCTGTAGGCTAGGCGTTGGGTCTAAGGGGAAAGTAAAGTGAGGTATGGTACATCCTGGAACGAAATAATTGGTACCTTGAGAGGACTATGCGAAGTGTTATATATATTTAGCGACGCATCGAGGGGCCAATCCCCAAGATGTAGGAGAGTCGTAGTGAGGTAGCGGCAGCCAGCCGTGGGAGGACCTCCTATGTTTGTACTTCGTGCTATTTGGAAATGTGTTGGGACTCCCTCTGAGGAGTGTTAATTGGGTTATATTTGGACTATGATATGTGATACAAACGCAAGATGTTTAGGAAGGCAACGTATGATGTATGTGTCATCAACGCTCCTGGCCGCGAGGCCGTGGGGTTGTTGAGCGAATGATAGAGGTCCGGCTAGTGCATGAGCCAATGCCAGCCCATTTTAGGTCCCATCAGTGGTGCGTCTGCCGGGAGCCACTTATAAGTGGTGGTTTTTGGATCTAGGGTTTCTAGGGACCAAAAGGAAGTTGGTTTATGTCCTCTGACAAGGACCGTCAAGCTGAAATCTAGAAAGCAGAACGTGCTGAGAGGGCTAGACGGCGGTTAGAGATCATAAGCCGTTATTCTCCTCAAAGGAGTAGTCCAGTACGTATATGAAGTGGTGGTCTTAGTCACTTAAGTGCTCCACCTATTCCATTAGGGGCAGGAGGAAGCGTAAGTTCTTCCTCTTCTCCACCAAGTTTACCCACTTCAAGTGGGGGTGTGAATCCGTCACTTCAAGCTCCTATTGCTAATCCGATTGTCACCATGGCACAGCCTATTGCGATTCCTGCAGGGACACGGGATTTACCAGCCTTAGGAGTTCCCTTACCCATTTTTAATGGGTTAGCGAAAGAGGATGCAGAATTTCACATTTTTAAATTTCAGAGATTGATGTTCAATTATCGCATCCAGGACGAGGGACATCTCATGATGTTCTTCAATATGACGTTAAAAGGAAGGGCTGCGGTTTGGTATCACAGCATAGAGTCTGGAACCATAACCACCATTGATCAATTCTATGCAGCTTTCTGAGCGGAGTATGCCCCTGAAAGAGGTGGCCAATATTGGTTGCGGGTCTTGAATGTGACATGTCAAGATCCTCACGAGAATGTAAAAGCATATGCTAAGAAGTTGAAGAAAGTATTCCGTAAGTTGCAAACTTACATTTCCATTCTACCAGCTGCCCAATTGCAATACTTTTTGCATGGGATGGACTTTAATATCCAAGTACAATTGAGCAGTGTGGCCTCGGCAGACATAGACACCGCTATTACGTGGGTAGAGGGAGTAGAAGCACGATTACAAACAACCTACTCCTCTCGAATGAATGTTAATGGGGGTTTAGTACCTAGCGGCAATCCATCATTGACGAATGGAAGTCAAGGGATGCCTATGACTAACCCTATTGGGAGAGGGAGTGTGGTTTCGAATGTACCTTTACTACTGGCTCCTCCCAATGTGACTATGCCTATGGCAAGTTAGTTGGCTCCATCAAATGTTGGAGGCCAAGTTTCAAATTCGAACATTGTTCCTGTGGGTCAACAGCCAATGCCAAATCAGATTGTTAGGCCAATGGAACGACGAGTTGACGATCGAGGCTACGAGTCGAGTGCATCTAATGTCCTTGGCGAAGTCAAGGACATGATGAAGCATTATACCGATATGATTTCCGAACAATATCAACAAATAGCTGTTGACGTTAATTTCTTAAAGAAGCAACAAAATTTGATAGGGCGTCGACGCCCTGAAGAGGGTGGACCCTCTAGATTCAGTTGTAAATGGTGTGGTGCATAGCACTTCCCTAGGAATTGTCCAAATGTGAAATGTGATATTTGTGGGAAGTCTGGTCATCTAGCTGCTACCTGTTGGAGTAAGATTAGTTCTCTCCAATAAGGGAGTAAACAGCTAGGCCCAGTGAATCATAGAGTGCAAGGAAATAACTTGCAGCAGAGTGATGCACCTAGACAAATATTGCAGAGGGGAAAAACAAATATAGAAGAGTTGCCACAAGGCAACGGAGTCAGCCTTATTGAGGCTGTACGAGTCCATGATGCTGAAACCTCTAACTTAAGAGCCGTGACAAGAGGCCAAAAGGCTAAAGAGGTTGACAAAGATAAGGAAAAACCGGTTGAGGGAAACCCTAAACAAGGGGATAAGGGGACGCAAGTCCAGAGTCCTAGCATGGAAGGGGGACCGCTAAGGCCGGTTGACAAGAAAGGCGACCCTAAAAAGGATGAGCAATGCCAAGAAAGAAGGCAAGAGCCAAGAAAGAAGCACTGAAACTGGTCCAAAGACCAAAAGAGAGGATGGTTTGGCGAGAAAAGAGAGCTTTGGCTACTTATCACAACTTTGATTTAGCGAGTTCTCTTTGCGAAGTTAAACCAGATGTGCACCTCTTGCAATTGATCAAATATCTCCAGGAGTACGCAAGGAATTTAAGAAGATCCTACGTATCGGGTATATTGTGGAACCCTTGGGCATAGCACGAGTAGGGGAAGATTGGTTTGACCATGCTGAAAAGAACTGCCCTAGGGTTCCAGCTTATGTAGATGGAATATTAGTGGAACATGCCATTGTAGACACTGGATCCTCCGTCAACATCATGAGTTCAGAATTGATGGAGAGGCTGGGTCTAGGCATCCAAAAGGACAGCTCCACCCTTTTGAGAATGGCTAATGATAGTCTAAGACAACCAGAAGGTTGCGTTACTAAGGTCCATGTTACAGTTGCAAGTGTAGAATGCTTCTTGGACTTTAGGGTGATAAAATTTGTAGGACGCCCTAGCTATCGAGTTTTGCTAGGTAAGCCTTGGATCTTACGAACATACTGTCAAGTCGATATACCCGCTGGTCGAGTGGTTCTAGGTAGAGGTGCTAATCGAGTAATAGTCGATGCTTATCCTGAGTCTCCTCAAAGTGAGAGAGCTCCTTTATCTTCTACTGAATTAGAGACAGCAGATGATCCATCTGGTAGTGAGACATCATCCAGCGATGAATCTAAAGAGGGGTCCACTACAGAGGATATCTATCAGATAGCTCTAAATGAGCCGATAGAGCCTCAAGATAGGATAAGAGACGTGGATGTGATTGAGTTGGACCTTGGCACGTCGAATGATTCGCAGCCAATTAAATTAGGTTCCATGCTCAGTTCAACAGAACGGGAGGACTATGTGTCCTTGATCCAAGAATTCCACGATATCTTTGCTTGGAGTTATGATGAGCTGAGAGGCATTCCTCCCAGCCTGGCTGTTCATACTATTCCCATAAAAGAAGGCAGTCGTTCTATGCATTAGAAGGTAAGTCGTATGCCTTTCGAACTGAGGGACGGGCTGTTTGAAGAGTTGCAGAAGTTAAGGAAAGCTAGTTTGATCTTCCCTGTACAACACACAGAATGGTGTTCACCAGTTGTTATCAGGAAGAAGAAAAATAACCAAATCCGATTATGTGTAGACTTTAGAGAGCTGAATAAGCAGACAGTTAAGGATTACTACCCATTGCCGTTTATTGACCAGATTTTGGATCAATTAGCGGGTAGCGAAATATATTCGTTCATGGATTGCTTTGCAGGATACAACCAGATGGCAATTGCAGAAGTTGAAAATGACTTTTATTACGATCTTTGGTACTTTTGCGTACCATGTGATGGCCTTTGGTTTATGCAATGCACCTGGATCGTGGCAACGAACAGCAGACAAGACCTTTGGTGACATCTCCCTAGATGAGTTGAAAGTATTTATTGATGACCTGGGGGCAGCCACTGTAAGGGAAAGGATATTGATTATTTTGAGAAAGTGCTTTGAGCGCTGCAGACAATTTTGTATCGCTCTTAAACCACGGATGTGTGTCTTTGGAGTACCTTATGGGCTATTGCTGGGCCATGTGGTCAGTTCAGTAGGGATAGCAACTGACCTTGAAAAGATCAAGGTCATAGTTGCTATGAGTCCACCACGCACTCCGAAAGAGGTTCATAGTTTTCTGTCGTCGATAGGGTACTATCGAAGATTTATAAATGCCTTGGCAGAAAGAACGTTGCCATTAATGAATTTATTATCCTTTAGCTGTTCATTTGAAGGGAGTGACCCTTGTAAGGTAGCTTTTGAGGATGTGAAACAGGAGCTAGTAAAAGCACCCGTTTTAAAAGCATCTAAAAGAGGCGAGGTGTTCTATATATTTTCAGCAGCCACTATGTATAGTATCAGCTACTGTTTAGCCCAAATCTGGGAGGAAAAGTGGTATCACCCGATAGCTTTTGCTAGTCGAAAATTGGGCATTTCAGAGATCAATTACACCTACATGGAGAAGTTGTGTCTTGTGATCGTCTTTAGGACTAAGAAATTCAGACACTAAATCCTCTATGAAAAGGTAGTGTACTATACGAAGGCGGAAGGACTTAGATTGCTTATGAACAAGCTACAGCCGCCCGATCGTTTGGCAAATTGGTTAATCACTTTGCAGGAGTTCGATTATGAGATTAAGAGTAAGCCACTGAGGCTGCAGGGTATTGTGGAATGCCTTGTGGATTTCGGGGAGTTGAAAGAGATTTTCGCTGAAGGAAGTGATATTGAGGAAATGTTTAAAATTGATACAGCTTCTATTCCATCTTGGTATGCTGCTATTACACACTATCTATCAACAGGAGAGACGGGAGCTGATTTATCAAAGTCTGAAAAGAGGAAAATCAAACAACAGGCATTGAAGTTTTTCTTGATCTCAGGGACACTATATCGGTAGGGTGTTGATGATATCTACCTGCCGATGTGTAATGCTTGACGAGGTTCCTTTTATCTTGGAGGAGTGCCATGACTCTGCATGTGGAGGGCACTTCGTGGGACGGTTGACGGTGCAGAAAGCTTTAAGAGCCGGATATTGGTGGCCGTCCATCTTCCAAGACTCTTTTGAGTATGTAAAGAGATGTGATACCTGTCAAAGGCATGACAGTAGAGAAAATAGGAAACGCCCACTTACACCTATCATGGCTATCCTTCCATTTGAGAAGTGGAGCATTGATTTTGTAGGTCCTATTACCCCGTCATCTACTACCCAAAAGAGGTATATTATAGTAGCCACTAATTATTTTACAAAATGGTCAGAAGCGCGGGCGACGAGGCAGGACAATGCAAAAGAGACTGCAAGTTTCCTTTTAGAGCAGATTATCTGCGGTTTTGGTCCACCAAAAGAATTAGTGTCGGACCGTGGCACTCATTTTTTGAATAAAGTGATCAAAAGCTTGACTGAAGCTTGGCAAATCAAGCATAATAAAACGACTCCTTATCATCCGCAAGCAAATGGGCAAGTGGAAAGTACTAATAAACAGCTTGTGGGTATCTTGTCTAAGATAGTCTCTGAGAAGAAATGAGACTGGGACAAGAAGCTGTATGTGGCAGTATGGGCGTATAACACCACGTTCAAGCGAGCTACCGGCCATACTCCATTCAAATTGGTTTATGGGGAAGAGTGTGTGTTATCCCTTGAAATCGAATTGCCGACCATACGGTTTGCAATTAACCATTGTTTGGGAGATAAGGATTCCCTTTTTGAACGCTTCACGACTATAGCCCACCTGGATGAGCTGAAGTTGCAGAGCTTGTTACACCAGGAGGTAGCCAAGCATCGGATGAAGCAGTTGCATGACCTTAGAGCGAAGAAGTACACCTTTAAAAAAGGGCAATTAGTCCTCTATTATGATGCACGTAGGGAGCTGTTTCCAGGGAAGCTGGAACCTAAATGGGATGGCCCCTACAAGATTGTCAAGTTAGGGAAAAATAGGTCTATGGCCCTATTAGCTGATCTACAGGGAGTAGAGTTTAAGAATAAGGTTAATCTTAATAAGATTAAACCTTATTATTTCTAAGTATGCTAATAAAAAAGAAAATTCATTGCAGGTCCATGCTAGGTCCAGGGGCCCTAATAAAAAAGGGAGTGTTGGAGTAGTAATCCGAGATTCCCGACGTAGAGTTACGATGAAGTTAGCTGCTTATCTCGAGGTAAGATTCACTAACAATATGGCGGAGTATAAAGCCTTGATTATGGGACTGCATATTGCCAAACAAGGTGGTATTCGTCGGTTGTTAGTAAAAGGGGATTCCCAGTTGATCCTGAATCAGCTAGATGGGACATACACAGTGTGGAATCCCATTCTTTGTATGTATCATCGGACTGCTATGACCCTACTTGAGGAGTTTGAGAGAGTGTCTTTTCAGCTGATTCGACGTTATTGGAATCAGTTTGCAGATTCATCAGCAAATCTTGCTTATGAGGAAGAGCTCTTCTTTAATTGTGGTCCTAGTCTGGATATTGTTATCAATGATGAAACAGGACCCGGTCGCTTGTGGGGAATGTTATCAGAGCATGCAATATATGGCAGACGATGGTTGATATGGGTGATGCAAAGAGTAGCCGAGACCAATCTACCGTTATTATCTTGGACCCATAGGTTAATTAGACAACATGTTATGCATACGCCTCTTGGCTGTCTATGCAGGAGGGATGGGTCATAACCTTATGCATTTAGTTTAGGGGTATGAGCCTTATGTTTTCCTCCTTGGAAAGGAGCTTATTATTGTATATCTGGATTCTTTCAGGAGGGGATGTGTAGGTGTTATTCTGTTTGATCTCGTTAGGACAAGAGGGCCAGTTTTGTGAGGTTTTACTATTTTATTTCATTAGGCCAAGAGGACCGATTAAGTTTTGTAGTGAAGTGCTTTATTTCATTAGGCCAAGAGGGCCAGTTGTCTGTTTAGTGCAGGTACAATTAATGGTTTCTTGTTTGAGTTCTGTGCTAGACAGGTTCGAAGAAGAGCTTGGAAGGAGCCTTTTGTTGCGTGGAAGCTTCTCGTGGCCCTATCCAGGTGATATCTCTCCGTTATGAGTACTGTGGTTTTCATGCTATATGTGTTTGTGTACTTGTAAAGGGGGTTTTTCGTTTCTTATTGGGGACCGGTGTCCAAGGCATGCAGTTCCGAGGTTTAGGTTAAGTATGTTTGAGGGAGGTCTGAGTAGTCATTGCCTCCTGTAAAGACATTGACGAGCATCAAAAGACATGTTCTAGAAGGGAGTTCTAGTGACCCTGTTCTGCTAGCCTGCTAGGCAGCCGTTCTAGGAGTTCTTGTTAGTTCTGAGGCAGTTAGAGAAGCCTACCGAAGAAGAAAATAAAGCTGATACGAGGGGAAAAAAAAACCCCTGAATATCTTAAAGATAATAAATATATATGAAGGTGTGTAAAAAGGGGTTCTAACGCCTATAAATAGAAAAGAAAAGGAAAAAATCTTAGAAGCAGTTGATCATTGCCTTGCGAAGGCCTGGTAGGTTCCTGGGGACGAGTCTGACCTAGGGCCGATGCCTTGTCTTCCTAGGGGTGGCATCTTGCTAGAAAAGAAGAAATTAAGGAAGGTTGGAGCGAAAATAAAAGTGAGCGTCAGAAAAGGATTAAGTGTCGCCTTGCGAGGGCTTGGTAGGTTCTTGGGTACCGAGACAGGACCTGAGGCCGATGCCCTGTTCTCCTTGGGTCACTACGCTAAGCTCCCTCCTTTTTACATGCCCGAGTATGGAAAAATAAAAACCCTAAAAGAAGAAATGTGTTAAACGAAAATACTTCTTGATCAGGCTATAGGAGTCCTCGCCTAGTAGGAGCTCCTAGTTCTGTTGTCCTTAATTAGGTAGGTAATTCAGACCACCACTTAGGGCAACCTCTTTGACAGTTCTTTTTAGTTTGGCCGTGTTGGAGCAGTTGGTTAGTGACTAGCTTCGGACCTTTTATCAGATCATGCTAGGCCTACTCCTTGTGGATGTCATGCCTTGGTTCTGTCAGGGGGTAGGGTGAGCATTGTGCTGTGTTTAATATGTAACTATTTTGTATCAGCTTGATGCTTCCTTTGGTTGTTTTGTGCAGATCTACTGTGGGATTTGACGGGCTGAGTCGCCCTATCCCGTGGTCGCCAATGAGAGCGGAATTTTGATGCCGAGGTGCTTAAAAATAGCTAAAAATTACGAATATCAAGGGAAAAATATTCAACGTCGAAGGCGGCGGCTCGATCTAGGACGATTTTAAGCGTCAAAGTGCTTTAAAGGCGCCCGAGCGACACTTATTGATTTTTCATAATTTTTCAGACTGCCGTGCGGGTTGACAAGAGTTACCGGCCAATGCGGGATGTCAAGCTGGACGCCCAGGATTTTTCAGAGCTCAATTCGGAGTCCGGACGAGGAAATGGCCAAGAAACCGGGTAAGATACGAAAAGGTGGACATTAGAGTGGCCAAATGCAAGTGACCTTTGGGGCCTTGGGGTGCATTTTATGCCACATCAAAGCGTGGCATTTTTTTAGGAGCAAAAGCGTGGAGAACATGGCACCATCAGGCAGCCGAAAATTACGCCACATCTTGAGGGAGATCAATCTCCTGCCTGTAAACAACCACTGCAAATGATCATTGCCCTTGCTTCCCCTCTGCCTGCTGGTCATATCACCGTGCTTCGTTCGCACAATGGTGGTCTCTATGAAGATCTCTGATTTCAGTCTTTCTCTCTCCTCCCTCTCTCTCTTCTAAAGGCAGATTCATGTGGGAAGAAGAAGGATTGACGGATGCTTGTTCAATGAAGACCGGATTGCTTCGTGATGCAAGAGGAATGAAGATTGCTTATTGTGGACTGTCATGAGTATTAATGGCGGCTGGAAATCAGTCCCGCAATGAGGCATAAAAACCCACAACCCGCAAAGAATGGTAATTTTATTTTTACAAAGAAAATTGATGTTTTATGCAATTTGCTTCATGAGTATTTGTTCCCATGGGATGATTATGCATTATGTTGTTGTTTTCTATGAGTTTGATCAGTTTATACTCAAAAAATCAGAAAATCATAAGTGTTGTGACTGAAATTAATGGTGTAAAACCCGTAAAACACGCGAAATAGGGGGAAATTGGGTGTTTTTTATATATAAATGGAAAATATCATAAGACACACCAACTAAATTTGTGTTTTTGCTGCAAATGAACCTAAGGGCCACAGCCCACAACTCATTTTGCCTTTTCAATTATTTAATATTGCAAAAAATACAAGAAAATAAGGGAAAATTGGTAAAAATAAGGGAAAAATAGGTTTTGAGTGTGCGAAAAATACTAAAAAATAAGATTCATGTTTGTGTATGTATGGGGGGTCTGAAGTATGAGGTTTAGCATCAATTCGGCCTTACCTTTATGTTTTAGTGAGTTTTTATTGCTTTTCATACAAAAAAAACCATGGAAAATATTATCCTAAACCTATGCATCGTGCACAATCTAAACGGCGAGGGGGTAGAGAGAATGAGAGTGGTGTTTAAGTGCTGAGAGAAAGAAAAGGCTGATTGTTTTCATCTATGCATATCATATAGATCGATCGTTAATTTAAAATAAGGATCTAGTAGCACGAGGTCTCCTCGGTGCTAGGTTCGTGCAACGTAACAATTACGTGTCAGAGAAATTCATTGAAAGAATGTTTTTGCACTAAGCACAATGCTGATTTTTCTTTGTTTGAGCACATGGACATTCACAATTTGCATGAAGCATAAAATGATAAAAGGTATCAGACAATACCTCCAGGATGCATAGCACCTGTATTCTCTAGATCGTGACCAACGTTGAGTGAGTAACGTTGTTCCAAGCTGTAGGCTAGGTGTTGGGTCTAAGGGGAAAGTAAAGTGAGGTATGGTACATCCTGGAACGAAATAATTGGTACCTTGAGAGGACTATGTGCGAAGTGTTATATATGTTTAGCGACGCATCGAGGGGCCAATCCCCAAGATGTAGGAGAGTCGTAGTGAGGTAGCGGCAGCCAGCCGTGGGAGGACCTCCTATGTTTGTACTTCGTGCTATTTGGAAATGTGTTGGGACTCCCTCTGAGGAGTGTTAATTGGGTTAGAGTTGGACTACGATACGTGATACAAAAGCAAGATGTTTAGGAAGGCAATGTATGATGTATGTGTCATCAACGCTCCTGGCCGCGAGGCCATGGGGTTGTTGAGCGCATGATAGAGGTCCAGCTAGTGCATGAGCTAGTGCCGGCCCGTTTTAGGTCCCATCAGCCAATATGGAGAATTTGGACTATCTAGATTATCTAGATACAAAGGTCATGTTATACAATATAGTCATGATACAAAGGTCATGTTATACAATACAGTCATAATGATGGTGAAGGTTAGGGTAGGAGATAATTTGAAAATTACAATTCTAGCGTATGTCTAGGACAATCAAGATACCATGGGTGGACATTGCTCACTGCATAGAAGGTATGCTTATGAGGAGGTTGAGACACCATTGATCAAGTTGAGCTACAGGGCGACCACAATAGACCCCCATGATGCACATTATGCACTAGGATCATCCTCCACTGTGTCACAAGAAATGCATCATGCCATGCTAGCAAGCATGTAGGGCTAGTTGGGGGTTTGCTAATCTAAGTAGATCTCTTTTCACACACACACACACATGAGAAGGAGGGTTGGCCTCCTCTTGCATTGGTGTGGATGTGACAAAATGGTATAACTTGGCAATGTTGTAATTAAAGATGACTATCAAAAAGTGCAAGCTTGCCTCAATGATGGTGGGATTGGGATCTATCTTCGCCTCAAGGGTGATGGTGCACATGGAGAAATTGAATCACACAACATGGATGTTAGCCAAGTAGCCATGCAAGCCAAGGTTTTTGTGCAAGATGTCATATGAGGAAGTGAGGGTCATCAGCAAAAGCGATCCTTTGTGGTACCAACTGAAGGCCTTCTTGGCAATAGGACTAGTAGCAAGAGGATCACTTATCAGTACTTGTCTTACACTTGTGATCATTTATACTATTATGAACATTTGCATTGATTGTGTTGTCGACTCTCTCTCTCTCCACTGAGTTCTTTCTCTATTTATTCTAATTGATTATCACTATTGCTAATGCTACTTCAAAATCTTCAATGAAAGACTAAGGTCAATGATTTTTCTTATCAGCATCAAGTAATTACTTAATTGACTTGAATTAATGATTGAATCATTTTAGTTTTTGAAAGTTGATCATGGTGGTAATAATAATGAGAATTGAACTCTCCTTTCCCAATTAGAAATAAGTTCAAACCATTACATTGAGATATGTAGTGGGGTTGGTGGTGATGATGAGGTCG
The DNA here is from genome assembly GCF_053477565.2 of Lygodium microphyllum. NCBI lineage: Eukaryota > Viridiplantae > Streptophyta > Polypodiopsida > Schizaeales > Lygodiaceae > Lygodium > Lygodium microphyllum. The sequence continues at coordinate 50,527,002 of NC_141136.1, forward strand.
ACATTGTCAAAGAAGTTGACATTGCATCTTTGGCATTGGTAGTAGTCGTTCATGGCATAGGAGACATGCAAGGTGAGGGTTGAAGTAGGGCAACCTAGGCTCAATAGATGACTGATTGGCCACCTCTCCTTGTGCACACTATTGTGGCTAGACCAAATAGCACTCCCCATGGACCTCTCATCGCGCTGACTACTACCATTGACCCCAACAAAGTGTTATGGACAATGGTTGATAGTGGCCACCACATCAACCTAGCATGATAAACATGCATTGTGACTAGCTAAAAAGCTATGAAGCTACATGATAAACCTATCATATGTACACACTAGCACGATGGTCAGCGGGTGCATCGAGTATGGTGGCTTCATCACCATTGTGCTACAATAGTTCTCTACCGGAGTGCACAAGACCTCAAAGACTTACGCAATAGAAAGCATCATCACGAGTTTGCCCACCAAAAATCAAATTCTATTAGGAGACTCCAATAATTTTCAACACAAATTGGAATTCTCAGGTAAGTCTACCTCTTCATAGACCATAGAACAACTAGTATGACAAAGGCACCTCTACGAGTGCCGAAATGTCTGGCCTAGACCATTTCGACACTCTTAGGAGGTGCCCTTGTCTTGGCACTTCTACCAGCTGCTAAAGAACATAATGTCCATCGATCATGGCTAGCAACTCCACTAACCAAAGCAAAAAGTGTGCCAGGATGAGCATGTGCAGTGTGATGCATACCTAGTTAGGTAGCTTTAACCAAATGATAGCGACGAGTAATGGCGTGAACTTGACAACTGCATGTGGCAGCTTTGGTGGCTTGAGCTCCTCCTACTAGCAAGATCTTTATGGTCATTGAGATGGAGGCTTTAGAAGAGATTGGGCCCTTTGTATTCTCCATTTGAGTTTCTTTGATGCACATTTGCTGATTATGCACCCCTAAATTTTTTTGTTAAGGTTGGTGTGGTTTGGGTTGTTCTTGATGCTTGTGGGTGTCTTGATCATTGTTGGCAGATATGTCCCACAATATTTGAATTTGCATAACCTTGAGTATTCTTTATTGCTAAAGTCCCAGATGTTTGTTGCTTCTTTTTAATTGTGTTCCTTGATGGGCCTTTATACGTGGAGCCTCAAGGGCACTGGAGTATGATGTCTTTGCTTGGGTGGTGGCCTTAGGGTTGGTTTTTTTGGCTTGGCTAGTTTTGTTGCACTGCCAAGATTTATCCAAGTGTCAAGATAGCCAGAATTTGGGCAAAGCAATCTTAGTACCAAGACACACTATACTGACACTGGTGCTATTTTGCTTCTTCTCATTGGATTGTGTCTATGGTTTTCTCTCCACACTACTCATATGATAGTGCCATCCCATTAGTGTTCCTTAGGTTTCTTTTGTCAATAACAAAGGCAACCTTCTTCATGATAACAATGCTCCCTATTCTTTCCAATGTATCAAGGTAATGTGTTCTCAAAAATGTCAATATATTTATCATCACTATCCAATTTGGGCCATCCACACATAGGTTATGTGTCACCAACCCCGTCCTAGTCTAATCCACATTGGCATCACCTTCATATATCAATTGTACCGAATTCCCAAATGATGCATTCAAACATCTAATTTGGTTTGAAGAAGGGTGCCTCATTTCTACCTACAACTCTTAGGCTAGGGTTTGCTAATTGATTCAAATATTCTACACCTTGAAAGTTGGCTACTCCCATTTGTGCCTAATTTGTGCCTCATTTGATTTGAGAAGGCATAAATGAGGCACCCTCTTAGGGTAGGGTCTACATACCTTAAATCTATGTTTGGAAGAAGGGTATAGGCACAAATCACACACACACACACACACACACACACACACACACACACACACACACACACACACACACACACACACACACACACACACACACACACACACACACACACACACACACACACACACACACACACACACACACACACACACACACACACACACACACACACACACACACACACACACACACACACACACACACACACACACACACACACACACACACACACACACACACACACACACACACACACACACACACACACACACACACACACACACACACACACACACACACACACACACACACACACACACACACACACACACACACACACACACACACACACACACACACACACACACACACACACACACACACACACACACACACACACACACACACACAACACACACACAGAATGAGTAGGTCCATTATTTTGTGTATACATGTTATGGAAAAGCAACTTTTGCTAGGACACATGCAAGTGTCACTATTTGGTTATAGAAAAAAATGAGATGGAGAGGGAGAGAGAAAGAATGCATGTGTCACTATTTGGTTACAAATAGACATGAGAGGAAGAAAGAGAGAGAGAGAGAGAGAGAGAGAGAGAGAGAGAGAGAGAGAGAGAGAGAGAGAGAGAGAGAGAGAATGCAAGTGTCATTATTTGGTTACACATAGAAATGTGTGTGTGTGTGAGAGAGAGAGAGAGAGAATAAGTACGTCCATTGATTTGTTCACATATGTCATAGAAAAGTAACTTTTGCTTCAACATATGCAAGTGTTCCTAGTGATTATAGAGTGTTTCACAATCATGGAGTATAGTATCAACCAAGCATTGTGGGAAATACCCAAGACTCCGATTTGCACATGCAAAGTAAAGTGTTTGCAAGACTGATTGCACATGTGGCAATATAATATAAAATTGTTTTCAATGTGTGGTGGCTTCAATCTTCTTCTCTAAAAATGATAGCTAAAGAAGGATTTCAGGATGACATTGATTATGTGATTTTGTCCAAATGTTATTAGACACACTCACTATGTGGACAAAAATATAGTGTATATTCCAAAGACCCCTTTGGTTTGGAAGGTAGAAGTAGGCACCAACATCATCCATGATTAGATATGTAGCTTGATGAATGCACAATTCATATAAAAAACAATCATAATGAGAGTGATTCTTTTGTCCACCACTATTAGCACCACCACATTTACCCTTGTAGTGGTGGTTGGTCCATTAATTCATCTGACCCCGTGGTATAAGGTTTCATGAGAGGCAACTAAAAGATTTGTAAGTGCACAAAGCATGGTTTCAACCCTTGTGCATTTATCACTAAAAACTTGGAACAGTGTGGTGCTTTGACCTAGACTTATCTTGTTACTTATCTAGCTCCCACATTGTAATTTTTTTCATGCCCCAATAGGATTTTTATTTTCTTTCATTGCAATTCTATAGTGGAGCTAAATGTTTAGGTTCTCTCATGTGACTACTATTGGGTAAGCCGTGTCTATGTTTTATTTTTTTATATGTGATACCTTTTGGGACACCCACTCATTGTAATGATATGATGATTTCTAATTAACCATGATCTCATTGATGTAAAAGATGGAGCAAAAACTTACCTAAAATAAAGATATGCCAAAGAAGCTCACCTAAGCAAGCTCCCTTCAAAAACATTTCTTCTCCCCATCTTTCTTAGAAGTAGCCTTCTTTTTTCCACTCTTGCTAAAGGACTTGCTCTTACCTTTCTCCTATTTATCCTCCTAGGGCATCTTGCTTGACTTTGTTTTCTCAGCATTTTGCTTCTTTATGTCCTCCAACCTAGCTTATTGAACCTTCTCAGGATTTTTCCTCCTTTCCTTCTCCATCTTTCTTTGTCTTTGGGTCTGTACTCTTTTCCCAACTTGTGTGGTTTGGGAAACTTTACCTTTTTTTGTTTGACCCTATTTGGTAGATGTACAAGCTATCTTACTAGCCTCCCTATGCATTGCCAATGTTCTTTGGGTCTCTTCATATTATTCCTATACTAGCACAACCTCTTTTTGTAGCAGTTGTGCCTCTTCATAATTCTCCAATTGTAGCAAGGAGCTCTTCTTCTATGACAATTGGATCCCTTACTTTTGACATTACTATTTATGTTGAGAATGTTGCAGCCCCCTCTCCTATGTTGAGATATCAAGCTCCATATGAGTTGGCATCCACTATACACATTGATGATATGGTAGGACTTTACTCACTAGCATGTTAGGTAACAGACATGAAGGATATGCCAATGATTCTATAGCTGGACTACACACACTTAGTCCACTCTTGGTTATTGCACATTCATTATGCCACCGCATCTATTTTTACTAAGTTCGCACTTAGTGATTGCATATACATGTGTTCTACTTCTTTCATAGTAGTCTTTTATCATGTTGTATACTATGTTCTTTTGTATGGAAGGAGAAGAAGGAATAATATTAATATTTCAGTCCTACTTCTTTGTGTGCTCAAGTCTCCATTGTATATGTGCTCTTAGTTACTTTGTCTTGCCTCTTATCTAATTACATGGTATTATAGTAGTCCTAGGGCTACAGGAGCTCAATTACAAGCTACGATGAAGGTAATGGAGTGTGAAAGAAAGCAAATAAGAAATGGGTAAGAAGATCATCCATCTTGTTCAATTTGCCTTGGAATATTATTGAATGCTAGCTAGGCTCTTGAGCCTAGCTAGCCTATATTCTCCCAATGCAATCAAACTTAATGAGCTCAAAACATAGAATATAAACTGCAAATAAGGCCTTTAAGGCTTGTTCATAGTGATTTTTTCCATCTAGGGTCGTTTTGGTCTCCATTCTAATCTAGTAGTTTCTAGGTATAGTATTGATTCAACTATGTTTGTCATTTATAGACTCTTTATAGATGTAGAGATTAGAAATTTTGAATTCGTAAGGTTTGATATATTTTTCAAGTTGAAGACATACAGGATATTTACATATAGGTTATAAATTGCAGTTATTATTATGCAATTAGTAGCATTGGATGGAAAAATGATGAAACAAAGATTGCATATTTAATTCACATCTGATGGTTGTTATATAAAGGACAAGTTAAATAGCTGTAAGTTGACTGCAAAAGTCAAGCATAGTAGCAAATTATTTACTATTGATGTAAGTTTGCACGAAATGGATGCTACTATATTTGCATAAGATTTAGATATTGTAGCTAACATTGAAATTTGGCATAAGCAGATTGGTCATGTAAATGTGTAGCATTTGAAAAATACATAGCCAAAATAGATTGTGGATGGCTTACCCAAGTTTAGATTGATGGGATGCATAAGGTATGTATAGCATGTCAATTTTTGAAAGTAATCAACGCATTCATTTCCACATGAAAAGCATATATGCAAGAAGCCACTTGAGTTGATACATTTTTCGATGTGAGGGGTCCTATAAAGATTGCAACTATGAGTGATTGCAAGCATTGTGAGGCTTTCATTGATGATCATACTCAAAAAGTATGGATTTATTTTATTTACAATAAAAGTGAGGTGTTTCCTCTTTTTAAAAGCATTAAAGATTTGGTTGAGAAGAAGATAGGGTTTCATGGATATTAAGCACCTTATCAAACCTCCTACTATAAGTCATTTTGCTAGAGATGAGTCATTGCCAAATGCTACTATAAATGATCCACTCTCTGAAGCTGGCAAGTCCTCATCCTCCAAGGCATAGATTCAGAGTAGTTGCTTTGAGGACAATTCCTCTGTTTGAAGAAAGCCAACCTTGCATTGCACCAATTGAAAGCACTTTTTGACATCTAAAGGAGGGTCAAAGTTTGCACCTAATACTAATCCTCCTATTTGGGCTCAAAGAGCTAGTGCTACTTTCCACTTGGTTGATCCTACTGCTAGGAGAGCCACTTTGCTACTTTATAGCTAGTTGATCTAGTTGGTCTAGATTAAAAGTTTTTTGGGACTTTTTGCCTCATTCAATGTTTGGACCCTTCAGTGCTAGGACCAAGTCTAAAGAAGCAGCAACTAGAAAAGGCACAAAACAAACTACATATGGGTCATCAAGGAGTTTTCCTTCTCAGATCAGATACTTCACTTCAACTTTTGCATTAGCCAAGAACTAGAGGGCATTAACCTCCAAAATCCAAACACATTCATGCAGCTCTACATTTTGTTGCTCCAAGGCTCTAAATTACTCCATAAGCATCTCTAGTTGCAAATCAGTCAAACTATCCCTGTAGGTCAATCAAAGATATCCGATACAAAACCTTCATCATCACTGGGTGTTATGGGCTCCTTCATTATTAGTTTTTTCATTTTCCCATAGCAACATTTGGAGTAGTCTAAGTAGGAGTAGGATCCACTAGATTAGTCTGAATGCGAAGAGTATCAAAATTGATCTCCGAACTCAGAGCGGTCCAAACCTAAGCCATAAATTGTGGTTATGGAGTGGTACCTAGTACTGAGGCTAAAGGTGTGGCACCCATGGAAGTAAGAATTAGTGTCAGACTAGCGAGACCCATTTGCCCAAGAATGTGATACTAGGATTGTGCATATACATCTACATCATAGTCATTGATAGGAATGGGAGGAAGTGCGAAACATGGATTGTGAAGACCAACACCATCCAATAGTCTTAGTACCCTATGCAAGTTTAAGCTAAATCCTGAAGGACTTACAAAGGCATCAAGTCCAACATCATCCCCTATACATAATAGGGCTTCAGTTGATTGAAATTTACTTTAATTTTGAACTCTACCCCTTGAAAATCCACTAAAAGTGCTATAGAGCCATTCTTTCGTATATGAAAAATTTTATAAGGACTGCCCCATTTGGGTTCCAACTTGCCTGGGAAGAGCTCATGATGGCCATCATAATATAAAACCGATTGACCCTTAGCAAATTTATACTTCTTAGCCTAAAGGTCATGTCAAAGTATTTTCATCCAATTCTTCCCTACTTCCTGATGTAACAAGGCTTGTAATCTAATCTCATCAAGATGTGCAAGGGAAATAAACATTTCTTGTAATGCTTTCCCTTCACCTAGAGAATAGTTTAGAGTAAACCTTATTGTAGGCAGCTCAATCTCCAAAGGTAAAATACAATCTTCTCCATATACTAATTTAAAATGGGTGTGGCCTGTAGCTCTCTTAAATGTCATATTACAAGCCCAAACAGCCACATACAACTCCTTATCCCAATCATGCTTACCTTTGGATATAGTCTTAGATAAAATACCCACAAGCTGTTTATCGAACTCTCTACTTGCCCATTAGCTTGGCGGTTATAAGGCATGGCCTTATTATTTTTAATCTTTAGACCTTTCGTCAAAGACTCAATCACTTTATTCAAAAAATGTATCCCATGATTAGACACAAGTTTTTTAGGTGGACCAAAATGACAAATAATTTGCTCCAAAATAAAATTAATTGGTTCATTGGCATTATCCTTCATCGTAGTGCAAGCTTCAAACCACTTTGTGAAATAGTCTATTGCCACAATGATATAATGCTTCTGCATATTCGACAATGGATGTATAGGTCGAACGAAATCAATGCCCCACTTCTTGAATGGTAATATAGCCATGATAGGAGTGAGTGGGCACTTTCTATTTTCCCTATTATCATGTCTCTGACACATAACACATCTCTTAATATACGTAAATGTATCTTGAAAAATGGATGGCCACCAATATTCAACTCTCAAATCTTTTTGCGCAGTCAACCATCCAATAAAGTGTCCTCCAAAAGCAGAGTCATGACACTCTTCCAAGATAGACAAAACATCATTAGGCATAAAACATTGGCGATAAACATCATCGATCCCTTGCCGATATAGTGCTCATGCAAGGAAACTTTCAAGGCTTGCTACCTAATTTTTCTCTTTTCAACCTTTGACAAAGCGGCTCCAGTCTCTCTTGTAGATAAATAGTACATTATAGTAGTATACCAAGATGGAATGGAGGCCGTATCGATTTTGAGTAGACCCTCGAGGATCACTTCCTTCAGCCAAGACTTTCTTCAGCTCCTCAAAATCCTCAAGTCATTCACCAATGCCCTACAATTTCAATGGCCCCTAATTTCATAGTCAAACTCCTACAAATAAAGTGATTAGCCTCTTTGCTAGGTAATCGCAACTGTAACTTATTCAACAATTGCCTTAACCCTTCTACCATCATATAAAATACTACCTTTTTCATACAAGATGTGGTGCTTGAATTTCTTCGTTGTAAAGACCATCCCAAGGCACACTTTCTCCATATAAGTATAATTAATCTTGGATACCCCTGATGTGCGATTAGCAAATGCAATCGAATGGTACCACTTCTCCTCCCAAATCTAGGCTGAAGTTGATACTATATATCGTAGCTTTCTGTTGAAAATATATAAAATATCTCACCCCTTTTGGGTGCTTTCATGATTGGTGCTTTTGCCAATTTTTGCTTCACATCCTTAAAGGATACTTGACATGGATCACTCCAAACAAACAGATAGTTAAGAGATAACAGATTTGTCAATGGCAATGTTCTTTCAACCATTGCATTAATAAATCATCGATAATATCCTATTGGTGATAGAAAACTATGCACTTCTTTAGGAGTATGTGGCAAACTCATAGCAATGATAACCTTTATCTTTTGAGGGTCAGTTGTCACAATACCAATTGACCTAACCACATGGCCCAACTACAAACAATAGGAGGGCACTCCAAAGATGTGATTCCTTGCATTAAGCTCAATGCAAAAGTGCCTATACCACTCAAAACATTTTCTTAGAATGATCAACTGTCTTTCCCTTGTGGTGACTATCCCCAGATCATCAATAAATACTTTTAGCTCCTTTGGGAAAATATCACCAAAAGTTTTATTAGTCGTATGTTGCCAAGACCCTAGCACATTGCATAGGCCAAAATCCATAACATGATATAAAAAGATGTTAGGGATGGACGTTCCTTGGACATGCAGGAGTAGTAGGAGCAGCATGTATCATAGGTGACATGTGGCAGCAGGCATGCACGAGACATGGTAGCACTTGACATAGCAAACAACACGTCGCAAAGGTTGATGTGGTAGTTGGATTGACTGGTCAGATAGTTATGCTATCTAGTCAACTGCTGTAGACCTAGTATTTTTGGAATTTTTCTATTGGCCTATTTATTGGCCTTGCTTTTTGTAGTCTTCCTCAATTCTTCTCCCAATTTTTAAGCTATAGAAAGACTATGGAGACTAACCTCGGGGCTGATGGAGATTGAGATCTTCGAGGTGGAGATATACATAGACATTCTCTCAACATCTATGTATATTTCTATATCCTTATACATCATTCTTTACTACACTTTTGCATTTCCTCACTCTAACAGGGTATCAAAGCATTGAAAGGACTCACCTAGGGTGGACCTATTTGAAGAGGATATTTTAGTGTGACACAAGGCTGCATTTTCAGCATTCTAGGGCGAGTAGGAGGGTTGCACATCAGAACAAGGCTAATGCGAGTGTGGTGTACAAGGAGGAGATTTGCTGAAGCTTCTTGCCAATTTTTGTTGTTAGAGAAGGAAGAAGGCTACGTTTTAGGCCTTCAAGTGTAGATTTTACATTTTCATCACCTCCAACGAGTGAAAAAGAAGCAGGACAAGTGGTCCAGAGCCGTAGCAAATAGTATTCTCACTATTAGAGGGGGTCCTTGAGGAGTGGCAACTATAGAAGGCTAGCCTTAGGAGGAACCAAGCACACCACACCAAGCTTTTTTTACACTAGTCATCATTTGATGACTTGTGTCATGTATGATCAGGAGTCCACTTCCATGAAGGAGGCTTTACAGCATGATCATTGGCGAAATGTTATGGAGTTGGAGTTGGAGTCGATTGAGAGGAATGGCACTTGGTATCTTGTGCTAAAACCTCCCCATAAGAAGATCATTGGAGTCAAATGGGTCTTCAACACCAAGTACTTCAATGATGGCATGTTGGACAAGCACAAGGACCCCCTTGTTGTTAAAGGTTTTGCACAACGCCCATGCATTTATTTCCATGATACTTTTGCCCCTACAGTCGAATGGCTACTATTCGCAGCATTCTTACCTTGGCTAGCCATAGGAGATGGCCAATCTATCAGTTGGATGTGAAATCTGCCTTCTTAAATGGAGAATTGAAGGAGGAGATCTATGTTGAGTAGTCTTCAGGCTTTGATTCTTTTGATGGTAAGGTGTATAGGTTGAGGAAGGCTCTCTATGGCCTTAAGCAGGCTCCCCGTTCTTGGAATGAGAAGATTGACTCGTTCCTCCAAGAGAAATTAGGGTATCGACATTCCAAAGTGTCATGTGTTGTTTGTCCTTTGTGTGGATGACTTGATTGTGATAGGTGACCATACTCAAATGGTCAAGCAGACGAAGATAACACTTCATGAGAAGTTCGAGATGAAAAATTTGGAACTTTCTCACTTCTTTCTAGGTCGTGAGATCTATCAAAATCTAAGTGGAACCTTTATTTCCCAACAGCAATATGTACAGGAGCTCTTGACTATGTGTGAGGTGCAGGGATGCAAGTCTCTTTACGACTCCTATGGACCCGAATTGGAAGGCTACAACTCATTTAGATTCTCCTTTGGTAGATGCTACCCATTACAGGTAGTTGGTTGGCTCCTTGATCTGGCTTCTTAATACTTGTATTAACATATGCTATCTTGTAGGTGTGATGGCCAGGTTCATGAGTGAACACAAGATGGTGCATTGGCAAGCTATCAGAGATTTTGCAATTCCTGCGAGGGACTCCTGATCTTGGGATTTATTATCCAGCTGGTATAGATGCTACAGTCTTGGTACTTACAAGATGGAGTAATTCAGATTGGGCATGGATTATTGGTGGTCCACGATCGGTTATTGTTTTACCTTGGGTGATGGTGCTATTTCATAGAGCAAGAACCATCCCACAGTTGCCTTATCTTTGATTGAGGTAGAGTATCAATCAGCATCCTCTACTATATGTGAGACAATGTGGCTTTGCAAGCTCTTGGACGAGCTTGGTTGCTTGTCACCGTAGAGAGGTCCTACTATTCTACAATGCGACAATGAGAGTTGCATTTCCTTGGCCAAGAATTCTATGTTTCATGCTCGGATGAAGCATATTGAGATTCGGCACCATTTCATTCGAGATAAGATTTTGGATGAGACCATTTCCCTAGTATATTGCAAGATAGAGGAAAATCTTGCATACTTGTTTATTAGGGTGCTTCCTTAGGCTTTACTTCAACAGCACTCTAGATCCCTTAGCCTTCAACAGCACTCTAGATCCCTTAGTCTTGTTCAACAGCACTCTAGATCCCTCGAATAGTCCATTCCTTAGCTCAAAAAGCATACATCTCGCTTTTTGCACTTTTTTTTGAACAAGACGGCTACCTTCCTTCATGGGAGTGGTATGCACAGCCATACTAGGAGGAATAACTCTCGGCTCATCATAGCTCTAGACAAAAATATCATGGAATTCTTGGATCAAGGACACATTGTCCTTCCTCTCTTCCAGACTGAAGCATAGATTTAATCTCCAACATACAAAGGTCTAGCTCAATCACATTTGCATCTCTGATTCTATCTTGGGCTTCTATTGGCATTCAAAGTCACTTAATAGACATCTTTTGTAGTGGACCCTCTCTTGATTCATCACTTGATGAAGTTTCACTACTAGAAAGATCCTCTAATTCATCTAATTTTGTCTAAGATAAAGGTACTCTCTCACTTTGAGGAGATTTAGGATATGCATCTACTATTACGTGTTTGGCACCTCTAATAAAAAAATTAGATGATTAGCAGGTATATCAACTTGACAATCGGATTGCAAGATCCATGGCCTTTCTAATAATACTTGATAGCTTGGCTGCCTTGCAAACCTAATAATCCTAAAGTCCAAAATGAATTCCATATTAGCAATACTCACATGGACTTTAGCAATGTAACCTTACAATTACCTCAAACTGTCATCAACTATCCGAAGAATTGTGGAGGCATCCTTTTGGATTTCTAGTCCCAGCCTTTCCATCAATTTTGAACTCATAATGTTGACAATGGTATGATCCACTAATATGCCATCAACATATACTGCCACCCTTGGGCAATGTTTTTTAGCATGTTTAAACCATACGTCTACCACATGAGCCATTCTCAAGGGTTCCACAATATACCCAGTACAAAGAATCTTCTTAAACTCTTTAAAAACCGTTCTTTTCTCTCACCAAACCTTTCTTTGGTTGATGCTAAACATGCTTAGGTGCCTCTTTCTTGGCTTTTACCTTCTTCTTTTGGCGGCTCCTTATTGGAGTCATCTTTTCCACTAGCAACTTTTAGAGGACAACTTCCACATCAAGATTAAGAACTTGCGTCCCCTTATCATCCTGTTTACGGTTTTCCTCAATAGGTTTTGCATTATTCTTATTACCTTCTTTAACCTTCTGCCCTCTTGTAATGGCTCGTAAATTGGAAGCCTCGATGGTGTTAACACACATAGCTTCGATAAGGTTAACACCCACTACCACTGGGTGGGCAACTCTTCTATGATAGCTTTCTCTCTCTGTAATATTTGCTTTGGTTCCTCATCCTGCTAAAGGTTATTCCCTTGTGCTTGATGATTAATTGGACCTAGATACTTACTCCCTTGCTGATGAAGAGAGTTAATCTTACTCCAACAAAAGTACTAGCTAGATGGGCGGGTTGCCCACATGTCATATTTGACATTAGGGCAGTTCTATCAAGTTTTGCTGCTTCCTTAAGAAATTAACATTTAAGGCTATTTGTCTATATTGTTCCATTATCATATTGATATAATGCTTCATAATGTCGCTGACTTTGTCTCAAGAACATTTGACGCACTAGACTCATAACCATGACCATCCGATTGTCGTTCATCTAGCCTAACCACTTGATTAGGGATCAGCTATTGATCAATGGGCTTAACATTATGGTTTGTCATTTTTCTTCTAGTATATTTAGTGGAGCCATTTGGCTAGCCATCGACATAGCAATATTAGGAGGAGCCGGCAACACGGGCACATATTGCACTATGCTTCCTCTTCTATTCGGACTGGTCATAGGTATACTAGTCACACCTTGACTTCCATTGGTCAATGCCAAATTATTGCAAAGACCTAAACTCGAATTTAGATTTACCCTAGATGCCTAGGAAACTTGTAAGTGAGACTCTACCTCTTCTGCTGATGTAATTGCAGTGTCTATATTAGCGAGAGCAACACTACTCAACGACACTTGGATATTGAAGTCTAATCCATGTAAAAAGTACTATAATTGGGTAGTAGATGGAATAGGAATAGAGGTTTTCAATTTGCAAAACACCTCTTTTAGTTTCTTGGCATATGCTCGAGCATTCTCAGGGTGTTCTTAACATGTCACATTCAAAACATGTAGCCAATATTGTCCATCTCTCTTAGGGGCAAACTCTCTTTGAAAGGCTGCAAAGAATAAAAATTGATTGTGGTTATGGTTCTGGCTTCCAGCCATGATATCACATTGTAGCTCTTCCTTTGAAATTCATATTTAAAAAATATCATGAGATGTCCTTCGTCTTGAATTTGGCAATTGAGCATTAATTTCTAGAACTCACTAATGTGAATTTCTGCATCTTCCTTTGCTAACCCAACCTAGGGCTGGCAAATTTGGCATTCCTGCTGCAATGGGTTGTAACATCATGATGATTGGGTTTGCTCTAGGGGTTAGTATTGGTGGCCCGGGGGGTCCACTAGGGTTTACCGTATGGTATCACGTGAGTGTAAGGGAGGGGGGTTATTTAAGGGAAGCAAGGTACATTTTATGAGGTAAGGTCCCATAAATAGGGGGTAGATAAGGGGTATTTTCATATATTTCTTGCACGCACGTGACGTCTCCTTATTACTACTAGTGAATCCCCCGTGTTGTGGGGTTATACTTCCTCTCAAAGTAATGCAGAATGATCATCTTATTGCCTATGAGACTCATAAACTAAAGCCTTCTAAACAAAACTATAGTCGTTATGATAAATAATTATTGCATATAGTTCATGCTTTGAATATCTAGAAACGTTACCTTATGGGATCTGATGTTCTTATAAAAATTGATCAACATGCCATAAAACATTTGTTAAACCAATCGTTAATTTATAGATAACACATTAAATGGGTTTGATTAATTCAAAAATTTCATCCAATCATTCAATACTAGTTGCCGATGTATTAAGTCGTAGGCCAATGGAAAATATTGCATCACATCATTTACTTGGATATGATAAAAGCAAAACCATATATTTAAATCATGCTTCTACTATCAAACTTTAAAATTTTGATGCCATGGTTCTTGTATATGTTCCAAATCCAAATTGAATTTCTACATTTTTGTCAACTATAGGTCTAGAATTGTTGGCTATCTTTATATCTACAAAATGTTTGAGCCTACCCTCATATCTATTATTTAGATATACAAAAAAGGATGCGAGATCTAATGAAGCAACTATGAAATTCTTATTGATAGACCACTGGTACTACTTAGTAAAGTACTCAAAATTCAATGTCTTGTCAAAATTCATCTCTCATTCTAGACAAATCTTTCATCCTTAGAAAAAACTAATGAATGGAAATATTTTTTATATACTCAATTGGGATTACTTAATCTTTTTTGTGACTTTTTGTAAAATGTTTCTATGGTCATTAGTAACCAAAGTGTTAGAACAACTAGAAGATCATTTGTAATTGTGATTGTAGTAGAGGGATATGAAATTTCTTTCCATAAAGTACTTCAAAAGGTGCTCTACCAATAGTATAATGTGGGGTGTTATTGTAAGTAAACTAGATGATAGGAAAGTTTTGATCTCAATTATTAAGTATATCAATAGTGTAGGAACTAATAAGGTCAAGAATAGTACTATTGGTTGCTTCAATCCAACCATTACTCTCAAGATGAAAAGCTAAGGTGAACTCCATCTTAAAGCTTAAGTTTATAAATAAAGCTATCCAAATATGATCACAAAATCAACTATCATGATCAAAAAGTATAACCTTGGGTAACCCATGAGATAAGAAAATATGGTGTTGACAAAAAGTTTAATACCTTGTGGGGTGGACAAGGTCTTTCTGCAAGGAATAAAATAGGTTTGTTTACTAAATATTTCCAGAGTTTTCCAAGTCGTATCATAGTGTGAGGATACTGTGGGAAGACCAATAATAAAATCCATATCAATTTGTTCCCATACGCCATCAAATATTGGTAAAGGTAGCAAACCATATGATTTTCCATATGATATTTTATACATTGACATACAATGTATTCAAACACAAATTTTGCTATATAATGCCTCATTGTAGGCCAATAATAATAATAATAATTTTTGTATGCAGTTATAGTTAATTGTATTCCTCTATGTCCCATATAAGCAAGTACATGCATTTCAGTACTTGCAATATTTCTAAAAGATACAATAATACACAACTTTCTTTGATAATATAAGAATCCATTCACATAAGAATAATTATTAAAAATAGTGGTGTTAATATTTTGAAATCTTTGTTCGAATATGTTCCTTCCATAGAGGCAATAATAAAATTTCATTTCATAAATATGAGAATTTAATAATAGGTAAAGTAAAAGGTATTTTCACTCAATAGATAAATTGTTAGAAAATTTCTTGTTTTTATGTGCAATAAAATAAAATCTCAATAGATGTAAGAACAAAACGTCTCACACTTGCCAACAAAATGTTCGAATCAAAGCCTCCAAATGAAGAAGATAGGAAATTTTTATATCCAAGACATTATTGCACTATGGGAATCTATCTTCCATAACTAAAAGCATTGAAGAAGCATAAGGTTATGAACTTTCAAGAAAATGATTTATTGTGGTTGAGGATTGAAAAGAGGAGGTTTAAATCCATTGAAAGACATCCAAAAAACAAATTAACACCAAGGTACTATGGCACATTCTATATTGTTCACAAAAATAATGAGAATGCATTTAAGTTGGATATTTCTCCTTAATAGCAAATTCACAATTTTTTTCACATTAGTTTGTTGAAACCATTTAAAGAAGAACCACCATTTAATCTTGTTGTTGATGACCCTCCTTTATTAGAGAAAGATATTAAAATTTTAGTTCTTAAAGTAATTCTTGACCATGACCAACAGACCACCACAACTAGAACATGAAATTAGTATATAAGTATGCAGTCAAGTACAAAGTTCATTATGTGAAAAAATATCAATGGATTAAAAAATCAATGCTAACTCCAACTTATGACAATCTAATAAATGCCTATCACTCACAATTGCATTAACAATCCCATGGGCATAAACCCACCATAAGAGAAAATGTTTCATATGAAATCCATGGAATTTTATTCCATGGAAAGTTGTAGGTTGGCCACATGCGATAGCACCACTAGCATGAGGTTGGCCATCCTTGCATTTTTCTTTATGCTCTTAACTACGGACAATTGCTTTCTAAACCCCAAGAAATATTATGGAGAAATTGGAAAATCTAGAAGATAAGGAGATTTTTGGGATGATCAAAGAAGAAGACGACCCTATTTATTTCTTGTTGAAAATATTTTTGATCCCATTAGTAGTAAGTAGGACCAAGAAACTCAATGGGAGTAGGAATGGAACTATACCACATGGTTTTGGAAACTACAAAAGTAGCAAAAAACACAATGGCTATGCTATTAGACAAAACAATTTCAACATTTTCCATTCATAAAGATTTATATATATTTATCATTGTATTTTATCGCAATTCACTATGGAAATAAGATTTTTTTATTTATTGTAGATTTTATTTATTTTTTCATGATCTATGACTTATCACATGAGGCACATGTGTAATATTGGTAGCATTATACCTGGCAGATAGATTGAAGAAAACTAATGTGTTTTGTGTTATATTCAGTAAATTATTTGGGTTGCACATTTTAGTGCATTGAAATGATATGATGCACAACATGAGAATATTATTAGAAATATGTATACCACACATCATGGAAAAATTATTATTTTGTAGGTACTCATGAGCATAAAGACTCTGCATGCATACATATGCAATTGACTTATTTTGGATGTATTTATTAGAAGGGTTTAAATATTATTTTTTATTGTAAATCTATTTAGAATAAGGTGTGTTATATTTATTTGTAAGGATGCAAAAATATGCTTTCAATGTATTTTGAGCATAGAAGGTCTTAATTCAAATTTATAAAATATATACATGGGGGAGGTGCTCACCCATACATGGGGATATTGTATCCAATCTTGTGTAGTGTAAGTTCTTTTCTTCTCTCTTGCAATTTGTTCAAGCTCTATTTTCTTTCAATTTTTCTCTATTGTATGATGAAGGAGGGTATCAACAAGGGGGGCTCATAGGTGAAGTCATGCACTGCACAATTGATCCATTGACCTTCTGTATTCTATGCTCAACTTGGAATTATTGCAAGTTGGTATTATCCAACCCCTTGTACATCTTGGTGCAATATATTTAATCTAAAGGAAAGCAAGAAATGCCATCTATGGTGACTTTGATACATTGTCCAAATGTAGCATGGCCTAACACCTTGCCCACATTGAGCGGGTTGAAGGAATACTAAATGTTGATGCACATTGGTGGTTCTATAATGTGTGTATAATTGTACCCACCCTTGAGATGAATCAATTGGCTATGTTGTGGGGCCTGAGGTAGCACTTCCAACTATGTTGTTCTTTAATTGCTTGGGAACAGAGGTTATGCCTAATAGGTCTTTCACCCATTTTGCATACGCCACCTCTTATTTCCACATTGTGCTCCACAATGCCAAGTTCTCCCTCAAAGTGACACTAGTACTAGCTCCTTGAGATCCTCTAACATCTTAGGTGCATTCATGTGGCAAAGATGTTAATTAATGGTTGCATATAGTATTCAATTAAAATTTCAATTACATGAAATTAATGTTAGTTGATTTAGGGATGCATATTTTGTCAATTTAAAAAATACAATTCTAATGAATCTACTCTTGAGTTTAGAATTGCAAGGACATTACAAGATTTCAAAACCAAATAACACATAGGTGAGGATATTTTCTAGCCAAATACATGACTTACATACCTATCCCATCAAACAACACTAAACAATTAATAGGACATGACCAAATGCCCATCATTTTGCTTATTCATATGTGACTCATTAGGACACTATATAGTCAAATTCACAATTGAGTGTCTATCTATATCCAAGGGGAAACTGAGAGTATCATAACCAATATGACACCTTTTTGTTGAGTTCATGGCAATGCCAAGTCAATTGAGACATACTTGTCAAAAGACACTCACTTATACTAAATTCAAAACTGTGTCCCGCTTTGACAAGCACCTTTTGGCCCTATGCATACACATCATGAGACAAAGGTAACATGACATGTATATGTCAAATACACAACACATGCCAATCTATGTGTCTCACGAGTGAAAGCACAACACATATACACACAAACACTCTCATATAGAAGTAATGGGTGGCAAGGGAAAACCATCTCATGACATGCATAATGCATGCCAATCAGTGATCTCCTAGTCTACCATGCACATGTATATGAAGTGTGTACACATACACACAATGATTAATAGTAGAGGATTGGCTCATTAGTTTTTATGATATGCATATACCAAATTCACAGTCCATGTAAGTCAAATGGCCCCTTTTATTACACACATGTATATGTGCACACACACACACACACACACATTAAGTGGTATGACATTAAGTGCTTACCAACTGAGTCATAGGAAGGCCTAAAATTAACGGCCCTTATCCTAAGTTTGGGAAAAAACCACCTAGCTAACTAGCTCCACACATCCCTAAGGCCATTCTATCATCCACACCACTAGCTTCCCTCTGAGGCATATTTTAGTGTTTAGACAAGACATGCTACCATGCTATTTATAACATATAAAAATAACTTTATTAATCAATGTTTGCACTTGGTTCCTTATCATGTCCTTAGTTTACATACATTAAGCAATCCATTGAAAGACAACAATTTGTGATATTTTCTTATTTTCATATATACATTTGCTCCAAGAGTGAATCAACCCATAAGCCAAGTTCCACCCTTGCCTTGTTTTTCTTGGGCCTTTCACAACACTAAACCATGTTCGACTCATGTTGTAGGTTTCCAATCCTATCTTAGGATTGGGACAAAGACTATGTTAACCCTTAGACGAACAAAGAGGAAAATTCGAAAAATCTAAAGCACAAGACAAGGCCAAGGCAAAAGTGAAACGAAAGACGAAGGCGCGCAAAGAAAAATATGGAAACACAAGAAGTGTAGAAAAGTCCTAAATCAAGGAGAAAGGTGCACAAGAAAAAGTGCAAGTCAATACTTTTGTAAAAGAGCACAAGGTGCATCATGATTTATTTTAAGAGCATTGGGCTCTCACCTGTGCAAATTGTAAAGGTAGATGGGTGGTAGGAAGGAAGCTAGGAAGATAGAAGGACAATGGGAAAAAGGGCCTAGGCCACGTCCGCCCATGTAAAAAAGGGAATAAGGGGATGTTTGCCCAAAAGGGATTTAGGGCTTTGTATATAAAGTTGAAAAGTGAATGAGAAGCTCATTCTTGTGTGTGGCCAAAAGTAGCTTCTTCTTCTTCTTCTTCTTCTTCTTCTTCTTCTTCTTCTTCTTCTTCTTCTTCTTCTTCTTCTTGCTTGCTTTCTTGCTTGCTTGAGCTTGTGCTTGAGAGAGGGAATGTGAGAGTGAGAGGGAGTGAGCATGTGAGGGTGAGGAACCGTGGTGGAGAAGCTCTCTATCTTCTCCTCTCTTCTTCTCTTCTCTTCTCTTCTCTTCTCTTCTCTTTTGTCTTGCTCGCGGCAATGGAGCTTGGAGTGTGGAGCTTGAGGATGGAGCTCGCTTAAATCTTGCACTTGGATCGTGGAGCTACCGGAGTGCTCCGGAGAGGAGGCAACTTGATCAGGCATGGAGGTAAGCTCACTACACTCGTAGAGATGGATAGCGTGTTGGCTATGTGAGAGGTAGCCATTAGTGCTTGGCTTGGAACTTTTGAACAATAAGCGGTCCGTGGGTCTTAGTGGTTGGGCTTGTGCTCTTGCCTCTACATTTTGGTTCTATTGCTGGGACCAACGAATTCAAGCCTTAAGTGCTTGTGTTCTCCAAATCGGGCATTGAAGTAGGGTTTTATCCAAACCAGTGCTTGAGGTAGATAGGTAGGAAGCAAGGGAGTTTGAAGAGGTGTTCGATCTTCTTAGAAAGTAAGTTTTTGGTTTTTTGGATTTGAAAAATCATGTTGGAGTAGTGTAGGTATTTGCTTTGTGATTTGGATGCATTAGGGTAGGAAAAAACAAAGAAAAAATAAGGAAAACAAGCATCAGGATTTCTGTTGTCATAACAGGGCAAGAGGGTTTGATTTGTTTGTTGATTTGCATTTTGGAGTTTATTTGCTATTCCAGGTATATACAACTCTTCTCCTCTATCCATAGCTTTGATTTGGAGGTGCATGCAATAGGCCATGACCTAAATCGTGTGATTTATTGTTGCGTCATTCAAAATTGTGCGCATTCAACCTATCTGAATGACGGTGATTCTGGGCCGAGTCGTCCCAGAATCGGCCCTTGACCCTCTTCTGTTCAGGCCACGTGGCCACCACCTTTTGGATGCTTAGGACTTGACCTGGTCAAATCAACCATTTGGCTTAACTTGCTCGGATACATGAAAATTCGGCCCTCGACCCTGTCAACTCGATCCAACCCCACTCGGATAAGCTAACATTTGGCCTCGCCGAATTCACCATTCGAACCAACTTGGCATTTGGCCTACTTGACTCGTCCCTCGGCCCCATTGATTCGGCCCACTACCACTCAAACACCCACTACTCAACCGTCCGAATCGACCATTCGGACCAACTTGGCATTCGATCCACCTAATTCGGCCTTGGGCCTTGCCAACTCAACCCAATCCCACTCAGACAAGCTGACATTCAGCCTAGCCGAATTCTCCATTCGTACCTTGGCCCACCTAACTCGGCCCTCAACCGTTCGACCCTCAGACCATCACATTCAGACTGGCTGAATTTGATATTCGGACCAGTTACATTCAACCCTCGGTCATTCGAACAGGCCGAAACCGACATTTGGCCCCTGCGATTTGGACCTGCTATGGGTGTAGACCCTGAAATTGACCCAGAGACTGTATAGAGCTGAAAGCACATCATAGATCTATCATCGAGCTGAAATCTAGAGCAAGTAGTTGAAAACTTGGCTCTATGAATGGTCCTTCAAATCGTGTATGGTATTCAGCGTAATGGCCCTATGGGCCAGGGGGGACTGTCCCCATCCCCTCCTAGACCCCCTAGAGGGGGCTCTACCCCCTCCACACCTCCCCCAAGTAGGTTGGAGAAAAAACGTGTGACATGATAGGTCCTCCAAATTAGATCCTAGTGTAGTAATGGCTTTGCACAAGCATAGATTTTCACTTACAAAATAGTAACCAAAATCCTACACCCAAACAAAGACAAACCAAGACCCTAGAACCTCAATGGGCCAATCTAGCCAATAAGGGCAAAAAGGTCATGCCAGTAAAACATGTATAGCTTGTGTTTGGATTGTATCTAGTCAAAGCGGAATGCAACAACATCAAGCTACAACTGTGAAGATGACTAGACATGATAGTCCTGACGATAGATGCACCTTGAATGGCACTACACGAATGACCCAAGACATTAGTGGAGAATCTCTATCTGGTTGTGCAATTGAGAACTCAAAGGCATATATCAGAGGGCTTGAATTTACAAGCCAAGACCTGGAAGATGAAGACATAGTACCGCCAGCTTACCTTAGGGTCAAACTCACCGCAAAAAGAGAGTATAGTGTCGATGCTCTCATCGATGAAGGATTAGATTTTAATATCTTGACCTATGAAGCATGGACCATACTAGGCCAACCAGAGCTCATGCCAACTAATGCAACTCTCTTATGGGGGGGACACCCACAAGCCCTTATAGGGAAGTGCAAAATCATTGTAACTATTGAAACGGAAAGCTTCCCTATCCTATTGCATGTTCCTCCAAATAGTGCAAATTGTGGAAAGGAAACCCTCTTAGGAAGACCCTTCAAAAGGGTGATGAAGTGTGAGGCCGATTATGTAGCACAGAGGATACACTTGAAACTACCAGGTGTAAGGATAATCACAACCTTTAGCAAGGGTGACATCATCAAACCTCGAGGGAAAGAAAAGGAATATTCTGACATTCAATGCAAGCCTAGTAATGAGAGAAAGGACTTGTTGGAAGAGTTGATACAAGCACAGCCTGAATAGAGAGAACCAATGAGCGAGGCAATGCTTGAAACAAGAAGGTCAGGAGACAATGCCAAGGACATGCCTTGGACTTACAAATATTGTAGAAGACCACAAAAGAATCCCAAGCCTTACAGATGAAGGTATTGATGGAGAGCCAACACAACGCTGTGATGGATATCCAAAGTGTTGCTACATGCTCAAGGGTATTATGCATGTAACAAATGGATTTGGGTGCCAAAACCCCCTGCTAAACCACCTCTATCAGCTGAAGACTAGGATGTATCAAGAGTGAAGAAGTGTAGGAGGAAATCTAAATGAAAGAACAAGTCTCGAGTCAAAAACATTGGAGTGACCGAGCCCCTCACGATTGAAATCAAAGAAACCAAATGGGACTATTCAAAGGATAGATCCTAAGCCTAGCGTGCTTAACAAGCGAATATCATATGTAACCGTTGAGTGTGCACCAAAGCCAGTAGTGCCCAAGGAGCCTTTGATTTTCCAAGAGGATAATGGGCATCATAGGCGCAACATTACTCATGGTAAGGTTGATGTCTCAAAGCAAATGGTAGAATCATCTAACAGCCATGAGCAATCTTCCAGTCAGTGCCAAGTCCACCTAGGATTCCCAAATCTCCCACACCCTCTTTCCCTAAATGGACACAGAAAGCCCAACAGCAGTTGCCAAGTGCAGCTGCTCAAATCCAATCTTTATCTCCATCTAAGCTTCCAAATGTCCAAGATGTGGGACATGACACCATCCTTAGCTCTCAGCCTAAGGATATGCCTATGCAATCCATCATGACTAGCTCAACTGATCCTTAATTTGCACGAGTAAATACGCAAAGGGCAACAAGAGTTATGACCACTTCCAATTTTCCTAAGGACCTAACATTGCAGTCTACCAATAGTGGCAAGTCCATTGAACTAGCCGCTATTACTTCCAATCAAGAATCACAGCAATCACAGCCTTTGGCCATGACGATGCCCCTTGCGAAACGCGTCCTTAGCAATTCACATGCAGAAGAGATGTAGCAACCAATATCCTTGACACCTCCAGCACTTTTGAAGCACCTAAAGCCTAGGCTTGACAAGAAATCTCTCGAAGATTTGGCCAAGAAGATGGTGCATCTGACCAATGAACCAAAGATGAAGTGCCTGATGAAGCTTGATCACAAGCTGACAGCCATCACACGTGCATATGTGCATGTGGACATCAGAAGGCCAACACCAAAGCATGCAAAGCTCATAGCCAAACTCCTGACGTGGAACAAGCAACAACATGTTTGGTCCCGCTATGTAGCTATCGCCAAAGAAGTCATGAAGGACATCCCAAAGGCCATAGCTAGAGAATTGTGCTTGATACCCTCACTCTATATTGCTCAATGTGAGACAAACAAGGAAAGCTCGAAGCAATCAAACAAAAAGGGAGAGGACAAGGCAACTTTGTGTAGAAATGGCACTCCAACCAGAGTCTGGCAACCAAGATTGGCCACCGACTAATGACACTCGCTGAGGAAAGGAAAGCCTTTTGGACATCAATACATGATCCCACGTACTTTGCCCCGACCTCATTAAGAGTGTTGGCAATGGTCCATGAGGTCCAACTTTCTGCCACTGTCCAAAAACATCCATTGTACAATAAATTGCTTCTAGAAGAAGATCTACATGTGGCTAGTAGGCTAGGAGTAGGGAGCATGGTACTTAATGTTAGCGCATATGTCTTTTGCCTCACTTAAGACCCTACAATCCTAGATCTCTATGCTTCCCATCAATACAACCCTGACTTCTTCAACTGGTTTTGTCCAAGCTTACATAATAGGAATCTCAAACTGTCTCTTAGTTCTACACTAGCGTCACCCAAACCTCCTGAGCAAGAGAAAAACAGCTCTAAGTAAAACACTAGCACTGATAAGAAGCAATGGTGGCATGTTCCAATGGGTAAGGACAAGAGTCTAGAGCAAATGCCAATGCAATCAAATGAGGGGCTAAACACAAGGGAATTAGCTAAAGAGCTAGACTCTCCAAAAAGAGAGGCAATTGTACCCTCACAACCTAGCGAGGCTACCTAGCAGGCCGCGGCTATGTCCCATGAGGACACACCAAAAATAGAGAATGTTGAGGCCCGCGACCAAGCACATCAACATCTTACCTAATTCAAGGTCCCGAGTCTTCAAGGGATACACCTCAATTTCCCAAGAAAAGGAGGAGGAAACAACAAAATCAATGGCAGTTGCAAGTGGTTGTAGACGCCAAGAAGATTGAGACCAAGAGTTCTAAAGAGCTGAGGAATAAAGCATCGAGTCCACTAATGAATGAACCCATTGCCATCTCTCCTAACAGAGGTGAAACCTTAGACACATCCATGTGTTATGATAATTCAAAGCAACCATTACCATCAACGGTTGCTTACAACACTTAATCCACCGATAACAGAACTTGCATTGACCAATCAAGAGTGGATACAACACTGTCACAACAGGTTGACAAAACTATACCAGTCACATCCAAGGAGAACCATGATGCAATATCAGCAAAGTCTCAAGAGAAACATGAAAACCCCGAGGACATAAGCAATCCTAGCATTGACCAATCTTGCTCGTCTAGACCTGAGCCCCCAGCTATGCTAAAACCTAGGGAAACTCCCAGAACCTTGCATGAGATAGCAACCAAGCAAGCCTTCATAGAACATAGAAGTGTCACAGAGTGCTTGATTGAGTTGGATGCTAAACTCAAATTATTTGCACGTGTCTACGTCCTTGCATACATGGGCACATTCCCTAGGGAGCAACTTGAGGAATACTTGCCATATCCTCTATCCTAGGAAGAACAAGAATATTTTAATGAGCACTATGACAAGCTCCTACATGAACGCATGCAACTCATCTCTGACGAGGAGGCCGACGAACTACGCTTAACTGTGACATTCAATGAAGTGCTTTGCCAACCAAACCTCTTTGAACTAGAGCAACTAAAGCGACAATCAGAGGGTCAAAGTCAATTTGAAAAATATTCGTTTGAAAACCGCTCTACAATGGCCAAACTTGGAGCCCAAATTATGATAGAATCTCATAGGAGCGACTGGCCAAATGGCGGTCTCAAAGAGACCCAACCTATGTGGCACCAACTTTCTTTGGAGTACTGACAGCCATTCAGGGTATGGACTTAGCCGGAACTAGCCAAGAGAACTCTTTGGTTGATAAAATTCTCACTAAGGAGGAGCTACATGTTGCCAGTAGACTCGGACAAGGTACCATGCTACTCGATGTTGCAAAATAGTTGTTGTTATTGAGTAGGTTGCCACGTGGACTAGATGCATGTGCCACACTCTATTACAACCTTGAGTTCTACAATCGAATTTTTGACACATGATTTTTGATGCCGAGAAGTGCTTAAAAATAACCAAAATTTCTGTATTTTAGGGGAAAAATAGATTTCATCGAAGGCGGCTGTGGCAATTAGTACGATTTTAAGCGACAATGCCTGAAAAAGGCTTAAAAGACCCACTTGACGACAGTTGGTGAATTTTCATAATTTTTTGACGTCAGACGAGACCCTGGGAGATGCCCGATAGTGGAGGACTTCAAGACGGATGCCCAAAATTTTTTGGATCATATTTCGAACGCCACACGCGAAAGAGGGAGTGCCCGAGAGGCCAAGGTCCAAAGGGAGTGTAAATTTACTTAAAGGATGCAAAAAGGCATGACCTTTGGGGGCTTCCTAAAGGGGGCCCGAGCAAAAAACGAATTTTGAGGGGGAGGGGGTGCAGGAAAGAAGGCGCCATCCTCTCCAATGATTGATGTGGGATATGGGGCCTGAAAGCAACCCCCCAATCGATTACATGCTTGAGATACTCTTGATCTTTGCCCTCCATCGCTCCAGTCCGCTCCTCAAAAATGGCTGCCCGGTTCAAGAGATCATATTTTAGTCTTTTCTCTCCTCCCTCTCTCTCCTGCAAGGGGCAGTTCCTGCGTGTGAAGAAGAATGAAGCCCGGTTGATGAATGCTTGTCCTCATGGTATCGGATTGCTTCCAAATTGAAGGTGGGCTGAAGATTGCAGTGTGGAGACGGGCTGAGCATCAAATGCGCCCTAATTTGCAGACCCGCAATAAGTTTCAAAACCCGACATAATAAAACAATACACAGTAATGACATTTTTACAAAGAAAATGGCTTTTTTTTCGCATTTGATGAGGTTAGCAATGTTCATATGGACTCGAAATTGATGGACATGTTGTTTCCTGTTGATTTTAGTCTTTCATAATAAAAAACTCAGAAAATATGCACTTAAAGTGTGGGAAATAAATGAAAAAAACCCAAAAATCGTGGTTTTTAGAGTAAAAATGGGATTTTTGGGCTTAAAATCGGAAAACATGAAACAAAACGCCAATAAAATCTACATGGTTGCTATTTAAAGACTCAAGAGCCACAGCTTTGAAATAATGCTATTTTCTTCCATTTTTATTGATAATAAATAAGAAAAATTAAGGAAAATAGGAAAAAATACTCTTTAAAAGGGCGAAAAATAGAAAACTGATGAGAAAAATTATGGAAAATTATGGATGTGTCTGTGAGTGTATAATGAGGATAAAGGTTTTGCCTCAGGTTATCTCCATTTATATGTTTTTGGTAGTATTTACTGCTTATTTTGTACGAAATACACATGAAATTACCATTTTACCTATCATCGCAAGCAAAACTTTAAACGATAGGGAGAGAGGGGAGTTTGAGCATTGAAATATGATATAAAATCTTATGTATTTGCTACATTATTCATATAGGATGATGTTAAGTTAAATAAAGAGAAGTACAGCACGAGTGTAAGGCTCGATGTCTTCTCTCATTACAGCAATTATGTGTTAGTGTATGGAAACATAAAAAGAATGGATTTGCACAATGCACAAGGCTGTTTTCCAATTGTTTGAGCACTTAATCATATACACATTTGCATTAAGCATTATTAAATGGTATCAATTACAAGCTCTGGATGCATAGCACTTGGTTTCTTTAGGACTTGACCTACGTAGAGAGAGTGAGCAACCCGGTTGTAGGTCTAAACGGTGAGTCAAAAGGGAATGGATAAGTGAGGATAAGTGCATTCCTGGAACGTTAAATATATTGGCACTAAGAGGGGAGTTTGTTTCGAATGTGTCTATGTGTGGAAGCAGCGCATCAAGGGCCAATTCCCAAGATGTAGGAGAGCTGCAGTAGGGCCACGGTAATCAGCTGTGGGTTACCCTTGTGTGTATAATATGTGGCATTTATTGCCGATATATGTGTAATCTCCCTCTGAGGAGATGGGAAAGGGAACATCCGTTGGATTATAGACTATAAACGCGCAGTGGTTAGTGTTTAGGATAGTGTCAGATTATGCTGGGCCTACTCCTTGTGGATTTCATGCCTTGGTTTTAATAAGAAGGTAGGGCAAGAGCTGTGTTGTGTATCTCTTTTGTATTAGCTTGATGCTCTTTGTGGTTGTGTTTATGTGCAGATTTGTTCGTGGGATTCGATGGACTGAGTCGCCCTATCCTGTGGTCGCCAATGATAGATGATTTTTTATGCCGAGAAGTGCTTAAAAATAACCAAAATTCCTGTATTTCAAGGGAAAAATAGATTTTGTCGAAGGCAGCGGTGGCAATCGGTATGATTTTAAGCAGCAATGCCTGGAAAAGGCTTAAAAGACCCACTTGACGACAGTTGGTGAATTTTCATAATTTTTTAGCGTGTCAAACGAGACCCTGGGAGATGCCCGGCAGTGGAGGACTTCAAGACGAATGCCGAAAATTTTTCAAATTGTAATTCAAACACCAAACGCGAAAGAGGGAGTGCCCGGGAGGCCAAGGTCCAAAGGGAGTGTAAATTGACTTAAAGGATGCCAAAAGGCATGACCTTTAGGGGCTCCCTAAAGGGGGCCTAAGCAAAAAACGAATTTTGAGAGGGGGGGGGGGTGCAAGAAGGTGCTATCCTCTCCAATGATTGATGTGGGATATGGGGCCTGAAAGCAACCCCCCCAATCGATTACATGCCTGAGATACTCTTGATCTTCGCCCTCCATCACTCCAATTCACTCCTCAAATGGCTGCCCGGTTCAAGAGATCAGATTTTAGTCTTTCTCTCTCCTCCCTCTCTCTCCTGCAAAAGGGGCAGTTCCTGCGTGTGAAGAAAAATGAAGCCCAGTTGTGATGAATGCTTGTTCGGCATGGTACTGGATTGCTTCCAAATTGAAAGTGGGCTGAAGATTGCAGTGTGGAGATGAGCTGAGCATCAAATGGGCCCTGATTTGCAAACCCGCAATAAGTTTCAAAATCTGAAATAATTAAAAAATACACGATAATGACATTTTTACAAAGAAAATGGCTTTTTTTCGCATTTGATGAGGTTAGCAATGCTCATATGGGCTGAAAATTGATGGACATGTTGTTTGTTATTGGTTTTAATATTTCATAATAAAAAACTCAGAAAATATGCACTTAAAGTGTGAAAAATAAATGAAAAAAAATCCGAAAAGCATGGTTTTTAGAGTAAAAATGGGGTTTTTGGGCTTAAAATCAGAAAACATGAAACAAAACGCCAATAAAATCTACATGGTTGCTATTTAAAGATTCAAGAGCCACAACTCTAAAATAGTGCTAATTTTCTTCCATTTTTATTGATAATAAATAAGAAAAATTAAGGAAAAATATGGAAAAATGCTCTTTAAAAGAGGAAAAAATAGAAAACAGACGAGAAAAATTATGAAAAATTATGGATGTGTTTGTGAGTGTATAATGAGGATAAAGCATGAGGGTTTACCTCAGGTTATCCCCATTTACATGTTTTTGTGAGCATTTACTGCTTATTTTGTGTGAAATACACATGAAATCACACTTTTACCTATCACTGCAAGCAAAACTTTAAAAGGTAGGGAGAGAGGGGAGTTTGAGCATTGAAATATGATATAAAATCTTATGTATTTGCTGCATTATTCATATAGGATGACATTAAGTTAAATAAAGGGAAGTACAACACAAGTGTAAGGCTCGGTGTCTTCTCTCATTATAGCAATCATGCGTTAGTGTATGGAAACATGAAAAGATTGGATTTGCACAATGCACGAGGCTGTTTTCCAATTTTTTGAGCACTTAACCATATACACATTTGCATTAAGCATCATTAAATGGTATCAATTACAAGCTGTTGGATGCATAGCACTTGGTTTCTTTAGGACTTGATCTATGTAGAGAGAGTGAGCAACCCGGCTGTAGGTCTAGATGGTGGGTCAAAAGGGGATGGATAAGTGAGGATAACTGCATTCTTGGAAAGTTAAATATATTGGCACTAAGAGGGGAGTTTGTTTCGAATGTGTCTATGTGTGGAAGCAATGCATCAAGGGGCCAATCCCCAAGATGTAGGAGAGCTACAGTAGGGCCACGGTAATCAGCCGGTGGGCTGCCCTTGTGTGTGTAATACGTGGCATTTATTGCCGATGTATGTGTAATCTCCCTCTGAGGAGACGAAAAAGGGAACATCTGTTGGATTACAGACTATAAGCGTGCAATGATTAGTGTTTAGGATAGTGTATCCCTCGACAAACGCTCCTGGTCTGCGAGGCCGTGTGGTAACATGTGATATGCATTGAAGTCAACACCATGGGATTTAGATAAGTTATGCCTCTTTCAACTGGACTTGTTCATTATGGTTGAAGCATAGGTCTTGCATGTACTCTCATGAGTTGCCAAGTGAATGCAGGACGACACATGTCTTTGTACGAAAGCGTTAAATATCCAAGTCACCAAAGACTACCAACCCCACAAAGAACCATTATGGAGAAAGCAACAAAAATACCAAGAACAAAGAGCCATGACAAAATCCCCACGGGAAGAGAAGATCGCCCATGTAGAAAGCACACATTGCATTTGAGCATGGCCCAAATCATAGTCATCGACTACTCTCTCTTTCTTGGCTAAACTCTACATCGAGGTAGGAGCCACGCTCTCATCAATGACAAATGTTTCTTCATCAACCAGGATTCAATTTGCCAGATGCTATGTTCCTTGTCCATGCATAGCTCACTCCAGTTGCTACCTCAATTGTATCAATGTCTAACATGTTACAAAGATGTTTGCAAAATTTGAAGTGTATATCTCCATCTCAACAGTTGTTCCTCTA
This sequence comes from Lygodium microphyllum, assembly GCF_053477565.2. Lineage (NCBI taxonomy): Eukaryota > Viridiplantae > Streptophyta > Polypodiopsida > Schizaeales > Lygodiaceae > Lygodium > Lygodium microphyllum. The sequence goes on from NC_141136.1 coordinate 50,557,252, forward strand.
GCATCGAGGCTAGTAACACAATCATCTTTGTAATATTCAGAGGATTCATAGTCATACCAAGGTCTGCAAACTAGAAAGTCTAACCATAGTGCATCCTTACAATCCTTAGGCTGAAATATACTCAACCTTCATAGTAGACAAGGCCCTACATCTATGTACCCTAGACATCCAAGAAACAACACCTTCAACAAAAGTGAAGATATAGCTAGAGATGGAATGCCTACTATCTACATGTCCTCCATAATCCTAGTCTAATATTTGCCCCAAAACCTCTGCATAGTTTGGGTCCTCAATTACGAGACAACTCTCCATGGATTTGGCTTGGAGTTGGACCCATCTCCCAAACCACCAACATATGTCTTGTGTACACAAAGAAAATTAGCACTTCTCCCTAGGGAGAGGTTACAAGTTTTTTCAATTACAAGTATAGAAGATCCCAAGGATCCATGCCCTCTCAGCTCTTCTTAAATGCTTCTTAAATATTCAACCCATCATCAAAAATCACTAGGTGAATCTTAAGAATACCCTAAACTTCAACAACCATGTATACACATGCACTTATGTGATATTTACCCCAAAACCTATGTACAGTTTGGGTCCTCAAGTACCGTACAATTCTTCAAGTTTGCTTGGAATTGGACCCATATCACAACCATTAATATATGTCCTATGGAATATGTAAGTATACACATTCACTTATTGATTTTATGATCCATATCAAATCATTCAAAAGAGTTGGTACTCTTGCTTATCAACTTCAATTACCTTCTTATGTACACATACATGATGTGTTTAATGTGTCATAACTTAAGAAATATGTGGAAGCTAATATTCAAGTGGGTGAAGAATTACCGCCCATTAATGAGGATGAGCTAATCATCCATGAGCTTGAGTAGATTATTGAACAATGTGAAAATGTTTTAAGGAATCATTCAATCATGGAATACCTCATCAAATGGAGATTATTACTAATGGAAGAGTCTAGTTAGCAATTGGCTTCTTATTTGGAGACTTTTCCATGGCTTTTTCAAGAGGATCCATGAATCATAGAACAAGGGGCGTCATTTTGTTTTAAATTTCTATAGTAAATCTAATTTCCCTAACCACATAAAAAATGGACTTTTTTGCCATGGATAGATACCTTGATCTGTTTTCTATATTTCTATATCTCATTTGGAGGTCCCTACCCAAAGTTATGGCCATTTTACTATAGCAACCATGTTCAAGATAGAAGTCAAGATTCTCATGGTTTTGCAATAGTGAGGGTGCTTTCTTATCATGGAGTATTTTTCAATGATTTATGGATAATATTTAGTAGTAAACCTTGATGATCAAGCTATTTTAAATGATTCATTTCTTTAGTACTTTTTCCATTCTCAAGTTTTAAGAACTAAACTTATTTGGGCAAGGATTGTGTGTAATAAAGTAGGAATTCAATCTTGACCTTTAGTAACTTTATAGGACTAGGAGCCCTATAAAGGCAAGAATTTGCAATTGTAAATAAATTTTGGAATTTTTTTTTGAAAAATATAGCTCTTGAGGCTTAAACCTCCCAACCACTAGCATCCATTGAGGCTGTATACTCATTGGACACCATAGCACGAGCTGAGTATCATACTAGATGTCTTTCATTGTACTTCTTCATTTCAATTATGGCTTCTAGGTAGTGTATTCTACACATGAATATGTTGCATGGCCATGGCTTTTCATGGATATTTTTTGGTCAATGAGTATTTTATTTTTAGTTAAAGTTTCCCCCTTTTACATACTTGGAATTTTCTTTGCTAGGATAAGATGATTGATGTGATTTGTTAGGCTATGGTCTTCTTTCAATTATTGAATTTTTTTGAAAGAAAATCAAAAAATTAACTTTTTTATTTGTTTAATAACCATGTATACGTGCTTTGAATGATTAGCAAATGATTAGATTTTGTGAATGCTTCAAAGAAAGCAGTAAGCACATGTATTTTACTACTTTTTTACAGATTTCTATCAACTTTTATCATGGAAAAAACAAAACATAAAATTGGCCAAGAGTGGGTAGCAACTAGCTATGGTACAATCTAAGTTGCCCAAAAAGGCAGTGTATGTATGCATTACTAGGAGTTGTTTGCTAAGTTAGTCATAATTGAAAAGTGGGACTAAAATTAGTGTTGGATTGTTGATTATGTTTAGAAAATTATGAAATTATGATATCTTGAAGTGAGCAAATCATTGGGATAGTTAGAACTGTCACTAGCTAGTCATTGGTGATACTAATAGAGGCAATATATTGAGAGACTTATTATGCATGATTTTGCAGTGATTGCTTATTGTAAGTTTTTGATTTTTTGCTAAAATTATTTGAATATTACTAAAATTTTGGTTTCATAACATAAGCATGAGTGATGGACATTATGTATACCAAGCTAGCTAATTGTAGGACTAGCTAACAAATGGGGATTGTCAAGCACTTAATTTTGTGAGATTTATTTAATTGTTTTATTTTATAGCCAAGGAAGGTTCAAAACCTATTATACATGGTATTTTGATCATGTTTTATCATGAGTTCATGAAGAATTTTCAGATAGTGTAAATGATACTTTGATAATACATGACTACTCATGTTAGAGACACAAACGAATATAGTGTTGGGTTATTTGATCTAGACTCATTGAGAGGGTTTTTGTGGATTTATATTTCAGTTTTTAATCTTCAATTTCTTTTATTTTAGGCTTCATCTAGTCATATTTGGGTTCCCACTTAGTTGTATGCACGCTTAGTAGGCTCTTTTGGGGCATTAGAGGGCTAGTTTGGGAGCCCATTAATGCATCATTTAACCCTATTTGTGAATTTATTGGACCAAAAGTGCTTTGGGTAGCTAGTTGAAGGTATGACTACCTAGCAAATAGGGATTGTCAAGCACTTGATTGCATGAGAAATATTTTGTAGCCAAAGAAGGTCAAAAACCTATTGTACATCATGTTTTTATCATGAGTTCATGATGTATTTTTAGATAGTATAAGTGATACTTCAATAATGCATGACTACTCCTATTGGAGAAACAAACAAGCATAGTCTTGGGTTATTTGATTTGGACTCACTGAGAGGGTTTTTGTACATTTATATTTCAATTTTTTATCTGCAATTTCTTTGATTTGAGGTTTTATTTGGTCAGTTTTGGGTTCTAGTAGGGTCTTTTATAGGAACATTGAAGGGCTAGTTTGGGACCCTAATAATGCATCATTAACCTTGTTTGTGAATTTACCAAACCAAAAGTACTTTGGGTTGGGAGCCCTAGGACAATAGCCACCCTTAGTGAGAACTCAAAATACACTGTCATATAGGCAAGACACACCCATGCCAAAACCATCTCTTCGACTACTTGTGTCATGATCTTGTAGTCTCATATCTGAGGTGAGTGACTAGGGTCACATAGTGACGAATGAAAAAAAATCACTTGAGCGTGCCAATTTCTCAAGTTGATCAACCAGTAAGATAACTATTTTCCTCATCATTAATATTACTATCCTCATGATCTTGACCTTCATAGCCATGGTCTTGAACTCAAGGGTTTACATCAACATAATCACTTCTCCTACCATTCCTTCTAAATCTCAAGGTAAGGAGTGGGCTCATATTATGTACTCAAGGTATTTATATTCCTCAACTCACACTCAAGTTGACAATTAAGAGACCCCACCTGAGTTAAGACAAGCCCTTACTTGTTCAAGCCAAGTGCTATCCTTCAACACAAACTCAAAAGACCATCAACTGTGTAAAACCCCGCAACTTGATGTATCATATTTCACTCAAGGTGACCCTTCCAAAATCCCCATACTTTTAGTATTTATGGTTATCCTTAGCTTGAGTGATGCATGAAATGCACTTGAGGTAGTTAGTAGTGTAGCCAAAACTCAAGGTAAGATCACAAACTACACTCAAAGTGATTGTCGTGACATCCTTGAGGTGATTCTCCTTGCATGCACTCGTCACCTACTCCAGGTAGACTTCATGCTCTTGATCTTCGGGTGATCTTCAACTATTTACTTGAGGTGGCTGGGTTAATCCACTTGAGGTGATGGCTTGCTCTTCTCTTCTACTACTAGAGGTAGCCATCAACAAGCTTGAGGTAATCTTCTAGCCTACACATGCTTCTGATAATTGTCCACCATCTCATCACTCAAGGTGAGTGACCCCATACAACATGAGCTGGTCACTAGAGTCATCACTCGAGGTATTCAGCTTCCTTGCTCACTCAAGGTGAACCCCTATCTGTTCTCCTTGAGAGGATCTTGGTCAATCATGAGCACAAGCAATCAAGGTGCTTTGTATCAATATACCCACTCAATGTGCCTTTGATCAAGGTGCCCTACTCATTGATCAAGATGGGCACCCTATGCACCACTCAAGGTACTTTTTAGTTATTGCTTGAGGTGAACCCAAACTACTACCAGTTGATGCAATTGCCATTGCACCTGGGGCCTTTCATCCTCACTTGAGACAATCTCTATCATTGCCTTAAGCACAATGTGCTTTTCTTGCACACCAAGTAAAAGAAATGCTTTGCTTTGCAAAAAAAAGAAAGAGAGAAAAGCACCAAAGTGTTGGTTGTGCAACCCTGCCCACTCAAGGCGATTGATGTTCCATCTCTCCTTGAAGAGGTGATCCACATAGTCACTTGAGGAAATCCTATTACACCACAAAGGGTAGTTGGTTATCAAGGCATTTTAAAGTGCACAACAACTTGAGACAAACTTGTCTCTCATCGTTCACTACTTTTGAGGCAATTAGAGCCATTGAGTTGAGGTCATCAACCTCTTCCACCACTTGGGGTGATCTCGTATTAAGGCAATCATCACCTCCCCTTTCCATTCAATATTTTTACCATGAATTCAAGGAAATCCTACCTTCCACATGCCTACTCAGAGCATTACACTATTGCCCTTGAGGCAACTAGCCACTATAGCACCTCAAGGCACTCATCTCAACACTCAAGACAACCCACCTCTCATGACCCCTCAAAGTAGTCCAAGTGCAACCTGCTCAATGTGTTCACCTCCCGCACCTCCATTTGAGGAAAGGGTTTCCCCACAACCACCTTTTCTCGGGTCATAGCCACTTGGCTCACGTCCATCCCCCCTTGAGGCAGCCGGTTGCACTACCCAACTTGAGGCATATCCATCTCTCTTGAGGCACTCAATTCCAAGTCATCCACTCAAGGAATCATCCTCTACTTTACGTGGATAAGCAACGTAAATAGTACAACCAAGAAAATCATAATCAAAAGAAAGTGCAAAAGCATACATGTCATCATGTCTACAATGCAAAAAGCAAGTATTGCTTTGGCTTGCGATGCAAGGAAGCACCTTGGGCTTCCAAAAACACCCCTGAACTACTCAAGGTAGTACATGAGCCATCCCTTTCTTGATTTAAGTAAGATCCATGCATGCATACTTGACGTAACACCACCACTATTGCCATACTTGGCAGGGGACCCATCCCTGGATTCCCACCATAGGTTGGAATTAGTCAAACTTCAAGAAGCCTTGCGATGGCCCACATGACCAAACGTCCAATGTATTGCACTATAGTATCACCTTCTAGCAGAGTGCCATGAACTATGACTAAGGTCTTACACTAGCTATGGGAGATTTTGGCATGAAGCTATCCACTGCTAATTTTCACAAAGACTACCATATCCTCAACATTAACAAAAACAACAATATCTTATGAATAGGTAGTTGCATTACGGAAGGGGAGCTCACTGGGCTCTCCTAGAACCCAATGACTAGAGACCAGTTGCACCTAGGGAAGACATCAATCCAACTAGGATACCTAGACCCCTTGCACCAATCATACACATTGCAAAGTGATGCTTCCATAAATTACATTGAGGAGCCACTAGAAGAAGAGCCATATTTGAATCCTTACATGTCATATAGTGAAGAGGGTAGTCTAATTCTAATGGACTATAGATCAATTCCAATGATGACACTAGGTAGAAAAAGGGACCAATTGCAACCTCAAGAATTTATAATTTGTTGGAATTGTGGTAGCTTGGACACATTTCTTCTTGATTCCATGAAAAACAATAGACAAACAAGGGCCAAGATGAACACAAATATCCTGAGTGTGAGGTCTTACATCTTTTGAATCTATTGACGAAGCCACAACAATTTCAATCAATTGATGACTAGGATATAGGCGGGGAAGGACAAGAAGTGACCTTTTTGATAAAGCATTTGAGCAAAATTTTCTAGAAAACCTTCATTTCTTGTTTCACATAGTTCACTTATTCCACCCATAGATACCTCCACCACCACCACTACCACCACCACCACTGCCATCGCTAACTCCACCACTGCTACCCTCTCCACCACCACTACCTTCACTCTGTCTCTCCTTCTTCTTTCTCTCTCTATACCCCTTGCTATCACCATGACAGCCACCACTACCTTCACTCTCTCCCTCTCCCTCTCAACTTTCATTCTTAGTCTCTTATTTTCCCTCTCTACATCTATATTCCCTCTTTTTCTACATTCTCTCTCTCTCTCTCTCTCTCTCTCTCTCTCTCTCTCTCTCTCTCTCTCTCTCTCTCTCTCTCTCTCTCATGCATGTGATCAATCCGAATGGTATGATAATTCCTCACATCGGATTATGACATGTGTTGTAACAAACGGTTCTCTTTAATCATAAATACTTCTCTCTCTCCATATCAGTCTCTCTCTCCCACTTTCTCTCTCTCTCATGCATGTGATCAATCACATTGTATAATAATGCTTCACGTTAGATTATGACATGCATTGTAACAAGTAATTCTCTTAAATCATAAATACTTCTCTCTCCATCTCAGACTCTCTCTCTGTGTCTCTATCTCTCAAATTATGACGTGCATTATAACAAGAAATCCTCTTTAAATATAAATACTTCTCTCTCCATCACACTCTCTCTCTCTCTCTCTCTCTCTCTCTCTCTCTCTCTCTCTCTCTCTCTCTCTCTCTCTCTCTCTCTCTCTCTCTCTCTCTCTCTCTCTCTCTCTCTCTCTCTCTCTCTCTCTCTCTCTCTCTCTCTCTCTCTCATGCCTTTGCATTTTAAAATGTGACTTTCCCTTTGCCTTCTTTGAGGCTGCCTTTGCGCCTTTTGCCTTTTCATCTCTTGTTTCCTCCAACGAGTCTGCATTTTTGAATTTTCTTGTATTTTTCTTAGATTTATTTTTTCTTTCATTTTTCTTGTCTTACATTGGGATTAATGTAAAGGGTGCTCTTGCTCAACCACCAAGACCCACGGACCGCTTATTCCTTCAAGTGTTTCAAGCCGAGTACTAATGACTACCTCTCAAATAGCCGACGCATTATCCCTCTCTATGAGTGTAGTGAGCTTACCTTGATGCCCAATTGAGTTGCTTCCTCTCTCAAGCACTCCGATAGCTCCACGATTGGTGATGCAAGCTCAAGCATCCTCAAGCCTCTTCCTCTAAGCTCCATCCTCCATAGGCACGCGCAAGATGAGAGAAAAGAAGAGAAGAGAAGAAGAAGAGAAGAATAAGAGATGAGATGGTGGGGGGCTTCACCTCCAAGATCCCTCACCCTCACACACACTCACTCCCTCCCTCAAGCACTCACAAGCAAGTAAGTAAGAGAAGAGAAGGAGAGAAGAAGAAGAGTCCACTTTGCCACATACCAAAGAATGAGCTCTTCATTCACTTTTCAACTTATATACAAAACTCTAAATCCCTTTTGGGTAGTCATCCCCTTATCCCCTTTTTTACATGATCGGCCATTGTGGCAAGGTCATTTTTCCATTTCCTTCTATGTGCCTTCTAGTTGCCTTCCTTTCTACCACTCATCTCCCTTTACAATTTGCATGAGAGGGAGCTTGGTACTCTTTTACAAAAAGTTTTAGGAGCGCCTTGCATTTAAGAATGTGCTTTTGCCTTTGATTTAGATTGCACTTTTCTACTTTTTCGCTTTCTTTTTGTGATGAGGTTAAAATTACTCCCCTCCTAGTTTAGTGCCAGTCCCATGGCACTGACGGATAGTAGTTGGAAGGTGGGATGGGTATAGCGAGATGGCTTTTTTGAGATTTTATACAAGCCCTTGCAGGGGATGGTGTTGGTGGACTAGCCTTGAAATTGAAGATATAGTTGGTGCAGGTCCTTCCCTGCCGCTCACCTGGAGTGGATCTGTCCCTTGAATATGGTGTTGGACGGATCTCCCTCTTGCCAGTCGAGGTTGCAAAACAATACGAGTGGGCTTTTTTCGATCCCCTTCAAGTTTCCTTATCTCTTTCCATATGTATGTTCAGAGTTCACCATTCCCATAGGAGGAAACCTATATTCCTCATAAAATGAATTACGTTGCTCTTCTCACTTTCCTTGTGAGGGTCTTTGGAGGTTCTCCTTCATTCTTGAGAGATCCTTGCTAGAATATTCGATGCTTACCACCGTTATCCTTGAGAGAGCATCCTTCATCCTCGTAGACAAGGCCTCCATCATCCTTGAGAGGACCTCATCACAGTAGGTGGAACTCCCTCTTTTTCTGAGCTTTCTTTGTCCTGCTGATGGGACCTGAAATGGGCTGGCACTGGCTATAGCACTAGTCGGACCTCATGCTCATGACACACAAACACCCTCACGGCCTCGCGGACCAGAAGCATCAATCTAAGACTGAAGGACAAACTGCCCTAAAGCTTAATTATTGTGTTTATAGTTTATAGTCCAACGATTCTCTTAAACTCCTCAAAAGGGAGAACCCAAAGTACATAGGCATAACGGCTAGTCACACACACATAGAAGGCACTCCACCGACTAATAGTCGGAGCCCCACTATAGCTCTCCTACATTGCAGGGATTGGCCCTTTGATGCGCTGCTAAATATATAACACAAATGAGCACAACCTCCTCTCAAGGTACCAATATTTTACGTTCCAGGATGTACCATTCCTCACTACACTTTCCCCTTAGGACCCAACGACTAACCTACAGCTTAGGACATCCTCTCACGCTCATCGTTGGTCACAACCTAAGGAAAACAGGTGCCATGCATCCAGGAGGTTTTTTTGATACCTTTTAATAATTAGGCTTAATGCAAATCATGTATGGCTATGTGCTCAGACAAAAGAAAGATCAGCATCGTGCATGGTGCATAAAGCATTCTTTGCATGAATTTTACTAACACATACTGTGTTGAAAGGAGGCACCGAGCCATATGCTCATGCTACCATCCTCTTTATTTAAACCATTTCCTATATGCCAAATGCAATGCATAAATCAAATCTTTTCTTTATATTTCACCGTTTCAGCCCCTCTTCATCTAACTCTTAGCATTTTGCATCATTGATCGGTTAGATAGGGTTTCTATCCATTTTTCCCTTTTAAAACAACAATAAATACACACAAAACATAGAAACGAGAACAAACCAAGGCCAACCTCGTGCTTTGCCATCCTTATACATTGCAAAAACATAGATATAATTTCCCCTAATTTTCCTCAGTCGGTTTTCTATTTTTCCCTAATTTTAAACCCATTTTTTCCATTTTTAGGTAATTTTCCCCTATTTTCTTTAATCAATAATGATTGAAAATGAAAGTTGATTGTGGGTTGTGGCCCTTAGGTTCATTGACAGCAAAAACACAGATTTAGTTGGTGTGACATATCATATTTCTCATTTATATAGCAAAAAACCCAATTTTACCTTTAAAACGCGTGTTTTTCATGTATTTTGACATTAATTCCTGCCATGTAGCCTTATATTTTCTGATTTTCAGGTTGCAAACAGTTGAAACTCATGGCAAATAATATTATAATGAACTTTCATCCCATATGAACAAGGTTTCATAAAGCAAATAGCATAAAAAGACCATTTTTCTTCATAAAAATAGCATTACCGCTTATTTTTAGGTCTCGGTTTCTTGGTCTTGATTATGGGACTGATTTCCAGCATGCATTTAATGCTCAGCATCTTCAAGAACAGCACTCTTCAAGTCTTCATCCATCCGAAAGCAATCCGGTCTCATTCGGACAAGCTTTCCTCCATCATTCTTCATTGTCTTCTTCCACACAAGAACAGCCCCTTAAGGGAGAGAGAGGGAGGAGAGAGAAAGACTAAAATCAGAAATCTTCATCCAGGCCATCATTGCGTGAGCGAAGGGCGGTGATAGCATCAGCATATAGGAGGGAATCAAGCCCCATGATCACTTGGGTAGGTTGCTCACAGGCAGGCATCATGATCATCAAGATCCAAGCGCATTTTTCGGCACATCCTGGTGTGCTCTCTCTCCACGTTTTCTTCATCCCCAACTTGCCCACGACTTCATGCTACATCAAATGCTCCAACCCCTCCCAAAGGTCATGACCATTTGGCCAAAAATAAGTCCACCTCTTCAAATCTTGCCCATTTGTTGGCCATTTCCCTGTCCGGTGTCCAAATCGAGTGCTGTAAATTTCTGCGCATCCGGCTTGACATCCCGCATTGGCCAGCAACTCCTGGCAACCTGCATGCCAATCTGAAAAATTATCAAAAATCAACAAGTGTCGCTCGAACTCCTTTAAAGCACTTGACGCTTAAAATCGTCCTAGCTAGAGCTGCCGCCTTCGACGTTGAATATTTTTCCCTTGATATTCGTAATTTTTAGCTATTTTTAAGCACTTCTCGGCATCAAAAATCCGCTCTCATTGGCGACCATGGGATAGGGCGACTCAGCCCGTCGAATCCCACAGTAGATCTGCACCAAACAACCAAAGGAAGCATCAAGCTGATACAAAATAGATACATACTAAGCATAGCACAATGCTCACCCTACCCCCTGACAAAACCAAGGCATGACATCCACAAGGAGTAGGCCTAGCATAATCTGATAGAAGGTCCGAAGCTAGTCACTAACTGACTGCTCCAACACGGCCAAATGAAAAAGAGCTATCAAAGAGGTTGCCCTAAGTGGTGGCCTGAATTACCTACCTAACTAAGGACAACACAACCAGGAGCTCCTACTAGGCGAGGACTCCTATAGCCTGATCAAGAAGTATTTGCTTTCAGCATATTTCTTCTTTTAGATTTTATTTCTTCCATACTCGGGCATGTAAAAAGGAGGGAGCTGAGCGTAGTGACCCAAGGGGAACAGGGCATCGGCCTCAGGACCTATCTCGGTACCCAAGAACCTACCAAGCCCTCGCAAGGCGACACTTAATCCTTTTCTGACGCTCACTTTTATTTTCGCTCCAACCTTCCTTACTTCCTTTTTTTCTAGCAAGACGCCACCCCTAGGAAGACAAGGCATCGGCCCCGAGTCTAACTCGTCCCCAGGAACCTACCAGGCCTTCGCTAGGCGATGATCAACTACTTATAAATTTTCCTTTCTTTTCTTTTCTATTTTTATAGGGGGTAGAATCCCTTTTTACACACCTTTGTATATATTTATTTTCTTTCAAGATATTCAGGATTTTTCTTCCCTTATCATCATTATTTTTTCTTCATATAGCAGGCTTCTCTAACTGCCTCACAACTAACAAGAGCTCCTAGAACGGCTGCCTAGCAAGCTAGTAGAACAGGGTCACTAGGACTCCCATCTAAAACAGGTCTTTTGATGTCTGACAATGTCTTTACAGGAGGCAACAACTACTCAGACATCCCTCAAACATACTGAACCTAACCCTGGGACTTCATGCCTTGGACATCGGTCCCCAACAAGAAAGAAAAATCCCCCAACAAGTAGACAGACACATACAGCATGAAAACACGTTACTCGTAAAGGAGAGATATCACCTGGCTAGGGCCATGAGAAGCTTCCACGCAACAAAAGGCTCCTTCCAAGCTCTTCTTCCGAACCTGTCTAGCACGAAACTAAAACAAGAAACCATTAACCGCACCCGTACTAAATAGACAACTGGCCCTCTTGGTCTAACGAAATAAAGCACTTCCTCTAAATAAACTAAGTGGCCCTCTTGGCCTAACGAGATAAAATAGAATAGCACCTACACATCCCTCCACTGTGTTAGAATATCAAGCTCATTTTGTGTGTGTTGGCCGACATGAGCTGGACACAGCTAGTCTAGCCATAGTAGTTAGATACATTAAATAAGTCGGTGCCTTTGGTGTGAATGGTCTTATGACCATAGGTTGTATCTTTCACTATTGAGTGTGGTATGAATAATAGAGTGTGAGAGAGGAAGCTTGTTGCTTCACTCTGTCTGTCATCAATCTGCCTCTTTGAATTTGAACATGGTATCAGAGCCATGAATGGGCTCACTGGTGGAATGCACTCAATAAGAAGACTTGAAGAGTGAACTGAAGAGCTGGAAAAAGAAGAGGACTAACTGTCATTTCCATCAGAGGTCACACTAGAGGTATGTACTGTGAAGCATTGGAGTCTCATGGCTTGAAGCAGGGTTGTGGCTTGCTGAGAAGTCTTCCAAGGACTGATTGAGCATCAGTGAGTGCATCATTATCATAGTAATGAGCAAGATGTGCAGCAGAACAGATCTGCCCAGCCAGCGTGTTTGCGCCTGTTTCCAGGCTGAACTCCATGGCTGAGATTCAGCACATGGACTGCTTACCAAGGCTCTATTGAGCATCACCAGGAGTGTGGCTTGTCTGGAGATTCACCAAAGCTTCTTTGAGCATCAACAAGTGGGTAAATCTGATCTGAATGTACTCTGAACAGTCTGTCTGGACTGTGCCTATGAACAGGCTGCTCTCTTTGGCTGAGATTCAAGAAGTATAGCACTTGTCAGGTGGCATAGAGCTTGGATGCATACCAAGGAAGGTTCTTGAAGGGTATACCTTACTATTGCTCTTGTGGGAGCTCATGTGGGAGCTATAATAGAGGTGTATAGATCTGAATACACAGGGCTGAACTGTCATTGAACTTATAGTGACATTATACACTTGGAAAGTCTGCATTTTTGGATGCTCTTTAGCATGTACATTGAACTTGGATGTAGCACTTGATGCTTGGTAGAAGACATGTCATATTTCTTGGGTATTTTGACATAAACTTGGAGCTTGAAATGGCCTGATCTGAGAGCCTGTGATAGGCTGAAAATTGAAAAAAAAAATTTGCAGACATAAAGCACAAATTGGGTATTTCTGAAGAACTAGTTGGCTGGGTTTGTTCCACAGGTACTTGAAGACTTGGTCTATGACTGTTGAATGCTTGAGCATTGGAAACGGAAGTGATGCAAATGGTTTATGGTTTTTTGGGACTGAAATTAATCCCTGTTGCCAGTGCATTGGCTGTTTGAAATCTGGGAATTTATTTACAATGTTCATATATACTGGTTATATACTGTTTTGAGGTTCTATGCCTATGCATGGCTTGACACATGTACTAGCAGCAATCTATGGAAGTTCAATTATGCAATATGGAAGTTCTGCATGGAGAACTTTCTGATAGGCAAAGGATACTGGGACTTAGTGACAGGTGTTGAGGCTGAACCTGAAGTTCCAGATAGGAATCTTACAACTGATCAAAGACGAGCACATCGAGCTTGGACGGAAAGAGCTCGCAGAGTTTTACATTGGTTGTCATTATGTATCTCGAATGCTATGGTGATGCAGATCATGAACTGTAAATCCCCAGCAGATGCATGGAATATATTGGTCAAATACTATGGCACAACTACAAGTGCAAGGAAGATACAACTGAAGCAGAAATTCAATAACATGGAGAGGAAGAATAGATCCATACAAGATTATGTCACAGAGGTTAAGACTATAGTAGATCAGCTGGCATCTGTTGGCTCACAGGTAGAAGATGAGGATATGGTTGCAGTGACCTTAAATGGCTTGGGTCCGGAGTATAAGTCTTTTGACACTTCAGTATCTGTGCGGGCTGAGATGCCTGATTTTAATGAGCTGGTTGCATTATTGATTCATGAAGAGGTAAAGCTTGGCTTAGCTACAGGGTCAAGCAGCTCAAAGAATAAGGATGCAGTTTTTTATTCGAATCAGCGTGGTCGTGGTAGCCGTGGTAGAGGCTATGGATCTGGCAGAGGAGGCCAGCAGAATGCATCCTATAGTAATAGCAATCAGTAGTCATCAAATGCAAGAGGTAGTGGCAACTTTCGAGGCAGGGGGAGATTGAACTCCCGAGGCTCATGGCAGCAGCAGCGTCAGTCAGACAATCCAAATAAGGACAAGGATTGTCACTACTGCGGAAAGTATGGGCATATTGCAAAGGATTGCTGGAAGAAGCAGGGAAATCAGAAGGGCAAGCAGCATGGACATTATGCTACGTCCAGTCAGGCAGATGACTCTGGTGATAGACTGTTTGCCATGCAATATGTCAAAGATAAGGCTGCTGAAAAATCATCTGATGATGTAGTGTGGTACATTGACTCGGGGGCATCGAATCACATGACCCCTCATGGTGATTGGTTCATGGATATGGTGGCTGAAAAGCATGGCTATGTATGCACAGGTGATGACACGCAACATAGCATTGAGCATAAAAGCAAAGTGCCTCTGGTTGTACATGATGGCAGGAAGAAGAATCTTCATGATGTTTTGCATGTTCCTTCGATTACGAAGAACCTATTGTCTGTGGGCCAAATGACAGAGCAAAACTTGCAGGTTCGCTTCAATAAGCATGGCTGCTTTATTGAAGAGTTTGGCAACGGATGCAAGTTGATCGCGAAAGGCCACAGAAATGGAAGAATGTTCACTCTTGATGCTACACTGCCAGAGCTAAATTCCGCTATGTTTGCCCAGGATTCTGGCACTATCAGGGACTTAGAGATTTGGCACAAGAGAGTGGGGCATGTCAATTTGCAGAGGCTGCAGACCATGCAGAAGAAGCAGCTAGTAATAGGGTTACCTAGATTCCAATATTCAGATATTGGTCATGTATGCGAGGCTTGCCAGTTTGGTAAGCAGTCACGATTGCCGTTTGTCAGGCATGTAAGACAGAGTACACGACCATTGCAGTTAGTGCACTCTGATGTTTGGGGACCAGCTCATAATGCATCTATGGGGGGTTCCAGATACTATGTATCTTTCATTGATGACTACAGTCGATATACCTGGCTTTACATATTGAAAACAAAAGATGAGGTCTTTGCTGTTTTTCAGAAATTTAAGGCACAGGTTGAGAAGGAATTTGAGTGTTACATCTCTTGCTTGAGATCTGATAGCGGTGGGGAGTATGTCTCCAATGAATTTGCTGATTTTTTGGCTGAAAATGGCATTCGTAGGCAGCTAACCTGCAGCTACACTCCGCAGCAAAACGGAGTAGCTGAAAGGAAAAACAGGGTTCTGATGGAAGCTGCTAGGGCCATGATGAATGAGAAGCATATGCCGCTTTACTATTGGGCAGAGGCTGTTGTGACAGCCGCATATATTCTGAACAGGACTCCCACTGCAGGCATTCATGACATGACACCGTTTGAGTTTGATTCTGAGTCAAAAGTGAGTTCAAACAGTGATCCTGAGATTCCTCAACTTGCTAAGTCTAGATGCATCAAAGGGACCTACCCGTTCACCTAAGGTGCCAAAGGTTAAAGGAGGAAACAACCTAGGGACACGCGGGCAGAAGAGTAAAGAAAATTGCAAGACTTGCCAAAGAGGTTCACTAAGTTCCAGAAAGGCGATAGGGTAGTGATCTTACTGAGAGCCAAATGCTAGGGGCAAGCTAGCGAACCAATAGAAGGAGTTGCCAAGGTCAAGGAGGTCAATTTTGGCGAGGGAAGGGGGGACATCTCGACCTATCTTTATAGCCGATGACCTGACCAAGAAAGAGGAAGCAAGTCTCATTGCTCTCTTGCAAGAGTATGTAGACGTCTTTGCTTGGTCCCTAGAAGAACTCCAAGGGGTAGATCAGAGTGTAGTGACTCACAATATACCCATGACACCCGATGCAATGCTGGTCAAGCAGGGTATTCCATGAATCAAAAACACACTCACACTTTCAAGGAGGAAATTGATAAGCTAATGAGAGCAAGATTCATCTACAAGATTGAGCACACTGGCTAGGTTTCACCCATAGTCATTTTACTGAAAAAGAATGGAAAAATCAAAGTGTGTGTCAACTAAAAAAAGGTAAATGCTGCCACAAAGAGAGACAATTATCCATTGCCATATACCAAACACATGCTCGAAAGAGTAGCCAGTAAAAAGGCCTACAAATTCCTAGATGGCTTCTTGGGGTACAACCAAGTGCAAGTGCACCCTGATGATAGGCACAAGACCGCCTTTGCCACTGAGTGGGGAATTTTTTCTTACATAGTCATGCCCTTCGAGTTGACTAACACACTAGCTACCTTCCAGAGGCTCATGTGTGCTATATTCAAGGACATGCTTAGGAAGGTGTTGCAGGTTTTTGGCGATGATATATGTGTTCACTCCACTTGGAAGGAGCATGTAGACAACCTCCAAGCTATCTTTGAATGGTGTCGATTATATCGTCTCTCATTGAACCCCGTAAAGTGCTAGTTTTGGGTAAAGCACAGATGCATCCTAGGGCATGTGGTGTCAAAGAATGGCATCACCACCGACTTCTCAAAAGTCAGGGTTATCATTGATCTTCCACCACCAAGTGATTACAGGGAAGTTCAGTGCTTCCTAGGCCATACAGGGTATTACTGGCAGTTTGTGTTGAACTATGCATTGATCGCTAGACCTCTATACAAGCTACTGATCGTATTTGAATGGACCGAGGAATGCCAACACGCATACAAGCAACTGAAAAAGTCTCTAACCACTACACCAACTCTACAAGCCCTAGATTAGACAATCACCTTTCATGTTTACATTGACACTTCTAAATTCGTTGTAGGAGCAGTGTTGTGCTAGCTTGGTGAACAAAACTTAGACTATCCTGTGAGTTTTGCTAGCAGACAACTCAAGATACAGAAATGAATTATTCGACAATGGGAGAGAGAGGGTTTAGACATGGTATTTTCTATAAAGAAGTTTCGGTACTATCTTTTGGCTACGCCCTTTACCTTATTTGTTGACCATCGAGCCTTACTATGTCTTGTTAATAACAAACCTTGTGCTACAGGACGAATCACTCAATGGCTACTTTTGCTTTTAGAATTTGACTTCTTTTTGGTTGTATGCAAGGGGAAACAACATTACATGGCTGACCATATGTCTCCATTCCCATAGGAGAAGCTTCTGGACAAGGCATTATGGATGAACTACTTGATGCCCAATTCTTTAACCTATCCAATAAAAGAGATCTATTTAAATCTAATTTGATGCCATATTGGGCACATGACATAGTCCAAGTGCTTGAGCATGAACTCCTTGAATGACCAATAGAAAAGGTCAGACTTAGGTGACTCATCTTGAAAATCCAACCTTATTAGCTAATAGCAGGCCAACTTTACCGGCTAGGATATGCTCAAACAATTGAAAAATAGCCTCGTGTATTGTGTAAATCCATTCTTTTCATGTTTCCATACACTAATGTGTAATTGCTGCGACGAGAGAAGACACCAAGCCTTACACTTGTGTTGTACTTCCCTTTATTTAACTTAACATCATCCTATATGAATAATGCAGAAAATACATCATATTTTATATTATATTTCAGCACTCAAACTTCCCTCCTACCCTATCGTTTAAGGTTTTGCCTCGTTGCATAGGTAAAGGGGTGATTTCATGTGTATTTCACATGAAATAAGCAGTAAATACTCACCAAAATATATAAATGGGGATAACCTGAGGCAAACCCTCATGCTTTATCCTCCTTATACATTCACAGACACATCCATAATTTTCCATAATTTTCCTCGTCTGTTTCCTATTTTTCCCCCTTCTTAAAAGCATTTTTCCTATTTTTCCTTATTTTTTATCATTAAAAATGGAAGAAAATTAGCATTATTTCAGAGCTGTGGCTCGTGAGTCCTTAAATAGCAAACATGTAGATTTTATTGGTGTTTTGTTTCATGCTTTTCCCATTTTAAGCCCAAAAACCCCATTTTTACTCTAAAAACCATGCTTTTCGGGTTTTTTCCATTTATTTCCTACACTTTAAGTGTATATTTTCTGATTTTTTTATTATGAAAGACTAAAACCAGTAGCAAACAACATGTCCATCAATTTTCAGCCCATATGAACATTGCTAACCTCATCAAATGTAGAAAAAGAGTCATTTTCTTCGTAAAAATATCCTGTGTATTTTTTATTATTTTGGGTTTTGAAACTTATTGTGGGTCTGCAAACCAGGCCTCATTTGATGCTCAACCTACCTCCACACTGCCATCTTCAGCCCCCCTTTAGTTTGGAAGCAATCCGGTACCACGCCGGACGAGCATTCACCAATTGGGCTTCATTCTTCTTCACACGCAAGAACTGCCCCTTGCAGGAGAGAGAGGGAGGAGAGAGAAAGACTGAAATCTAATCTCCATAATCGAGCAGCCATTTGACATGCGGTCTGGAGCGATGGAGAGCAAAGATCAAGTGTAGAGCAGGCATGTAATCAGTTGGGGGGTTGCTTACAGCCCCCATAACCCATCTCAATCATTGAGAAGAAGATGGCGCCTTCTCCCTGCTCACGCGACAAAAACGGTGCCCTTCCCTCCCCCCCCCCCCCCCCCCCCCCCCGGGGCATCTCCCAAGGTCCCATCTGACATGCCAAAAAATTATGAAAATTCATCAACTGTCGTTTAGTGGATCTTTTAAGCCTTTTTCGGGCATTGCTGCTTAAAATCGTACAGATTGCCATCGCCGCCTTCGATGAAGTCTAAATTTTCTCCGAAATTCGGAAATTTTGGCTATTTTTAAGCACTTCTTGGCATCAAAAAACATATATTAAGACACAATGAAGAGATCATGGGGCTTTATGAAGATTTGCAAGCTGAAATGGAAAATATCACTAAAGAAACAGAAGAACTGGAGGTGTTGAGGGGGGAAAGAGCACACAGGTACAAAAAAGAAATGGAAAAATTGACACAAGAAGTAGCGTCGAAGCAGGAGAAGCAACATCGGCTAAAAAGAGAAATGGAGGACCAGGAGTGAAGGCTCACAGTGTTGGCCCAGAGGCAGGGGAAAAGCCTCAAAGACATGAATAAGAGAGTGGAAGAATGGGTTAATCAGAACAAAAGAAGAGTTAAAACCTTGGTGCACCGTCATGCTCAAGTGGAAAAAGACAAAGTATTGGCCGTTGAAAGTAGCGCAACAGTTGTCCACATGAGTTTCCAGGCCTAGCAATGCGCCTTTCTCAATACGCTACTTGATGTCACTCAGACAAAGGAAAGGGAGGACATTGAAACAATCAAGAAGAAGCTTGGAATTCCATGCAAAGCCTTGAATGTAGGCCTGTAAACTAGTGGAAGTCTGCCTAAGCTCCAAGAACAAAGAAAGCATATGTTTCAAGCAGGCATGACCCCACAAGAGGTGGACGCATTAGGGTTCATTGCCAAAAGGGGGTAGCAGGAAGCCCAACAAGAGGAAGGAGCTGGACTGAACTTCAAGATGGGACCTCATGAGGAGGAATTAGTCCCGTCACCTCCTTCTCCACCCCCAGAAGACCAGCAACCAATGGACACCTCCACCGAGAGGAGAGCAGCGCTGAAACAAAAAAGGAAATAGATGGTGGAGGAAGCCAGGAGAAGATTGAATGCTAGACCACAACTGCACCCATTCCACCAACCTCAGATGAACTCCCAGCCAGCTTCCACATAGAATTCATCATCAGAGAGTAACAGGAAAGTGCACGTCAACCTTTTGATCTTAACTTCCACTTCCCCACCAACTTGTGTCGAGTCCTCCCCATTAAGGTGGTAGAAGAGGTGATTGCCATTAGAAGTAGGCTCAGAGATAGATGGCTGAAGGAGAGAGAGCAATACCCCACCCTTTGGGAGATGGAGGGTGCAGAATTTTGATAGGACAATGTTTTTGAGGTCTCGAGATCAGTGTCGGGCTTCAAGGGCCAACCTACATGGAGAAGACACCTCTATGACATAAACATGGACACTTGGGTGGCATTCTACAACACCCTCCCATTTGAATGAAACAACCCGATATTCATGCCATACCCCCAAAGAATGGGAGTGGATTTTGACCCCAATGTCCACGACCAAGATGACTTCCCCATAGTCTACAACGCAAATTTCACCATGCTAGTGGAGGAAGCCCTTATCTTTACCCCAAAAAATCTGGGTGACTCTATTGTCCATTTTGTGGATGAATTCTCCTCGTGCCCTGACCTTGCATTCATTACTACATGTAATTACATTTGGCTACTTAAGATACTACTTAGGCAAAATCCCATGCCACAAGAATACAACCTTCCACCCCTTTTCTTTGATCCCAATGCCATAGACAATTGTGCCGTGGCTCGACTAATAATGCATGCCACTTTTCTCCCCTTGTTTTGTTTATCCCTTCTAGAGAATATGAATGATAGCCTCTTTACGTGTTGCAGTCATCCATTCCTCTCTACAACTACTCTGCAAGTCTACCTGAACCTCAAAGGGTACTTGCAGAGTTGGCACTTCCTCAATAAATCTCTTAGATCCCCTCCTCCACCTCATCATAACTCTAAGGATGAAGCTTAGCTTTCATCATAACTATGTAAATCAAGAACAAAGAAAGAATCCAAAAAAAAAAAGATGACAGAGCGAGAAAAGAAGAGAAAAGAAAGAAAAGAAAAGAAAAAGAGAGAGAAAGAAAAGGAAGAAACAAATCTGAAAGAGAAACAAACACAAGAAAAGCACTTAACTCCACATCGATCACCGTCACTGCACCTAGGGGTTCTCAAGTTGGGTGTGTCCGATGGCTTTGGTCGGTCGACTCTGTCCCTAACGCCCTAGCCTCATTTTGATTCCCCACTTCATGTCGCTTAGGGCACATCAAGGGGAGGACATACTTAGGGAGGTAACACTCGCCTATGGTTATAGACCTGTCACCCCAGGACATACCTAGGGAGGTAACACTCGCCTGTGATTAGACTTGTCACCCCAAGCTACATGCACCGCACCTCCCTTATGCACAAACTGGGTCCTCAAGTGGGGGACAACACCTAGTTGGTCGACCCACCTCCCAGTTCCACTAGCACAAGCACAATGCACCACATTGCAAAGCTGGCACACCCCCAGGTAGTACATCTTCTTTTCTTTTCAAGTAAAAACAAGGCTCCAACCACCAACGTTGGAAGCCCCACCATCCATGCAATGCACTCTCGGCCTCCACAACCTTAACCTCTTGATAAACTTCTTAGCCCTGAGACCCCATCATCATCGACTCACAGGACCACCCTTTTCAATAAACAAATATTCATAAGCTCCAAACTGCAAGTGTCCTGGAACTAGCACCCATGTAGGAGGGGGGTCATCTTACACGACATGTCACCATACATACGAAACACAAAAAATGCAGACCAAGACAATCCTAGTCAAAAAGTGAATGAATAAGCTCATTTGGAATAGTGTAGGTGAGAGCGGAGTTTTGATGCCGAGAAGTGCTTAAAAATAGCTAAAAATTACGAATATCAAGGGAAAAATATTCAACGTCGAAAGCGACGGCTCTAGCTAGGACGATTTTAAGCGTCAAGTGCTTTAAAGGCGCCTGAGCGACACTTGTTGATTTTTGATAAATTTTCAGACTGGCATGCGGGTTGTCAGGAGTTGCCGGCCAATGTGGGATGTCAAGTCAGACGCGCAAAAATTTATAGCACTCGATTTGGACACCAGACGGGGAAATGGCCAACAAATGGGCAAGATTTGAAGAGGTGGACTTATTTTTGGCCAAATGGTCATGACCTTTGGGGGGGAGGGTTGGAGCATTTGATGTAGCATGAAATCGTGGGCAAGTTGGGAATGAAGAAAACGTGGAGAGAGAGCACGCCAGGATGTGCCTAAAAATGCGCTTGGATCTTGATGATCATGATGTTTGCCTGTGAGCAACCTACCCAAGTGATCATGGGGCTTGATTCCCTCCTGTATGTTGATGCTATCGCCGCCCTTCACTCATGCAATGATGGCCTGGATGAAGATTTCTGATTTTAATATTTCTCTCTCCTCCCTCTCTCCCTTAAGGGGCTGTTCTTGTGTGGAAGAAGACAATGAAGAATGATGGAGGAAAGCTTATCCAGATGAGACCGGATTGCTTCGGGATGGATGAAGACTTGAAGAGTGCTGTTCTTGAAGATGCTGATCATTAAATGCATGCTGGAAATCAGTCCCGTAATCAAGACCAAGAAACCGAGACCTAAAAATAAGCGGTAATGCTATTTTTATGAAGAAAAATGGTCTTTTTATGCTATTTGCTTTATGAAACCTTGTTCATATGGGATGAAAGTTCATTATAATATTGTTTTCCATGAGTTTCAACTGTTTGCAACCTGGAAATCAGAAAATATAAGGCTACATGGCCGGAATTAATGTCAAAATACATGAAAAACACGCGTTTTAAGGGTAAAATTGGGATTTTTGCTATATAAATGATAAATATGATATGTCACACCAACTAAATCTGAGTTTTTGCTGTCAATGAACCTAAGGGCCACAAGCCACAATCAACTTTCATTTTCAATCATTATTGATTAAAGAAAATAGGGAAAAATTACCTAAAAATGGGAAAAATGGGTTTAAAATTAGGGAAAAATAGAAAACGGGCTGAGGAAAATTAGGGGAAATTATATCTATGTTTGTGCAATGTATAACAATGGCAAAGCATGAGGTTGACCTTGATTTGTCCTCGTTTCTATGTTTTGTGTGTATTTATTGTTGTTTTAAAAGGGAAAAATGCATAGAAACCCTATCTAACCGATCAATGATGCAAAATACTAAGAGTTAGATGAAGAGGGGCTGAAACGCTGAAATATAAAGAAAAGATTTGATTTATGCATTGTACTTGGCATATAGGAAACAGTTTAAATAAAGAGGATGGTAGCATGAGCATATGGCTCGGTGCCTCCTTTCAACGCAGTACGCATTAGTAAAATTCATGGAAAGAATGCTTTATGCACCATGCACCATGCTGATCTTTCTTTTGTCTGAGCACATAGCCATACATGATTTGCATTAAGCATAATAATTAAAAGGTATCAGAAAAACCTCCTGGATGCATGGCACCTGTTTCCTTAGGTTGTGACCAACGATGAGCGTGAGAGGATGTCCTAAGCTGTAGGTTAGTCGTTGGGTCCTAAGGGGAAAGTGTAGTGAGGAATGGTACATCCTGGAACGTAAAATATTGGTACCTTGAGAGGAGGTTGTGCTCGTTTGTGTTATATGTTTAGCAGCGCATCAAAGGGCCAATCCCTGCGATGTAGGAGAGCTGCAGTGGGGCTTCGACTATTAGTTAGTGGAGTGCCTTCTATGTGTGTGTGACGAGGCGTTATGCCTATGTACTTTGGGATCTCCCTTTTGAGGAGTTTAAGGGAATCGTTGGACTATAAACTATAAACACAGGAATTAAGCTTTAGGGCAGTTTGTCCTTCAGCCTTAGATTGACACTCCTAGTCCACGAGGCCGTGAGGGTGTTTGTGTGTCATGAGCATGAGGTCTGGCTAGTGCTATAGCCAATGCCGGCCCATTTCAGGTCCCATCAGTGGTGCGTCTGCCAAGAGCCGCCTATAAGTGGTGGTTTTTGGATCTAGGGTTTCTAGGGACCAAAAGAAAGTTGGTTTATGTCCTCTGACAAGGACCGTCAAGCCAAAATACAAAAAGCAGAACGTGCTGAGAGGGCTAGACGGTGGTTAGAGATCGTAAGTCGTTATTCTCCTCAAAGGAGTAGCCCGGTACGTATACGAAGTAGTGGTCTTAGTAGACCAACTGCTCTACATAGTCTATTAGGTGCAAGAGGAAGCGTAATCTCTTCCTCTTTTCCACCAAGTCTACCCACTTCAAGTGGGGGCGTGAATTCACCCGTTCAAGCTCCTATTGCTAATCCGATTGTCATCATGGCACAACCCTTTGCCATTCCTACAGGGACGCCAGATTTACCAGCCTTAGGAGTTCCCTTGCCCATTTTTAATGGGTTAGTGGAAGAGGATGCAGAATTTCACATTTGTGAATTTCAAAGATTGATGTTCAATTATCGCATCCAAGACGAGGAACATCTCATGATGTTCTTCAATGTGACGTTAAAAGGAAGGGATGCGGTATGGTATCACAGCACAGAGTCTGGAACCATAACCACCATTGATCAATTCTATGCAGCTTTCCGAGCGGAATGTGCCCCTGAAAGAGGTGGCCAATATTGGTTGCGGGTCTTGAATGTAACACGCCAAGATCCCCATGAGAATGTGAAAGCATATGCCAAGAAGCTGAAAGAAGTATTTCGTAAGTTACAAACTTACATTCCCATTCCGCCGGCTGCCCAATTGCAATACTTTTTGCATGGGTTGGATTTTAATATCCAAGTACAATTGAGCAGTGTGGCCTTGGCAGATATAGACACCGCTATTACGCGGGCAGAGGGAGTAGAAGCACGATTACAAACGGCCTACTCCTCCCGAATGAATGTTAATGGGGGTTTAGGACCTCGTGGCAATCCATCATTGACAAATGGAAGTCAAGGGATGCCTATGACTAACCCTAATGGGAGAGGAAGTATGGTTCAGAATGTACCTTTGCTGCCAGCTCCTCCCAGTGTGACTATGCCTATGGCAAGTCAGTTGGCTCCACCAAATGTTGGAGGCCAAGTTTCGAATTCTAATGTTGTTCCTGTGGGTCAACAGCCAATGCCAAATCAGATTGTTAGGCCAATGGAACGATGGGTCAATGATCGAGGCTATGAGTCGAGTGCATCTAATGTCCTTGGCGAAGTTAAGGATATGATGAAGCATTATACCGACATGATTTCTACACAATATCGACAAATAGCTGTCGACGTTAATTTCTTGAAGAAGTAACAAAATCTGATACGGAGTCGACGCCCTGAAGAGGGTGGACCCTCTAGATTTAGTTGTAAGTGGTGTGGTGGACATCACTTCCCCAGAAACTGTCCAAATGTGAAATGTGACATTTGTGGGAAGTCAAGCCATTTAGCTGCCACCTGTTGGAGTAAGATTAGTTCTCTCCAACAAGGGAGTAAACAGCCGGGCCCAGTGAATCATAGAGCGCAAGGCAATAACTTGCAGCAGAATGATGCACCCAGACAAATATTGCAGAGGGGAAAAACAACTATAGAAGAGTTGCCACAAGGCAATGGAGTCAGCCTTATTGAGGCTGTACGAGTCAATGATGCTGAAACCTCTAACTTAAGAGCTGTGACAAGAGGCCAAAAGGCTAAAGAGGTTGACAAAGATAATGCAAAACCGGTTGAGGGAAACCCTAAACAAGGGAATAAGGGGATGCAAGTACAGAATCCTAGCATAGAAGGGGGACCGCTAAAGCCGGTTGACAAAAAAGGCGACCCTAAAGAAGGATGAAGAAGTGCCAAGAAAGAAGGCAACAGCTAATAAAGAAGCACCAAAACCGGTCCAAAGACCGAAAGAGAGGATGGTTTGGCGAGAAAAGAGAGCTTTGACTACCTATCATGATTTTGATTTAGCAAGTTCTCTTTGCAAAGTTAAACCAGATGTGAACCTCTTGAAATTGATCAAATTATCTCGAGGAGTACGCAAGGAATTTAAGAGGATCCTACGTATTGGGTACATTGTAGAACCTTTGGGCATAGCATGAGTAGGGGAAGATTGGTTTGACCATGCTAAAAAGAACTGCCCTAGGGTTCCAGTTTATGTGGATGGAATATTAGTGGAACATGCTATTGTAGACACTGGATCCTCCGTAAATATCATGAGTTTAGAGTTGATGGAGAGGCTGGGTCTAGGTATCCAAAAAGATAGCTCCACCCTTCATAGAATGGCTGATGATAGTCTAAGACAACCAGAAGGTTGCATTACTAAGGTCCATGTTACAGTTGCAAGTGTAGAATGCTTCTTAGACTTTAGGGTGATAAGATTTGCAGGACGTCCTAGCTATCGAGTTTTGCTAGGTAGGCCTTGGATCTTACGAACAGACTGTCAAGTTGATATACCCGCCGGTTGAGTGGTTCTAGGCAGAGGTGCTAATCGAGTAATAGTCGATGCTTACCCTGAGTCTCCTCAAAGTGAGAGAGCTCCTTTATCTTCTACTGAATTAGAGACAGCAGATGATCCATCTGGTAGTGAGACATCATCCACCGATGAATCTAAAGAGGAGTCCACTACAGAGGATATTTATCAAATAACTCTAAATGAGCCGATAGAGCCTCAAGATAAGATAAGAGACACGAATGTGATTGAGTTGGACCTTGGCATGCCGAATGATTCACGGCCAATTAAATTAGGTTCCATGCTCAGTTCAGCAGAAAGGAAGGACTATGTGTCCTTGATCCAAGAATTCCGCAATATCTTTGCTTGGAGTTATGACGAGCTGAGAGGTATTCCTCCCAGCCTAGCGGTTCATACTATTCCTGTAAAAGAAGGGAGTCGTCCTATGCATCAGAAGGTAAGACATATGCCTTTTGAATTGAGGGACGGGTTGTTTGAGGAGTTACAGAAGTTACGGAAAGCTGGGTTAATCTTCCCTATACAACACACAGAATTGTGCTCACCAGTTGTTATCAGGAAGAAGAAAAACAACCAGATCTGATTATGTGTGGATTTTAGAGAGCTGAATAAGCAGACTGTTAAGGATTACTACCCGTTGCCATTTATTGACCAGATTTTGGATCAATTGGCGGGTAGGGAAATATATTCATTCATGGATTGCTTTGCAGGATACAACCAGATGGCAATTGCAGAAGAGGACAAGTTGAAAATAAATTTTATTACTGTCTTTGGTACTTTTGCGTACCATGTGATGGCATTTGGTTTGTGCAATGCACCTGGATCATGGCAACGAACAGTAGACAAGACCTTTGGTGACATCTCCCCAGACGAGCTGAAAGTATTTATTGATGACCTGGGGGCAGCCACTGTAAGGGAAAGGATGTTGATTATCTTAAGAAAATGCTTTGAGCGTTGCAGACAATTTTGTATCGCTCTTAACCCACGGAAGTGTGTCTTTGGATTACCTTATGGGCTATTGCTAGGCCATGTGGTTAGTTCAGTAGGGATAGCAACTGACCCTGAAAAGATCAAGGTCATAGTTGCTATGAGTCCACCACGCACTCCGAAAGAGGTTCATAGCTTTCTGTCATTGATAGGGTGCTATCGGAGGTTTATAAATGCCTTGGCAGAAAGGACGTTGCCATTAACGAACTTATTATCCTTTAGCTGTCTATTTGAATGGAGCGACCCTTGTAAGGTAGCTTTCGAGGATGTGAAACAGGAGCTAATAAAAGCACCCGTTTTAAAAGCACCTAAAAGAGGCGAGGTATTCTATATATTTTCAGCAGCCACCATGCATAGTATAAGCTGCTGTTTAGCCCAAATTTGGGAGGAAAAGTGGTATCATCCGATAGCTTTTACTAGTCGGAAATTGGGCATTTTAGAGATCAACTATACCTACATGGAGAAGTTGTGTCTTGCGATGGTCTTTGGGACTAAGAAATTCAGGCACTACATCCTCTATGAAAAGGTAGTGTTCTATACGAAGGCGGAAGGGCTTAGATTGCTTATGAACAAGCTACAGCCGCCTGATTGTTTGGCAAAGTGGTTAATCACTTTGCAGGAGTTTGATTATGAGATTAAGAGTAAGCCACCGAGGTTGTAGGGCTATGTGGAATGCCTTGTGGATTTCGGGGAGCTAAAAGAGATTTTGGCTGAAGGAAGTGATATTGAGGAACTGTTTAAAATTGATACAGCTTGTATCCCATCTTGGTATGCTACTATTACGCATTATCTATCAACAGGAGAGACAGGAGCTGGTTTGTCAAAGTCTGAAAAGAGGAAAATCTAACAACAGGCTTTGAATTTTTCCTTGATCTCAGGAACACTATATCGGCAGGGTGTTGATGATATCTACTGCCGATGTGTGATGCCTGACGAGGTTCCTTTCATCTTGGAAGAGTGCCATGGCTTTGCATGTGGAGGGCACTTTGCAGGACGGTTGACGGTGCAGAAAGCTTTAAGAGCCAGATATTGGTGGCCGTCTATCTTCCAAGATTCCTTTGAGTATGTAAAGAGTTGTGATACTTATCAAAGACATGACAGTAGAGAGAATAGGAAACACCCACTTATGCCTATCATGGTTGTCCTTCCATTTGAGAAGTCGGGCATTGACTTTGTGGGTCCTATCACCCCATCGTCTACTACCCAAAAGAGATACATTATAGTAGCCACTGATTATTTTACAAAATGGTTAGAAGCACGGGCGACGAGGCAGAACAATGCAAAAGAAACTGCAAGTTTCCTTTTAGAGCAAATTATCTGCCGTTTTGGTCCACCGAAGGAACTAGTGTCGGACCGTGGAACCCATTTTTTGAACAAAGTGATCAAAAGCTTGACTGAGGCTTGGCAAATCAAGCACAATAAAACGACTCCTTATAATCCGCAAGCAAACGAACAAGTCGAAAGTACTAATAAGCAGCTTGTGGGTATCTTGTCTAAAATAGTCTCTGAGAAGAAATGGGACTGGGATAGGAAGTTGTATGTGGCAGTATGGGTGTATAATACCACATTCAAGCGAGCTACCGGCCATACTCCATTCAAATTAGTTTATGGGGAAGAGTGTGTGTTACCCCTTGAAATTGAGTTGCCAACCATACGGTTTGCAATTAACCATTCTTTGGGAGATAAGGATTCCCTTTTTGAACGTTTTACGACCATAGCCCACCTGGATGAACTGAAATTGCAGAGCTTATTGCACCAGGAGGTAGCTAAACGTCGAATGAAGCAGTTGCATGACCTTAGAGCGAAGAAGTATACCTTTAAAAAAGGGCAATTAGTTCTATATTATGATGCACGTAGGGAGCTGTTTCCAGGGAAGCTGGAACGTAAATGGGATGGCCCCTACAAGATTGTCAAGTTAGGGAAAAATACGTCTACGGCCCTATTAGCTGATCTACAGGGAGTAGAGTTTAAGAATAAGGTTAATCTTAATAAGATTAAACCTTATTATTTCTAAGTATGCTAATACAAAAGAAAATGCATTGCAGGTCCATGCTAGGGATGATCTGAGACCTACGAAGGAGCTTAAAGTCAGTTGATGGGTCGGTTAATTCCTTATTTGGAGCACCCATATCTAGAGCAGAGATACCATCAGGGGAAACTCATCTGGTGGAGCAAAGGATACAAAGTGATAGAGCAAGAAGACGGAACCTTTGTGTGGGAGATTAAAGTCTTCTGCCATCACTGCTTGCGACTGTTGACAAGTATCCATGTTGAGTTCAATGAAGAAGGTGGGATGGAGCCGTCAGTTCATCCTCTCAACATGCTAAACTTTGATTACCATCATTACGAATAGAGGATTTCATGATGGCCAGCTGTGTAAACCCATTATGGATGTGCACATTATATTTTGACGGAGCATCCAGGGGCCCTAATAAAAAAGGGAGTGTTGGAGTAGTAATCTGAGATACCCGACGTAGAGTTACGATGAAGTTAGCTGCTTATCTCAGGGTAGGATTCACTAACAATATGGCAGAGTATAAAGCCTTGATTATGGGACTGCATATTGCCAAACAAGGTGGTATTCGTCGGTTGTTAGTAAAAGGGGATTCCCAGTTGATCCTGAATCAGCTAGATGGGACATACACAGTGCGGAATCCCATTCTTTGTATGTATCATCGAACTGCTATGACCCTACTTGAGGAGTTTGAGAGAGTGTCTTTTCAGCTGATTCGATGTTACTGGAATCAGTTTGCAGATTCATTAGAAAATCTTGCTTATGAGGAAGACCTCTTCTTTAATTGTGGTCCTAGTCTGGATATTGTTATCAATGATGAAACAGGACCCGGTCGCTTGTGAGGAATGTTATCAGAGCATGCAATATATGGCAGACGATGGTTGATATGGGTGATGCAAAGAGTAGCCGAGACCAATCTACCATTATTATCTTGGACCCATAGGTTAATTAGACAACATGTTATGCGTACGCCTCTTGGCTGTCTATGCAGGAGGGATGGGTCATAACCTTATGCATTTAGCTTAGGGGTACGAGCCCTATGTTTTCCTCCTTGGAAAGGAGCTTATTATTGTATATCTGGATTCTTTCAGGAGGGGATGTGTAGGTGTTATTTTGTTTGATCTCGTTAGGCCAAGAGGGCCAGTTTTGTGAGGTTTTACTATTTTATTTCATTAGGCCAAGAGGGCCGATTAAGTTTTGTAGTGAAGTGCTTTATTTCATTAGGCCAAGAGGGCCAGTTGTCTATTTAGTGCAGGTACGGTTAATGGTTTCTTGTTTGAGTTCTATGCTAGACAGGTTCGAAGAAGAGCTTGGAAGGAGCCTTTTGTTGCGTGGAAGCTTCTCATGGCCCTATCCAGGTGATATCTCTCCGTTATGAGTACTATAGTTTTCATGCTATATGTGTTTATGTACTTGTAAAGGGGGTTTTTCGTTTCTTATTGGGGACCGGTGTCCAAGGCATGCAGTCCCGAGGTTTAGGTTAAGTATGTTTGAGGGAGGTCTGAGTAGTCATTGCCTCCTGTAAAGACATTGACGAGCATCAAAAGACCTGTTCTAGAAGGGAGTTCTAGTGACCCTGTTCTGCTAGCCTGCTAGGCAGCCGTTCTAGGAGTTCTTGTTAGTTATGAGGCAATTAGAGAAGCCAAACAAGGTGGTATTCATTGGTTGTTAGTAAAAGGGGATTCCCAGTTGATCCTGAATTAGCTAGATGGGACATACACAGTGCGGAATCCCCTTCTTGGTATGTATCATCGAACTGTTATGACCCTACTTGAGGAGTTTGAGAGAGTGTCTTTTCAGCTGATTCCACGTTACTGGAATCAGTTTGCGGATTCACTGGCAAATCTTGCTTATGAGGAAGACCTCTTCTTCAATTGTGGTCCTAGTTTGGATACTGTTATCAATGATGAAACAGGACCCGGTCGCTTGTGGGGTATGTTATCAGAGCATGCAATATATGGCAGACGATGGTTGATATGGGTGATGCAAAGAGTAGCCAAGACCAATCTATCGTTATTATCCTGGACCCATAGGCTGATTAGACAACATATTATGCGTACGCCTCTTGCTATATATGCAGGAGGGATGGGTCATAACCTTATGCATTTAGTTTAGGGCTGGGAGCCCTGTGGTTTTCCTCCTTGGAGAGGGGCATGTTATTGTATATCTGTATTATTTCAGTGTGTTCAAATTCAAAGAGGCAGATTGATGACAGACAGAGTGAAGCAACAAGCTTCCTCTCTCACACTCTATTATTCATACCACACTCAATAGTGAAAGATACAACCTATGGTCATAAGACCATTCACACCAAAGGCACCGACTTATTTAATGTATCTAACTACTATGGCTAGACTAGCTGTGTCCAGCTCATATCGGTCAACACACACAAAATGAGCTTGATATTCTAACACTCCCCCTCAAGCTCAAGACAGCATATGTACTCCAAGTAGCTGTCTAAAACCACAGAACTTATCTTTACCCAGAGACTTGGTAAAGATATCTGCTACCTGCTCATCAGTCCTCACATGCATAAGATCAACCTTTCCTGCAAGGACCATCTCACGAATAAAGTGGTAGTGTTCTATGTGTTTTGTCCTGGCATGGTAAACTGGATTCATGGCCAGGAGTACACTACTCAGATTATCACATAACAGTTTCATTGGAGCATCAACCTGAATATCCAAATCAGCCATAAGCTTGAGCAGCCAAGCAATCTCACATGCTGCCAATGCAGCCCTCCTGTACTCTACCTCAGTACTAGATAAAGCAACCGTAGGCTGCTTCTTGCTGCTCCAACTGATCATGCCGCTACCAAAGCCAAAGGCATAGCCACTCGTAGATCGTCTGTCAGTTGAGCATCCTGCCCAATCTGCATCTGTGTATCCAATCAGTATCAAGGGCTTATCTCTGACATAGAACAGCCCATAGTGTACAATGGACTTAACATACCTCATGATGTGTCTAACTACATCCAAGTGCGGCTTTCTCGGCTTCTGCATAAACTGGCTTATCAGCCCTACTGCATAGCTCAAGTCAGGCCTAGTGATGGTCAAGTAAATCAGACTGCCGACCATCTGCCTGTACATAGTCACATCTTCTACTTCAGCCCCAGTGTTCATGTCTAGCTTTACATTCTGGTCCAGAGGTGTATCCAGTGGTTTGCATTCAGCCATGCCATACTTCTTAAGCATTTCCATGGCATAGTGCTTCTGCATCAGCCATAAGCCATTTTCAGCTGGTACGACCTCAATACCCAAGAAATACTTCAAATCTCCCAGATCTTTCATGTCAAATTCAGATTTCAGCATCTTCATAGCATGCTGAATTCCCATGTCATCATCTCCAGTGATTATCAGGTCATCAACA
Source organism: Lygodium microphyllum (assembly GCF_053477565.2). Taxonomy (NCBI): domain Eukaryota; kingdom Viridiplantae; phylum Streptophyta; class Polypodiopsida; order Schizaeales; family Lygodiaceae; genus Lygodium; species Lygodium microphyllum. Next base: position 50,589,543 of record NC_141136.1, read on the forward strand.
TATATGACCAGCACTACCAAGCCACTGTCAGTCTTCTTTGTAAACAGGCTGTGATCAGCCCTGCCAACAACAAATCCAAGACTCTGCAAGTAACTGCTGATCCTAGCATGCCAGGCTCTCGGAGCCTGCTTCAGCCCATACAGTGCCTTTTTCAGCCTGCACACATAATGTTGAAAATCAGGGTGCTCATACCCTTCCGGCTGAACCATGTATACATCCTTTGCTAAATCACCATTGAGGAATGCATTCTTAACATCCATCTGCTACAATTTCCAACCTTTTGCAGCAGCCAAGGCAATAACAGTTCGTATGGTTGCCATTTTTGCAATCGGGCTGAATGTTTCATCATAATCCAAGCCATACTGCTGAGCATATCCTTTAGCGACCAGCCTTGCTTTGTACCTTTCCACACTGCCATCAGACTTACATTTGATTTTATAAACCCATTTGCAGCCAACAGGCTTTTTCCCTTCAGGCAGTGGTACCAAATCCCAAGTCTGATTTTCAGCCAAGGCTTTCATCTCTTCATCCATAGCCATGCACCAATTTTCATCCTTTGCTGCTTCAGCATAAGTACTTGGTTCTTTGATCTCCATCACTTTTGTCATGTATGCATAATGCTTTGCAGAATAACCAGAGTATGTCAACCTGTCAACAGGGTATCTAACCCTCTGCGATCGTCTAGGCTGTGGTGCACTACTCGATTCACCTCTCTCATGAGGCGGAATGTACCTGTTCTGCCTCGTGCCAGGCGTATAGACAGTCGAAATACCAAGTTCGCTGTCTAAAGTATCACTAGACTCATAGCCCGAAGTCATTCTGCCAGGTGTCATCATACCATCCTCAATAACTTTCTCTTTTCCTTTGCTGTCCAAGACATCATGTCTCCCCCTCACTGACATACCCGTGTCAGTGGACGGTGAGCTCCTCAATCTCCCTGTCCATGGGGATACTGTCTGACTGATAGGTCCTGTCATAGCAGTGCTCTGCTGCATATCAACTATAGAGACATGAGTGGAAGGCAGATCAGATGGCACTGCAACTGGTGAGACATACCAAGAGCCCAGCTCATCAAAGATGACATCCCTGCTTACCAAAGTCTCCCTGGTAGAGGGTTCATAACATTTGTATGCCTTCTTCTCCTGCGAGTATCCAATGAACACACTCTTATGCGCTTTGGGATCCAGCTTTTTCCTTTTCTCATCTGGAATGTGCACATAAGCAAGACAGCCAAAGACCTTCATGTGTCTTATAGAGGGAATTTCCCCCGGTGCTCATAGCTCGAAAGGTGAATCTATTCTATATATGGGTGTAGCACTTGGCTAGACTAGTCCTGTTGCTTGATCATAGTCCATTACACCAACGTGCTCTAACCAAGTGCGATCGCAATCCATGCGCATGACTCCTTTCTCAACTCTAAAGGCATTTTCATTGCACGGTCTGTGGGAATCTACTTGATTATGCATCCCTCAGTGTTGTATTCTATCGTATCAATCCCCCCTTCACTCTCGTCACTGAAGGAGCAGTAGTCCTCATACTCATTGTCAGAATTTCCCCCATCTAATTGCCCATTGCCTTTTAAGTCCTGATACTTAGGCTTCTTCTCATCGATGCTAAGGCCCAATTTTTCATCAAGTTTAAGTCATGCACTTTGGTCCATCACCACTTAGGTTCGTTCAAGAGATCTTTGAGTGGTTTAGGATTTGCTGGTAAGTTACCAGCTAACTTGTTGATCAGGTGCTCTAAGATCACATGGAGCTCTCGTCTATTGTTTGGTACTTAGAATGAGACCAGGTTGGGTCCTCTCTCTCCACGCTCCTTGCCATCATGTGGATTGCTTTAACAGCTTGCTTGTGTTCCTCGTCGTCCAGCAAGTTGATTGTAGCAAGGACATGCATCTAATCTTGCTCGTCCTCAGGGCAAGGGATGTACTTAGTCAGTGGCAAGTAAGACATCCTAGCCTATGGCCGTCACCCTTTAGCATAGAGGAGATAGTGTCTAGGTTGACTATCTGGTCTTCTAGGTGTCCGTCTCTACTCTTACGGATTCCATTCAATTTCTAGGAAGATTAACCCGTTGCCCCGGTCTTTTATGGCTCTCTCATTGCACATCTAGGGTCGGCCTAGCAGGATATCATAGTCCACTCCCTTCATGACTATAAAATCAACTGAGTATCGGACTCCTCCAATTTTTATTGGCCAATTCTTTAACACACTGAATGGCTTCACTTTTGTTCCATTAGCCAGAGTGACGTTAAAGCTAGATGTCTCAACTGGTGGGTTACCCCAGGTCCGGATCTCTACATGGCTCAGCACACTAACTCCCTCTCCCATGTCCACCACGATCCCTTTCTGTGTGGTGTCGCCTAGAGCTAAGACTAGCAAGACAGCATGCATTTCAGTGCCCTCCCTGAAAGCATTAATGTGCAAGGATTTTGGCATTGAGTGCAGCGTCAGACTTGGTATCTACATTTTTGTGTCATGCTCGTTCAAGTCAGTGGCACCTTGTCCCATTGGTCCCTCAACCCATTGCTTCAGCTCCTACCATAGTGGCCGATGCTGCTAAGAAAATCTCCTATGCTTAGCATCACAAGGGTGGTTACTAGTGAGGTGAGGAGATTGCTAGCTACTTGTCATGCTCCTATCTCTACGCTTCTTGGCCAATGGCCTTGACTGGTTTGCTGGCTTGTAGTGTTTAGCCTTTGTTTATGCGGCATTGTTTGTGGTGTCCTCGCATCACTTGATTTTGGTCGTGGTGGTGACATTGGCATGCTTATGTTGGAGAGATCATCGATCTCATCCTCCAATATAGGCTCGACATCTCTTAGGTGTTCCTAGGCTTCTTTCACCCACTCCTTCACCTTTTTTATGGCTGAGTTGGCGCTTTGGGTTGCCGTACTCCCCAACCCTCACACTTCCTTTTGCGGCTAACCTTGGGGTTGGTGTTTTTGCTTCTGCATCTGTCACTTTCTTTCCCGTAGGCAGCATTATGGCACTTTCTGTTTTTAGCGTGACCTTTACATCCAGTCTCTTCCTCCTTCTCCTACGACTCCTCTTTTTGATTGAGGTTGCTTGATTGATGCCGCATCTAAGTTGCTAGACCCTGGTAATGATATGCCAGCCTGCTTCGTCTGTGTGCGGGTCATGACATGCAACAAGATAGGCGTGGCCTCCCCATTGAGTGTCTCCACACTGAACAACCCTAATGGGGCCGAGGGCTCATTCGTTGAGCTAGAGGATGTCTTTTATCTAGGGCAATCAACAAAGAGGTGTGTGATTCCACATTCCGTGCATCTCTGATCAGCCTTGTCTCGATTTTCTTGCTCTAGTTCAGGGCAGTGCAAAGAGATATGTCATGGGTGATCGCAAGTCCAACTTTGTGTTCATCACCCATGGTTAGCACCATGATCCCACAGCCAAACCACCACCTTTGCTTGCAAAAGAAGGCACTTTGCTAGAAAAGAGAATAAAAATCAAGATAGCTTTGATAATAAAAGAGAGTACTTGTATTATGTTAGTGCAAGGCCTGAGGAACACCCAGGCATTTGCAAGATGATAATTTGTTACAATGGTTCTTGTGTGCTTGACCTCCCTCATACACTCCCCCCTACGAGAGAAAGCTCAATGCCCTCATTGAGTGGGAGTGGGACTATTTGACTCAAAAATTTGGGGGTCTTAATGCACTCCTAGTGAGTAGATCAATGTCTAGCCTACTAAGAAAAATGTCTACCTATGACAGGTGCCTTATCCACTGACTCAATACAAGTGTGAGATAAGGGCTTCTTATTGAAAAGGACGATGAAAAACTTGAAGTAGATTGCCTTGAAAGGGATGCAAGAGACACAGGAGAGAAGAGCACACACAATGTAGGTGTTGTCAACAATGTTATGACAGCCTTATTGCATTTTCATATATATATGAATAAAGAATATGGGCGTTCACTGTACACAGGCACATCCAAAGGGCCTTTTACCCCAACAACCTCCCACTAAAAGGCCAATGGGCCAAGGACTGAAAAAACAAAACAAAAGAAAAGAGACAAGGTGAGAAATCATGACATCTCACCCAACACCTAATCAGAAAGCGAGTTGTGCAATAAGTGTCGAGAATCTCCGAGTCCAAGACACCCAGGAGGCAAGTGATCCTGCAACTCCATACAACGGAGCAATCCAGCAAAACTCATGAGTGCAAGGCTGTACATCATCATCATCAGAGTAGAGCATAGCATCAATGTGGTGCATGCAAGATAGCGGAGAGCATACAGACTCTCCAAGGTCAATCATCGAAAGAGGGCCAGCATCCCGGACACAAGTCAAACGGGGTCTCAAGACAGTATGTGGCCTCAGCAAAGCGGAAGACTGACATACAGCTGTAGAATCAGCCATAAAGCGCACTGAACGCATAGCATCAAGAGGCTTGAGAGGTGTCTGGGTCTCATAAAAGACAGCATGACAACTGTCATCTAAATCCCAAAACCTATAAGCCATAAAGTCACCATCTCCATAGCTAAGGAGTATGCATCTGCGTGACATAGGCTCATGTGGCATACTGATAGATGCCTGGCAGCCAAATATCCTCTAGTGATCATAGGAGGGTCTCATGCCACTCCATGCCTCATGTGGAGTAATAACATCCAAAGAGAAACATGACGTCTGATTAACCAAGTAGACTGCCGTCATAAGGGCCTCAACCCAAAATCCATAAGACAACCTAGCTGTGGTAAGCATAGAAGCAACCTTTGCCTGTAAATTTAGGCACATGCCATGAGAAATCCCATAATACCATGGGCATAAGAAATTAATGTCATATTGTTGACAAGAGATCCATAAGCTGGGAGAGATAGCATGACTCTCATAATCCATCTGCAAGCATCTAGGCCTGCTACCAGCAGAATCCATAAACCTGTCAAGCATAGTAACAACGTCCTCAATCCATACCAAAGGGTAAGCCCAAACACGGTGGGTAGCATGATCCATGAAGATCACAAAATACGATGCTCCACCATCTGAAAGCCAATAGTAACAAGATACTGCCCTATCTTGTCAGACCATGCTCTAGGTGCTTGCTTCAAGCCATACAAGGCTTTCTTCAACCTGCAAACAAACTCAGGATGAACAGCATACACATAACCTAGTGGCTGCTCCATATAGACCTCTTCTTGCAAATCACCATGCAAGAAGGCATTCTTTACATCCATCTGATGTAAAGACCATCCCTTTGATGCAGCCATAGCAATGACTACTCTTACGGTTGCCATCCTTGCAACCGGACTGAATGTTTCTTCATAATCAATGCCATATGTTTGTGCATACCCCTTGACTACTAATCTTGCCTTGTATCTGTTCACAGAACCATTTGCATTGTGCTTCACCTTATAAACCCACTTACAGCCAATTGCATTCTTACCTTTAGGCAAAGGTACCAACTCCCATGTAGCATTTGCTTCCAAGGCATCCATTTCTTCATCCATGGCTTTCTCCCATTTTTCTTTTCCCATGGCTTGCTCAAAAGAAGTGGGTTCTGGTTCCTGTATCACTTTGACCATATATGCATAGTGGATGGCTGTAAATCCATCATATTTCAGCCTATCCACAGGATACCTAGCTTTGGTAGACCTACGCAAAGTAGGCTCACTTCCAGGTGCTCTCAAAACATCCCTGGTCTTCCTTACTCCAGGTGTAACAATAGAGGAGATACCCAACTCATCATCAATGCTCTGTTCTGAGCCACTGGATTCACCATCCACATAAGAGTGACCTGCATTCACATCAAACATGGGCTGATCTACCTTCTCTTTTCCTTTTCGTGAAACCTGCATACCACTATCTGCATTGCTTTGAGAAGATTCTTTTGATCTCAATCTGCCTGTCCATGGCGAAGAATGTGAACCACTGCTAGAGGACACTCCAGGTCCACTAATATTTTGTGATTGCTGCTGTGAATTCTGTGCAGCATTACCATTTTGTGCATCTATATCATCAATCACATTTACTGATTTATACCAGCTACTCATCTCATAAAAAACAACATCTCTACTCACTGTAAACTTACGAGTAGAAGGGTTATAGCATCTATACCCTTTCTACTGCAGAGAGTAACCAATAAAGATGCACTTCTCAGCTTTTGGATCCAACTTGGATCTCAACTCATCTGGCACATGAACATAGGCAATGCAACCAAAGATTTTCAAATGAGAAATATCTGGTTTCCTACCAGTATACCTCTCCTATGGAGTCATTCCATGTATTGCTGCAGTGGGAGTCCTGTTCATTATGTAGACTGCTGTAGCAACTGCTTCAGCCCAATAAAAATCTGGCAGGTCTTTTTCATTGAGCATGGCACGAGATACCTCTCCAATATGCCTGTTTTTTCTTTCTGCAATTCCATTTTGCTGTGGGATATAACTGCATGAATATTGCTGCTTTATGCCATGCTCCTGCAAGAACCTTGCAAACTCATTTGAGAGGTACTCTCCCCCTCCATCTGACCTTAGGCATTTTATTTGCAGGCCTGTTTCTTTTTCAACCATAGCTTTAAGAGTTTTGAAATGCCCAAAAACTTCACTTTTCTTTTTCATAAAATACACCCAAACTTTTATGCTATAGTCATCAATAAAAGTGACAAAATAATGACAGCCTCCAAGAGATGCAGCTTTAGTAGTCCACACATCAGAGTGGATTAATTCCAATGGCTTCTTACTCTCTTGAACATGTCTAGGAATGGTTTCCTTGCCTGTTTTCCAAACTGACAGGCTTCACATACCTTATGCATTTATGCAACCTTGAATCTAGGCAATCCTGCAACAATATTTTGGGCCTGCATTGATTTAAGTCGTTGTACATTAACATGACCAATGCGTTTATGCCAGATATCAATATCTGCAACTACACCGGTCCCATGTGCAAACATTGCTGCACTCAATTCAGACATGTCTGCATCCAACGTAAACATTCTGCCCTTCTTCTTTCCTTTTGCTATCAAGCGACCTTTATTTTTCATATCCTCAACAAAGCATCCATGAGGATTAAATCTGACCTGCAAGCCCTGCTCAACCATTTGACCAACAAAAACCAGATTCTTGGTGATATTCGGGACATGAAATACATCCGACAGGTATTTCTTTTTCCCATCCTGCATAGACAAGGGAATTTTTCCAATCTGCACAATAGGATGTGCAGTATCATCACCAGTCTCCACAAATCCTGGTTTTTCCATTTTCCTTGCATCCTCCATCCATTTTGCATGACCTGTCATGTGGTTTGATGCACCTGAGTCAACATACCGTTGCTTTCTTCTGCACTTGTCACAGAATTGTTCATGTGCTGCACTATAAACAAATGCTCATTTCTGTCATCACCCTGTCTACTAGAAGATGCATAATTTCCTTGTTGCAGTTTTCCATTCATGATGTCATTCTGCTTTTTATAGCAGTCTTTAGCCATATGACCCATTTTACCACAATGTTTGCATTTTGCCCTCTTTGCCATCCACCACGACCTCTTTGGCTCCCCCTGCCTCTAGAGTTACCACGTCCTCCTCCATAGGACTGGTTTTCTTGAGTTTGCTGCATATTCTGATTTCTACCACGGCCTCCAGATCGGCCTCCTCTACCTCTGCCTCTACCTCTTCCAGCATTTGAGTAGAAGACAGCTTCTTTTGAAGTTCCTCCTGAAGAAGATGCACCACCATTTCTCTGCTCCTCAGAAATTAGAAGAGCAATCAACTCCTCAAAATCAGGAAATCTTTCACGGACGGAAATGGACATTCGAAACTGTGCATAATCCTTTCCTAGACCATTCAAGGTCACAGAAACTAAATCATCATCTTCCACTGGCGACCCAATGGAAGAAAGTGCATCTGCAATCTTCTTCACCTTCATGTGGTAGTCATTGATGCTCATATTTTCTCTTTGCACATTATGCAACTCTTGCTTGAGCTGCATTTTCCTGGCTTGAGTATTTGTGCTATACATTTTTGACAAAGTATCCCATGCCTCCTTTGGCGTACTTGCATTCTGAATATGCACAATCATAGAGTCTGAAATACTGATAGACAGCTAGTACATAGCTTTCCTGGCTCTCTCATGCCATGCTTTAAATGCCTGCATTTGCTGTTGATTGGGAACATCAGGAAGAACTGGTTCTTCTTCATTTCCTACAACAAATTCCCAATATCCTTTTTCCCATAAGGAAATTCGTCATTCTAAACTTCATGCTTGGAAGTTGTTCTTGTCAAGCTTTTCAGTGACAATCTGTGAGAGAGAATCAGATGCCATTACAGAACACTGCAAAAAGTTCTGTCACTGCAAAGAACACAGCTTCAGCCTCACAAGGGCTAATCTGCAAAACTGACGAAAGTGGTATTTGATCACACAGTCACTTCCTAGTGACGATTTTGCATCAACAGGCAACAAGGATAATTCTGTAACTCCCAATGTCTCTGCACACAAGCATACGATGCAATTTCTACAGTAACTTTTCACCGACCTGTAGAACAGTGGTCGCACAGCATAAAACTGGGCCTTTTCCTGAGTGCGTGCAGAAAACTTCGGCCTCCAAAACAGGCCCCGAAATGGCCTCAAATCAAAAAAAAGGGTCGCCAAGGGCTAAAGCCCTTTCCCGCAACATATACTGCCCTCTTGCTTCACCGCGAAGGGCGTCTCAACCTGAGACAATGCACTCTTGCAATTTCCGGCTGTGCTACCTGCAGAGATCTGCTCCCAAAACAGAAAATGAAAGCAACACTGCTCCTCTTACCAGAACACCGCGAGCTTGTCTTGCTTTCTTGAGCTCCTTACCACGAACAAGGCTCTGAAACCATGTCAAGACTGTGGGAGAGAAGGAAGGAGTCTCACTTGTAGCTTTCTTGCTTGCACAATGGGGGAATACACACAGAGGTGGAGGCTGAAAACAGTTTTTCTCTTCTTAGTTGTGTAAGCCAAAAAGAACTCTCATACAAAGAAATAGAAGAACCCTATATATGGGTCTCAAACCAAACTCAAATAACTAAGGTGGCATACTAACTGAGCCACGAACTAGAGTAGATAAGGATAGCTATCATCTAGCTATTATTCATGGGCGGTGTACCAACCGCATCTGCAACTGACAAGTCGGTGACATAAATGCACAACGGTCACCCTGGCATATCACGAGTGGAGCTCGATCTCTCAACATACTATTCATGTCAAAGAATGGCTGAGAATTGAGTGAAAAGCAAGCTCTCATACCGCGTGTAGATGCCGAGAAGGTCAGGAACTACTCGCGAAGAACCTGCTCTGATACCAGTTGAAAGGGATGCAGGAGACGTGGGAGAGAAGAGTACACACAATGTAGGTGCTATCAACAATGTTATGATAGCCTTATTGCACTTTCATATATATATGAATAAAGAATATGTGCGATCACTGTACACGGGCAGGCCCAAGGGCCTTTTACCCCAACATGCCTTGCCCATTAACTCAATTACATATATGGATGCAAGGGCTTTGGCAAGATACAACAATTGGTTTGCCCACTACTCACTTACAACTTGTGAGGCAGATGATCACTCTTTCGGAGGTAAGGGAGGATGATATAAGTCAAGGTTTTCTCACTTGTTGTAGAATTGGAGTAACAGGTCAAGAGCATATTCGATGACTAGAGGTTCAGCAACCCATGAGGCTTCTTTGATTGGTCAGTTCTTCCATTTGATGTGGAGCTCTAGATGTTTGCCGATGAACCGAGTTTCCAAGATGAGTTCAGGCTCAAACGGAAGTTGAGCAAGTTGTGCTGGAAGAGGTTGTTATCGCCCAAACCTAGTATATGTATGAAAGTGCCACAGCAATTGCACATGGAATGTATCATGGATTAATACATTCGACGATAGTTGTATCTTGTAGGTCACATCATTGAGTCTGGTTACCACTTTGTAAGGACCATAGTACATGTTGTTGAACTTGGGAGTGAGGTTTTTGAGCAAGTCAATATTTTTGGAGCTAACAAGTACCAAATCACCTAGGAAGAACTCCACATGTTTACATCGTTTGGCATTGTATCTCTTTGCAATGAGAACCTTATTGTTTTTGAGAATTTCTTACGCCACTTGCATATGTTGTTTCCATTTGAGAAGGAACTCTTCTGCATCTAGATCGTCCACATATTGCTTTCCCACCACAAAGGCCGGGGGTGATAACTTCTTTATTGGTGGCCACCTTGCCATTATCCTGAGTAATTTGGCCTGATCTTTTTCTTGTTGTTGAAGCTCCCTCAGGATTCCTAGAGGTAGTCTCTCCTCAATTTGAGCTCCTGGAATTTCACTCCTTGAGTTGATCGTCCACTCTAATGGCCTCTTCAAAGACCCTCATTAGCATGTCTCACTATAGGCTCGAGCTGCTGGCCAAGGCCTTGCAGAGCTCTTTGCTTCGTATTCCATTCATGAATACTGTGGACATTGCTCTCTCGGATGGTCACTTGCCAGTAGGGATTCTCTTAAAGACACTTCTCAGATGGGTCACGTAATCCTAAATATCCTCCTTATCCCTCATCTTGACATTCATCAATCGCACTATTAGGTTGTCAGAGTACCCAGACTCAGAGAATTTGTTAATGAACAGACTCTTGAGGTTGTTAAAGTCAGTTCGCTTGGTAGCATCTAGACTTGTGTATCAATTCCTACCCTTATCTCCTAAGCACAGACCAAAAGCTTGCGAGCACAAAGTAAGATTGATGAGGCCGTTGGCCTCATAGACTTGCTCAAACTACTCTATGAAGCTATATGGGTCATCATAAGGCTAGTACTTGTCTAGTTGCTTTGCAACTATCAAGATTTTAGACTGGCTCTTGGAGCCTTGATGAGTAACTCCTAGTCCTGCGAGAAACGAGTTTGCCATTGTAGTGGTACTTCACTCGATGAAAGCGATGTTTATTAGTCACTTCATGAGAAGCTCACTCAATGTAAGATCTCCCTCTAGTGCTCTTTTCCTCTCGACATCCGGACCAATCCTATTTCTACTTGCTAGCACTAGCACTCGTTGAATTTGACACACTTCCATGTTCTTCCGCAAGCTCCTCACTTGTTGTTCCTGATTGTAGTCACTAGACTTGGCAAAGCTTCGTGTGCTAGTCTCCTCTCCTCTCCTAGGTCGAACATGACATCCTCGGATGTCTTGTTGTGGTGGTCTGTCCGGGCCTGTAGGTCGTAATCGGCAACCGGTAGCTGGAGACCTCCTAGATCGAGCTCCTCATCCTGTCCGTGGTTGGTTACTGCTAGTCTCTACCATGTCTACGGTCTCTCTCTCCACCAAATTGTCAATGAGATTGATTAGATTGGGTAGATCCACTCCTCCAATGGTGACTGTTCCTCCTAGATTCCTTGTTGTGTCTTCTGCTTAGTCCTACGCATGGGGTTTTGATCACCCGACTATATCTCCATATCTCCTCCTATTGATTATGTATGAGTGAGTTCCTTGTTATTTACAAGCACTTCTCAACTTACAGTCACTCAGTGTGTGTGGGTGTGCTATTTTCCGTGCACTATCCACAGTCAGTAGGCTTTTGGCTCTTACCAAGTGCACTTCAAGTGTTGAAAACTATACAAGTGCGAAGACAAGATGACTATTTATCTTCGACACTCCTACTCGTGCTTATGGCCTGATGGGGTACTAAGCTTGGTTTGTGGCATTCCTTGCCGCTTGTTAGGGTCTAAGCTATGTCGTTCAGCTTGTTCGCGGTCAATTTGGGGTCTTACAATCAGCCTACATCACTAAGCATGTCAAGTTTGTGGAAATGTGTTATCACACGATTCCTTGTCATTCGGCTACAATTTCTAGGTGTGTAACTGTCTATAAGGCATTCGATGAGTTCTCCCAGTGTGGGTCACACTCTTCGTTGGTCAGGGTTTGTCATATTTCTAGGTTTTGTCTCTCAGGTTGTGTCCAATTTATCAGAGTCTAATTCTAAAAATCGGACATCCAATTTACCAATGTTCAGATTAGGGTGTGTCCATTTTAGGAATCAGACAGGGTCAGGTCTGATTTTCACGATCGGACAGGGTGTGTCTGATCGAACAACGTGGGGTAGTCTGATTTGAATATGTCCAATTCAAGGAATCAGACAAGGGCGCCCAGTCTGATTCAGTCAATCAGACATGTCACTCGCTCTAATTCTAAGGTCCAATTTTCACGATCAAATGAGTAGATGTGTATGATTTCCTCTTGTCCGATTCTCAGAATTGGACAGGGGTGGGTTGTCTAAGTGGTGATGTGGCAGGTCCACCAATCCTAAGTGTTCGATTTCAAAAATCGGACAAGGTGGTCCAAGCATCCGATTCTCAGAAATCAAACGTCCGATTCTAGGAATCAGACACTATTGCGGCCGTTCGATTTCAGCATGGCCGAATGATAACTTGAACATGATTCGATCAAACACCACTAGTATGAACAATGCTAGCCCTCTAGATTTTCTAGAACACAACTAGGGAAGTGGAGGAAGGGTCTCACATACCTGCATGTCATGAAAACCTCTGGTCTAGCTCGATCGATCCATTGCCAAAGTAGGGGACTCCACGCTCTCTCTCTCTCTCTCTCTCTCTCTCTCTCTCTCTCTCTCTCTCTCTCTCTCTCTCTCTCTCTCTCTCTCTCTCTCTCTCTCTCTCTCTCTCTCTCTCTCTCTCTCTCTCTCTCTCTCTCTCTCTCTCTCTCTCTCTCTCTCTCTCTCTCAATGTCACGTCACAAATGAGGCTTTCCCTTGCCTCCCTGGGTCTTAAACCCTTGCTAGGCACAACTTTAATCTCACCGATCACTCCCATTGCTATTTCGACACATCTAATCATTTATTTTTTCCATGTTTATGCCCTGTTTGGGCTTGTTTTACAACAACAAACCCTAAGCTTTCCGCTTCGATTTCTTGATCCTAACCTACTCTAATTGCAACAATAATCAAAAGCAAAGTACTCAAATGATTTCTCCTACTCAACTAATCATCGAAAACCAAAAATTATTACTTGTAGCATGGATTAAAAATCCAAAACCTCCTATCTAACTCAAGCTCTAGTTCGAGGATGAAACCCTTACTTCAATGCTCGATTTGAAGCATGCAAGTGCTCAAGCTTGAATCTATTTGTCTCGACAATGGAACCAAAATGTAAAGGGTGCTCTCTCTCAACCACCAAGATCCATGGGCCGCTTATTCCTTCAAGTGTTTCAAGCTAAGCACTAATGGCAACCTCTCACATAGTGGATGCATTGTCCCTCTCTATGAGTGTAGTGAGCTTACCTTGATACCCGATTGAGTTTCTTTCTCTCTCAAGCACTCCGATAGCTCCATGATTCGTTATGTAAGCTCAAGCCTCCTCAAGCCTCTTCCTCCAAGCTCCATCCTCCATAGCCACACATGAGACAAGAAAATAGAAGAGAAGAGAAGAAGAAGAGAGGAGATGGTGCGTGGCTTCAACTCCAAGATCCCTCACCCTCACACACTCACTCCCTTCCTCGAGCACTCACAAGCAAGCAAGCAAGAGAAGAGAAGGAGGATGAAGAAGAGTCCCTTTGCCACACACCAAAGAATGAGCGCTTCATTCACTTTTCAACTTTATATACAAAACCCTAAATCCCTTTTGGGCATTCATCCCCTTATCCCCTTTTTTACATGATAGGTCATTGTGCAAGGTCCTTTTTCCATTTCCTTCTATGTGCCTTCTGTTTTCCTTCCTTTCTTCTGCCCATCTACCTTTACAACTTACATAGGAGGGAGCCTGACACTCTTTTACAAAAAGTTTTAGGGGTGCCTTGCGTTTAAGAATGCACTTCTGCCTTTGTCTCAGCTTGAACTTTTCCACTTTTTTGCTTTCTTTTTGTGTTAAGGTTAACAGTAACATTACGCCCTCCTAGTCGAGTGCAAGTTGCATGGCACTTGTGGATCTTCATTGGTGAGGGCTCAGTGATTGAAGGGTTTTCATGTGGTTGATAATGGGGATCTTGCAAGGATTTGACATGGAAGAGAAGCATGTTAGAACGGTTGAGACTTTGGAGACCGCCTATATATTGAGTGGTTGACAGAGGCCTCTAAGGTCAGTGGGGCTGGTCGCATTTGCATTTACCTGAAAAGGAAAAGAAAATTGCACTGCATAGGGGGTGAGTCTACCTTACCATGTGGTGCATTATGTCTGTGCTAGTGTAACTAGAAGTTGGTCATAGGCAAGCCTAGAGTGTTGTCCCACACTTGAGGACTTGGTTCATGCATAGGGGAGGTGTGGTGAGTGTAGCTTTTGGAGATAGGTCTAACCATGAGCGTAAACTCCCTATGTTGAGATAGCAAGCTCAACATGTGTGAACATTGATGATGGACCACTTGGCTAGATGGTTCCACACATCTAGACTTAGTACGTCGGTGGTCATTATGATTCTCACATAGCCATTGACTTATCACTTATCATATTTAGTCTGTTACACCTATCTACAACTAGCATAGATATAGCGCTAGTCGATTGGTATAGTCAATTATGCATTGTTTGACTTAGTAGGCCACTTTTCTTTATGTTGTATCTTATCTATACTTTGTGTACATTGTATTGTGTGTGGAAAAAGAAGAAGAGACTAGCAAGAAAACGTTTTGGCCTTCATCTCTCTTCTTGTGTTCTTGAGTGAGCTTCCTCTTATGTATATAGTGTGTGTTTGGCATAGTAGCTCAAGCAAGTCTTCCCACCATGCGATTCTTGACATGGTATTAGAGCAACACCACTGAGAGATGTTGATTTTGAAGGCTAAAGTGAAGGAGAAGAAGCAAGAATTCAAGCAAGCAAGCAATGGGTAAAAAGCTCTCCCATTCTTCCACTCTTTCTCTTGGATAGTGCCTATGGCAGCATCGAAAGTAGGGCTGAGTAAAAATCTCATATTGCTATGAGATTTGATATGCAAGCAAAGCATTGTATATTCTGCTGATAATTCCTTTGGGGATTACCACTCCTTCTTTGGGCATCTAATGTTGTTTCGAACCCCGCTTTGGAGTCGCAAGGTTACAGACAATAGTTTCAGTGTATAATGTGATTTCGATTGTATTGACCGAAAGTGGATGCACAAGTTGCAGATTTCACATTTGTAATTTTTGAGGTGCTTAACAGGAAGAAAACATAAGTTTTATTTGCAAACAAGTTGCAAATTACATGTATTTTTTAGCAATCAATGAAAAGGGTTGCTTGGGTGTATTGTTGTACACTTGTTGTGAAAGGTTACAGAAGACTTGCTTGCTGTTCTGTCTCATTTTTGTGATGATGGCAGAGAACAGTGGATATCCCATTATTGAGGAGTTTGACAAAAACAACTACCCTTCATGGACGTTCTATGTGATGAGCTTCCTCATTGGAAAGGGCCTTTATGAGTTCGATGCAAGTGAAGAAAAGGAGTCGGAGCTGAGTATCCCTGCGACTCTAGATAAATTAAATGCATGGAAAGAATGGAATGCAAAAGACAAAAAGGTGATGTATTGGCTATCTACAATCATTGATAATACTATGTTGGGACATATTACAAATGCAAAAACTTCACATGCAGCTTGGACAATTTTTGAGAACACGTTTTCAGTTAATACAAAGACTCAAAATATTCAACTCAAGCAAGAGTTGAGTACATTGAAGAAAGGAAAATTTTATATCAATGAGTATGTTTTGAAGATTAGGAGCATTGCAGTTGCTTTAGTAGTGATTGATTCAATGCCTGATGATGATGATTTGGTTTCATCTACTTCAGGTGGCCTTAATAATGAGAAGGCTTGAAAATCATTTGTCACTTTTGTACATGTACGGAAGCCATTTCCAAATTTTGATTATTTGATCTCTCTCATGATTGATTACTGAAGGGATCAATATGCGGGGTGACTCATCTAAAAGAAATGGTGAACAGGTCCAAACATTCTACTTAAGTTCAAGAAGGGGATGTGGTAGATCCTCTTCGAGAGGTCGTGGTATGGGACGTGGTGGTAATAACCAGCAAAACAAGTTAAACTAGTAATTTGGTAAAATGCCTATTTCAGGAGGCCTAGAAACTTTAGAAGTAGGGGGAGTTCTAGAGGAAGAGGTGGATGGCAAAACAAAGGTTCTTGAAATTCTACTATTATTTGCCATTATTGTGGCAAAATAGGTCATAGTGCAGCCCACTGTTATGTTAAGAAGGATGATATCTGCAAGCAGTGGTAAATTGCAACAAAAAACTATGCATTGTCTAATACAAAGAAGACAAAAATGAGTGTCTATTTGTTATGCAACATATGATGAATGCTATTACAAGGAAGGGGACACATGATGATGTATGGTATGTCAATTCAGGTGCATCTATTCATATAACCAGTCATGTTGAATGGTTTCGAGAGATGTAGGACTTACAAAATCCAGGTTATGTATAAACGGGTGATGATTCACGTCACCCAATTTCACACATTGGAAAGGTTTCCTTGTCCTAGCATGATGGTGAGACAAGGAGTCTGACAAATGTATTAGCCATCAATCACAAAGAATTTATTGTCTACTAGCCAAATGGTAGAGCAAGGGTTACAGGTTTGATTTAATGCAAAAGGTTGTTTTGTGGAAAACTTTAATTATAAGTATCGGTTGGTCACAAAAAAAAATAGAGTTGCTGGCATCACTTTAGATGTTGGAATTCCTGCAATGAATGCTGCTATATATGCTAAAGAAAAAGGAGTGGTTGTTGCAGACATTGAAATGCAGCATAAACCTATTGGATATGCAAATGTGAAAAGGTTGAAATTAATGCAGTCCAAAGGGTTGGTTATAGGGTTTCCTTATTTTAGAGTTGTAGAATTTCATAAAGTATGTGAAGCATGTCAGTTTGGCAAGCAAGCAGTAAGCAAGCAAGACAACCCTTTTTGCATGATAGAGATGTGAATAGAAATATACTTGATGTTGTGCATACAGATGTTTGGAGGTCTACATAGAATGTATCCCTTGGTGGCAGTAAATACTTTGTTACATTTATTGATGATTGTTCAAGGAAGCTATGAGTATATTTCATGAAGCAAAAGAGTGATGCATTTGAGTACTTCAAATCTTTCAAACATTGAAATATAAACAAGCTTGAAAGTTAAGTGCTTGAGATCAGATGGAGGGGGAGAGTATCTCTCTAATGAGTTTAATGGCTTCTTGAGTTCTCATGGGATAAAGAGAGTTTACTTGCAAGTATACCCCACAAAGACGTGGGGTTGCAGAAAGAAAAAATAGGCATATTGTAGAAGTTGCACATACACTGATGGCTGAAAAGAATATGCCAAAACATTTTTGGTTTGAAGCTACTCATACTACTGTCTATATTATGAACAGAACTCCCACAACTTTTGTAGTTCATGGGATGATCCCTGAAGAATGTTTTGCAGGCAAGAAGCCTAATGTGTCACACTTAAAAGTGTTTGGTTGTATTGCATATGTCCATGTGCTAGATGAGCTGTAAAATAAGCTTGATGAAAAATGTATTTTTATTGGATACTCTCTTTAGAGCAGAAAGGATATCGATGTTATAACCTGTCACACGTGATTTTAGATTGAGCAGGGACATTATTTTTTATGAGATGGGCAGTTGGTACGCATCTATTGGTGATGTGTTTTATGATGATAATGATCATGATCGCTATGTTCAGAAAGAAAAGCAAGAATCATAGGGCCTTAGTAGACCAAAAACATCATCTGGTTCTATAACTATAGTTAGCCCTTGGACTACGAGACTAAGGAGTAGCCCCACATCTTTAGGTGGATTTACAAGTGTTACAGGTAAAGATAAAGAAAAGAAGAAAGTGTTGGATGGTAATGATGCATCTACTAGGAATTTGAGATTTGATGGAGATTCTAGTGGTTCAGAGAGTTTAGATGATGAGCTTGGTATTCCTTCAGTCAGGACACTAAGTGTATAGAGAGCACATAGTAATTTAAAGGCTCCACTGAGTGATCCAGTGGTACATAGGTCTAGTAGGGTTAGATACACTATTAAAAGATTTGGTTTTGAAGGTTATCCATCTCACCATTATTCTTATATGCTAAAGGTAGTTGAGGATGTTGAGCCCACTTTTTTTAAGGATGATATTGGTCATGCTCATTGGGATGTAGCAATGGATGAGAAGATGGCTGCATTAGAAGCCAATAAGACTTGGGATTTGGTACCCTTTCCTAAAGGCAAGAAAGCTATTGGCTGTAAGTGGGTTTACAAAGTCAAGCATAATGCAGATGTTTCAATTAGCATGTGTAAGGCTAGGCTAGTTGCAAAAGGCTATGCTCAAACATATGGCATAGATTATGAAGAGACATTCACTACCATTGCTAGGATGGCAATTGTTAGATGTGTGATTGCCTTAGCAACAGTCAAAGGTTGGATTTTGCAACAAATGTATGTTAAGAATGCCTTCTTGCACGGTGAATTGCAAGAAGAGGTGTATATGTAGCAGCCAACAGGTTATGAAGATTTAGAGCATCCCACATATGTGTGCAAGCTAAAGAAGGTGCTCTATGGACTGAAGCAAGCACCTAGAGCATGGCCTAGCAAGATTGAAGAGTATCTTGTCAATATTGGCTTTTATATTTCTGATGCTAATACCCTTCATGGAAGTTCCGTGTGACGAACTTCCTCATTGGAAAGGGCCTTCATGAGTTTGTTTCAAGTGAAGAAAAGGAGCCAAAGCTGGGTATCCCTCCGACTGTAGATGAATTAAAAGCATGGAAAGAATGGAATGCAAAAGACAAAAAGGTAATATACTGGTTATCTGCAGTCATTGATAATACGATGTTGGGACATATCAGGAATGCAGAAACTTCACATGCAGCTTGGACAATTTTTGAGAATATATTTTCAATAAATACAAAGGCATGAAATATTCAACTCAAGCAAGAGTTGAATGCCTTGAAGAAAGGAAAAATGTCTGTCAATGAGTATGTATTGAAGGTGAGGAGCATTGCAGATGCTTTAGCAGCGATTGATGCAATGCCTGATGATGATGATTTGGTTTCATCCACTTTCAGTGGCCTTAACAATGAGAAGGCATGGAAATCATTTGTTACTTCAGTATATGTACGGAAGCCATTTCCAGATTTTGATGAGTTGATCTTTCTCATGATTACCGAAGAGATCAATATGCATGGTGACTCATCTGAAAAAACTGGTGAACAAGTTCAAGCATTTTACTCAAGTTCAGGAAGGGGACATAGTAGATCCTCTTCGAGAGGCCGTGGTATGGGACATGCTGGCAATAACCAGCAAAACAGGTTCAATCAATAATTTGGTGAAATGCAAGTTTCAGGAGGCCGAGGAAACTTTAGAGGCAGGGGAAGCTCTAGAGAAAGAGGTGGATGGCAGAACAGAGGTTCTGGACATTCTACTATTGTTTGCCAATTTTCTTGCAAAACGGACTATATTGCAGTCCATTGCTATGCCAAGAAGGATGATATTCGTAGTGGTAAATTGCAGCAAGTAAACTATGCATCGTCTTCACGACAGAATGAAGACAAAAATGAGCGTCTGTTTGTTATGTAGCATATGATGAATGCAATTATAGGAAAGGGGACACATGTGCCATAGCTCTCGGCTTGAATGCTTGAAGCAATGAGCAGTTTGTGGGTCTTGGTGGTTTACCCATGAGGGCGATGATAACTTGCATGGTTGAAAGTTCTATTTAGTGTCGTTGTTGAATTCTAGTAACCAGTTGAAAGTATCGATTCCTTGCCCTTGAGTTCCATATGCTTTTGTCCCATAGATTCTAGGGCTATGGTTGAAATGTCAATTTTAGCAACATGCTAGAAGCTATTGATGGTGACCCAAAAGTCATCAAAGGCTCTGTTTGAAGTTTTGGCTCTCTCCATTGTACTCAGTATGGTCTCCATGGTCATTAGGACTAGAGTCTCAATAGGTTGCAAGACTCAAAAGATCATGTCCACTTCACTGACAAATGCACTTATGCTATGGTCCCAAGTCTAGGCTTCCTATTGTTAGCTTAGTTTTATGTGTTTATGTTTTTTTTTCTATCTTACCCATTTTGCCAAATTGTTTGGATACCAATTCAAATATCCAAAAAGCAATAACTTCTTAATGCTTGTGATTTTTGGTGCATTGTGTGCAAACAAGCTTTTCTAAACATTTTGTGATGGATCTCATAATTACTTTGATGAATTCATTTTTCTTAAGTCAAAGCTTTAGAGTTGTAATTGTTGCTTAAAATGTGTTTCTTGTTTTGTATTTTTTTTCCGTTTGCAATGGCCATTGTATTTCATTTTTTCTTTGGTTTCTATTATTTAGTTGGCTGATTCATTGGATTTCTCGATTTAATGTGTGTGCATGAGCATGTGGTGTGATGAGGTGCAACCTTTTTCTAAAATGGGTGCTTCCTGTGGAGTGTGTGTGTTAATGTAGTTACAACCAACTATGTGTGCGGTGAATGGGAAAGTGTGCTAAGTTAAATACATGAGTGGGTCTTGTGCTTGTGTGATTGTGCGATGTGCAAAGATAAAAAATACAGCCACATGATCTCCCAAAATGGCTGTATTGTAAAGAGAAAATGATAAGCTAGTGAAACCATTGGGGAGTGGAAGAAGGTCAATCTTGTTGAACCTCAATCTATATAGCTAAGGACCTCAATGAAGAAGATGAATAATAAACCAGTCAATCTACTCAAAGCGTATTGTAATCTATTGCTTGGAACTACTTTGACCTCAAGGATATACCACTGTTGGGGATAAAGGCGCCTCTACCTAGCCGCCTGTGTATTGCTACACTGACAATACCCGCCACTGCACACTGCAGGTGGTGGGCGCCCGTCACAATCACTTATTCTTTATTCTTTTAGTGATAGTTTGAATAAAGAAAGGCATGGCCACACATTGTGCTTGTTGGAGTTCCCAATTTTGAGTCTCTCTCTCTCTTGGCTCTTGCTCTCCATCCGCCATAGCTCTGATCGCCAAGCTTCTTCCTCCTGGGTTCCACCTCCCTTTCAACTGGTATCAGAGCAAAGGCATTGGAGCTTGCCCATCATTCTCTTCAGCCCAAATTTAAAGAGCTTCAACTCGAGCTTCAATGGCAGCCATGGCATCTTCATTTGCAGGTATGTTTTGATCTCTCGCCTCCTCCCCAAGCTGCCGAACCTTCATCAGCTTCTTCCTAGGCTGCATTGGAGCCCCCTCGACATTGCCAAGTGCCCCTGAGGCCTGTTGAAGACCCCCTAGCCCCCAGGAAGAGCCATTGCAATTTTTGGTGCATTTTTAGGGGACTGGGCTGACCTGCTCCTGGCATTTCCCTGCTTCTCCTCGGCTTCTCGGCACTCTTAGCAACCTTTCTGAGCATTGCTTGACTCCCTGGAATTAGTGCTTGACTCTCGATGATCGATTTGAGTGCTTCCCCTTCAGCCCTTTGCTGTATACACAGTCCCAAGACTGTCAAAACAGGGCAGCACTTGACATTTACTATTTAATGCTTCTTGGCATTGCCCGTTTGATATCTATTGATGCCCAAATGTTATGGAATGCTATGTTTATGCTTTGGGATTGATTTGGAGCAGACTTGATCACCGTTTGAGCTTCATCTAACAATAAATTGCTTGCTGTAATACAGCGGGATGAAGCTCATTTACTTGATGTATGCATTGATTCATGGATATGGGGTGCTTACTAGAGGTTTGAATGATCATACCGATGTATTTGGAGGTTGTCAAATGCTTCTTCTTGGTTTCGAAATGCTTTTGAGCTTGGCTGACTTGGTCATTATTCACTAGCATTTGGCTTCAATTGGCATGCTTTGGACCGGTCTATGCCTATTGTCACTACTTGACGTTTAGGCTTATTGCATTTATGCTTTGGTCTGATATGGATGCCACTTGGTTTGCCCGTGCTTGATAGTTACTTGGAGCTTCGTCTTCAAATGTATTTGAGCAATTTGAATCTATTGGGCATTACATTTGGTTGTTAGTTACATGCTCTTTGAATGCTTTCAAGCTTATGCTTTATGTGTCTGAGATAGCTTGGGATTTATGCTCCGGATGTACCCTACTGGGATTTGGCATGTCTGATGCTATATATTTGATGTATTAGAGTGTTTCTTGCTCTCTTTGCATCTAACTTCACTTCCAGTGGGAGCCTCTTGGTATATTCGGATGTACACAGAGTCTTATTTACAGATGAGCTTAAGCTTGTGGGACAGTTATATGCATTTTCTCTCTTGAGAGCTTTATGTCTGCAGTTTGTCTGTAGTGGACTGATTTGATATGCCTATTGGGGCAGGCACCTATATCTGTCACAAATTTGTCAGTTTTGTATGCATCTTGGATGGTTTTGTATTGAGCTTCTTGTTCTATCAATTGTGCTTGTGGTTGGTCTCTTCTCTTACCCTGAGACCCATTACATGCATGACTTCTAGACCTATCAGATGTCTCTTGCCTGACAGGTGATTGGTTTGACAATTCTTGGTACCTTCTTGCCCCTGGAAACTCATTGTTGGATGTATCTTGCTACCTGGAAGTTGCAGTGACATATGTATCAGTGATTGCTTCATTTTGGGACAGTTTTACATACTGTTGTCATTTATTACAGCAAGCTGAAATCTGCAGACTTTGAGCACTTCTATGAGGGTAATGCTTACTATTTGATGTTATCTTGATCATATTTGGTGGACAGGTGCTTCAGTTGGTGAAATCCACACTTTCAACCAGTTTTAACAGTGGTTTTAGTGCATTTTCTGCTAATTACAACACCCTGTAATTTTGCTTTTTTGCTTTGATTTGGGATAATATGGCCGGACATTTGAAAGACACAGCTCTCTTTAACATTGCCAAGTTGGATGGTACCAACTATGGGTATTGAAAGTCCCAAATATGGCAGGTTTTGGTACAGAAGTTGCAGATTAAACCCTTGCATTTCAAGGGTGTTAAACCCGAGGGTATGGATGATGATGTTTGGATGGAAGTTGATAAGCTATGCAAGTCTACCATTATTTTGTCACTCTTAAAAGAGGTCCATCATAATGTTTTTGAATATGAAAATTAAAGTGCATGGGATTTATGGGAAAAGATTCAAGAGCTATATGCGCAGTAGAGTCCCGCATCACAGATGTATTGGCTGAAGCAGTTAATGGACCTTCGCATGAAGGAGGGGACCTCCCTTTCATCTCATTTTAGTCAGTTTCATGCTATCATGAAGAGTCTGTTGTCACAAGATATTGAGTTCAAAGACAACTTGTACCCGTTGTTTCTGCTTGGCACCTTGCCTGAATCATGGGATGTATTTCATACTGCCATATACATGAACAAGCTTGATGGGCTGAAAATCAAAGATGTTGAGAGTGCTTTATTGACTAAGGAAATCAATAAGAGAAACAATGATGCTTCCCACTCTTCATATGAATTGACCATTAGAGGTGGTAGACATGGCAGGCATGATAATGATCATAAGGGCAGGGACTCTCAAAAGTCCAGGTCCAAGTCACTTGGTCACAGTAAGTCCCGTGGATGGAAGTTTGATCTTACATGTCATTACTATGGGGAAGCAGGATATATTAGGCCGCAATGCCATAAAATGGGCGATGATAAGTGCAAGGAAAAGGAAAAAGAAAAAGTGTAGAAAAAGTCTTCTGAGCGCAGTATTGTACCTACAAAGTCCAGTGTGAAGATAGAAGAGGTTAATGTCATGCAAGCCACTGATTCAGATGATGATTACATACTTGCAGCTTCTTCATGCGATGCCTTACAGGCTTCTGAGATACATTCTATGTATATGTAGTGCGGGCTCTTGGATTTGGGTGCGTCATTTCATGTGACACCTTGTAGAGATTGGTTTCATATCTATCGTACCATGTCTGGTTTTGTGTATCTTGGTGATGACATGTCTCGTGACATTGTGGGCATTGGAGATATTAGGCTGCAGTTTCCTTCTAGCAGTTCTTTTGTTTTGCATGATGTACGCCATGTATCTGCGTTGACTCGCAGCCCTATGTCAACTGGACAGCTTGATGATGCAGGGTATTTTGTGTCTTTTGGAGACTCTGCATGGAAGATTACTCGTGGCAGGCTTGTACTTGTAAGAGGTGCTAAGTCTGGCAGCCTCTATCCCTTACTTGTATTAGGATCTACATTGGATCATGTTTTGTCTGTGGGCTCTATTCCCCATGTATCCCTTTGGCATGCTCGTTTGGGGCATATGTCTCTTAAAGGAATGAAAATGCTCCGTGCTTTGCAGTATCTTCCGCCTTTTGACTCTTCGCATTTTGATTCTTGTGATCATTGTTTGTATGGCAGATAGACTAAAAATACGCATAAAAAGTCTGGTAAGAAACGCATGGGTGAGCCCTTGGCTCTTGTGCACTCAAATGTATGTGGGCCCATGCCCTGTCAGTCACTTGGTAGGGCAAAATACTTTGTTACTTTCATAGATGATTACTCACGGAAGGTTTGGGCTATCCCATAAAGAGAAAATTCGATGTCTTAGACACATTTCAGTGTTGGCTTGCATTGGCAGAGAACCAGTCTAAAAAGGCTAAAATGCCTAAGGTCAAATAATGGGGGTGTATGTATCACATGCTTTTGAGTAGTTTTGTGATGAGCGGGGTATTAAGCATCAGTTGACCGCCCCTTACACCCCTTCCCATAATGATATGGCTGAATGCATGAATAGGACCATACAAGAAAGGGTCCGTTGCACGCTTAGCCAAGTTAGCTTACCGCAACACTTTTGCTGTGAGGCAGTTACTACTGTAGTGCATCTCATTAACAGGTCGCCTAGCAGTGGCATTAACTTTCAGGTTGTAGAGGAGGTATGGGCAGACAAATCCCCCTCTTATGATCATTTGTGTGTCTTTGGATGTGAGGCATTCTGCCATGTGCCCAAGGACAAAAGCAATAAGCTGGATCCTAAAAGTATCAAATGCATTTTCATTGGCGATGGAGATGGGCTACCGTCTATGGGACCCGTAGGCACAGAAAGTGATCCACAGCCATGATGTCATCTTTCATGAGGACAAAATGCATATGCAGCTTGAGAAAGTGGTTGAGGTATGTTGAGTTATCTTTCAGGAGGAGCCACTTGCTCCTGTTTAGCCCGCTCCACGGCCAGCTAGACAGCGTGCGGCATCACTTGATGCTCATGGTCCAGATGCTAGACATGTTGATGTTAGATAGAATGTCGGTCAGGCAGCAGAGCCTAGGTTGAGGCATTCTACTAGAGATAGACGGTCACCTGACCATTTTGCACCTTCTATGGATTATGTATTGGTTACATATGCAAGTGAGCCTCTCACTTATGATGAGGCTATGCGCAGGGATGATTGTCACTCTTGGGAGAGGGCTATGCAATCTGAACTTGACTCATTGCATAAGAATCATACTTGGAATTTGGTTTCCTTGCCTCAGGGTAAAAAGGCTTTGCCATGCAAGTGGGTGTACAGGTTAAAAAGTACCCCTGGACACCCCAAGCCGGCATACAAGGCTCGATTGGTTGCTAAGGGTAAGTAGGAGCATGGTGTTGACTTTGATGAAGTCTTTTCTCCTGTGGTCAAGATGATCACCCTACGCTTAGTCTTGGCCTTGGTTGCACAGCTTGACCTGGACTTGTACCAGATGGATGTCAAGATGGCCTTTTTACATGGAGACTTGCATGATGAGATTTACATGGACCAGCCTAAGGGCTTTGCAGACCTTGGTAGGGAACACCTAGTGTGCAAGCTAAAGAAGAGTCTATATGGATTGAAGCAGGCCCCTAGGGAATGGTACCATAATTTTGATGCATTCATGCAGTCACAGGGCTACAGCCGCAGTGCTATGGATCCATGCTTGTACACGAAGAAATCCCGTGACGGTTCTTTACTAATTTTGGTACTCTATGTGGATGACATGCTTTTAGCAGGGACAGCTCATGAGGAGCTAGATGCCCTTAAGGCTCAGCTCAAGAAGATCTTTGAGATGAAATATATGGGACAGGCCTCTCATATACTTGGTATGCGCATTACGCTCAATAGATCTCAGGGATTACTCTATCTGTTACAGAGGGAGTACATTCATAAAGTCCTTGAGTGCTTCCGCATGCAAGATGTTAAGCTTATTGGCTGTCCATTACCTTCTCATGTGAAGGTTTTATAGGTCGATTGTCCGCAGACAAATGAGCAGAGGGCAGAGATGGCCAAGATTCCCTATGCATCATTAGTGGGCAGTCTTATGTATGCCATGATAGCCACCTGTCCAGATATAGCTTATGCAGTTGGGGTTGTGGCATGTTTATGTCTATACCTGGCAAGAAACAGTGGGATGCCGTGAAGGGTATCATGAGGTACTTGAAGGGCATAATAGATATGTGTCTTTGTTATGGCAACCATGATACAAGAGTCATGGGGTACACTAACTCTGATTATGCAGGACACAGAGATAGTAAGAAGCCCACTTCTAGCTATGTTTTCAATTATGTTGGAGGGGCTATCTCTTGGATGTCTAGGGTGCAAAAGTGTACGGCTCTTTCTACTATAGAGGCTGAGTATATTGCAGCCACAAAGGCTTGCAAGGAGGCTATATGGGCCATTTGATTGCAGACCTTGGTATGACAGATGTTATGCCTACATTGCATTCAGATTCTATGAGTGCCATTCAGTTGGCCAAGAATCCTGTCTTCCATGCAAAGACAAAACATATTGAGGTGAGGTATCAGTTCATTCGCAAGGTCGTTGAGGACAGGTCTATTGACCTTGTCAAGATTCCAACTGAGCAGAATCCTGTAGACATGCTCACGAAGAGCCTCACTACTGAGCGCTTTGCCTTCCTCAGGAGATTGATGGGCATTGGATGAGATGACGCCTTTTTCCTCATCTTGTTGTACATGAGTATATCTTGTACTGTCTTTTCTTTTTTTCTCTCTCACTAGGGCAGATTTGCCTTTAAGTGGGAGGTTGTTGGGGGTAAAGGCGCCTCCACCTAGCCGCCCATGTATTACTACACTGACAGTAACCGCCACTACACACTGCAAGTAGCGGGCGCCCGCCGTCACAGTCACTTATTCTTTATTCTTTTAGTGACAGTTTTAATAAAGGAAGGCCTGGCCACACATTGTGGTTGTTGGAGTTCCCACTTTTGAGTCTCTCTCTCTCTCTCTTTTGGCTCTTGCTCTCCATCCGCCATAGCTCTCACCGCCAAGCTTTTTTCTTCTGGGTTCCACTTCCCTTTCAACCACCTCAAGTACTAACATATACAACTCGCATATAATTCCTTTGAAATTGGACATCAAGCCTACTAAGCAACAAGCCTACCTTATGAATCCAACTATGTACATCACGTGCACGAAGAGCTCGAGAAACTATAAAAAGTAGGATTCATTTACAAGGTTAAGTATACAAATTGGGTATCACCCATCATCATAGTACTCAAGAAAAACTACAAAACTTGAGTATGTATTAACTATGATAAACTAAATGCTATAACTAAAAGAGACCATTGCCCATTGCCATATATAGACCACATGATTGAGAAGGAAGCTTACAACTTCTTGGATAGCTTTTTGTGCTATAATTAGGTGCAACTACACCTATATGATCGGCCCAAGGAGGCTACTTCTGCCATTGAATGGGAACGTTTGTCTGCATTGTCATGCCTTTGGGCTTGAAGCATCCACCAACCACCTCCCAAAGACTTGTGATAATATTTTCAAGGACATGCTAAGATATTAGCTTGAAGTGTTCATGAATGATCTCTATGTCTAGTTCAATTGAAGGAACACCTCAAAATGCTTCAACTAGTATTCAAGCAATGTTTTTAGCCATGTGGTATCTTAGAATGTCATTGTTTGCAACAAGTATAATCAAGATTAAGATGATAATGGATTTTCCAATGTGTTATCTTGGGCCATATGATATTAGAAATGAAATTGCAACAAATACAACAAAGATTAAGGTGATAATGGATCTCCCATTGCCCATCAACTGAAGCTCTAAAAAATGCACTCATGATTGAAAATTTTTTACAACCCTTAGATTGGACCACAAGCACTTTCCATGTGCATATTAATGCATCCAAAATCACAATTGGAGTTGTGTTGTGCCTACTCTCTTCCGAGATGCTACCCATTTCATCAAATAGTGCAACAAGTGCCAATGCACTAAACTTCCAATTAGAGAAGACAAAATGGAGCTTTCCCTTGTAATCATCTGCCAACAACCCTTTAAGAAATGGGGAATAGACTTTATAGGACCCATTAGCCATGTTGCCCTATACTTACATAAGCAACAACCCCACGACCTCCAGCTAGGAGCGTCTGGAGGCTACACACACTCATTTAACTTAGACACACGTTCATATTGTTCATAGTCCAATGAATCCCTTCCCAATTACAAGCAATTAGAGTTCCCAAATAGATGGGTGTTTAGCACCTCGTACCACATACATAGGAACATACACAGGAAGCACCCCCAATAGATTATTGTGGCCCCACTACGGCTCTTCTACATCTCGGGGATTGGCCCCAAGATGCGATGTTCAAACATATAGCACATGCAAAACATAGTCCTCTCTTTATATTCATTCTAGGAGATAATTCAATCCTTACCAAATCAGGTCCCAAAGGGAAGTAATGTGCTATCCTATAACATAGGATTCCTTACACTCTCAACGTGGGTAAATGATTGTAACAATCAAGTGCAATGCATCCACGATTTGTTTTTCTAATACCATGTATATGTAATGCAATGCAAAGGTGAATGCCCTTAAGTGCACAAACATGTAAATTTATAGATCAAACAGTGTGGATCGTGCACAAGCAAACATGTAAAATTATAGATCAAACAACATGGATTGTGTGCAAGCAATTATTTTCATTACTTCACTCTAACCCAATGCATTGTTGTGCCAAGGTAGCATCAAAGTAATTCGTGCTACTACCATTCTTTAAACACTTCAAATGAATGAATCCTATAGGTCAAGTTATACATAAAAATAGATTTCAATATATTCTTAACTACCCACAACCCTTTTCCCCTACCTTTATGATTTTACATTCATTGGTAGGTGTAAAGAGGGTTATTAATGTATTTTTTGTATATAAAAAGCAATGACTATGTACACTCTAATTAAAAATGGAGATAGGCTAAGGCTAAACCTTGTGCCCTAGAGCCACCATACACTCATGAACACATTCATAATTTTTTGTAAATTTTTAGCATATAAAATCTATTTTTCCATATAAAATCTATTTTTTGATTTTTCTTATTATTTGTTAAGTATTTTTCTAACTTTTAGGCATGTAGAGCTTGTATGAACCAATATACATCATACAATTTCACATTACCCCATGTGAACACCAAAAGAACCATGAAAACACATACAACCCTCAATTTTCCTAAAATCTTGTAATTCTCGCATTGTGGGTTTTCTCGGTTTTTATTTTAATTATGTGAAGAGCAAGAACCAACTGAGAATTCTGATTTTTCAAGCACTAGAAATCATATTCAATCATTTGAAACCATTTTCCAAATTATGCATGGAAGATTCATCATAAAACGACAAAAACAAGCTCTCACATGTTTAATTTAATACAAATCCGCACATATTCAAAAGTTGGGAAGCCGTTGATCTCTTCCATGGCTGTTGACACATCCCCAACCTTCGATTTATGCTCGATAACACTTTAGTATCATCACATGTCCAAAATATGTTGCTTTAGCCCACTCCTCTCTCACATAGATTGAGCTAGGAACAAGGTGTAGAGAGGAGAGAGAAAGAGGAGATAGAAATGCTAAAATCAAATATCTTGATTTAGTGCACCAATTTGCACATGTTCTGTGGCAATATGGAGCAAAGAAATTCTCTATCTCAGCCCCTAGACCATTCCTCTAATCTCCAGTAGTTACAAAATTAGGAAATTGATGGATTTGAGGTTGCGCAAAAAAAATTTGCGCCTCCTCCCCCTTCACAAGAGAAAAACCGTTTTTTGTTAAGATCTTAGAATATTAAAAGTGAATTGGTTCAGTTTTTGCACGTTCACACTTCTAGAAAGTGGTTTTGGCCTAAATGGAGGACTAAACGAGCTCGGAATCGTGAACGGACTAAACACCCAACTTCATGTGTTGAAATCTACCAAGATGGCTTTTGTCGCACTCTTTTTCTGACTCTTGAGTTCGATAGCTACTTCATAATACTAAACCTTGCGAGGATTAAATGGGAGGTTAAATGGACACCGATCGATGAACAAAGACTTGTGTTAGTACCACTTTTGCACTCAAAAAATGGGCCTTAAAATCTAGCTCTCATTGGCGACCACAGGATAGGGCAAGTCAGCCCGTTGAATCCGTGAAAATTGATCTCCACAAACAACAATTATAAAAAGCATCAAGCTACCACAAAACAAAATACTCAACAAAGCGCAAGAACTGCTCTCACCCCACCCCTTAACCAAATCAAGGCATGAAACCCACGAGGGATAGGCCAAGCATAACCTGACAGAGATTCAAAACTGCTCTCACCCTACCCCTTAACCAAATCAAGGCATGAAACCCACGAGGGATAGGCCAAGCATAACCTGACAGAGATTCAAAACTAGTCACTAACTAATTGCTCTAACACAAACATGCTAAAAAGGACTATCAAAGAAGTTATCCTAAGTGGTGGTCTGACCTACCTACTATCGAAGCTAGGAAAATCGAACCAAGAACTCCTACTAGGCGAGGACTCTTATAGCTTGATCTTGCATTTTCAGTTACTTTTTATTCATCTCTTTTTAATACATCTGTACTTGATACTCAAGCATGTAAAAAGGAGAGAGCTAAGCGTATTGTGATCCAAGGAAAACAGGGCATTAGCCTCAGATATCCTGACTCGATACCCAAGAACCTACCAAGCCCTCGCAAGGTGACACTAAATCCTTTTCTTTTCACTCACTTTTATTTTCACTCCACCATTTTGTATCTATTTTTTTGGCTAGATGTCACCTTCAAGTAGACAAGGCATCGACCTGTTCCTAGGAACCTACCAAGCCATCGCAAGGTAGTGATTGTCAGCTCTTTGATTTTTTTTCTTCTTTTGCTTTTCTAGTTTAGGGGTTAGACCCCCTTTTTATACACCTCTATGTATTTATTATTTTTATTTTTGGTTTTTTTCCATATATACTCATGATTCTTCTTCTATTTATCTCGGTAGGCTTTTTTAACTACCTCATGCTAACAGGGACTCCTAGACACAGCTGCCTAGCAGGCTAGCAGAACAAGGTCATTAAGACTACCTTATGAAACAATTCTTAGAGTGCTCGACAATGTTTTTATAGGAGGCAAACAATTGCTTGTTGGACATCCCCAGACACACCTAACCTAACATTGGGACTTCATGCCTTGACTATCAGTCCCCAGAAGAATAAAAATTTCCACATACACATAACCATTTGGGATAAAGAGAAAGAACTCATAAAGGAAGGATATCACCTAGACTTGGCCACAAGAAGCTTGTGTGCAACAAGAGACTCACTCTAGGTACTCCATCGAATATGTTTAGTGCAGCACTAAAACAAAACCCATTAACTGCACCTGCACTAGACAAACAAATGGCCCTCTTAGCCTAATGAGATAAAATATTTCTACAAGAAGGAAGGACCCTCTTGGCCTAATGAGAATCAAGCATTAAATTCAATAGAAATGACCCTCTTGGCCTAGTGAAATAAACCAAAAAATTGCACCATTCAATAACTTACTATTGAAACAAACCCTTATTTCCATATATCTCTACTAAAGCACGAAGCTAGACCAAGGGTATGGATTGCTTAGGCTCTACTCTAAGTACATCAAATTGTTGGCCAACCTCCTTGCCATTTAGGCAAGGGATGTTTGATGAAAATGACATTGAACGATCCTATGTGTTCCATGGAAAAATAGGAAGGTGATCAATTGCTATCCACCTCATAACCTGAACTAGCCCGCCAAAATAGGATGTGTTAGCAAGAAATCCCCATAGTAGTCCTGGGCTAATATCTAAAGGCAATTGTAAGATCCCCTCAGGACCACAGTTGACAAAAATATATTCAACAAAAGCATAATTGGCCAGGGAATCCGCAAAGCAATTCCACTATCGGGGAATCAGCTGGCAAGTCATAGTCTCAAAAATATGCAATATATCGAAGGTTGCACGATGGTACATTTGCACAATGGGATCTCTCACACTATAGGTTCCATTTAATTGGTTGATCACTAGTTGTGAGTCGCCTTTCACTAATAAATGGTAGATACCACCACATCAGGCTATATTCAGTCCCATGATTAAGATCTTGTATTTTGCCATATTATTAGTAAAAGCGTCGCCTAAATAAACTCCCATTTTCATAATAATTCTACGTCTAGAATCTTTAATGACCACCTTGACACTCCCATGTTTAGCGGGTCCTCAAGAAGCTCTGTCAAAATACAGAGTATAGATTCATTCTTCATTGATAGGCCATGCCATATTGATCAGCCTACTCATACTTATGATAGTCAAAGTAGAGTCGAGAAAGAGGATGCATAGTAGATACAATTCCTCCTTCCTCACCAAACTCAATGCGAC
Source organism: Lygodium microphyllum (assembly GCF_053477565.2). Lineage (NCBI taxonomy): Eukaryota > Viridiplantae > Streptophyta > Polypodiopsida > Schizaeales > Lygodiaceae > Lygodium > Lygodium microphyllum. The sequence goes on from NC_141136.1 coordinate 50,622,034, forward strand.
ACTAACAAAAACCCTATGACAATGGTGGTAGTAGACCTTATTATCCAAAGTAAAAGATCTGTCTTGCCACTCATTAATATGATAACCTTTACTCCATTAGATCACTCAACCTTGGTTGTAACGTTGCTCAAAATACGGATGTTTAAGATAAGGAATGATTTTGCCAATCCAAATGCCTTGGTACCTACTATAGGTTTAAGCTAGATCCTAAAGGACACCTGCAAAGGCACCAAGTCCCCAATGTCAAGCCCTTACACATAGTAAGGCTTCAATTTATTAAAGTTCACTTTATTTATTAAACTCTACCCCTTGCAAATTCACTAAAAGGGTTGTAGAGCCATTCTTTCCTATACGAAAAATCTTACATGGGCCATTCCGTTTGGGTTCTAACTTGCCAAGAAATAGTTCGTGAGATGAGCATCATAATATAGCACCAACTAACTCTTCACAAATTTATATCTTTTAGCTCGAAGGTCATGTAGTTCTTTCATCCTCTTCTTCCCTACCTCTTGATATAATAGAGCTTGCAATCATATTTCATTAAGATGTGCAAGGGAAGTGAATCTTTTTTGCAATGCTTCTGCCTCACCCAATGAATGATTTAGAGCAAACCTCATAGTGGGTAACTCAATTTTCAAGGGTAAGACACACTCATCCTCGTATATCAACTTGAATGGGGTGTGGCCTATTGTTCTCTTGAATGTTGTGTTATAAGCCTAGATACCCACATGAACTTTCTTATCCCAATCGCGCTTATCCGCACATAGTGTCTTGGATAAAATCCCCACAAGCTATTTATTGGTACTTTCTACTTGTCCATTCGCTTGGGGGTTATACGGGGTAGTTTTATTGTGTTTAATTTTTAGAGCTTCAGATAAGGCTTCTATAACCTTGTTCAGAAAGTGTACTCCACGAACAGACACTAACTCTTTTGGTGGATTGAAACGACAGACAATTTGTTCCATGATAAAACTAGTTGTTTCCTTGGCATTGTCCTTCGTTGTAGCTCAAGCTTTAAACCACTTTGTAAAGTAGTCTATCACCACAATGATATAATGCTTTCGCTTAGTTGACGAAGGATGTATACGTCTAGCAAAATCGATGTCCTACTTCTTAAATGGTAGTGTAGCCACAATAGGAGTTAGTGGAGGCACTTCCCGTTCTCCCTACTATCATGTCTCTGACATGTATCCTATTTCCTGATATATGAAAAAGCACCTTGGAAAATAGATGGCCACCAATATCCGGCTCTTAAAGCTTTCTGTGCACTCAACCATCCAACAAAGTGTCCTCCACAAGCAGAGTCATGGTACTCCTCTAAGATAAATGGGACCTCATTAGGTAGGACACACCGGTGATAAACATCATTAACCCCTTGCCAGTATAGTGTTCCTACAATCAATGTAAATTTCAAGGCTTTTTGCCTAATTTTCATCTTTTTAGACTTTAATAAATCAGCTCTAGGCTCTCCTATAGGTAGATAGTACGTTATGTCAACATACCAGGATGGGATGGAGGTTGTATCAATTTTGAATAAACCCTTGAGGTCACTACATTTAGTCAAGACTTCCTTTGTTGAGATATTAGCAATCACATCTAATGTAGCCTCTTTGTATGAGGCAGTTTGGGATGAAGACATGCAGGCTGCAGGAATCCCATATGCACAGAAAGGAAAAACTGTATCCATCCAACAACCATAAAGCATTGTACTTGACTACCACTTTTGATAGATGAATGAATACATGATGATGCTTTTCTTTATCAGTTAGTGTCAATATTGTACTTGTCAGTCCTACAAAAGATTGTGCTTATGAGTCCAAGCTTCCATCTTGGAGCCTAATTCACTTGTGTAACAGTTGTGGTCTTCAGTCAATGTCATCATGAGTTTAGTCTATGCTTACAAGCCACCATAGCCATGCTCTAGACCCCGCATATTTTAACATGGTATTAGAGCTCAACTGAGCATGGCCCAACTCTCCTTTCACTCCTCTCAGCTCCTTTCCATCTCAGCTCAGCTCAGTTTGAGTACTAGACCCTATCTCCAACTTCATTTGCATTCCTACCTTTAATGAAGCTTCCATGGCAGCCATAGCCAGCAACACCCTATTAGCTTGAAGCTTTCATATCTCTCTCCACAGGCAAAATCTCTCTAAAATTCCTTCTAGAAAAGTGTTTCTCTACTTCTAGAGCTCCTCCATGGCACCTCAATCATTGAGATTGGGCAACTATAGCTTCAGCATTGCCTCTTTTCAAAGTCGCTGCTATAATTGTGTCTGTGGACAACACCTACCTACCTGTGTTGGAGTAGCCATATCTCATCAACCAGGTCATATCTCTTCAAGCTTTCTTCTCGATAGTTGTTCTTCAAGTCAAGGCGCAACTTCTTGGCACAAAAATCAAGGAGATTGATGCACACCATGCCCAACATTTGCATTTTCCCAGATCTGGGTGTAGTTTTGATAGCGACCACTTTGAAGGCTTAGATCTCTCAACTCGGGCAAAACAAGTTCAAACCCTCTTAGGGGGAGTTAGACCCACTAGTGAGGGTCCTCTATCTTAAAGAGTTTGAGCAGATTCGACCTGTGGAGCTCGTGGGAGCTCATTTACCAGTCATTGGTCCCTGTTTTGACAAGACAGCCATAGCCACTTACCTTAAAGCTCATTTTTCCTTCATTTTCTCTCTTCTACCACTTAAACCAAGCCAAGGCCACTCTAATCTGATTTTTCAGCAAGTATTCAACCATCAAATTAGCAAGGAGGGGAAGCTATGAAGAGGTTTTGAAGATCATCAAGTCAAACTCAAGCAACAAATATTAAATTTCAAACTAGTATCTTTTGATACTTCACTACCATTGCTTGTGTCTTTTGACACATACAAGGATCAACTCATTGCTAGTTATTCTCAGTCATTCGAAGCTGATTTCCATCATGGGAATGACCAAAATCAAGTCTTTTATGAAGATGCTTCTCATGAAGAGTAACATTACTCTTGTTGCTCAATTCAACTACATGGAAGACTTGTTTATTCCGCTTGTAGGGATGGATGGATTTACTTGTTTTGAAGAGCAAATGATGAATTTATTTGAAGATTTTGAAGACATTATTGTTTCCTCAAAGACAATGATACATTTTCTTGAGGGGGACATGGACATAAAGACTAATGCAACTATTGCAAGCAAACTCAACGAAGAAGTAGATCAAGAGGACCAAAAGAACAAGAATAAGAAGAAGAAGAAGTAGAAAAATCATGAAAACTTTGAAGTGGCAAACAAAGTGAAGTGCAAGTACAGGAAGCTAGACAAGAAGAACTGCAATGAATCGAAGATCTATGTCAAAAGAAATGCTAAAAACCGTAAGGGCCTCATGGTCCTTAATCCTATTTTTTACTGGCTTTTTTAGCCTTGTAATGTCTAGCCCAAATGTCTTTATCATAAGCTTGTAAAACTCCTCATGTAGCATTGTATTACAGCCTCTGTAAGGCCCCTGCTATAGCCTTTGGATGTCCATCATGTTTGTGGTACCCACACTTAGCCTTTTCTGTGAGCCTCTGGGTTTTGCCGTGTTTATGGTGTGCCCACACTTTGCAGGTGTTACTTTCACTAAAGCCTCTACAGGCTTTGTACTTTCTGGTTGTGATTGAGGAGGGGTGTTGAGATATTAGCAATCACACCTAATGTAGCCTCTTTGTATGAGGTAGTTTGGGATAAAGACATGCAGGTTGTAGGAATCCCATATGCACAGAAAGGGTAAACTGTACCCATCCAACAACTATAAAGCATTGTACTTGACTACCACTTTTGATAGATGAATGAATACATGATGATGCTTTTCTTTATCGGTTAGTGTCAGTCTTGTACTTGTCATTCCTACACAAGATTGTGTTTATGAGTCCAAGCTTCCATCTTGGAACCCAATTCCCTTGTGTAACAGTTGTGGTCTTCAGTCAATGTCATCTTGAGTTTAGTCTATGCTTACAGGCCGCCATAACCATGCTCTAGATCCCGCATATTTTAATATCCTTCAGCTCCACAAAATCTACAAGACATTCAACAATTCCTTGCAACTTTAGCAGCTTACTCCTAATTTCATAGTCAAAAATCAACCATTTCGCTAGATGGTTAAGCAGATGCAACTTATTTATCAATAATCTCAACCCCTCTGCTTTTGTATAAAATACCACATTTTCATAGAGGATATAATGCCTAAATTTCTTTGTCGCAAATACCATTCCAAATAATAGCTTCTCCATGTAGGTATAATTAATCTTAGATGTCCCTAATTTACGACTAGCAAATGCAATTGGATGATACAACTTCTCCTTCCAAATTTGGGCTAAACAATAGTTGATGCTATGCATTGTGACTACTGAACATATATAGAAGACCTCACCCCTTTTGGGTGCTTTCAAGACTGGCACTTTCACTGGTTCATGCTTTACATCCTCAAAGGATACTTGATATGGGTCACTCCAAATAAACAAACAGTTAAAGGATAATAGATTTGTCAGTGGTAACATCATCTCCGCCAATACATTGATAAATCTTCGATAGTATCCCACTAATGACACAAAGCTATGCACTTCTTTAGGATTACGTGGCAGACAGATAGCGACAATAACCTTTATCTTTTTAGGATCGATTGCCATACCAAATGAGCTAACCATATAGCCCAATAGCAATCCATAGGGCACTCCAAAGACGCACTTTATTAGATTAAGAGAAATATAGAACTACTTGCAATGCTCAAAACATTTTCTTAAAATAAGAAGCGATCTCTTTCTTGTGGTGGCTGCCCCCAGATTGTCAATCAAGTTTTTCGACTCCTTTGGGGAAATATCACCAAAAGTCTTATCAGTTGTACGTTGCTAAGAACCTAGCGCATTGTATAACCCAAATACCATAACATGATATGCAAAGGTACCAAATATAGTGATAAATGTCATTTTTCAACTTGTCAATAGACATTTGGTTATACCCAACAAAGCAGTCCATAAATGAATAGATATCTCTACCCACTAACTAATCCAGAATCTAGTCAATGAATGGCAATGGATAGTAATCTTTGATCGTCTATTTATTGGGCTCTCTAAAATCTACGTAAAGCTAGATTTGATTTTTTTTTCTTGATAACTATCGATGAACACCACTCTGTGTGCCGTACATAAAATATTAGGCCAACCTTATGCAATTTTTGTAGCCCCTCAAATAGTTAGTCCCTTAGCTCAAAAGGTATACACCTCACTTTTTGTCGTATAATGTAGCTATCTTCCTTCAAGGGAATGGTATGCATAGTGAAACTAGGAGGAATACTCCTTAGCTCATCATAGCTCTAGGAGAAAATGTTACAAAATTCTTGGATCAAGGACACATAGTCCTTCCTTTTTTCCAGATTGAGTATAGACCCTAATTTAATTGGTCGTTTATCATCCAATGTACTAAGGTCCAGCTCAATCACATTTGCATCTCTTATTTTATATTGAGCTTTTATTGGCTTATTTAGAGTCACATGGTAGACATCTTTTATAGTGGGATCCTCTTTTGATTCGTCACACTGGATGAAGTCTCACTGCTAGATAGATCCTCTAATGCATCTAATTCTAACAAAGATAAAGATACTCTCTCACTTTGAGGAGATTCAAGATATGCATCCATTATCACATGTTTGGCACCTCTGCAAAAAATCTGACGACTAGCAAGTATATCAACTTGACAGTCGGATTACAAGATCCATGGCCTTCCTAACAATACTTGATAGCTTAATTGCCCTACAAACCTAATAACCATAAAGTCCACAATGCATTCCACATTAGCAACAATCACATGGACTTTCGTAATGCAACCCTCAGCTTGCCTTAAACTATCATTAGCCATTCAAAGAATTGTGGAGGCATACTTTTGGATTTTGAGTTTCCCAACCTTTCCATCAATTTTGAACTCATAATGTTGAAGGAGGATCATGTATCCATAATGGCATGTTCCACTAATATGCCGTCAACATGTGCTGCTACCCTTAGCCAATGCTTTTCAGCATGTTCAAACTAACCATCTCCCATCCGAGCTATTCCTAAGGGCTCCCAATGTGAAGAATCTTCTTGAACTCTTTACACACTCTTGGAGATAACTTGATCAACTATAGAATATTCACATTAGGCTTTACCTTGCAACAACAAAGAGAACTCACTAAATCAAATTTATGATAATTAGCAATGGTTCTCTTATCTTGTCAAACCATTCTTTCTCTTGGTCATCATTGAATAGGCATTGGTACCTCTCTCTTAACTTTTACCTTCTTCATTGGTAGCACCTTATTCCGGCTTCCACATCCGGGTTAAAGACTTGCATCCCCTTATCATCCTGTTTAGGGTTTATCTCAACAAGTTTTACATTATCCCTATCACATTCTTTAACCTATTGTCCTCTTGTAATGACTCACAAATTGTAAGCATTAGTGACATTAACACACATAACTTTGATAAGGCTGACACCACTACCACTAGGCAGCTCCTCTATGGTAGCTTTTCCTCTTTGCAATATTTATTTTGGTCCCTCATCTTGCTAAAGGTTATTCCCTTGTGCTTGAAAATTTATTGGACTTGGCTGCTTACTCCCTTACTGAAGAGAGCTGACCTTACTCTAGCAAGTATTAGCTAGATGGCCAGACTTTTCACATATGTCACATTTCACATTAGGGCACACCACTTACAACTAAATCTTTATGTGCCTAACCCTAGTCACGTGCTTTATGATCAACAAGTTGTAATGCCTAGCCAAGGATTCCTTGAGCTATGGCCTGATAGAATCTTAGATGTCAGAGAGAGGCATTTGAGATCCAGGACCTTGAGAGAATACCTGGTCTAATGGAAAGATTATCCCGAAGAGGATGCCACCTGGATGGATGAAAGTACTCTCAACCAACAATACCCCCAGATCTTCTCGAGATGAGGACATCTCGATTTGTCTATATTGTTCCAGTATCGTATCGGTATAATGTTTTATCATGTCCTTGACTTCACCAAGAACATTTGATGCACTAGACTCATTAGCCGCAATCACTTGCCATTTAGTCAGTCTAACCAAATGATTAGGGATCGATTGCTGCTATTGATTAATTGAAATGATATTAGGGTTTATCATTTGGCTTCCATTATTTAGTGGAGCCATTTGGATAGCCATCGGCATGATCACATTAGAAGAAGCTAGTAGCATGGGCACACTTTGCATTATGCTTTCTCTCCCATTCGAATTGATCATGGGGGCCCCTTGACTTCCACTGGTCAATGCCAAATTATTTTCAATCCCTAGACTGGAATTCAAGTTTTCCTTAGATGCGTAGGCTGCTTGTAATCGCGACTCTACCTCTTTGCTCATGTAATAGCAGTATCAATGTCACCAAGAGTAACACTACTCAAATACTCTTGGATATTAAAGTCCAACCCATGTAAAAAGTATTGTAGTTGAGTAGTAGCTAGAATGGGAATATAGGTTTGGAATTTGCGAAACACTTATTTCAGTTTCTTGATATACACTTGAACATTCTCATGAGGTTTTTTGCTTGTTACATTCTTGATATACACTTGAACATTCTCATGAGGTTTTTTACATGTTACATTGAGAGCACATAGCCAATACTGTCCACCTCTCTCAGAGGCAAACTCTCTTCAGAAGGTCACAAAAAGTAGATCGATTGTAGTTATGGTTCTGGCTTCTAGGCTGTGGTACCATATTGTAGCTCTTCCTTTTAGAGTCCTATTAAAGAACATCATCAAATGTTCCTCATCTTCAATTCGTCAATTGAAGTTTAACTTTTGGAACTCACTAATGTGGAGCTTTGTACCTTCCTCTGCTAATCCATTAAAAATGGGTAGAGGGAATCCTAAGGCTAGTAGATCTGGCGTCCCTACAAGAATTGCAATAGCTTGTGCCATGATGACAATCGGATTTGCTAACGGATTTGAACTAGTGGAACTACTACCCCACTCAAAGTGGACTGACCTACTAGGAGAGGGGAAATACTAGAGCTTCCTTCTCCTCCTAAAGAGCTGATTGTAGCACTATGGTTGCTAAGACCCCTCCCTCATAGGGATATCAAGGTACTCTATTGAGGGGAATATCTCCTAAGGATTTCAGCTCGCCGTCTAGTCCTTTTGACTCTTTCTTGCTTTTGAATCTTGGCTTGACGGTATCTATGGATCTATTTCAATGCCCTTTTGCATACATTGAACATCTCGTCCCTATTAACCAAGATTTCAAAACCATCCCTTATTAGCGGCTCCTGAAAAACGCACCATGTGTCGAGACCAAAAAATAGGCTCAACACTGGCTCTAAGGCTCTAGTTGGGTCCTTATGCTCAACCAAACAACCCCATGGCCTTGCAACTAGGAGTGTCTAGAGGCTATACACATTGATCTAACTTAGGTGCGTGTTTATATTATTTATAGTCCAATGAATCCCTTCCCAACTCCAAGTAATAGGAGTTTCCAAATAGATCAGTGTCTAGAACCTCGTATCACATACACATGAAGCACCCCTCACCAAATTACTATGGCCCCACTACAGCTCTCCTACACCTCGGGGATTGGCCCCAAGATGCATTGTTCAAACATATAGCACATGTGAAACATAGTCCTCTCTCTATATTCATTCTAGGAGATCATTCAATCCTTACCAAATCAGGCCCCAAAGGGAATGAACATACTATCCTACAACATGGGACTCCTTACTCTCTCAATGCAAGTCAATGATTGTAACAATCGAGTGCAATGCATCCAAGTTTTGTTTTTCTAATACCATATATATGTAATGCAATGCAAAGTTGAATGTTGTTAAGTGCACAAACATGTAAACTTATAGATCAAACAAGGTGGATTTGTGTGCAAGCACTTCTTTTCATGACTTCATTCTAATGTAGTGTGTCGTTGCTAAGGCAACACCAAAGTAATTCGTGCTATTACCCTTCTTTAAACACTTAAAACGAACAAACCCTATAGGTCAAGATATGCATACAAATAGATTTCAATGGATTCTTAACTTCCCACAATCCTTTCTCCCTATCGTTTATGGTTTTGCATTCGTTGGTAGATGTAAAGAGGATTTTTAATATGTTTTTTGTATATAAAAAGCAACAAATTATCACTTTAACATAAAAATGGGAATAGGCTAAGTCTAAGCCTCATGCCCTAGCCCCACCATACACTCACAAACATATTCATAAATTTTATAAATTGTTGGCGCATAAATTCTGTTGTTTCCCATATAAAACTCATTTTTCTTGATTTTTCTTATTATTTGTTAATGATTTTTAAATTTTTAGACATGTAGAGCTTACATGAACCAAGATACAACATACTTCATATCACCCAATGTGAATACCAAAAGAACCATGAAAATGCATAAAACCCTCAATTTTCTTAAAATCCTATAATTTTCACATTGTGGGTTTTCTTAATTTTCATTTTCATTATATGAAAAGCAAGATCCAATTGAGAATTCTTGTTTTTTAAGGCACTAGAAATCGTATTCAATCATTTGAAACCATTCATCATAAAATTACAAACAAGCACTTATATGTTTAATTTAATACAAATCTGCACGTATTTAAAAGTTGGGAAGCCGTTGATGCTCTTCCAGTTGCTAGCACATCCCCAACCTTTGGTTTACCATCCATAACACTTCAGCATGCCATTGCACTTGGCTTGAAATGCTTGAATCAATAAGCCATCCATGGGTCTTGGCGATTGAGTGAGAGCTCCCACATTTTAGTTCCATTGTCAACTTCAATGGATTCAATCCTTGAGTGCTTTTATGCTTCAAATCAAGAGACAAAGTAGAAGTTCAACTCCAAAATGACACTTGGTTTTAGGTAGGAAGCAAGGGTATCAAAGGCTATTTGATCTCTTTTGTGGATTAGTTTAGGCTTAAGAGCCGTAGAAAATCTATTGTTTCCGCCTACCCTTCTCTAATATAGATTGAGCCATAGGAACAAGGTGCAGAGAGGAGAGAGAAAGTATGAAATCAATTATTTTGATTTGGTTGTCATTTTGCACACAATCTTGGCGATACAGAGCGAATAAATTCTCTATCTCAGCCCCCAGACCAATCCTCTCATCTTATATAGTTGCAAAATCAGGAAATCGATGGATTTGAGGGAGTTTTTTTTTTTGGGGGCATCCCCCCTGCAGGCGAGAAAAAACATTTTTTTAAAAGCCCCTAGCTTATTAAAAGTGAACCAGATTAATTTTTTCATGTTCACACTTCTCAGAAGTGGTTCCGGTCTAGATGGAGGACCAAATGAGCTCGGAATCATGAACGGACTGGACGCTTGGCTTCATGGCATTGAAATCTATTAATCTGGCTTCATCATGCTTTTTTTGGCTCCCAGATTTAATAGTTACTTCATAATGCCAAACCTTACCAAGATTAAATAGGGGGTCAAGTGGACTTTGATCAACAAACAGAGACTTGCGTTGGGTTCCTGGCATCAATATCTATCTAGAAAAACTCCAACTCATTGATCCACACTCATTTCATTTTCCATGAAAATTTGCTCTTTATGCCTCCCAAGCCACTTTTGCGCTAAAAAAATGGACCTCAAAATCTAGCTCTCACCCATTGAGTTCCTCATCCCAAGTCTCTATATCGTAGTTCAAGAACGTTCAAAAGATATAAAATCTTGGACCGAATGCATTATAGGGCTAGAACACTTGATTGAAATATGGTTATTTGTAACTCATGCCATGCTTGTTACTGAGAAAGCTTAACAAAAGTCCGAGCTTAATGAACACATCAAGCAACATTATAGTGATGCTTTAAAAGAGGGGAGCTTGTACTGCTGTACTCAAGTAGAGGCCATAAGTAGAAACTTAAGTTTCAAGACCTCAGTTTTTACCGTCTTTGTATCATCATAGGACAAGCACAGTAGAGTTAGAAAACTTGGATAGGCAAAGTAGTAGTCATTTTAATGAAAATCATATTAAACACTACTACCCTCCAAGGCATTACTTACACAAGTGATTGATGAAGGAACCCAATGTTCCTATTTGAAGCATCAAGCTAATTGAGTAAACTCTGTATGAACAAATGGAGCAATGTATACAACTCTGCCACCAACCCTCAATCAATCTTCTTCCCAATAACTTCAATGTTAGAGGAGCTAGTATTAGTAACCTAGGAACAAAGGATGACATTATAATTCCACCCACTTACCTTTGTAAGTGGTTGATTGCTACAAAAGATATCATTGCCGATGCACTTATTGATGGAGATGCCAACTACAAGACCCTTCCATACTATTATTGGCAATAATTATGTCAACCAATGCTATAATCCAATGATGCAAATCTACAACCCTATGGAAGCCAACCTTATTTGTTGTTGGGCAAGCGTAAACTACAAATGACAGCAGAACATAGACCATTTTGATCTCTTTCTATGTGCCAATGAGCATAGAGGGGGTTGGAACTGACTACCCTATCAACTATGTTCACAAGTGCATACACTTAAATTTTCCTCGTACAAGGGTCATCTCATCCTTTAGCCCTAGGGGATTAACTTTACAACCCACCCCAAACAGGATTTTTGCCATACCACCATAGCAAAACATAACTGAAATAGCCCTCCTATTAGAGTTGCTAACCTCACAAACTCAAAACCAAAGCACCAACACTCACCTATCTCAAAGTCACCAAAAGCCTTAATCCACTTCTCACACAAAATCCAAATTCCCCAAGGTTTTTAAGTTCTAGAAAAACATGTAGCAAGTGCCATGTGAATCATCGTAGACCAAAAACAATACCTACTGTTGGTCCCTAAGGCCCTCTTACACACTAAGCGGTATTATCAAGGCCATACTTACCTCTAGCTTTCTAAGAAAACAACACCAATGCAATTTCATCCTCGGGAGCCACTACCTTACCCCAAGCCATGTCCCCACACACATATACATACTTGGGAACCACATGAATAGTAAACCTATGTTGCAGCTAAAATTCGCTCAACCGCCAAGACCCACGGACCGCTTATTGTTTCAAGCATTCCAAGCCGAGCACTAATGGCTACCTCTCACATAGCCAACACACCATTCATATCTACGGGTGTAGTGAGCTTACCTCCATGCCGATCAAGTTACCTCCTCTTCTGCGCACTCCGATAGCTCCACGATCCAAGTGCAAGCTTCAAGCAAGCTCCATCCTCAAGCTCCACGCTCCAAGCTCCATCGCCGCGAGCAAGACAACAGAAGAGATGAGAAGAGAAGAAGAGAGGAGACCATGGAGAGCTTCTCCTCCCTAGTCCCTCACCCTCACACACTCACTCCCTCACACTCTCACACTCCCTCTCTCAAGCACAAGCTCAAGCAAGCAAGAAGAAGAAGAAGAAGAAGAAGAGGAGAGCCACTTTTGGCCACACACAAGAATGAGCTTCTCAGTCACTTTTCAACTTTATATACAAAACCCTAAATCCCTTTTGGGCGGTCATCCCCTTATCCCCTTTTTTACATGGCCGACCGTGGCCTAGGCCCTTTTTCCCATTGTCCTTCTATCTTCCTAGCTTCCTTTCCACCGCCCGTCTATATTTACAAATTGCACGAGTGAGAGCCCGACGCTCCTTAAATTAAATCACGATGTGCTTGCACTCTTTTACAAGAGTATTGACTTGCCCTTTTCCTTGTGCACCTTTGTCGTCCGTTTCACTTTTCCTTGGCCTTTGTCTTCTGCTTTAGCTTTTCCAAATTTTCCACCTTGTTCGTCTATGGGTTAACATTACGCCCCTCCTAGATGAGTGCCAGTCCCATGGCACTCACCGTCGTAGGTAGCAGGCTTTGGCTTGCACTGAAGACATGGGTGGAAGGGGCATCGATGGTTGCCATGGAGGAGTGTTGGTGGTGGTGTGGAGGAAGGTCGTTGGGGGCATGTTGGTGGCCTAGGTGGCTGGTGGTAGGGTTGTTGGAGTTGGTGGTAGGGATGTTCTTTGTTGGGGATTGCACTGATGGCCAACACAAGTGTTGGTTTGTTGGGGATTCTGCACATGACGATTCTTGGCGGGCTTGCAGGATGATAAAGGATAAGAATTCAGAATTGGGTACTAATGAAGAGCGAACGACACTGTCATTGGAGTCTTCAATACCTGCAATTGAAAACCTCTCATAGGTGGTCTCTTCCTAGGGGTAGTACTAGTCCTCTAACGTGCAGCCTTTCAATGGGTTGGGGAATGTCAAGCTTCGAAGGCTCAGGAAATGGATATTATAGTGATGATTGTGCCCTAGCCTTGTTGTTAGAGAAATAGTTGTTGAGATGGGAAGATACACTTGAGATTTTGCAAACCTCTTTGTGACGCGTGATGTCAGTACGATTGAGGTAACAACTGCCGTGAACCAAATGTAGAGCTTGACCCAGAAAGAGAGTGTAGCCCATGACTATGCTTTGGGCCATGCGATGTGGGTGACCGGCCAGGGTGATTTTTGCTTTTGGCAGCGTGGCTTTGTCGCGGCTCTTCGTGGGGTTGGCGGTCTTGTGGTGTCTTGGGTATTGAACACTTTCGCACAAAGACCTGCGTCATCCTGCATCCACTTGTCACTTCATGAGAGTACATGCACGGTACATGCCATAACTATAATAAACTAGTGCAATGTAAGGAGACATCACTTATTTGAATTCCATGGTGTTGGCTTATATACTTATCACCTACGCTTGGTTAGCTTTTTCTTTTACTAAAGACGTGAAACGTAATAAACGCAGAAATGAAAAGTTTTTACGATTGGGAAACATGTCGGCACGTAACCCTTTAGAGACAAAAAGTCATGGCCATGTAGCATTTGATAAGCCTTTTACATAATGTGGGGCTACTCTATTTGTACGAGGCGAGGCGAGGCGAGTCCAGGCGGTCAGGTGACTGAGGCTCTGTTTTGGTGAGGGGCTCCTATGAGGTTGGGCAGGAAAGATGTCGCCTGGGACCTGAATGGTGTAGTCCCTGGCCGCAACTGTTTCCGGAATACTTTTGAACAATGCATCAAATTTTTGCTTGTCTTGAGTGGCCCTCTCCTCTTTCGAGCACCTGGTTCCCGAGCGTATGTTGGGGGCCCGCACGATCAGTGTTGTCACGCCCCGTGTGCTCCCTTGAGCTTCAATTCCAATGGCCTGGGGATCTTTCGGCCTACTTCTGGGCCGGTGCTGCTTGGGGCCTCATTTCTTTGCATACCTTTTAAGGGTAGGTACGTAGCATTCCGACGAAGGAGCTTGTGCTACACGCTCCCTTCGACAGCAGATAGCGTCCTTGCAAGCCAGTTGTACTGGGTGCTCCATGTCGACTACCGTAGGGGGACCTGCAAAATGCGAACCAAGGATTAGGCCCTGAGGCAGGATAAAACTATTCACATGGAAGGGATTATATAGTGGGTTGCCAAGTGCATATGACAAGGAGGGGAGAGGTGAAGCATGCAGTGTTTGTTGTAGAGGGATGGCCCCCATGATGATGTTCGTTTTGCCTCTAGCTATTAGCAGATCTTGGCTCATGCTAAGTTGCGTGGACTGGTTGTCACGGAGTGGGACAAGGCTCATCCTTGGAAGGGTAGACCGAAAAGGGGAAAAAGTGTAAAGAAAGGGACGGTACCCTATCTACACCATCAGAGATGTTGGTCAGAGCTTCCTATGGTGGTAATGAGGGTTGCATGCCCTCCACGGTGGGAATGGTCACACAACTTCTAAATGTGTGGTGAGAGGAGGACCTGAGGAGCTTAGGCTGTTGAACCTAACTCTTCTCCCTGCTCTTGACTATCATTGCTTGTGTGTGTTGATATTGTCTATAGAGGGTCACAAAATTCATTGTTTATTTATGTACATATTTACGAATCCATGTCACTTCACAAGGATAGAAGCCAATTGTAGAACTCCAGATTGTACTGGAGTGTGGCACACGCATCCAGTACTCGTGGGGCAGCTTACGCAATACCGATAGATATTTTGTAACATCGAGTAGCATGGAACCTTGTCCGAGTCTACTGGCAACATGTAACTCCTCCTCAGTGAGAACCTTATTAGATAGAGAGTTTTCTTGTCTAGTTTCAGCTAAGTCCGTATCCCGAATGGCAGTTAGCACTCGAAAGGAAGTTGGTGCCACATAGGTTGGGTCTCTTTGAGACCGCCATTTGGCCAATCGCTCCTCTGAGACTATCATGATCTAGGCTCCTAGTTTGGCCATTGCAACGCAGTTTTCACAGCAACGTTGTTCAAATTGACTTTGATCCTCTGATTGTCGCTTTAGTTGCTCTATCTCTAAGAGATTTGGTTGGCAGAGCACATCATTGAATGTTACAGTTAAGCGTAGTTCATCGGCTTCCTTGTCAGAGATGAGTCACATGCGTTCATGCAGGAGCCTGTTATAGCGCTCGTCAAGATGTCCTTGCTCTTCCCAGGATAAGGGAAATGGCAAGTATTCTTCAAGCTGCTCTTTAGGGAATGCGCCCATGTTTGCCAAGACATAGACACGTGTGAACACTTTGAGCTTAGCATCCAACTCGATTAAGCATTCTGCGACACTTCTATGTTCAACGAGGGCTTGCTCGGTTGCTATCTCATACAATGTTCTAGGAGTTTGCCTAGGCTTTAGCATAGTTGGGGGCTCAGGCCTAGACGAGCAAGATTGGTCAACGCTAGGATTTCTTATGTTCTTGGGATTTCCATGTTTTTCTTGAGGCTTTGTTATTGTGTCATGGTTCTCCTTGGATGTGACTGGTATAGATTTGTCACCCTGTTGTGACACCATTGTATCCACTCTTGATTGGTCAATGTGAGTTCTATTGTCAGTGGATTGAGTGTTGCAAGCAACCGTTGATGGTAACGACTGCTTTGATTTTTCAGAGCACAGGGATGTGTCTGAGGTTTCACCGCTATTAGGAGAGGCATCAATGGGGTCATTGGTGGATGAACTCGATGCTTTATTACTCAGCTCTCCAGCACTCTTGGTGTCAATGTTCTTAGGGTCCACAACCACCTGTAACTGCTGTTGTTTTTGCTGTTTTCTCCTTTTTTTCTTGGTCAATGAAGGTGCATCTCTCAACGACTCAAGACCCTGGACTAGGTCAACCGTTGATGTGCTTGGTTGGGCCTCAACATTCTCTTTCTCTAGTGTGTCCTTATGGGACATAGCCATGGACAGCTGAATAGCCTCGCTAGGTTGTGAGGGTACAACTGCCTCCCTTTTTGGAGAGTCTAGCTCTTCCCTTCTGTTTAACTCCTCCAACTTAGAGTTTAGGCGCTTTGAAAGTGTTGGAGTTGTCAATGAAGTTGGTTGCGACACCTCCTCCACATGTGAACTACTAAGGACACGTTCCGCAAGGGGCATTGTCACGGTCAAGGGTTGTGACTGCTGTGATCCCTGATTGGAAGTAGTAGCGACTAGTCCAGTGGACTGGCTACTCTTGGTGGATTGCGACGTCAAGTCCCTAGGGTGATCGGAAGTGGTCGTGTCTTTTGTTGTCCTTTGAGCATTCACTTGTGTAGATCGAACATGAGTTGATCTAGTCACATTAGGTTATACAGGCATATCCTTGGGCCAAGAGCTATGGATTGTGTCATGTCCCGCCTCTTGGACATTTGCAAGTTTAGATGGAGATAGAGATTGGGATTGAGCAGCTGCCTTTGATGACTGTTGTTGTGCTTCTTGTGTCCGTTTGGGAAAAGAGGGTGTAGGAGGACATTTGGAAGTTTAGATGGAGACAGAGATTGGGATTGTGCAGCTGCCTTTGATGACTGTTGTTGTGCTTCTTGTGTCCGTTTGGGAAAAGAGGGTGTAGGAGATCTAGGACTTTTGGGTGGATGTGGCACTGGCTAAATGATTTGTTCGAGGCTATTAGACGATTGTGCCATTTTCTTTGTTGAGCAATTAGCCTTCTCATAAGCAGTGTTGTGCCTCTGGTGCTCCTTATCCTCTTGGGGAATCAAAGGATCCTTGGGCACTAGTGGCTTTCGTGTATCCTCAATGATTATATCTGGTATCTGCTTGTCAAGCACGCTAGGCTGAGGATCTACCCGCCGATTAGTCTCGTTTGGTTTCTTGACTCCGACCGTGAGGGACTCGATCACTCCAATGTTTTTGACTCCAGACTTGGTCTTTCGTTTAGATCTCCTCCTATGCTTCTTTGCTCTTGATACGAACTGGTCTTCAATCGATAGAGGAGGTTTAGTAGGGGGTTTTGGCACCCAAATCCATCGGTTACCTGCGTAATACCCTTAAGCACGTAGCAACGCTTTGGATATCCATCGCGATGTTGTGCTGACCCTCCATCAATGCCTTCGTCTATAAGGCTTGGGCTTCTTTTGGGGTCTTCTACGATATTTGTAAGTCCAAAGCCCGTCCTTGGCATTGTCTCTTGACCTTCTTGTTTCAGGCATGGCCTCACTTACTGGTTCTCGTTGTTCGACCTGTGCTTGTATCAACTCTTCCAACAAGTCCTTGCTCTCGTTAGTAGGCTTGACTGTTATGTCAGCACCCTCCTTGCCTTTCCCTCGAGGTTTGATGAGGTCACCCTTGCTAAAGGTTGTGACTATCCTCACACCTGGTAGTGTCAGGTGTATCCTCTATGCTACATAGTCGGCCTCACACTTGGTCGCCCTTTTGAAGGGTCTTCCAAGGAGGGTTTCCTTCCTGTAATTAGCACTATTTGGAGGAACATGAAATAGGATAGGCGAGCTTTCAGTTTCAATTGTCGCAAGGATTTTGCACTTCCCTATGAGTGCTTGTGGTGGGTGTCCCCTGTAAGGGCTAAGAGTTGCATTAGTCGGTGTGAGCTCTGGTTGGCCTTGTAGGGTCCATGATTCATAGGTCAAGATATTAAAATCTGCTCCTTCATCAATCTGAGCATCGATAGTATGCTCTCTTTTCGCGGTGAGTTTAACCCTAAGATAAGCAGATGGTACTATGTCTTCGTCTTCCGGGTCTTGGCTTGTAAATTTAAGCCTTCTGACAAATGCCCTTGAGTCCCCAATTCCATGACCAGATGTGGATTCTCCACTGATGTCTTGGCTCGTCAGTGCAGTGCTGTTCAAGGAGCGTCTATGGTCAAGACTGTCATATCTAGTCATTCTCGCTGTTATAGCTTGATGTTGTTGCTTTTCGCTTTGACTAGATGCAGTCCGAATGCAACACGTATGTGTTTTTGCAGTGTGGCCTTTTTGCCCTTGTTGGCTAGATTGGCCCATTGATGTTCTAAGGTCTCTATTTCTCTCTGTTCGGGTATGGGCTTTTGGTTGCTCTTTTGCAAGTGCAAATCCATGCTCGTGTAGAGCCATTACTAAACTAGGGTCCAATTTTGGAGGACCTGTCATGATACGTGTTTTCTCTCCAATCTACTTGGGGGAGGTGCGGAGCCCCCTCTGCGGGGGTCCTGGGGGGGGGGGGGGAGGCAGTCCCCCCGGCCCGCAGGGCCGTTTTGGTAAACACCATGCGCAATTTGGAGGACTGTTTATAGCCAAATTTTGAACCACTTGCTCCAAGTTTCAGCCTAGTGATGGATCTGTGATGTGCCTTTAGCTCTACGTGGCCTTTGGGATCAATTTCGGGGTTTAGATACGTCAAAATTTGTGTTCTAGATACCTGTCCGATTTTGACAGTTTTTTGTCCGATTCTCAGATGTCCGATTTTTAGGAGTTCGATTATCAGAATCGGACGTCCAATTTTGGGTTGGTCCGATTGGCCCAGTAGTTTGATTTTGGTTACGTCCGATTTTTAGAATCGGAGTCTGATTTTGATAGGCGTCTGATTTTGAGCCGACTGATTCCTTGTGTTAGATTTCCAGTCGAGTGTCCGATTTTCAAAATCAGACGGCCGATCAGATAGGCAAAGGTGGTTCGATTTTGGGACTGGTCCAATTCTGGGAATCGGATAAAAAAAGTGTTCCGATTTTCAGAGTCAAACGGTTCCACTCCAGAAGTCGGGCAGTCCTATTCTGGGACATAGACGAATTGGTCCGACAGTGTGGACGACGGCCCTCCGATTGCGCGCGATGCCCTAGGTCAACACCTACTCCACGGAATCGTGTCGTGCCTTCCAAATAGATGCAAAGCAATACAAGGAAATGCCAGACTTACCTGAAATCACTATGGCGCTCAAATTGATCGGCACTTCAGGGGTCTCCCCGAGGCTGCTCTCCCTCTCTCTCTCGCTCTCTCCCTGGCTCTCAAGCTCACTCTCTTCTCAGAAGGGAGGATGTCAAATGTGGTCTTTCCTGGTTCCCTGGGCCTCTCATTGCCCCGTCCCAGCCTGGTGTAACCTCAGAAATTAATCCCTCATACTCTTCCAGCCAGAAATCTGAATCTGTGCCCTTATTTCCATGTTTCAGCCTGTTATACAGCAACAGAAAACCCTATTGTTTGCTCCAATATTTTGCTCTTATCCTTCCTAAATGCAAGAAAAAATTATAAGAAAAATACATACACTACTCCATCATGCTTTCCCAAGTCCAAAACAACAAAAACCTACTTGCTAAGGAGATCGAATACCTCTTCAAACTCCCTCGCTTCCTACCTATCTACCTCAAGCACCAGTTCAGGAAAAACCCTACTTCAATGCTCGATTCGAAGTGCGCAAGCGCTCAAGGCTTGAATCTGTTGGTCCCGGCAACGAAACCAAAATGTGGGAGCTTTCGCTCAACCACCAAGACCCACGGACCGCTTATTATTTCAAGCGTTCCAAGTCGAGTACTAATGGCTACCTCTCACATAGCCGACGTGCCATTCATATCTACGGGTGTAGTGAGCTTACCTCCATGTCGATCAAGTTACCTCCTCTTCCGCGCACTCCGGTAGCTCCACGATCCAAGTGCAAGCTTCAAGCAAGCTCCATCCTCAAGCTCCACGCTCCAAGCTCCATCGCCGCAAGCAAGACAAGAGAAGAGATGAGAAGAAAAGAAGAGAGAAGACGATGGAGAGCTTCTCCTCCCCGGTCCCTCACCCTCACACACTCACTCCCTCACACTCTCACACTCCCTCTCTCAAGCACAAGCGCAAGCAAGCAAGAAGAAGAAGAAGAAGAAGAAGAGGAGAGCTACTTTTGGCCACACACAAGAATGAGCTTCTCGGTCACTTTTCAACTTTATATACAAAACCCTAAATCCCTTTTGGGCGGTCATCCCCTTATCCCCTTTTTTACATGGCCAACCGTGGCCTAGGCCCTTTTTCCCATTGTCCTTCTATCTTCCTAGCTTCCTTTCCACCGCCCGTCTATATTTACAAATTGCACGGGTGAGAGCCCGACGCTCCTTAAATTAAATCACGATGTGCTTGCACTCTTTTACAAGAGTATTGACTTGCCCTTTTCCTTGTGCACCTTTGTCGTCCGTTTCACTTTGCCTTGGCCTTTGTCTTCTACTTTAGCTTTTCCAAATTTTCCACCTTGTTCGTCTACCAGTTAACAATGATAAAAAGTCATGAGCCTAGTTGAGAACTCCACATCTCATGAAAAACCTCCAAGGTTGAGTTGCAGCTAGTTGCTCTAACCACCTTGCATGAATTCAATATATCTCCATTTAGAGTCAGTGGATCACAAGCCACTTCCCCCCGATCATCTAAAAAAGAGCCAATGTTGCTAGTGCATCTATGAAATGGTAGAAAAATTGGCACAACAAGCCCAATTCAAATGTTTCTTCCACCTATGTACTTTCATAAAGCTTTTCACTATTATAGATCTAGGTCTAGTAGATGCTGATATGACCGCACTTGCATTCTAGTGGCACCCCATGTGGGAAGAGCACAAGCACCTATTTTGTAACAGCATTCTTATCTAGGAGTAACTCTCTCATGAACTACTTGAACATCAACTAAAAGCTTAAACAACGATATACCTCCTCTAGTTGCTTCACATGGAATTGGTATCAACAACACCTCAAAATGGCCACTTAAAGGTAGCTTCCTTTTCACCTTGGTTGAATAGCATCATGCAACTAGTTTATTAGAGACCCATCCTACTATGATCCAATATCCTTATGATCTATTCTTGAGGCCCGCAAACTTGATGCACCTAAATAGGAAAGAGTTGATCCATTACTAGGTTACTAGGTACTGCTAGATAAGATCTTGACCAAAGAGAAGCTTTATATTACCAATTGCTTTCATGGACCCTAATTGCTTAATGATCTCACATCCTACTTGTGTGTCCTTGAGAGTGGATTTTTAGAGCCCATTTTGAAGTAGAAAAGAGCTTGGGGGCCGTAAAAGACTAATTTTTTCATGCAAAATGAAATGGTTGCAGATCGATGAGCTAGAATTTTCATAGATGGTGTTTGATGCCAGAAACCCAACATAAGTCTTGGTTTGTTGATCAGAGTCCGTTTGACCCCCCATTTAATCCCCACCAAGGTTTCGCATTATGAAACAACTATGTGATTCGGGAGCCAAAAAGTGTATGACGATGGCCAAGTTTATTTAATGTCACGATGCTAGTCAATTAGACAGATCTCGAATCTGAGCTCGTTTGCCTTGCCAAAATAAAAAAAAACCACTTCAACGTGGGGGGGGGGGGGGGCACCATTTTTTTTTGTGCCCCATTTTATGATTTTAAAAAATGATTTTCAGCTTGTTGGAGATGGAAGGAATGCTCCAAGCCTCGAGATCTCTGATTTTCTCACCCTCCATCACTACAAATGGTGCAGAATTTGATGCATTCTATGAAGAGATCTAATTTTAGTCTTTCTCTCTCCTCTCTTCTCTTGTCGTTTGTTCTTATGGATTAGTGCACGAGAGAAGGGGGAGGCCTGAGAGAAAAGCTTTTGATAGTGCGATGATGAAATAGCATAAAAAGACATGAATTGAGGTTGGATGGATCATCAACAACCATTGAAGAGCATCAACGGGCCTCCAATTTTGAAATACGTACGCCATAATGCGCGATTTTATGAGTAAGTCATTGATTTCATCGTTTTATGATAAATTTTAGTTGAAAATGGTTAGAAATGCTTGTATTTGATTGCCAATACTCTAATTGATCAGTCATGTTGAAGAAACCACAAAAGATCAGTCGTATAATAATTTCATCCTAAATACAGAAAACCCGAGACTATGCAGTTTAAGGAAAAATATGCGATTTTTGGGTCTTTGTCATGCGTATGTTGTTCCTATGGGTTGAAACATGATAAGAAAATCATTCTCAGTAAGATCAATCAACAAAAACCAATAAATTAGTAAATATCAGAAATTTTATATAAATAAATAGCAAATAATTAAAAAATAGAAAAATGAGGTTTTCCACATCCGAAAAATAAGGTAAAATAAGATTTATGTTTGTGAATGTATGGTAGAGCTAAAGAATGAAGCTTAGCCTCAGTTTAGCCCTGTCTCTTTGTTAAAGTGGGTTTTTATCGCTTTCGTAAAAGAAAAAATACATAAAAAATACGCCTTAAACCTACCAACGAATGCATAACTCTAAACATAGGAAAAATGGGGGTTGTTGAGTGTTTAAAGTACATTGAATTCTGATGTTTCATGATGCATACCATCTAGGGTTCATTGTTTTTGAAAATTAAAAGGGTCTAGTAGCACGAGAAAGCTTGATACTAGCCCTAAACAACAAAGCAATCATGTGTTAGAAGAAAAGCATGAAAAGAACTATCTTTGCACTTTCACATTGTTGATTGTTAATGAATAAACTTTTTTTAGCATGGTGGTTATACACAATTGTATTGTACGCACTATATGGTATCATATCTTGGATGCATAGCGCCTGTTTATATGAGTGATGACTTATGTTGAGAGTGCAAGGTATCCTAAGCATTGTAGGATTAGAGATTTGGTTCCTTGGGGGATATTCAGTGAGGTTTATCTATTATCTCCTAGATCGATCAATCAAAAGAGTGGAGCTTGTTTCAAATGTGTTCTATGTCTTCATGGCACATTTTGGGGGCCAATCCCTAAGGTGTAGGAGAGCCGTGGTAATTAGTCGAGGGGTGCTATGTGTGTGTGTACTTACGTGGTATACAACACCAATATGTTTAGGGACTCCCTTTGAGAAGTGTGGGGAAGGATATTCGTTGGACTACAAAATCGTAAACATAAAGTTCTTAGCCGACATGTGGTGTGTTTGTTGGGAGCCGCCAATTAATGGCAATTTTTGAATCTCGATCAATAGGGACCAATTTATTATTTTATGCTAAAAGGCAGTGAGATAGATTCAAAAGACTGTCAAGCTAAGCTTTAGAAGTAAGAAAGAGCTAAACAGGCTAGACAACGGGCTAAAATTATTAGAAGGTATTCTCTGCAAAGGAGTGGTTCAATGTCCTTTGAAGGGAGGGGTCTAAGTAACCCTAGCCCCACACGTAGTTTGTTAGTATTAGGAGGAGGAAATTCTAGCACTTCCCCTCTTCCAATTATTTAGTCCACTTCTAGTGGAGTAATACTTTTGATCGTTCAAACTCCTTTTGAGAATCCAGCTGTTACTATCGCGCAACCCATTGCAATCCCAATAGGAACACTGGACTTGTCAGTCTTGGGATTCCCTCTACCCATTTTTAATGGGTTAGTAAAGGAAGATGCGAAATTTCATATCGATGAATTCCAAAAGTTAATGTTTAATTGTCAAATTCAAGATGAAGGACATTTGATGATGTTCTTTAACATGACTTTGAAAGGATGAGCTATAGTATGGTATCACAACAGCCTAGAAGCTGAAACCATAACTATGATTGACTTCTTCTTTGCAGCCTTCAAAGAGAGTTTGCCCCTGAAAGAGGAGGTCAATATTGGCTATGTGTCCTCAATGTAACACGTCAAGAGCCTCACGAGAATATTCATGGGTATGCTAATAAAGGCTCCTTCCGACATTAATATGGCTATTACAAGAGCAGAGGAGGTAGAATCGCGATTACAAGTGACTTACACCTCTAAGGAAAAATGGAATCTGAGTTTAGATATTGGAAATACTTTGGCGAACACTCAAGTGGGTCCCTAAGCATAGACCATAGTTTCACAAATGCCAATCATGGGAAATGCATAGTTTCCATGTCTCAACCTCTAGGCCTAAATGGTAGAGTTGGCGCTCCTATAGTTCGCATGTCACTTAGCAATACTAGGTTACAAAAGCCTTGCTAAGAACCCAAGGATATTATGAGGGTAACACCCTACTGTGGTTGCCTGAAATCTCGAATGCTATGTATGATCCTCAATCTCATGCCCCAAAAACCAAGCTTCAGAAATGTCAATTGAATTAGGGGAGTAGTGGAAGAGAGGGAGAGAGACAGAGTGGAGCTAAAGATGAGCCTGAGCTTATTGTTGTTCTTCTTCCATTATTCTTCCATCATACACTGAGAGAGACTTACACACATGGTTATGACTAACCAAGACTAACTGTGGTTGAGTCACTAACTACACCAACTTATTGAATGTCACACACGTGTACAACTGTATCACACACATAAAGATAGACTGACTAAAGAGTAATGGAAGCTTGATATTCTAACACCCTCCCTCAAGCTCAAACCATTTGATAAACTCCAAGTAGTTGTTTGAAGTATATGAACTTTTCTTTACCAAGAGACTTGGGAAATGTGTCTGCTACTTGGTCTTCAGTCTTCACATGAATCAAGTCAATGTGCCCTGTAAGAACCATTTCTATGATGACATGGTAGTGAACCTCAATATGTTTGGACCTAGCATGGTAGATAGGATTTCTAGCCAACACAACACCGCCGAGGTTATCACAATGCAATCTCACTCGGCTTTCCAGCTGTATTCCCAAGTCTTTTAGCAGTTTCATCAACCAAATTGCTTCGCAAGCCACTACGACAGCTCCTCTGTACTCAGCTTATGTACTAGACAATGCAACAATAGGATGTTTCTTACTTTGGCAACTAATCATACTGTTGCCCAATCCAAATGCATAACCACTGGTTGACCTCCTGTCATAGGCACAACCATCCCAATCAACATCAATAAACCCTACCAAGTCAATGGATTTTCCATATGCATAAAACAACCCATAATCTGGAGTACCCTTTACATATCTCATGATCCTCATGACTGCATCTAAATGTGGTTTGCGAGGCTTCTGCATGAACTAACTAATCAGCCCCATTGCATAACATAAGTCAAGACGGGTAATAGTCAAGTATATCAAGCTGCCCACCGTCTATCGATACATGGTCACATTCTCTATGTCATTCCTCACATCAATCTACAACTTGACATTTTGATCAAGAGGTGTCTCCATAGGCTTGCATTCATCCATACCATACTTCTATAACATGTCATGAGCATACTACTTCTGTAGCAGCCATATACCTTGAGGCATAGAGACTCCCTCAATCCCAAGAAAATACTTTAGTTCACCAAGGTCTTTGACTCTGAATTCAGCCTGTAAACATGATTTAATTTCAGCAATGCCCTCTTCATCATCTCCAGTGATGATAAGATCATCTACATAAACCATTGGAAACACATATCCATGATTTGTCTTCTTCATGAACAGACTGTGATCTGCATCACCCAATCTAAATCCATGTTGCTGTAAATAACTGCTGATCCAAGCATTCCATGCTCTAGGTACATGTTTCAGTACATATAAAGTATTTTTCAGCTTACATACATGTGTAGGAAAGTCCGGGTGAACATAGCCTTTAGGCTGCTCCATACTTCCTCAACAAAATAATCATTCAAGAAAGAATTCTTGACGTCCATTTGCCATAATTTCCAGCCTTTGCATGCTGCCAAAGCAATGACACTTCTAACTGTTGCCATTTCAGCCACCAGACTGAAAGTCTCCTCATAGTCAAGGCCATATTGATGTGCATACCCTTTCCAACTAGCCTGGACTCATAGCATTCTAACGAACTAGCTGACTTGCACTTAACCTTGCACACCCATTTGTAGCCAATGGGGACTTTGCCTTCTGGCAACTCAACCAATTTCCATGTCTCATTTTTAGCTAGGGCTACATACTCCTCATCCATGGCAGCACACTAGTTATCATCTGTAATTGCATCATCAAACTTTATAGGTTCTTTGTAACTTGTCACACTAGCCATATATGCATAATGGTGGGTTGAATAACCAGTGTATGTAAACCTGTCAATTGGTTTTCTGACTCTCTCATATCTCCGTAATTGTGGCTCACTCTGAACTTGCCCCTCATGAGGCAGTACATAACAACTGCCTTGCTCTAGGCGTCATAATAGACAGAATGCCCAACTCACTATCCAAACTGTCGCTGTTAGATGACTCATAACCTGCTGTAAGTGGACCTGTCACATCCTCAAGCATCTTTTCGTTTCCCTTATTCAATACCCCCCTCATTGACATATCTGTGTCAGTGGACGTAGGAGTATGACTCCGCAAGCGTCCTGACAAAGGATTTACAGTAGGTGACCCATCACCTATAGGACCGCTCATAGATGTACTCACTATAGGTGTATTTTCAGCATTACTAATGATGGCTGATCCATTAGTAGCCACTGCAACAGGATTACCATACCACGATGCTAGCTCATCAAAAACATCTCTACTAATCAATGTCTCATGTGTAGACGGTACATAACACTTGTAAGCTTTCCGGTCTTGTGCATAACCAAGGAATACACTCTTGACAGTTTTAGGATCCAATTTCTTCATCTTTTCATCAAGAAAATGCACATATGCAATGCTTCCAAATACCTTCAAGTGTGAGATGTCAGGCTTATGACCATACAACCTCTCATATGGAGTTACATCATGAATCCCTGCTATAGGGGTTCTATTCAGCACATAAACAAGAGCCACTATTGCTTAAGCCCAATAACCATTTGGCAAACTCTTCTCATTTAGCATAGCTCTTGCTGATTCCATTAGTACCCTATTTTTCCTTTCTGCTACATCATTTTGCTGCGGTGTATAGCTGCAACTTAACTGTCTTTTGATCCCATGTTTATCAAGGTACCTGTCAAAGTAATTAGAGACATATTCTCCACCTCCATTTGATTTAAGACATGAAATTTTACAGCTCAACTCATTTTCAGCATGCTTCTTGAAATCCTTGAATGCATCAAACACATCATCCTTATGTTTCAGTATGTAAAGCTAGGTGTACCCTGCTGATATCATCAATGAAGGATACATAGTAACAAGCACCACCAAATGAAGCATTATGAGATGGACCCCATACATTTGAATGTACCAATTGCAAGGGTCGTGAGCTATTCTGTACATGTCTCATAAATGGAAACCTTGCTTGCTTTCCAAACTGACATGCATCACATACACGCCCAAAGTCATGATACTTGAACTTAGGCAGTCCAAGCACAATCTCCTTTTACTGCATATATTTCAGTTTTTGTACATTCACATGGCCAATCCGCTTATGCCATATCTCAACATCTTGTATAGCACCATCATCATGTGCAAACATGGCTGCTTTCAATTCTGGAATTAACGCATCAAGAGTAAACATTCTGGCATCTCTTCGACCTCTAGCAATCAATTTGCAGCCATTACCATATTCTTCAACAAAGCATCCATCTCTATTAAATCTCACGTGCAAATTCTATTTTTCTATTTGTCCAATTGACAAAAGATTCTTGGTTATTTTAGGTACATGTAGTACATCATGTAGGCTCTTTTTCTTCCCATCAGGCATCAACAACAACAGAACAATTTTTGTGTGCTGAATGACATGTTGGGTGTCATCCGCAGTACACACATAACCATGTGAACCTAGAACCAACTCATAAAACCATTCTCCATGGGGTGTTATATGATTTGAAGCCCCTGAATCAATGTACCATCTCTCATCTCTGTTATGCCTAGATGCATTCTTAGACACATCCTACATGGCAAACAACCTATCACCCTGATCATCATGAGCACTGCTAGAAGATGCATAATGCCCATGCTGTTTACCATCTCTCATCTCTATTCTACCTAGATGCATTCTTAGACACATGCTGTATGGCAAACAACCTGTCACCTTGATCATCATGAGCACCGCTAGAAGATGCATAGTGCCCATGCTGTTTGCCCTTTTCCTTCATATCTCCCTACTTCTTGTAACAATCCTTTGCAATGTGTTCATATCTGCCGTAGTAATGATAGTCCTTATCTTTGTTTGACTGATCATTTGATTGCCATGAACTAGATCCACCACCTCTATCATGGGGTGATCTCCCCTTGCCTCTAAAGCCACTAACATGCTGGCCCTGTGTATTTGTGCCATGCCAGACATTCTACTGATACTGTCCATAAGTGTTTTGAGTGTCTCCTCGACCTCAAAAAGGGCCGCGGCCTTTGCCGCCTCTACCACACTGGCTAGAGTAAAGAACGGTGTCTCTGCTTTGAGACGTACTAGAACTTGTATTCAACCCAAGCTTAACTTCCTCATGTAGTAGCAAAGCAATCAGCTCATCCCAATCAGGGGATTTAGCTCTCACAGAAATAGACGTATCAAATGCTTTATACTCTTTGCCAAGTCCATTCAATGTCAGTGCAATCATATCATCCTCAGACACTGAAGATCCAATGGTGGCAAGCTGATTTGCTATGTTCTTGATCTCTGTAGTGTAGGCCTGAATGCTTCTTCCATTCCTAGACATGTTGTTGAATTGTTACTTTAGCTGAATCTTTCTTGCATGTGTTACATTTCCATAATTCTTCATGAGTATGTCCCATGCATCCTTTGGGAAACTGCATCTGGTAACTTGTATAACCATAGCATCTGATATACATAAGGAAAACCAATGTAACACCTTGCATGCTCTCTCAATCCATAGCTTATGAGCCCTTTTCTCCTCATTTGTCGGATTCCTTTCATGTATTTCAAGTTCAAGCTCATCACCTGTATATAAGTCCCAATAATCACTGCCAACCAAAAAATTCTTCATATCTGTCCAGCTTTTCTCCCACAATTTGAGTGATATTGTCAGTGCCTTG
Organism: Lygodium microphyllum; assembly: GCF_053477565.2. Classification (NCBI taxonomy): domain Eukaryota; kingdom Viridiplantae; phylum Streptophyta; class Polypodiopsida; order Schizaeales; family Lygodiaceae; genus Lygodium; species Lygodium microphyllum. Next base: position 50,650,902 of record NC_141136.1, read on the forward strand.
AGTATTTGCCATAGCCGTAGGTATTCAGTGATGTATACAACCTATAAGTAACTGACTCCTTTTCCTATAGTTCAGGACCACTTTCCTACTATTCATGACAGTTTTCTACAATTCACGATAGTTTTCCTGACAACCTGCTTGCTATAAACTGTATTCCAACAATGAAAAAACACAATCAATCGAGCATAAACCAAGCTCATATCAGTTCAAAACATTTTATGAAAGTGGCAAAACATCCCAGCAACAAACTATATCCATATAAGTATCAATGTTTGTACTGTATGCAAGTAGTAGTACCAAATATAGCCAGCCCACTACTATAACCAGCAGTATTTTCTTTGTTAAAACAAGATTATTTAGACCTCAAAACAGCCCCAAAACATCTCATTCAGTTTCCACTCTATGCAGTAGTTGATACATGTCCAACTGATCAGAATATATTGCATGTATGTCAAGTGAAGATGATAGATATCCTTCCTGCAGACAATAACCAGTCAATACTCTGGTATAACCAGCAACAAATCAGTCTAAACTTTGGAATTTCAGCACTCTTAATCTCCTGAAAAACATCTACCACTCAAGTGGTATGATCCAAGCATTTGTCAGAAGCAAATAAGCATCATAGATACTTCAATCATGTAGGTATATTGTTTCCAAATTCAGGACAACAACCAGTTCATTGTTTCTAGCCCTGCAAATGAGCTCCAAAATCGAGCATTTAACACTCCAATATCATGCTAGAATGCATGATAATAAGGGCATATACATTGTTAGGATGAAAGCCACCAGTGCCCTAGAATCACTTGCTGTTTAATGTAGTAAAAAGTCAGTTTGCATAGGTCTGTGCTGAATATCTCAAAATCTATGAGGAATTTGAAAAAAATTTCTTTTGCAAATTGGTAGACCATGTCAAAATGGTCAAGAATCGTAGGCTGTTTCTCCAAAAACCATTTCTGTAGCAAGATATAGCTTTTGCAAAAAAAAAGCTGCAGGCACAATCTCCTTTGATGACGTTTTCTTCAGATCTGATGTTTTGATGTCAAATGGCCATTGCCAAGCCTTCAGGCTTTAGGCATTCAAGCTTTGATACCATGTTGGAAGAGAGGGAGAGAGACAGAGTGGAGCAGAAGATGAGCCTCAGCTCATTGTTGTTCTTCTTCCATTATTCTTCCATCATACTAACTGAAAGAGACTTACACACATAGATATAACTAACCAAGACTAATTGTGGTTGAGTCATTGACTACACCGACTTATTGAATGTCACACACGTGTATAGCTGTATCCAGCTAATGTCCCCAGCTAATGTCGGTCACACACATAAAGATAGACTAACTGAAGAGTAACAGGAGCTTGATATTCTAACAGGGAGGAGAAGAACTAAAAGGAAGGGTGCCCAATCCTTAAGTGCTCAAACGGTATACCATGACCCAAAGCTCAACCAAAAGTCCACGAGCAACTACTCATGAGTGAGATCCCACCTAATAACTCCAAGATAATTACCACCATAAGACCTAACGACAAAGCATCAATCAAATTTCAAACCTCGCAAACCAATCCTGCCACACCCACCGAGAATTTTCAAGTGGAAGTACCACACATCAACTTATCGTATTCAACTAAATCCAAACCACTAGAACTTAGCTCACCACTGCCTTGGCGATCCATTCTTGAAGTGGCTTCCAACATGACCATGGACCTAGGGGATGAATTGATTGCATGCATTAGATAGCTGGATTCAAGTTTCAAATTGTTTTCTAGAAGTTACAAACATATAGACCTAGGTCTACTTGATGAACCCATAGCAAACGAGGTACATTCCTTGCTGTGTGGAATAATATGAATTCATTTTTATTAAGACTTCCACTATTGTAGATGAGATGATTGGCAATGAAATTTCATGAGACAAGGTCGTAAGCCAATGCTTGATCACATCCTAATAAGAGAAGTAAAATTTCTATGCCACCATAGGAACTTTATGAACTCCAATGACTAATTGAATCTAAGTCCAATTTTGTACGCAAATGGTATAGTTTTCTCCTTTCATTGGTTCAAGAGGGTTACCAAATCATGACCAATGCAGAGCAATGACGTGCCATCAATACTTTTGAGTACAACCCAACCTATGTGGCCCCCACTTCATTTACAGTGTTGGCCATGATTAGTAATCGACCATTAGAAGACAATATCATACTTCACCCATACTTGGATAAGATTCTAATAGAGGAGGAACTCCACATTCTAAGTTGACTCAACTCTGGTGATCTCTTGACTGATGTATTAACTTATATCACACAAGTAGGCATTCACCCCCATAGGATATGGCATGTTATGCGAATCTCGAGTATAAACCCAAGTTTTATGACTGGCTCTCAAGTAAGTGAGGCACAACACAAATGCACTAAATGCCCATATACCTTGATTTTCATAATCCTAGGAAGTATTTTTCATATTTTTCAAGGGGAATGGGAATAATGGATGAAAACTCAAAATAGGAATTTAATTTTAAAGGGGAAGAACTAATGTGTAAAAATGTGTGGATTGATTGGTATGAAAATTCTCTTTTTATGGGTTATATTCCTCATTGTGAGATACTAATCTTTCTAGTCATTTTACTTTTTGTGCAAGAGCAGACGCCCTTTAAGAAAACTAATTGTGGAGTATTGTGTGGTGACAGGAACCAAAATGGTAGGAGAACAAGATAAAGCCAACATGCTTCCCTTCTTGGAGGAAGAACATAGAAGATACAGATTAGCCATGGAGATCCAAGAATTTAATCAATTAAAATACCATAGCATCCACAAGCTAGAAGGAGTGGTGACATCTAAAGAGGCAGTGGCATAGATGATAGAATGATGTAACATTGCCAAGTATCTAGAAAAGGTGGGACAAGACATTGACAACAGTAAATGTACGGAATTCTTGAGGTCTTTTGATGTCTAAAGGAATAGTGGCACATTGACCATAAGGCAAGGCAAAACCTCTAGAAGGGTGGAAGTTGCATTTAATCCTAAGATTGTGGAGAAGGCACTGGGATTAAAAGAGAAGCTGAAAAAGAGGCCAAAGAGGGATGTGTACGGGATGCTGGGGATGGATAAAAAGAAGGTATACACAAATGATGGAACCAATCTAGTTGACATTCCTCCGGACCCCACCATTCTACTCTAGGCTAAAATGGCCCACACCTTTTTCTCAAGCTAGAGGTATAATGCTCTCGTGATGTATAGAATAGGCATACCATTGTTGGAGAGTCTTGTAGCCAATTCCCTAGATGAAATGAATTGGAATGCCTACATTCGAAAGACAATATAGGCATTGGCAAATGTACTAGCCATAGCATCAAAAAGGGTGGCAGGAGGGGAGTCTCTGGCTACCACAGTAGAGTCAGAGAGAAAAAAACCCATCTCCAAGGCTTCAACTGTAGGCTTTGGAGGAGTGTTAATGACCATCATTCAGGAAGCTCTAGGGGAGGTGGAAAGAAAGGTAGTACAGAAGACCCCAGATCCATCACCAATTCAAGAGGAGCAGTGCTCTCCCACCCCAGCAAGCCCCTGACCATCTCACTTTCAATAGGAGAATAAGGGGAATATGAAGTTCACAAGGAATAGCAAGACAACACAAAGAGATTCCCTAATGAAAAGGAGAATGAGCAACCATCTCAACAGCAAGAAGCCTTGAGCAAGAGGACAAATCAATGAGTAAGCAACAAGGCTCAGAGTTGTTATGAGCCAAGGGGGGAGGAAAAAGATCACTCTCAAAATCCCCATACGAAGACCTCAATCCACCTTTGAGGAAAGCAAAGAGCTGCAAAGGGTGGAGGAGGAATCAAAGAGACTGGAAGAAGAGTGCATGACGAGGCAAGAAGAGAAGGAAGAACAACTAAGGCAATAGGAGGAGGAGGAGATTTCCCTGGCCACTCGGAGATCCGTGGAGCAGCCCTCTCAATCTTAGGAATTGGCGATGATGAGCCTAGCATAAGGTGATGTGGCAAGTATAAGCATAGCAAAGCTAAAGAGGTAGGACCAGGACCAATGGGTTAGAAGGCAAGGGTAAAGCCTCGCTGCACTCAATCCCACCAATCATGGCCACACCAATAATCACCCCAACACAAGGAATTGCAGAAGGGGCGGTCAATGAAAGCAACATCATGGCTTGGGTATAGTACTTAGTTAGAAAAGTACAAGAAATGGCACTTGCACCTAGCCAAGGAGCCCCCCTTGTAGGAACAAAGAGGCCAGTAGAGCAAATCAATGTAGAATCATGCTTTGCCAAGGGCCAAAGGTACCCCGCTTAGAAGTGTCAACCAATTCGATGCCTTTGACCATGTGCAATAACAAAGATCAGGACCAATTGATAAAGGATCTTCAAAGCCAACTCAAGAAGGCAACAAAAGAGAAAAAGGGCATGCTTTTGTAGATCTTGAAGAAGAGAAGATTGCATTTGCAACAACTTACAAGGTGGAACAAGCAAGAGTAATGACCATCATAAACAGGGAAGTAATCGCACTAAAAGAGGCCTTAAAGGCAAGGGAGGGAGAAGAGAGTCTAAAGGAGTTGTATGATGAAGAAAGAGAGAACCATATTTTCTTGGAGAATATGTGTGCCTTCAACTCCTTGGAAAACAAACATCTAGAACTAGAAATAAAGGAGTTGAAGATGTAGAGATATAGGCAAGGACAGAACTACAGGTGGCAAGGAACCAAAGAGATGAGGAGGCCATGAAGAAGATGATGGAGCTGCACAACAAGCTACAATCAAATCTCCACGAGCAAGCCATATTGAAAGAGTAGGTGGAATGTAAAAACCAAGAGCAAGAACAAATGCACACTATGTGGCAGGCGTAGGAGCAGGTGATTGCCACCCTATCCATGTACAAAATCAAGGGCTAGAGCAGATGAAGGAGAAAGCAAAGGAATGGGCAGCTAGGAGTGAAGAAAGAATCAACAAAGACTTAGCTTACAAGCTGGCCCATTTCAAGAGTGAATGCCTCTTAGTGGAAAGCACAGCCACGGCTATCAAGATAAGAATGCTAGAGAAACAATGCACATTCTTGAGCAGAAAACTAGAACTAACAAGGAGGGCACTACAACATGGACTCCATGCTAAGGTACCCAAGCTCAACACTTGCTTGGGAGTAGAGAAGCAACACACTGAGTTGGCTTGACCACATAGAAACTCACCTTTCTAGGGCTTAGGGAGCTAGAACAGCAAATGTAGCCATCTCAATAGGAGCCACTAGAGCCGATTCAGGAAGAAGGGCATGGCTTTGAACCAAATCAACAAGAGAAAGAATGAGTGTAAGAACCTGTTGAAAGAGGGGAGAGAGAGATAGGGATAGAGCTAACAGAGAACCATCGGGTTCTTCTTCTTCTCTTTCATTTTTTCAACACTAGTGTCTTACACACACTACAAAGAGTAACCTAGTGTAAGTGTAACTAGTCTGACTAACTCACTGACTAACTCTATTCAGGTCACCGACTAGCTAAACCGACTTATTCAATGTAGTCACATGCAGACAACTACACACTAGCTGTCACAGATGTCAGTCATACATAAAGACGGACAGACGGGAGAGCTTGACTTCTAACACTCCCCCTCAAGCTCAAGACAGCATCTGCACACCAAGTAGCTGTCTAAAACCACAAAACTTATCTTTACCTAGAGACTTGGTAAAGATATCTGCAACTTGCTCATCAGTCCTCACATGCATGAGATCAATCTTTCCTACAAGAACCATCTCTCAAATGAAGTGGTAGTGTACCTCTATGTGTTTTGTCCTGGCATGGTAAACTGGATTCATGGCCAGGAGTACACTACTGAGATTGTCGCATAACAGTGTCACTGGAGCATCAACCTGTATATCCAAGTTAGCCATAAGCTTGAGCAGCCATGCAATCTCACATGCTGCCAATGCAGCTCCCCTGTACTCAGCCTCAGTACTGGATAAAGCAACCGTAGGTTGCTTCTTGCTGCTCCAGCTGATCATGCCACTACCAAAGCCAAAAGCATAGCCACTCGTAGACCGTCTGTCAAATGAGCATCCTGCCCAATCTGCATCTGTGTATCCAATCAGTGTCAAGGGCTTATCTCTGACATAGAACAGCCCATAGTCTATAGTGGACTTAACATACCTCATGATTCGTCTAACTGCATCCAAGTGCGGCTTCCTCGGCTTCTGCATAAACTGGCTTATTAGCCCTAGAGCATAGCTCAAGTCAAGCCTACTGATGGTTAAGTAAATCAGACTGCCAACCATTTGCTTGTACATAGTCACATCTTCAACTTCAGCCCCAGTGGTCATGTCTAGATTTACATTCTGATCTAGAGGTGTATCCAGTGGTTTGCATTCAGCCATGCCATACTTCTTAAGCATTTCCATGGCATAGTGCTTCTGCATCAGCCATAAACCATTTTCAGCTAGTACAACTTCAATAGCCAAGAAATACTTTAGATCTCCTAGATCTTTCATGTCAAATTCAGATTTCAGCATCTTCATTGCATGCTGAATTCCCATGTCATCATCTCCAGTAATTATCAAGTCATCGACATATGTGACCAGCACTATCAAGCCACTGTCAGTCTTCTTTGTGAACAGGATGTGATCAGCCTTGTCAACAACAAATCCAAGGCTCTGCAAGTAGCTGCTGATCCTAGCATGCCAGGCTCTCGGAGCCTGCTTCAGCCCATACATTGCCTTTTTCAGCCTGCACACATAATGCTGAAAATCAGGGTGCTCATACCCTTCCGGCTGAACCATATATACATCCTCTACTAAATCACCGTTGAGGAATGCATTCTTGACATCCATATGCTGCAATTTCCAGCGTTTTGCAATAGCCAAGGCAATTACTGTACGTATGGTTGCCATCTTTGCAACCGGGCTGAATGTTTCATCATAATCCAATCCATACTATTGAGCATATCCTTTAGCAACCAGCCTGGCTTTGTATCTTTCCACACTGCCATCAGACTTACATTTGATTTTATAGACCCATTTGCAGCCAATGGTCTTTTTCCCATCAGGCAGTGGCATCAGATCCCAAGTCTGATTTTCAGCCAAGGCATTCATCTCTTCGTCCATAGCATTGCACCAATTTTCATCCTTTACTGCTTCAGCATAAGTACCTGGTTCTTTGATCTCCATCACTTTTTTCATGTAAGCATAGTGCTTTGCAGCGTAACCAGTGTACGTAAACCTGTCAACAGGTCTCCTGATCCTCTCTGATCTCCTGAGCTGTGGCTCACTCTGAGCTTGCCTCTCATGAGGCGGCACATAACGGCTCTGCCTAGCACCTGGCGTCATAACAGACGGAATCCCCAGTTCGTTGTCTAAGTTGTCACTGCTCGATGACTCATAGCCTGCTGTGAGTGGTTCTGTCACATCCTCAAAGACCTTTTCTTTTCCTTTTCCCTTGTCATTTCTCCCCCTCACTGACATGTCCGTGTCAGTGGATGCAGAATTACGGTTCCGTAAGCGTCCTGACCAAGGACTCACTATGGAAGATACATCTGATGTCTGACCACTCATAGAAGTACTCTCTGCAGGAGTATTTTCAGCATGATTCGTACTAGGTGCTCCATCAGTAGGCACCACAACCAAATTCCCATACCACGATGCTAACTCATCAAAGACTACATCTCTGCTGATTAGTGTCTCATGCGTAGAAGGTACATAACACTTGTATGCTTTCCATTCTTGTGCATATCCCAAGAATACACTCTTCACTGCCTTAGGATCCAATTTCTTCCTCTTCTCATCCGGTATATGCACATATGCAATACATCCAAAGACTTTCAAGTGCCTGATGTCAAGTCTATGACCATAAAGTTTCTCATAAGGGGTGACTGCATGTATTCCCGCTGTAGGAGTGCGATTCAGCACATAAACCTGCAGTCATTACTGCTTCAGCCCAATAGGCATTAGGCAAACACTTCTCATTTAGCATAGCTCTTGCTGACTCCATTAAGACTATGTTCTTCCGTTCTGCAACACCGTTCTGCTGCGGTGTATAGCTATATGTGAGCTGCCTTCTGATCCCATACTTGGCAAGATATCTGTCAAATTCTTTGGATACATATTCACCTCCTCCATCTGATCTCAAGCATGATATGTAGCAGCCAAGTTCATTTTCAGCATGTTTTTTAAAATCTCTAAAGACTTCAAACACCTCATCTTTATGCTTCAAAACGTACAGCCAAGTGTACCTGCTGAAATCATCAATAAACAAGACATAG